>NC_063154.1:21408686-22021489 GCF_020921035.1 Rhodamnia argentea
CCCTTCCTAGAGGATAGGCAATCTCATAGGCGAAACCCCTTTGTTATAAGGGTGAACCTCTCTTCCGGACGGTGAGTCCCATCCTAGAGGATAACCGATCTGCATTTTAACTGGTGAATCCTTTCCTAGAGGATAGCCAATCCCATTTTAATAGGTGAAACCCCTTTGTTACAAGGGTGCACCTCTCTTCCAGACGGTGAGTCCCTTCCTAGAGGATAACCCATCTGCATTTTAGATGGTGAGTCCCTTCCTAGAGGATAGCCAATCTCATAGGTGAAACCCCTTTGTTACAAGGGTGAACCTCTCTTCCAAACAGTGAGTCCCTTCCTAGAGGATAACCGATCTGCGTTTTAAATGGTGAATCCCTTCCTAGAGGATAGCCAATCTCATTTTAATAGGTGAAACCCCTTTGTTACAAGGGTGAACCTCTCTTCCAGACGGTGAGTCCTTTCCTAGAGGATAACCGATCTGCATCTCAAATGGTGAATTCCTTCTTACGGGATAGCCAATTTCTCCGGATGGTAAGTCCCTTCCTAGAGGATAACCAATCTGTGTTTTAATAGGTAAAACCCCTTTGTTACAAGGGTGAACCTTTCTTACAAATCTTCAAACCATAACTCGACACTAGACGGACGCCGACCATCGCGAAATCTCGCCAACCATTCAAAGGTAATTCCATACATTCATTCACTCGACCATAGATCAACAAATCTCGGACCACAAACAGGTGAGCTACGGGTAAGTCTTTCTTCTCATCTCTCTTTCACATAAAATGAGCATGAGCTGAAATAATTCCCCACAGAGTCAAAGCTTTAACGACAAAGGTAAGGCAATTGGATGTTAAGACTAGTTTTCTTTAAATTTCTCCTCAGCAGAGTCGATTAAGGATCCATGTGTCACCTTGTCTTTGAAAGCAACCTCTAACCGAGATTACTTTCAAAGATGGGCAGTTGTTGACACATGATTTTTAATCAATTTTCCTTTAGTTTTATTTTCTAAAAATTCCGAAAAATTCACAAAAAATCAAAAAAATTAAAAATAGAATAATTTTCATATTTTTCACATTTTTTAATATTTTTGAAAAATATAAAAATATTAGAAAATTCATAAAAAATACTTTTCGAAGTCACAAAAATATAGAAAAATACCCAATAATTTTATTTTAATTCCCTTTTCATATTGACCTCACAAAAAATTGAAAATCGAGTTCAATTTTAGGTGTTTCTTCACAATGCGTAGAGTTGAATTTCCATAAAAAAATACCAATTAAGTCTTTTATTTGCGATTTTTGCACATTTAGAGTCTTGACATTCAATTGCAATCCCTTTGAACTTCAATTTGATCAATTGCACCCTCAATTGCACGAATTACGCGAATTAGGTAAAATCCCCAAAATATTTGCAATTTAGTCCCTCAACTTGCCAATTTTTGAAATTACTTTTAATTGAGGGACTTTCTCTACAAAATTGGACTACCCCCTAGGGTTTTCACATATTCTGAATCAATTGGCATAGGTCACACGGTCCAATTTGATCGATTACATGTCCAATTGAACATTTTCCCTAATTTGCAATTTTGAAAAATTTGGGGCTTTTGCATAAATTGATGGAAAATTTTGGGCAAAATTGCATTTTTAGATAATATCTAGGCCCCTAAGTGCAATTTTGAGGTTTAATTTTGAAAATTCCTCGCCGATTTTGATTAATTTTGATTAATTTTGGAAATGCACTATCTAAACCGGTTCGAGACCGGTCGGCCACGGGTCGGACCGGTCGAACCGGCTCAAATGATGTCGTCTTCTTCCTCGGGCCTGTGCCATTTGCAGATTCAACGATGGACTTTGGCGATCAAATTGACGACCAATTCAAACCTAATTGAGCTAATTAACATGGGGGTTTTGTTTCGCAAGTCAAGATGCGTCGATTGCCATCACCAGCACGGCCAATGGCCGCCGGAGCGCGGCGGAATCAACGGTCAAAGTCCCCGGCGTCCAAAAGTCAACATTTTCAAGTTTAAGTGCAATTCATGCTCGTTTTGGCTTGACTGAAGCCCTAACGGACTTGGACGGAATCCTAATGATTCCGTCACCGTCCGGCGAGCCAAAAATCACGTGATTACACATGAGAACCTCTCGGCCAGCTCACACCCGACGTGCGCAAATTCAAACGGGGTATAAAAGGCTGAGAATCTTCGAGAACAAGGGGAGGAGGCTCATTTGGCTCGCTCAAATAACATAATAGAGAGAGAAAGGGGGAGCGAGAAGCTCTGGTCGTCGCCATTGTTGCTCGCCGGAGTTCAAGCTGCGGGTTCTTCGCCCGGTCGATTCATACCAAATCGAAGCTTCGGATCAAGTCGAGAAGCTTCATTCAAGCTCAAGGAAGCTATCGCGCCAGCTCAATCGCACTACGACCTCCGGAATAGGTGAGTCAAGCTTTCAATCTCCCTACCGTGCGATCGTGGCATATCACTTCCTCGTGCATGATTTCTTAAATTGTCGTGTGCCTTTTGATTCTCGAACACCTCCGACCATCATCGCACTCGATTTTTGCATTGATCTCACTTGAACACCCCGAGTCGAACTCCCTACCTAGTTCGGATTGGCCGAACACCGGCCAGGCGTCCCTAGCCCTCGCGAGCTCAATCGGAGCTCGAGGTAAGTTCTCTAAGCTCTCTGTCATGATCGTGTATGAAATAATTGCAATGATTTGGCCTTGATTTGCTTGATTGAATTTCGAGTTGGTTATCTGTGCGTAGCTTTTATCTCTCAATTTGGTCGATGAAATCGTGTGATTTTTAGATATATTAATCTAGACGTTAAATCGAATCGATCGGCGTTGGTTTGAGGTCATTCCGGCGAGATCTCACCGTTAGATCTCGCCGAAGGAACCTCAGCCGTTCATTAGTCGCCATCATGAGGAAGAAAACGACGCAGACATGGCAGTCAACATGGTCAATAGTCCGACGTGTCGAGCGTTGGTTGGTCCGGCTCGTCGCCGACTCGGCTCGGTTGTTGGCGCGGACGAGCCGAGTCAGATCTCATCCGACGGCCCAAATTATTAGTTGAGTTTGATTCCGGGCCGTTGGATCTTCGTTTAGTATTTTCGAAAATTTGATATATTAGATAGAAATTAGAAAATAGTGAAACGGTGCCGTTTAGTTAATATCTGAGCAACGTCGTTTGGGCTTTGAAGGAATGAACAGCCTGGATTGAGTCCTAGATTAAATCGTAGCCGCTCGTTTGTTTAATTGCGCGACGCCGTTTAGAATAGAGGTCAAAAGCGTCGTCGTTTTAAGACTTAGGAAGGATTCAACGGCCCGGATCAAACCCGGAATCAATCGTGGCCGTTCGGTATATTAAAGGGTGCGGCGTCGTTTTGGTTATAGATGAGTGAACGGCCCGGATCAGGTCTGAAGTTTAATCGCGGCCGTCCGTATGTTAGATTGATGCGGCGCCGTTTCGCTTAGTGGAAGATAGACGGCCGAGATTGATTCCAGAGTTGATCTCGGCCGTCCATTTCATTTTATATATACGAATATTAGGAATTAATATTAGAAAATAAAAAAAAATATTAGATAAATACTAGGCGGCGTCGTTTTGATGCCGAGAGAGTCTGCGAACGGTCGGACCGGGTTGACCCGGTCCAGAAATATAATAAAAAAAATAAAAATAAATAAATAATTCCTAAAAAAATCAAAAAATTCATAGAAAATTCATAAAAATTCCCAGATTTTCCCAAAAAATTTCTAAAAATTTCTAGATCAATTCAGGACTCTTATAGTCTGGATCGAAAATTTTGAGACTTCAAGGGTCGATCTATGTCAATCTGGAAAATTTCCAATTTTTTAGAAAATAAATAAAAAAATCAAAAAAATTAGAAAAAATTAGAAAAATTCTAGAAAATCACAAAAAATGGGAAATGACCACATTCAACTGGCCCGATCCCGATTTTTTGATTTTCGGGTCCCAAACCCTCAAAAATGACTATTCTACCCTTCTAGGCCTTCCGCCCCAAATTTTCCCGAACCACCCCGGAACCCAAATTTGATATTTCTGTGGGCCGATAGGGCCATATTAGACTTTTCCACTTGACTTATCAATTGAATTGATTGAGATTATCTTGATTGCGCATTAAATTTCATGATTGTAACTGTTAGAGTAGAAAAATCCCGTCCGCATGAATACCTTAAGATCGTTAGAACCTACCTCACCCAAAATTTCATCTGCATGAATTCTTAGGTTAGAAAATCACTCAACATTGGTAACCGAAAGGGCGTCAATGTAAATCTTGGCGTAACCAAGTCCCCGGACCCAAATCTCTAGTTCTCGTAGAACCGAACGGTTTCTCCCGATTGCTCGGTTTTTCGATCATACCCTCCAATAAATTGATCGGTGGCGACTTCAAAATGCATGTACACTTTGCACATGCCACCCGACCACACCGAGGTCGATCTCGATAAATTTTTCTCTCACATCGCGATTCGAGTAATGGGTCTTGGGAGGGACCCGCGATCCTAAAGATCCCGTTAATAACCAGGGTCACCTATATAAAAAAGGATCGGCTCGTTAACCCTACTCGCTTTCGACCGGGGACGAAAATTTTTCGGGAGGGTCGCGACAATCGTCCCGAAGATTCAACAAGATAAACATGATCCCACTCGGGGAGATTGGTGTCATTGTTGGGAAACAAAGAAACCAGAAATCTCTAACACACACAAGCTATGGGATATTCTGTTTAAGCGGGGTAAATGCAAAGATAACTTGAGGAAGTTCAGCACATAATTCAACATTGAAATGACTGCGAACAAAGATCAGCTGAGCTTGAAGGGTCGGACCCTCAAAGAAAATATGAACAACAAATACCATCTCACAGGCCTCGAGCTCGAACAAGCTGAAAAGACTCTGCACAAGCTAGCGGCTGCAGTCAATGAAAAGCTGTCTCACATAACACGAGCTATCGTGTTTCAAATATACTAAAGCTCTCTTCCAACTTCCTTTAGTCTAGACTTCATCTTAACCTTGTTGCCCCGATTAAGAACCTCATCTGTCACACTCTTCTCTTTTATGATTGAATGATTCACCATTTCAATGCAAGCATGTTTGATTGAATTACTCATTATTTTCTGATTGCAAGTATGTTTGATTTCAATATACTACAAAGATGACCCGAATAGGCATTGAATTCGGGGGAGCAACATTTTATCACTTGTTTGACTATGCAGGTTACACCCTTTTCCCGATGACAAAAAGGGGGAGAATGGTATATAATTGTGATGATGATGTGACATGAGCGAAATATGATTCGAAAATTGCTTGAATGAATCATGTGAAATCAATCTGTGATATGCTTGCGTATTCTGGCAAGAATCCTTCAAATATAGGATTTCGGGTTAAGCATGTTCTGCGGAATACAAAAGCATGATCTGTGGAAACATCATATGAGTAGGAACATCTTCTCCTAAGTAGAGCAAGTGAACAAGTTCCACTCTTTCAAGATTACATAAGTTTGAAATCTTTGGCTAAATAGGACAAGCTCTGAGCATCGGACCGAATGTGATGCTCTGAGGAGTTACAATTTTCATACTCACATCGTATTTGAAACCGTTTCACATCTCAATAAGTACATGCACTTAGAATACAAACTCATCGATTGAGATGGCACAAGTTCTGAGACTGCTCATCATAGTATATAAATGCACTCTTTTTCGGAACTTAATCTTGCTAAAAGTACATGAACGAATCGCTAAAATTATTCCTTAGCAAGACTCTCACTAGAGTAACTTTGCTAAAGTTGCTCACCTTCTTTTAAAAAAAAAAACTCAATTATTCATTAGTATAGTGGATCGTTTTGTCATCATCAAAAAGAGGGAGATTGTTGAGAAAAATCCCTAACCGATTTTGATATTGACAAAACAATCCAAGTACTCTTGTGTTTTGAGATAATGCAGTGATTTACTTGTTTTACATATTATCATTGGGTGCGGGGAAGCATGGGATTGAATTTGGCAAAAGGACTTGGCTCGGATGTTGTTTCTGAGAGTCTCGGATGCTGGTTCGAGCTCGGACGTTGAGCGGGGATAGCTCAGACGTTGGAATGACGTTCAAGCTACGAGAGGAGTACTTCACTAGTAGTAATCGGAACCTCAAGAGGAATGCAAATTGAACTTAAGTGATGCATATCAACGGACGCCATCAAGCTGGATCATTCTTGAAGATTCTCGGTGACTGATATCAATCAAGGATACGGAAGCAAGAAGACAAACAAATACTTTCCAAATGGAATAAATCATCTATGGAAACCCGGGATCATAATTGTATGGCCGATTTGATCCAAGCGGGGAAAACTTTCCTTTAGCGATCCCCAACGACTAAGAGATCTTCTTTTGGTAAAACATCTCATCCAAAAGGTTAGATTTGGAGAGATCTCTTCTGGATGCCTTGCAGCGGTTAGATTGAAGGCGGAAGAGTATAAAAGACATCTCGAAGGCAAAGGAAACGAGATTGGCGTAAAGAAGGACAAGTGTTCATAATTCCTAGATAGAGTGTACTCCATTTCAAACACACTTCTTGATTCATCCATTGTAATTGTGAGGAGGTGTACACACGAGTGTTGAGCGTTAGGTGTGAATTCCTACGTGTCAAGGAGATCACCGATCCGTAACCTCGGAGCATCTTACTAGTGAAATCCAGCCAATTGGTCGTCAGCCGAAGAAGTGGACGTAGGCTTAACCAAAGCCGAACCACTATAATCCCTCTATGCAGTTTTCCTTATCTCTTACTCTAATCATTCTAAATATTTTGTGATAGCTAAACTGCACACGAACAACACGTATCGATCCTACTACATATCCCGCATCGATTGAATTGCTTGATCATCCGAGATCTCTGTTTTATGCCGTGTGATCCGAATTCCGCAATAAAATCTTAAAATCACACTTTATCACCTATTCACCCCCCTCTAGGTGAAATCACTAGCCACCAACACGAAGTTGATTAACGACTTCGTACTCACCGGTTCTCACAATAGATTGGAGCCTTTCAACTTCTTGTACGGTTGGCGCTTTCTTCTCAGACTCCGCCTTCCTCGGAGCATAACACCTCCCAGAGCTCATCACGACATCAATCTCACTGGTCCCGTAATCCCAGTGTACCGCCTTTGGATCATATTCCTCCGCAGGTGGCAGTTTAATCTTCACGGGTTTAATTCCATTGTCTCGACCTTTCGGGACTTCCGTTACTTCCTCACGGGATGAGTCTAGTGTTGGCGGCTTTTCCGAACCGGAAGCTTCCCGGTTATCCACCTTATTCAGGTCAATCACAAAACGGATTGAAACATCTACCATCCCAATCATCTCATCCTCATGGACACTCTCGGGATTATGTTCGGGATATGGCCTTGCCGGTATTGTATCGGCGGTGTTTTCTTCATCAAGGCACCTTTGTCTTTCCCTCTTGACTCTCATGATTATGCCTCAATTCTCATACCAATATCCACCATGTGTTGGAAGGAGGAATATGTATATGCATACATACGGTCAAAATACTCTGCCGGCACCGACTTGAGCATAAATTATAGCATTTCCCTTTCTGATAGCGGTGGTTGCACCATCATAGCATGTTTTTTCCACCTTCTAGCAAAAAGTTCAAAACTCTCATCTTCTCCTTTTTTGATATTCAGTAAGTTGGCTTTGGTGAAGTATCCTCTAATCCCAGCTTCAAAGTGTCGCACAAAGCGTTCTGATAATTCTTCCCAACTTGGGACCCAATCGAGGTCGACCAATTGGAACCAAGCCAATGCGAGGCCGGTCAAGCTATGTTTAAAATTTAGGATTAGCTTTTCATCATCTTCATGATAACCTACCATTTGGCGGAGGTAATACGAGATATGTGCCAGAGGACACCCAGCACCGTCATACTTCACGCGGAAAGTCACCCTCGGGTTCACGGCTTAGGACGGAATATTCCTAACTTGGGTAATCGGCACGATCCACTCTTTCGGTTCGTCCACCTTCTTCGAAATGTCGTCGCCCTGTTCTTGCAACACGGCGATCCGTCGATTCTGCGTTTCAATATTCCGCCGTATCTCCAAGATCTGCATATTTTCTTCCACTGGTGAGGTATTGTTCTTGACCACCAATTGAGATAATTCCGCCACCATACTCGTCGGATGACGTATGTGGGTTTCCAGATTAGAGAGTCGCATGTCGGATTCTTGATTCTTCTGTTCATTCCGAGGGGTCTCCCGATTCTTGACTTCATCAACCGTTCCCACAAACTCTACACTTTCGGGGTCGTCCATGCCACCCTAACCGTCGGGAACTATATCTCCCGAATCAATGAAAAAGCTTGGCGGTGCTGAATACAAGACCTTAAAGTTGTAGCCGCTGCTATCTTCTCCGAGATTGTCAACTATCGCGCCTCTTTCGAGAGCCTTTTGCATGAACATTCTGTCACCTCGGCGGGCTTTCTCAAGGTGGATTCCGAAGTCATCTAGCTCTTCGGTTTCTTCGCCATCGTAGACATTCATTAAGTATCCTGAAGGAGCTCTCCAAGTCTTCCCTCTTGTAGCTCTCATCATGAACTCCTCCGCCGCCATATCGATGGTTACATAGGTTCCCATGAAGGTAGTATCTTCCATTCTCCCAATGACACCTATAACAATTAGCCGTTCCAGACATGCGTTCTTTTCTTCCTTGGAAATAGTCGTTCCCTCCGGGTATTGTGAAGCTAGGGTCAAGATATCTTGCATTTTGCTCACGTCCATTATGAATTCCAGAGTTTCTCCGTCGTCATTCTCAAATATCGCGTTCACCTCGCGATGTTCCGATAAAGGGTTCTGTTGCACGTTTGGTTCGGTCCTATCGAACTCTAGGACCTTACCATCAATCAACACTTGTACCTTATATTTAAGAGGGAGATAATTGTCGACATTATGCCCCCTTTCTCCCATATGATATACGCATGTCCGGGTCTCATCAAACCCACAGAACCAAGGAGGATTCGCTCTAGGAGGCTCCTTCGAAACCAATCGGTTCTCTAGCAGCATGGGTAGTAGTTTAGACAAAGGTCGAAGCGGTGGGGTAAAAACAGGTTGGTTTCTTTTTCTTGGTTCCGGCGGTTTAGGGACGGTCCAAGAAGAAGCTCCTTGGGTGGGGGTAGAAGGTGAAAAAATTTTCTGTTTAGGTGGGTTAGGGACAAACGCTACATCACCAGGTTGCTCCCTATCTCTTCTCGTAGGGTATTGGCGCCTAAAGGGCGAGTCAGGTATTTTCTTCTCCCGCAACACCCATTCATGACGTTCCGCCACCTTAATCAAGTGCACGAACGTTTGACACCCAGAGATGTTCAACTTGTCAAAGTACTCGAAGGGTAATGCTTTGAGGAAGATGTCCACCAACTCTTCTTGGACAGGTGGTTTCACTTGCACGCCTAAGGCCCTCCACCTTTGAGCATAGGCGCAGACGGCCTCATTCTTCCATTTAGCGGTCCTCAAGAGGTCTTCCCTAGTAAGGGTTGTCAGAGTGTTAAACTTGTACTACCGGAGGAACTCATCAGCTAACTTGTCCCAATCGGCGAGCTTTTCGGGTTCCAGCTCTATAAACCATGCCAAGGCTACCCCGGATAAACTTTCTTGGAAAGTCTTGACCAACAACGGGATATTGTCTGAAAATTGAGACATGCGGCGTAGATAGTACTTCAAATGTGCCTTAGGACACCCGGTCCTATTATATTTCCTCACAAAATCAGGCTCCTTGTAATCGGAAGGAACCTCGATTTTCTCAAACGGTTTCACATTATCAAAGCGCGAAAGCTCGTATCCCCGACTAGCCAAACATTCTTCAATTTTGGCGAGTCTCTTAATCTCTTCCTCCATCTTGAGAGCTTGTTTTTCTTTCTTCTCCGGATCAATTACAACTGGAGGGTCCTTAGGCGGTCACTCCAAATTTGGAGAGGGGTTCACAGCAAGGGCCGGATTAGTACTTGTACCATCCGATGCGCTCGGAGGAGCTTGAGAGTTTGGATCGATAGAATATTTCCCTTGACCGGGCATCGGCATTGCCTTCATCTGCGCCACCATCCTGGCTATCATATTCATCTGATTCTCCGGATTACCCACACGAGGTGCGAGTTCTTCTTGTTCCATTCTTAGTAGGCGCATCTTGCTACGAGTCCTCGTGATTATTAGTCACCTATTTTTCATGACGCTAATTAGTATCAAGAGCATTCAAAATCTGAAAGGATTAATCCGTGGTAATTGTATTTCCTATATAATGATGTGTATGCATGAAATGTGCATGAAGGAAATAAATTGCATTTATTACAACTTAAATTGTTTAAAAGTATTCAAACAAGGTAATGATATGCAAAACTAAATGGGGGGGGGGTAATGGATCTATCCAAGCCGTTGACGCTTGACTTCTTCTTGTTCCTCCGATCCATCCGAATCCCACAAGTAAGGATCTTCTCCTTCTTCTGACATCCAAAGCTTCGGATCTTCAGGAATATATGGCTCTACTCCCGGGACATATGGTACTATGTATTTGGGTACATAGGATTCCACTTCTTCGATGCGAGGAGATACGCACTCAAGTATATACGGCTCGACCAATGATCTGCGGTACTCCTTAAACTTCTGAATATACTCCTTGGAAGCCCTATGAACGTTCATCTCATCATCCAAATAATCGGGCCATTCCACTTGTTGCAACGGGAAATTCTTCAAAGCATGAAGGATAAGTTTGATTCGGGCCCGATAAAGCTTCTTCGCTTCTCTGGTGAGCTTTCCATGTGCCATATCAAATGAGAAGATCCCAGGACAAACATCTGGTGGCACTTGTTGTAAAATGTCAAATTGCCTCACCACGCGAATAGGATAATAGGCCACTGCACCAGTACATCCCAGCAAAGGAATAAGGCTATCATCAACGCCGGTAATGCGAGCCTCTAATATCTTGGGCCAAGTTAGACGCCATCGGATATGCTTAGGCTCCAAATCTTTCAACAGCTCGACCCACTTCTTGAAAGAATGTTTAGGTATAAGGGATTGGCACTTAAGGAAGGATTTAAGAGGATGCACATGCTCATTGGTCTCATAGCACCCTACTCAGAGTTGGAAAGTTTTTAAATGAGAAACGAACCACATATGAAGTAGTCCGTTGGATGCTTGGAAAGTGGCTTTTTTGGAAGTTTTAAAATGGTTCAGAGAAAGGAATATTTCGGCTAGGATCACGTCGGCAACATGCTTGTCGGGCTATGTGGACTATGGAAGCATCGAAAGTAGTCCTAGAAGTAGGAAATAGGACGAAGGTAAAGAAAGCTAGAACGAACACCTTTCCCGATTTATGACCGGTATCGGCGGGTAGAGAAGTGTAATTGTCAAAAAGGAATGAGAAAGTGAATCTACCGAAGTTGGATTTGTAGACCTTCTCTATCTTGGAATTTTTTAGGCGGAGGAAACTCGATAGAGAAAGGGTAGGGTCCATATCTAGAGGAGGTTGAGCTATATGGTCATCAAAGTTGGCCCCGATGATAGCAGAATACTCTTCAAGTGTAGGGGTCATCTCGACGCCTTAGAAGTTGAACGTCATCGTGTGTATATCCCATGTCTTGGCTAAAGCTTGAATAAAGGCCGGTTGATACTCCACTCTGATCGGATCCACTAACCGGCCTAAACGTCCTTCAACATATGCTTTGTTAATCGAGTTGAGACGATCCCACCATTGAGAGAGCTCTTTGCGAGGTACCGGGATGATCTTGATATCTCCATTCCCCATGATCTAGAATATGCAAAATGATGATTCTAAAGTCAATTACCACGGATTATGATGGATACGCATGAAATGTAATGCAAATGCACCAATCTAATTCCATGTCATCTTTTAGTAAAATGAGGGTCAACTACTCCCATTCGATCAAATGAGGTAGTTATGGACCAAATCTCGCCTAAAGATGGCATGTAATCGATTAGGATCGTTTAAGTGTAATCGGGGTAGAAAGTCACCATTACAATTTTTAATCTGACAACCCACGAAATTCACAATCCTAATACGGTTAAACTCAAAGAGACAGGATATAAAAACATCTAAGGATGTTCGATCAATACACGTCGATGAAAAAAATACAAAGACAATCCGGAGAAGGTGCAATAAACCCTTAAAAAAAATGCCACAAAGTCCAACTAAACTAACTAGTCAAAGCGACGTCCTCATCCGACGATATCTCTACCAACTCGGGAGGCTTAACATCTTCTTCGTCATCGGAGGATATGAGGACAATTTCTCTCTTCTTGATTGGAGAGTGATTTGGGGCCGTCTTGATTGCGCGAGGTCGCCTCATCAATTTTGCGTATAGCTCTCGGATCCTTTCTTTTCCCCGTTTGAGTTCCAAATGTCGTGCGCAACTTGTATAGTAACAATTTTTACCACGGATGCGGTTGCGTCCATTAAGTTCTTTCCTATGGACAAATCTGAAGACTTGGAAGGTATCCGGCTCTCGATCCTTGCGTCGAATGCTTCTTCGCTCCCACATAAACACATCGGAGACATGGGTTCAACCTTGGGGCGTCATCTAAAAAAATTAACCTTCAACCCCAATCACCTAAACGATCTTACAATTTTTGATGATATGTTCGTGAAGATGCAAGATATACATAATTTAAATTTACAAGTTCGGAAGGGAAAAAGCCTTACCAACCGATGTTACTCTCTTTTTTTTTTTTTTTTTTTTTTTTGGTTTTACGTATACCAACCTTCCATTTACATGCGCATGAGACAAGTGAGGTTTAACTCTAAAGAAATCAAAAAGGCTCGAGTATGGACCTAAAAAGGCTCCCGCTATACGAATTGATGAGCCGCCCACAAGCGCAATCAAACAACAAGTGGGTAGGATCATCAACCTTGCATAGCGAGCGGGATCAAATATGGTCAACCCCAGTGCAATCAAACACGGGAGCTTTGCATACCAATCCCTATCTAAGGCGACCTAACAGGATGATTCGCGGCTTGGGTTTAGGCGCTTGTGTATGCGATATCGTGATCCTCAAAATATGCAAAACATGCACAGCAGTTTATATCAAACACCGCTTCAATATGTGCATAAATAAACACACAAAACCCGAAACACTATATTCGCACAAAATAGGTTAGCATAGACACCACCCCTTATAACTCCCATTTGCATCAACATTTAACACTTTTCGTTAGTGGACGTACCTCATCTTCAAGAGCATCTCGAGAAAACGAGGTTATAAAAACACTCAACTTTTTTATCGGCTTAAGTCCTCTTAATGATTTTGCAACCATTTGACATCCCCAATGGAGTCGCCGATCTGTCGCGACCCTCTTCGAAAAATGTTGGCAGGGCGATCGACGAGGTTAATAGGCCGCGCTTCCGACCCGGTTGGCAGGTGGATCTTGGCGCGCGGGTCCCTCCCGAGACCCATTACTCGAATCGCGATGTAAAGAAGATTTTTGATATTGGGAATCGACCTTAGTGTGGTCGGGTGATATGTGCATAGTGTACATGCATATGGAGTCGCCATCGATCAATTTTTTGAAGGGTTTGACTAGGAACCCTATCGAGCGGTCGGGAGAAACCGTTCGATTCTACGAGAACCGGAGAAGTGGGTCCGGGGACTTGGTTACGCCGAGATTTACATCGACGCCTTTTCGGTTACCGAAGTTGAGTGATTTTCTAACCTAAGGATTCATACGGATGAAATTTAGGGCGAGGTAGGCTCTAACGATCTAGGATATCATGCAAACGGAAATTTGCTAACCTATCAATCACAATCAAGATAATCACAATCAAATCAATCAATCAATCAAGTAGGACACACCTAACATGGCCCTATCGACCCATAGAAAAGTCCTATTCAAGTTCCGGGGTAATTCGGAAAATTTTAGGGCGAAAGGCCTAGAAGGGTAAAGTAGTCATTTTAAAGGTTCGAGACCCAAAAATCACAAAATAGGATCCGGCCAGTTGAATGTGGCCATTTCCCATTTTTTGTGATTTTTAGAATTTTTTGGAATTTTTCTAATTTTTTGGATTTTTTATTTATTTTCTAAAAATAGGAAATTTTCTGGATCAATGTAAATCGACCCTCGAAACCTCGAAACTTCTCGATCCAGACTATAAGAGTCCCAAATCGACCTAAACATTTTTTAGAAATTTCTTGGGAAAATCTGGGAATTTTTATGAATTTTTTATGAATTTTATTGATTTTTTTGGATTTTAGAAAAATTTTATGAAATTTTCATCTATTTTTTTATTAATTTTTCGAACCAGGTCAACCTGGTCAACCCGACCCTGAACCGGCTCGGACCCGGTTGACCCTAAAACGGTATCGTTTCTAATTATTCTAATTTTTTTTATTTTCCAAAATTATTTCCTAATATCCGAAAATAAAGAAAATAAACGGACGGTCGAAATTAATCCCGGAATCGATCTCGACCGTCGGACCATCCCGTATCAAAACAACGACGCTTCTGGCCCCCTACTCTAAACGACACCGTATCGAATAATGAATGAATGGCCACGATCTAAACCTGGATCTAATCTGGACCGCTCGCTCACTCGCCTATTGCGTGAAACGACGATGCATCCGTCTCTAACCCGAACGACATCACTCACTACTTATACAAAACGGCATCGTTTTTGGTTTTCTTTATTTTCTATCTAATAAACTAATTATCGGAAATTACAAAAATCTAATCCGACGGTCCAAAATCAAACTATCCTATTTATCTCAACCGTTGGATCGGATCCGAGTCGGCTTATTTGCGCCAACGGCTAAGGCGACTCGGACGTGAGCTAGACCAATCGTAGCTTGCCAACTCAGACAATGACTCGCCGACTTGCCAGGTCGGCTCGTCTTCAACCTCTCCACGACGACTCAACGGACGGCCGGGACTCCTCCGACAAGATCTAACGGTGAGATCTCGCCGGAATGACATGAAACCAACACGAATCGACTCGCCTAACACTCCAGATTAACATATCTCAGAATCAAACAATTCTATCGGCTAAATCGCGAGTATCAAGTTACGCGCAGATCTACATCTCAGAGTTCGATCATGCAAAATCGAGCCAAATCAGGTCAATCAATTCATACATAAGCATCATAGGAGGTTCGGGAAGCTTACCTCAAGCTTTGATTAAGCTCGCAGTGGCTGAAAATACCTAGCCGATGTTCGACCGGACCGAAGTATGTTGGAGGTTCGACTCGGGTATATCGCGCGAAATCAATGCAAAAACGAGATGCGATCACGGTCGGGGAGGTATGGAGAGCAAAATGCACACACTAATTGAGACGATTATACTCGTGATAGTATGATGCCATGATCGCACAGAATGAAGCTTAAGAGGTCGACTCACCTATTTTAGAGATCACAAACCGATTAAGCTGGTGCGATCGCTTCTTGGAACCTGTGTGAAGCTTCCGGACTTGATCAACGACTTCGATTTGGCCGGGATTAAGCTAGCGAAGTACTCACGGTGCGAGCTCAAATCCTCGATCACACGGGCGAGAGGGCGAGCTCTCTCTCTCTCTCTCTCTCTCTCTCTCTCTCTCTCTCTCTCTCTCTCTCTCTCTAAGTCATTTGCAAGCACAAATGAACCTCTCCCTCTTTGCGAATCTTCCCGAGCCTTTTATACTAATTTTTCAAAACTTGGCGCGCACGGGAGGAGCTCGCTAACTCACTTCGCACGTGCCCACGCATGCGAAGTGAGTTGGACGGCGATTGGAACGGAACAGGATTCCGTCCAGCTCTGTTTGGCACTCCGGCGATCACAAACGAGCACGAATTTCACTTGTTTTTGGAAATGTTGACTTTTACGTGCACCGAGGCTTTGACTGGTTCGCCAGAGCTCCTCCGGCGACCATTGACCTCGAGGTCGGGTCCAATCGATGCGTATTAACCTGAGAAACAAAACGCCCACGTTAATTGATTCAATTATCACCGATTGGCCTGTCAATTTGATTGTCAAAATCAACCCAAGCACTGTTCATTCGTACGAGCGTTCTGAGGAAGAAGACGACAACGTTTCGAATCGGTTTGACCGGTTCGACCGGCGATCAGACCGGTCCGAACCGGTTCAGACGTGTAATTTTCAAAATTAATCAAAATTTATGGGAAATTTTTGCAATTAAATCTCAAAATTGAACTTAGGGGCCTAAATGGCTGCGTTTGGAAAAGCTTTTGGGAAAAGCCTTTGGAAAAATGCAAATACCTTTGGTCCGAAAGGATTTGGTGAAATGCAAAAGCTGTTTGGTAAACCGTAAATAAAAAGTGCCTTGAAAAGAAAGTTTGGGAAAATGCTGTTTGGTAAACATAAATTAGCAAATGCCTTTGGCCGAGTATTTTAGTATTTTTTTAAATAATTTTTAAATAATTTTTATTCGTTTCTTTTTCTTTCTCTTTTTTTTCCTTCCCCAACCCCTCTCCTACATCCAGTCGGTCCGGCGATCAGCCAAGGGAGCGGCCGGCGAGGCCGAACCTCGTCCGGCCATGGCGGGGATCGACTTCGCCGCCGCCGGGTCGACCTCGCAAGCTCATAATTGACGTTGCTCGCCTCTTCACCTCCCACGACGTCAAGTCCACCATTTTTGCCGCCCCTAACAACGCCCTCTCCTTCCGATGCTCCATTTGCCTCACACGGGTTTTGCGTCGACCCCCCAGAACTGCGACGAGAACCTAGATCTAACCATCGCAGAGGGCCGCCTCGCCTGGGTTTCGTGTCGGCGACCCGGATCCGACCATTGAAGAGGGGCACCTCGCTCGGGTTTCATGCCGGCGACCGAATCCTCGCCAATTCTACCAATCCAAACTTGCTAAACTCCTTCATCAACGCCTTCTTTTTTATTTTCAGAGGCAAATTCCCAACAAATACAGTTCGCAATAGCTTGCTCTCGTCGTTGTAGCCTTCTTTTGAAGCCATCGCATCAGCCGGGTCATCTACTTTCTTCCTCTTCTTCCCCGCAAGTTTCTCTCCCACTTGACCATCTGCTTCTTCCTCTTTCGCTTCCCCATACTTCTTAGACTCATAAACCCTCTCAAGCTCATCTCTCTTCCTCTTTTTCCACTTCTCCTTTTCCTTCAATTTCGATTTCTCACCTTCCCCATCTTCATTCGCGAAGCCACCAGCTTGACTACTCAATTTCAGCTTCCTCGATTTCTCCATCTCGGAATCGACATCCGAAACAGAACCCACCTCAGAAGCTCCTTTCGCGCCGACGACCCGGGATGAGGACCGCCTTGCTCGGGTTTCGCGCTGGCCGCACGATTGGCCTCGCTTGGGTCGCGTGGCCCCTCGTAGCGGTCGTGCAAGCCCGGGCGAGGTTGCTAGGTTGCACGACAACGCCGGCCCCCCTTTGGTCGGTCGTCGTCCCCTCACGACCACTCCGGCCAACGTGTAAGCGAAGATGACGATGAATAGTGACAGACAAGGCCAAAACGGGAAAATAAAAAAATAGATGAGGATAGTTTCGGAAGAATATTTTTTACTTACCCGATCTTGTTGCTTGCGAAAATCTTTGAAATGCCAAGGCACCCTTTAAGGTGCCTTGGGCTTTCAACCTTGTGAAGGCTCACTTTGAGCCAAAAATATTTTCAAAAATTTTACCAAACACCTTATCCTTGGCCCAAAGGACTTTGGGTGTCTAAAGCTACTTGGGAAAGTGGTTCCCAAACGCAGCCAATATTGTCTAGAAATGTGATTTTGCCCAAAAATTTTCATCAATTTCCACAAAAACCCCAAATTTTTCTAAAATCCCAAATTGGGGAAAAGTTCAAATGAGTGCCCAATTGTTCAAATTGGATCAAATTACCCCTGCCAATCGATTCAGAACATATGAAAACCTTAGGGGGTAGTCCAATTTTGCTGTGAAAGTCCCTAGATTAAAAGTAATTTCAAAAATTGAAAATTCTAGGGACTAAATTGCAAAGATTTTGGGTATTCTTGTCCAATTCGTGTAATTCGCGCAATTGGGGGTATAATTGATCAAATTGAAGTTGCAGAGGACTGAAATTGAATGTCTTGACTCAAGATGTGCAAAAATTGCAAATAAAAAGACTCAAATTGTATTTTTTAGGCGAATTCAACCCTTGATGTTGTGAAGGAACACCTAAAATTGAATTCAATTTTTAATTTTTCTTGAGGTCAATATGAAAAGGGAATTAAAAGAAAAATATGGAACATTTTTCTATATTTTTGTGACCTCGGGAAGTATTTTTTGTGAATTTTCTTATATTTTCCTATTTTCCAAAAATATTAAAAAAATGCGAAAAAAATATGAAATTTTATTTTTTGCTCAAAAATGGTTCATTATGCTTGGCCAAGGCTACCAAACTTGATTTTTCAATTTTTTTGATTTTTTTGTGAATTTTTGTGAATTTTATGAAATAAAACTAAGAAATACTTAATCAAAAATTAGGTGTCAACACCTAATCATGCGGTAGTTAGAGCATAGCATAGGTCATACGCTATTGATATGTTGTCATAGTTTTTTGCATGTATAAGCCGCCCTGAATGGATCAACGCCCTTATCGAACTTAGGCATTGACTCACCGAGATTTTATATCTCACCCCGTTGTTAACCATTTTTCAAGGCCTTAACTATGGGGAGCTAGAAGTGGGCGTGGAGTCTTTTTAAGTAGCATGGAGTAGTGTTAACCCCTAGCCTTGATCTGGTATTTTGAGGGTTGTAGGAAGTAGCCCCGAGGTAGGGCTTATATATACGTACTTCCAAGGGTTAACGGTAAATAAATAAAAATGATCATTGTTGATGTTGATTGATGTGAGTGACATGATTTCCTATTTTTCTTTCCCTGTTGAATTTATAACTGTCTAGGAGTTGTACATTCCGCATGCACTTAATAATAAGATAAAAATAATGGGTCATTGCCTGGGACATCATCCTTTTTTACTTGAGTTGATTTGGTAGGCATGTTGCAAGACCGGGGATCGTGGCATGACAACCCCATTCAAGGTGGTCTCAGAGCAAAGTCGGCTTAAACCATCTGGTCATGGCCCGGAGTGATAAGAAGGGTTGGGTTTTGGGATCATTAGTAGAATTAAAACCCGTGCTTGTGATTGTTGAGTGACCTTTGGGTGATTGTTCTTGAGTTCTCTTGGCATATCAACTTTGGTCAAACAGAATTCCGTATAGTTCTTGTAAGTTGAACAACTATATTATGAGAGTACCTAGAAGAAGGGCAATGCGGGAGGATTCCAAAGTGGATGGGATTCTGCGGTTGTTCGAAGCCTTAGGAGATATTGTAGGGCAGCAAGTGAGGAACCAAGCTGCATTTTGCCGAACTGTCGAAGTATGTGCTAAAGGTGGTTGAGGACCCTATGGATAGGACAAGGAGTTTCGAGATGGACTGAAACCCGAGATTAAAGATCAAGTACTGCTACTGAATCTCAAGGATTAAAAACTTGAACATGTGTTGTATTCTAATGGATTTAGTATCGACTTTAATTGATGATCCTAAGTAGTGATATGATTGAGATTTGCAAGGAAGCGAATGAGAATCAAGAAGTTTTAAGCGTGGATTTGAACTAGTAAATGTGCTTGAGGTTTAGTGAATTGCTTATAAACAAAGGGCCGGTTGGACTATATGATTATGATACTAGATTATCAACGATCGGACATAAGGTTATAGATCGATCTTAGGCAATTCATGTTTGAGATGTGATGGTCGCTTGTGGAATTAGAAAGTTTCAATTTATAAGGATTGATGCGGAAATGAGTATTGTGTGATGAGTAGTGAGAACAATCATGCATTGCACATGTTTATTGCATTAAAATAAAAATTGAGAAACGTGCATGCGTAAGCATATCATTATTTTGTCGAACTTGATAAACCGTCGCTTGGTATGGGACAAGCTATACAGAATGCCTACAAACCGTAATGAGATGTGATATAGGACATGTTGAACGGGACCTTCTTAATAGGTACCTGACTTGGGGACGGAGCAAGCAAAAACTGGTAGGCTTGTAATGACCCGGTCTGATGAGGGCGGGAAGTGACGCTGGGGCGGAATGGCTTGCGTAAGGAGCCGCTTCTGGCAGGCTTCTAAGATGGGGATGGGCTAGGAATGAACCAAGTTAAGCATTGAAATGTGGGTCTAGGCGTTATGCTAAGTCCGACCTTTATTAAAAGATACATTGCATTAAAGTTGGTTCTCAAAGTGAAAAAAATTTTGTTTGAAAATGCATAGTACCGCATCTCAACGATCGGAGTGGTGAATGAGAGAATGATGAGTGGATTGAAGTACCATAGACATGGAAGTGAGAATGCCTGGACTGCTCGGTGGGAAGTTGGTGAAAGTATTTCGTGATACCTTCGAGGTTGTTGCCGGAAAAGATTCTGTTTGTGTGAGGGATGTATTATTTGTATGTGCCTATAATTATGTATCCTGCAGAGGTCTAGATTGCGTCAAAAATGCTTGGAGATTGATTCATAAAGATCTGAGGATGGCGTCAAACTTGTTTGAAATTGCGTTTTGTATGAGAACTCGAACCAATAGAACCACAAGCAGGCTTGTAGAACGAAAAGTTGTAGAATGAACGCAAAAGGTTGGGAATGGCAAGTTTATGTAGATGGCATAGTAGGGTTGCTAGATGAATTCATGAGTTGATGGCATGATGAAACCGCCGATTGAATCTATGAGTTACAGAGGTCGATGATGACCCAAAATAAGGCTAAGATTACGAGATGTGGCAATTAAGGAAAAGAAGTGATCATAGTGCGTAGTGAAAAAGTAGTAAGGCCACATAGTTTAGTGAAATAATGACCATAAGGGTCTTGCTTTTTATAAGGAGGAAATACAAAAGCCAAGTTTCGAGGACAAGACTTCTTAAGGAGAGAAGAGTTGTGACATTCCGAAATTTCGACGTCCGTAAGATTACTGAATTCAATGGATTTTAACCAAAAATTTCAATTTGGTAAATAATATTGGATTTTTTATGATTAAGGAACACTAATTAGATATCAATTTATTCGTCAGAATTGGCTATTAGATTATCCCGAGACGTCGGTCAAAGAACATCAAGCCCGAATAGTCGAGCTATCGGATCATAGTACCAAGAACCTTCGCTCCGACCCTAGCTCTGACCGAACCCTAGTTGTGAGTTTCCAAAATTGCCTTTAGTTTTAATACCGATAGCTTAATTTACCTCTGATTAGCTAAATGACCGTTTTTTCCTCCAATTTTATTCAAATAAAAAAAAATTAATTGTTGAAGTGACCTTATAAGCCCCCAACATCTCTTCGGCCGCCCATTCCCCTTGCCCATGTCAGCGACCCTCTCCCCAACTCTCTCTCTCTCTCTCTCTCTCTCTCTCTCTCTCTCTCTCTCTCTCTCTCTCATGTGAGACAAACCCCCCACTGTTCTTCTTCTTCTTCCTCTGGTCTTTCCGGGCAGCCTCTCATCCGACTCCACCTCCAGCCACATATGCCACCCCGCCTCACCGGTTTCACCAGCCGTGAGCCGCCGAGGTCGCCAGCTCACCCGACCGAGGCTAAGCTCGTCGCGACTTCACCCGAGCCCTTTGTAACCATACCTTGCGACACCACCTCCAGCCGTCCGGCCGCAACATGTCGTCTTTTGCCTCGTTGTCTTTGACGCTTCTCCAGCCGCCTCTAGTCAACGCACTAGTCGTTCGCCCGAGCTCCCTCACCCACCGCTACCAACCCAGCAAACCCAAGCCGAACCACCCCTTCAATCGCACGAACGCCCAAGATTCGTGGAGTTCGTAGACCCGAGAGCTCCGCCGGGCTTGCTCAGCCATCGTGCGCTACTACCAACCGCCGGACCCAAGCTGCCGCCATGAGCCGATCCCGGCGGCTGCCATGTTGCCAAGACCCGAGCTCGAGAACCTTCCCCAGCCGTGCCTTTCCGTCGTTGCCGAGCTCGTCGTCATCCGGTCATCGCGCCATTTGGTCATTGCCCCTTCATCGACATCTCGAGCTCGGTTCGTCGTCCCCACCAGCCACTGCTACCCAAATCTACGACCTTCTCTACCTCCTCACTCCCACGGCTAGCTACCCGACGCCGACTCCCACCTCCACTAGCTTGTCCTTCCTTGTGCCATTGCCGCCAGCTCAACGTCGTTGCCTAGCCGCAAACTCACCGAGATCCGGACTCGCGACATGAACTTAACCCCCGGTCGCCGTTAACCACCAACCGCCATTGATCGGACCGCAAGACACCGTAAACCCCGCACGCGTGAGCCACCCAAGAACCCTTGGACCTAAATCATACCGAGCCGACCCGACTCAAACCCTCAAGCCACAATGGACCCGAACGCATACCGCCGTGAGCTCGAGCCGTCGCTTATAAGCCGCAAACTTCATCGCCGCTGCCATTGCTGTCCGTGAACTTCGTCACCGCCGCCGTTATCATCGTTGCCCGAATCAACGCGAAATGTCATTTAGCTTGTAAGTTAACCTCTAATCTCTTATTAGGTCATTAATTACGCTTAGGACTAGTTTAATTAACATTAATCATGGATTAGTTAGTTAGCTGTGGTCAGATTAAGTTAGTAACACTGGTTAGGTTAAATGACCATAGTAACTTAAGTGGATTGTGGTTAGTTGATGGTAGACTGTGTTTGACTAATCGCGAGTGGGTTAATTATCTAGAGCCGAGTAGACCGTAGGTTATCGGAACGATTAGTTAAAATGGTCTTAATTAACTGTAATCGAATTAATTAATTACAATTGGGCTAATTAACCGTGATCAGAATAATTAATTATTATTCTTGAGTAGCTATTGGATGATTATTGGTTGATTGTTGTTTGCATTGGGTGTGTGTATATATATACATATGCGAGAATTAATCACCTTGTTTGAGATGCAAAGCCTGGTCGATAATATGCATATTCATGTAACCACGTGTGAAGTCAAATTGCATATTTAAGCATGAAAAGGACCTTGAGCCGAGTTTTTGAGCATGACTACGTGTGCATTAGACTAAATGTGAAGATATTAACAGGCTTGATTAGCTGGCATGCTTGCGTGGTCGCAAGATAATTAAGTAACCCGATGGTGTCCTGGAGATGAGAACGATCACTCGGGGGTGTCCGCGGAATAAAACGTCACTTGGGGGTATCCCGGAGATAAAAAGTCACTCAGAGGTGTCTCGGGAATAAAAAGTCACTCGGGAGTGTCCCGGAGATAAAACGTCACTCGGGGGTGTTTCCGAGATAAAAAGTCACTCCGGGACTCGGGGGTGTCTCGGGAATAAAACATTACTCGTGACTGTCCCGTAGACGAAACCTTACTTGGGGATGTCCCATGAGCAAGTCATTAACAACCGAAACGCGTGTGATGCATTGCGTATGTGAATTGTAATGAGTATTATGGTCGTATGTCTCGGTTTGCATGTGATTTTGATTTTCATGCTGAGTAATGTGTAGTGTGTGGACCAAGGTTGGGGTAAGTGTGTTGGTGTTGATGATTGATTGTTAAGATATGTGCCCGATCATGTGGTAGTTAGAATGTGACGTAGGTCACACACTATTAATATGTTATCACAGTTATCCGCATGTATAGATCGCCCTGAGTGAATCGGCGCCCTAGTCAAACTTAGGTGTTGACTCACTGCGATTTTATATCTCACCCCGTTGTTGTTAACCATTTTTCGGGCCCTTAGGCGTGGAGAGCTGGAAGTGGGCGTGAAGTCTTTTTGAGTAGCACGGAGTAGTGCTAACCCCTAGCCCCGATCGGGTATTTTGACGGTTGTAGGAAGTAGCCCCGAGGTAGGGCTTATATATACGTACTTCCCAGGGTTAATGGTAAATAAATAAAAATGATCGTTGCTGATATTGATTGATGTGACTAATATAATTTCCTATTTTCTATCCCTGTTGACTTTATAACTGTCTAGGAATTGTATGTTCCGCATGCACTAAATAATAAGATAAAAATAATGGGTCGATGATATACCTAAGTCGTCATCCTTTTTGACGTGAGACGGTTTGGTATGGTTGTTGTGAGCCCAAGGATTGGAGCATGACATAAGATCTCTCACTTATTCTTTGCTGACTATGTTCTTATGTTTGTTGAGGCAACTTCGGCTTCTATCAACTCGATGAAGATAAGTCTCAATAAGTTTTTCAATTGGTTTGGACTTAGGCCGAGTGTGACTAAGAGCGAGATTTTTTTCTCGGATGGCTCGGAGGAACTCCGAAGTAAGCTCCTTTCTACTCTCGGATTCTAAGAAGGTGCCTTGCCGGTCCGGTATCGTAGAGTCCCCATTATTGCATCAAGGCTTAGCAAGGTGGAGTGTAATTCTGCGGTGAACTCAATCACCGCTAAAGCCCAATCATGGTCCGAACGGTTTCTCTCTTTTACCGATTGCTCGCAACTTATCAAATCAGCCCTCCATGCTATGCATGTCTATTGGGCAAGTGTTTTATCCTTCCTAAGTTTGTGTCATCTAGTATTGAGCAGATTCTCGGGTAGTTTCTTTGGAAAAGGCCCGGATCTCGGCATAGGCGATGCTTAAATTTCCTGGGATGATGTTTGCCTCCCTAAGGAGGAAGGGGGTCTTAGTATCTGCAAGCTATCCGATTGCAACCAGGCGACCATGCTCAAGCACATTTGGATCCTCTTTACTCATAAGGAATCCTTATGGTGTAAATGGATTCACACAACCTTTTGAAGAACAGGGAACTTCTAGATCGCCACTAAACCTACTTTTTGTTCTTGGGCATAAAAGAAAATTCTTGATGTCCACTCTGATTTTCAAAATCTTTTTCATTGGCGGGTTGGCAATGGTTGCACCGTCTCTTTTTTATTCGACTCCTAGCACCGGAGAGGGCTTCTTTACCAGCTTTTCTCTAATATGGACATTTATCACTCTGGTATCTCTCGGAAGGCCACGGTGTATGAGTTTCTCTCCACAAGCTCCCACACCTCTGAAGTAACAGCCACCATTACATCTTGGTTAAAGCCTTTTCCTTCTCTGGCCCTCGAGAATAGTGATCGTTTTATATGGCTTGGCCATCCTTCAGGAGTCTTTTCAATTTCTGCAACCTAGGACCTCATTAGACGCAGATGGGAGACTATGCCTTGGCACTCTTTTATTTGGGACCGTTTCATCGCTTCTCGACACTCTTTTCACCTTTAGCTTATCACTTTGAATAAGCTATATGACTTCCCATGGAGGGGTATGCATGGCTCTTTGTCTCACATTGCTTAGGGAGAGGATCTTGGGCTAGCTTATATAAAGTTAGGGTCCTCTTAACTTGTGAGACGCGTTTTTTGGATGTTGTATGGTCGGCCCTTAGAGAAACAAAACCATGAGGATTGTGTGTCCAAAGCGAACAATATCTTGCGAGACCTGAACCCAGGTCGTTACGGTTCGTATCAGAGCCGATTCCCGACAGCGTGTAGGCAGCAATGGGTGCTCGCTGGTGCCGCTAAGGGCACAACGAGAACATTGTACCATTGAAGGGGAAAGTATGTGACATCCCATGGAGGGGGTGTGCATGGCTCTTTGCCCCACATTGCTTAGGGAGAGGGGTCTTGGGCTAGCTTATATAGAGCTAGGGTCCTCTTAACTTGCGAGGCGCGTTTTTCGGAGGTTGTATGGGCGGCCTTCGGAGAAACAAAACCTTGAAGACTATGTGTCTAAAGAGGACAATATCTTGCCAGGCCTGGGCCTAGGTCATTATAGTATTTGACATCCCATGGAAGGGATGTGCATGGCTCTTTGTCCCACATTGCTTAAAGAGAGGGTCTTGGGCTAGCTTATATAGAGTTATAGTCCTATTAACTTGCGAGTCGCTTTCTCTAGGGGTTGTATGGACGACCCTCGGAGAAACAAAACCGTGAGGACTGTGTATCCAAAGCGGACAATATCTTGCGAGGCCTAGGCCCGGATCGTTACTGGGTGCCAACTCGGGTATTATTGCTCAACTACCATAGAATTTTGTAAGGTGTATGCGCCTTTTGTGGCTGCCACCTAGACTCTGTAGACCACCTTTTTTTTTTTATGCCGCACCATTGGTGCCCTTGCTCTATTTTGGGCTGCCAAGTGTAATTTGGCTTGGCAGAATAGTTGTTGGTGTGACAATCTCCACTAGGCTATGTAGTCATCCGTTACCATCATTTTCATCGGATTATTGCTCAATTCTCATTCGGTGCATTGTGTCACATTATCTAGATGGAAAGGAATCACATCCTCGTTTGTAATCACACTCATTTCATGCCCGCCTTAAAAGGCACCTTGAGAGGGTTGTAAAAAATGGCCTTGACATTTAAACGTATGGATGACACCCCTAGGAACCGAAGGATGCACGGAAGCTGGGGCATCTCTCCGACAATTTTTTATTGAGATTCGGTTGTTATTCGGACTAGTTAGGATGCATGTTTTGGCTTCTTTTATTTCCATGTGTATTCTCCCTTTGAGTTACGTCCCCTCCCTCTTTCTTTTGTATTCTCACCCACGACACCCTTGCACCCATAATGACATTCCCTGGTGTCATCACGAGTGCCAGGCTTCTTGTGTTATCAAGTTTCATCTTGTAATCCGTGTTTTGGTTAAGTTAATACATATCTTACCTTACCCAAAAAAAAATAGAATAAATAATTCTCATCCATCAAAGAGAGATCTCGAGTTTAGTTTTTTACGCTTTCTTGCCATTGGGCAAACGAATACCATAATTGTCAAATTTTGTGTACAGCACTCATTTTAGTGCCAAAAGTTTTGTCAACTCATTTAAGTGCCAATTCGAAAAAAATAAAATAAAAGACCATTTATGTGCCAATTCGCAAAAATTTTGGCCAAACCGATTATGTGACATTGATTATTACATTTTCAATATTATGTTACAGTTTTTTAAAAAACTCAGTCCACATGGACTTCTAAACTTAAAAATAAGCTAATTTATTTTAAAAAGTTAAATTTAATATAAAGATAAGCTAAAAAACTAAAAAAGTTACCAAAAAAAAAAAGGAATTATGGCTTGCAGCGACGAGGCACCACTGCCGCCCAACCATCGCTAGTAATGGTTGGTGAGGTTAGGGAATGGCCGATGGGGGTCGCCCAACCCTAACTAGTGGCTAGCAAGCCCCACCGACCTCACGGACATGTAAGCCATCGTCGCTGCAAGCCCTTTCTTTCTCTTTTTTTCAGCCTTTTCTATTTTTTTTAGTTTTTTTAGCGTATTTTGCAATTTGTCAATTTTAAACTTTTAGTTTTTTTTTATTGCTGACTGGATCTTTCGATGAACCACGTAAGCTTAAATTATTAATAAAAAATACCACGTAGGATTTCCCGCCACCCATATCAACGTTGGCACTTAAGTGACTGTTTGTAAAAAAGTTGGCATTAATTGAGTCGGCAAAAAACCTTGAAACTAAAATAAGCGTCGTACATAAATTTTGAAACTTCTGATATTTTTTTGGCCCTGCCATTGATCTCTATGTATCCCTACTTTTGGTTTCTATATGACATCAATTTGAAATGTAGATCCCGTCATCCCTCTAGTACAATTTACGCACTTAGAGCAATTCGCTATGATTTCACAAAACTTTGCAATACTAGCCAGCTATTGATCCATTGAATGGTAAACGGAAATTAACCATCCGTAAAAATACATATTTTTTTCTATCCAAACAAATTATCTGGTGTTAGGTTTTGTCATTTGGAGAAATGGAGGACCATATTCGCTTCACCATATAGAGAGCGACTGATTTGATGAATGGGGACGTCGTGCTTTAGAAATACTTCAAAATATTCGCCACGTTCCAGCAAGTATTTCCAATAGTTATGTACGTAAATTTCAAACTCAGTCTGGAAGGCGCAACACATCATTTTACCCTAATTATCTACCGATCGTGCATATATCATGTGCTTCATGCATTCTTAAATTGGGACTCAAAAACTTGTTATAATCCACTTGCATAACAATTCGCAAATTTTAAACATAGATTCTTCATCTCAAGCATGAGTATAATCCAAGCAATTTATAATAGGTTTTCGTACTCTCAACAAATAATTGGCTTTGCATATAAGCATGGTTCAATCGGAGCTAAACTAGAGTCCTCTTCTCGTAGATGGAGGCAAGGATTCTCTTCAGACATTTGTTGTAGACGAAGGGTCGCTCCAACATAGCGATATGGCCTGCTTTCTCAATGCACTCCAATGTTGCTTTATTTCCCAACTTTCTGCCCAAAAAAGTAATTGAATAAGTCAAATTCAAGCTTGAATTTCATTTGTATCAACGACAACCAGGAGTCCCATCTGTAACATCATAGAATAAGGATGTGTAATGAGTAATATAAGATTTTAGTAATTGGTAAATATTGACAAAAACTTGAAAGATTAAACCCATTCGAAGCGTGGGCAAGAGCACTAATTAGATACTTGTTTTGCACAGGTAGGTGAAGAACAAAAGTTAGCTTCAGAACCGAAGTTTAAGATAGTTTCACCTCGATAATATGATTAAACATTACTAGGCAAGTTCATTATATAAGTATGTCTATATTTTTATTCAAAACTGCTTGTGTAAATAAAGACTATTTATGGTTTCACATACTATAGAAAATCCACATAGCGAACCACCATATTTATAATAAAAAAATGTACAGAAATTCCTCGGGTATTGTCCATAATTAGGCTCAAAAGAGAAAGAAATTACTGAAATAAAACACAGTAAAAATTTTACCAAGCACAAAATGATTGATAATCTACTTGATGAGAAAAAATAAATAAATAAAGATGGACGTACTCTTTCAATTCCTTGGCTAGTCCCACACTAAAGATCTTGTCGTCTTCGCCCCAGATCAGATGGACCCTCTGCAAAAACGCCCGTCAATTATCATCAGCATATCTAGCAGACAGGTATATTATAATATCAAAGAATACCTTAAAATAGAGATTAATAAAGAATTGAAAAGGAATAGTAAGGTTGACTTTGCATATCACATTTAGTCAGTTTGGATCATATAAAGGAAGCTAGAGTGAACCGTATTTACGCGTTTTTGGGTAATTATTCAAAGCGATATTCTTTATAATACAAACTCAATTAGTAGTTGTTGACACCTAAAATCCCCTAAGGCGTCACGTGACAGGTGCGTGAGGAAGGTATGATTACCTACGGCTAGGCGTCCTTGGAATCGGGCTCGATGGGTCAAGAGGACACCACGCGTCAAAAGCGGCGGTTCCCAAAAGCATAGGGAAAAGACACACGAAGGAACCACGACCGGAGCGGTTATGCAAAAGAGGCGGTAATCCCAAAAGGTGGAAAAGGAAGTGGCGCGCGAATCCAGGAACCGTCGAAGAATGGGAGAACGTGTAGGAGTGGAGAGCCGGAGGCGATTACCAAAAAGCTCTCTATAAATATCACGGATCATTCAACAGGAGGGAACCCCCGAACAACTCAACATACAAGTCTTAACTCTTTTACTTAGATTTTACCTAGTTTTTGGTTCTTGTAATTTGGTTCGGCCTCGTTGATTAACTTCCAGAGTCATACTTTGAATCCCGGTGCGTCGAAGTTGGTTGTATTGTCGAACAAGTGGGCTGATAGATTGCCAAGAGTTTGTATCACGACTCTCTTCTCAATATAAATATCATTCGCATTTGACGTTCTCTGTCCAAAACTCACCCGGAGCTCCTTATTGGAAAATGAACGGATTAAGTTCGATAAGAGATTCCCACGTAAATAATCCTTTTGGGCCTCAACCTTATTTGGGCCAAAGCCCGGGACCTCGTTTAGGTTTAGACGAAGGATTTTAAACGCGCAACTGTCTTTTTTGGCACACCCGGTGGGACCGATGGTGTTAGTTCGAGAGAGCGCTATGCCACGAATGAGAGGATGTAACAACGCAGATGGCATTGGAGACGAACCCATGGAAGGAGTGCCTCGTGAGGAATCATCAATCGCAGCTTATGGACCGGGGAACCAGGTCCAGGGTAACAATGATGAGGCACATCGACAGCACGTTGAAGAGCCTAGAAGAAATATGGAGATGACGCCTGTCATGTTGTCGTCGATAAGACGTACTATTGAAGAAGTTCAAAATGAGTTTGCAGACCATATGGTTCAACGAATGACTAACATTGTTAGACCATTGATCATTAACACTTATCATGAGTGTGCCTCGGGTCAACATGGGACTTCGATGCAACCTCAAGGTGGGAATTCAATCATACCCACTAGAAATCCTGTTGCTTCAACCACTACACCAACAAACACGGGTCATGCTGGACAAAACCTGCCACCGATAGCGCTCACAAGAATTTTGCAACGATGAGAGGTTTTACCTACTGTGTCGGGTGATAGTTCTAACCCTCAAGTAACTGTAGATCTGATTGAGGCGATAGGACAGGTTAACCGACAGTCTGTGCTTCTTGTTCAATCTATTATCGCTCACATCCCGGTGAATGAGCCACCTGCACCTATGATAAACGAAGGAGCAATACCCGTTCCTCCTAGGGGTAGGGCTAAGCTAGGGGACAGGACCAGCTACCTCAAGTTAGGGGACATGACCAACCCTTCGGCCGGGGTACCATGTGCAGCAGCAATATGCGCAACTAGGATTTCAGCCGGGGTTGCAGGCACATATTCCTCGGCTTCGATCAGCCCTACAACCAGGGCACCCAACCCTATAACTAGGGCATCCAACTCTGCAACAACCGGGATATCAGGTACCTTATCAACTCATGTACCCAAACTAGCTAGTTGTAGACCCGGTGGTCGGGTATAATGATCCAATAGTAGGGTACAGAGTCAATGTGTATCGAAAGCCATATCCCGATTGGATGGATATTGTCCCGTATCCAAGAGGATTTAAGATTCCAGAGTTTACACACTTCACTGGTGAGGATGAGCAATCTACATACGAGCATGTCAATCGCTTTTTAGCTTTATGTGGAGACGCTACTCATGCCGATCATTGGAAGTTAAGATTATTCCCACTTTCTTTGTCGAAGACTACCTTTACATGGTATATCGCCCTACCGCCAAATTCGGTATTGGCTTGGGAAGAGATGGAACGTCTATTTCATAGCCGGTTCCAGCGGGCCGTGCTAAATTTGTCGATAGCCGATCCGTCGACAATGAGGCAAATGGCGAAAGAAACCGTCGACCAATTTATCACGAGATTCAAGAAAGCTAGAAATAAATGTCTGGTCCCTTTACCTGAAAGAACTTTTACGGAATTCGCCTTCAATGGGCTAAAATTTGAAATACGAGACGGGATGGTAGGGCATCCATGTGCAGATCTGTTCGAGCTATCCACCATGGCCATTAAACATGAAACCCTGCTCAAGGAAAGAGACAAAAGGCACACTCGCAGGGGAGATATAAGTTTTGTCGAATCAGCAGATTTCGTTGAAGATCCTACAGGTTCTGTCGAAGTGGTTGTCGCTCAACTAATCATAGATAAGCCATACACTTGTCAAGCATTAAAGCCGGCAAGTATGAAGGAGAAATCAATCGTCATGGCTAAGGCTAAGGAGGCAATATACTACTCATTTGATGCAAATCGAACGGAAGAAATTTTCGACATGCTATTAGCTAATGGACAAATTAGGTTGACGGAAAGTCAAAAGATACCGACAAAGGAAGAGATTAATGGAAAGAGGTATTGCAAATGGCATCACTCATGGAGCCATAACACCTCAGATTGTTTGGTTCTCAAGAAAAATATACAAAAAGCTATTCGACAAGGGAAGATCAAGTTCGGCGATGATAAAGACAAATCTCCCATGGATATAAACGTAGACCCTTTCCCGATAATGACCAGAATTGTATCTTTGCGACAACCAGGAAAGGAGTACAATTCGTCGAATCTTTGTACTCGTTGCGGGCGTGAGCTGCGGAAGACAGGTCAACGTAAAGACAATGACCAGTGGGTCGGTCAGATCAATCGGGAGTTTAGATAGCCAGTTCAAAACAAGAAGGTAAGGCCCACAAAGATGCCCGGTCGATAGAAGATTCGCAAGTCATTCGCACATGGGTACAGAGAAAGGGATCCTACGATTGACACGTTGGGAGAACCAAGCGGAAAGTTTAACTATTACGTGAGTTATGGCCCTCCATCGCCTTACCCTCAAGGAAAGAACGGGTGGGAAAAGCGATTCGACAACAACGCCCAATCGGATTATTACGCCTCGGTCAGGGCCCCGTACTAGAAAACTCTTAAAATCCCCAGCAATCCCTTGGAAGGATCCTAGTACGAGGCGACAGAGCTTCGAAAAGAAGAAGAGGTCATGACCCGCACTAGAAAAAGGAGGTTGCAAAGGAAAAGAAGAGCTTACACATTACAGCGACGGGTTACACTGCTTAATCCCGAGCCGGTGACCACGGCTCCAGGACATCCTAGACTTCGAAGAGCGAGAAATTTGGTCGGGAGACGCAAACCCGAGGAGACACCACCAACTAAGGAAGGTGGCAGACGGCTTGAATTCAACGCGCCCCGCAAACCAAAATCTCAATTCGGAGATCGCACAAGCAGGTCGGTATCGCCCCTAAGCTCTTGCATGATCCAAGTTAAGTTACCTAATGAGTTTCGATCGGAGCCGCCCTTAGCTAGTCATAATGAGGAAGCAACGGTACAAGAAAAAGAGAGTGCTCGGTTACGCTCCGATGACGAGGAAATCATGGAGTTCAAGAAACCACCGGAGAAGATATCGAATCATTTGAGGTAGCTCAATATAAATGCCAAGATTAACGGGCGGCCGGTAGTTAAGGTGTTGGTAGATAGAGGTTCAACATTAAATCTTATCCCATATCGCTTCTTCAAGAAAATAGGAAGGAAGGATGATGAGATTATCCCATCAAACATCTAGTTGTCCGATTTCACCGGCGAGATCACCGAAGTAAAAGGCATGTATGTGGCAAACTTAACCGTCGGATCTAAAACATCGAGGACATCTTTCTGCGTCATGGATCTTGACGGGTCATATAATCTCCTACTAGGGATAGACTGGATACACAGAAACAAGTGTGTCCCATCGACATTGCACCAAATGCCGGCATCTTGGAATGGGGACAAGGTAGAATATGTAAAGGCTAACCCGCAAACTTGTGTGACGTGGACTCGTATATCCGGCCGAGATAAGGTCGGGACGGATGACTATCTTCGCATATCCGAACCTCTTGAGGTTGACCCAAGAGATATTGCATTCTGTCATGTCGACAAGGGAAACACCAAGTGGATCCCAAGGAAGGAACCGGCGGAGTCACCCGGCCGGTTGGTCGATGGGAGCCGGGTTATTGACGCAAGCCTTCACTAGGGAGCATTTGGCCTACGGGGCCAAACAAGCTAGGCGATCGGACGAGATGATAGAGGGGATTCGGGAGTTCGACAATTCTCTAGTGGAGGAAGACCGTAAGGTCGTTCAAGCTCAAGACCCATTAGAAGAGGTAAACCTTGGAGATGAAACTTGCCCACAACCAACTTATGTCAGTAAATTACTTGATTAGCGGTTTAAAGATCGGTTGGTGAGGCTATTAAGGGAATATAAGGATTGTTTCACTTGGGACTACCATGAAATGCCTGGCTTGAATAGAAAGGTGGTTGAGCATCGACTACCAATCAAAAAGGGGTTTTAACCACACCAACAGGCTCCGAGAAGGTTTGCTCCAGAAGTGGTCCTCAAAATCAAGGAGGAAATTGAGCGTCTCCTTTCTGCCGGCTTCATAAGGACGGCAAAGTATGTCGAATGGCTGTCTAACATCGTGCCGGTTAGGAAGAAAAATGATAAGCCTAGAATATCCATCGATTTTCGTGATCTCAATGCGGCTACACCAAAGGATGAGTATTAGATGCCCCCGGTCGATGTATTGATCGACTCGACTTCCACTAATGAGATTATGTCTCTTATGGACGGACATTCCGGGTACAATCAGTTCTTCATAGCAGCTGAAGACGTCCACAAAACGACTTTCGGGTGTCCTAGGGCTATCGATACTTTCAAGTGGATCGTTATGCCATTTGGACTAAAGAATGCCGGCACCACTTATCAAAGGGCAATGAATTTTATTTTTCACAACATAATTGAAAGGTTCATGGAAGTCTACATTGACGACGTCATCCTTAAGACAAATCGGATAAGTCATCTAGACCAATTATGACAAGCTTTTGTTAGGATGTGCAGGTTTAAATTGAAAATGAATCCTTTGAAATGTGCTTTTGGGATAAGGGCTGGTAATTTCCTAGGCTTTACGGTTCATCGGAGAGGTATAGCAATAAACAAGAACAAAGCCGAGGCTATTTTAGAATTGCCGCCCCCCAAGAATAGGAAGCAGTTGCAAATGTTAATTGGAAAATTGAATTTCCTACGACGTTTCATAGCTAACCCGTCGGGAAAGATCGAACTCTTTCCTCCGTTGCTCAAGCTAAAGAATGAACAAGCGTTCGTGTGGGAGGAGAAACATCGGGTGGCTTTCGACAAGTTAAAAGAATACATGATCAAGCCACCGGTGTTGATACCCCCGAAGGCGGGGAGGTCGTTGAAGTTATATTTATCCGCGGCCGATACAACGATAGGGAGTATGCTGGCCCAAGAAAATGAAGAGGGTAAAGAACAGGCCGTATATTACCCGAGTAGGATGCTTAATGATGCTGAGACAAGATACACGCCCGTCGAAAAATTGTGCTTATCATTGTACTTCGCTTGTACGAAATTGCGACATTACATGTTGCCAACCACAGTATATGTAATTTGCAAAACAGATGTAATTAAGTACATGTTGTCCAGGCCAATCATAAGAGACCGGATTGCAAAATGAGCATTTACCCTAATAGAAATCGATTTAATTTATGTGCCCCTCAAAGCAGTAAAAGGGCAGGCAAGATCTGATTTTATCACGTAGTACTCGTCAAGCTTGAAAATAGAAGATGATGAAAATTATCTTCATATTGTACCATGGGTGTTATACTTCGACGAGTCGGTGGCGTCTGGATCATCCGGAGCGGGGATTATGATCATATTCCCTCGTCAACAAAAAACGAAGCCCATGTTTAGATTAGACTTCGAATGCTCAAATAACCAAGTTGAATACGAGGCTTTAATTGTGGGGTTGAATATTTTGATTGACATGAGGATCGTGTCAGTCAGAATCAAAGGAGACTCACAGTTGGTAATAAAGCAACTTAGTGGAGAATACCAATGTCTCGGCGAAAATATCATTCTACATCACGATTTGGCGAAAGGATTGTTGTCGAACTTTCCGGAATATGAGTTGATCCATGTCAAAAGCAACGAGAATTGGGAAGCTAACGAATTAGCTCAGATGGCGTGCGGGTACAAGATATCAAAAGAGTTGGCAGACCACATAATCACCCAGACAAAGGTGTTACCTTCGATAGACGGTCGGGTGATGATGGTTCAAAGCAAGCCAATCGAGGGCTAAGAAGTCCAGGATAGTCAACTGGATTGGAGGACCCCCCTTGTGAACTACTTGAAAAACCCACGTCCTCGGAGTAAGGATTTCAAGAGACAAGTCATGAAGTACCTTTTGATCAAAGAGGAATTATATCGTAAGACAATGGATGGTTTGCTTTTGAAATGTTTAGCGCAAGAAGAAGCAATGCTTGTGATGACGGAAGTCTACGAAGGAATCTGTGGGGCTCATCAAGCCGGTCTAAAGATGAAATGGTTATTACGACGGCATGTGTATTTTTGGCCAACAATCACCAAGGATTGTATCGATTATGCCAAGGGGTGCCAGACTTGCCAAAAACACGGACCGGTCCAGCACGTTCCCGCTGCGTTGATGAACCCAATTGTCAAGTCATGGCCCTTTCGAGGTTAGACAATGGATGTGATAGGGAAGATATAACCACCCTCATCGAATAAGCATAGCTTTATACTGGTGACCACCGACAATTTCACGAAATGGGTTGAAGTAGCCTCGTTCAAAAGTGTGACGCAGAAAACTATGAGGGAATTCATTGAAGAGCGAATTATACACAGATTTGGAATTCCATAAACCATAACGGCGGACCAAGGAACAGCATGTCGAAGACCAAATTGCCTGGCGCAACATCGGCGAGAGTAAGGTTCGAAGCCATGATAGAATCTACCTTTAGAGCAAACCCGGATGGGCAAATCAACATGGGATATAATGTAGGTCCAAAACTCGCAAAAGCTATACAGTTTGGATGATCCCAAATAAAAAATGGAATCAAAGTTGGCCGAAGAATGAGGGAACATGTCTACCATTGCCACATCGAATGATAAAATCTGCTGAAGGTAGAAGTACAAAGACGAAACACCAGCAGGAATGCGTAGTTGGGTAGCCATAAGCAATTGTGCACCGAAGGGAAGATGTGGTCCACTTGCCCGATGACAAGGTCCACTCTCGAACAGGAAAGGGAAATAAAACGCCGCCCAAGCTTGTAAAACCCAAAGCGGACCAAACAGCACGCCTTCGTCCTTATACATCATCAATGAGGAAGCATGAGTAATGCTACGGTACAGAACTTCTAAACCAAGGGTCCCAGAGCAATGTTTCTTCCCCGTGCTAGATTAGAAGCCGGGACGGTGTAGTCTTTGGAAACCTTGAGTGTTGGACTAAAGAATACGTACTTCGATAAGCTGAAAAGGAGGAAAGTCGTGCGCTCGACAAGAGTTACCGGGCCGGAAGTTTTGCGTGAGGCGTCCAAGAACTTCCCATAAGCAAGTGCGTCCTCGGAGATAGGGCAATCGTCGAAAGTTTCAAGGTCAACAGTAGGGGTTCCATGGGGAGTAAGGCCAGTTATCGTAAACATATCCAAAAAGGTGACCAACATGGGGCCCATGGAAAGAAGAAGCGGTTGGTCGATGGCGACCAGAAACTCACAATAGAGTCTAGTAGTCCTCTATTCGGATCATGTGCCAACATGCTGACCTCAAGGGCTATTGTTATTCCCGAAGTTGCCCAAGAAGAAACGGTTGGTAGGTCATTCCGCAGACGTTGAAACCAGGAGTAGAACTTATCGTCATATGAGGGGAAACTTCTAAATCGAGGAGATGGGAACGACCATATGTCCATTAGGGGCGTAGCCTGAATAGGAAGTTTCTCGTTCTTCCTCATTGGGAAATAGGGCTGAAGAAATGCTGGGACGTGATTGTGATCTCGAAGACCGGGGCCCAAAATAAACCCAGCATGTTCTTTGGCAGTACTCAACAACTTGAGAAAGCAAATGTTAGCATCTTCACTATTGATTAGCTTGTCGAAGCGGCCAACAAGTTGCCCAGGCATGAGTTCAAAGGTCCGAGTCGCCATGGAAGGGATTGAAACAAAGCCCCGAAGGGTTTTGGGTTTTTGGGAAATCCGAAAGCGGGAAGACAACGACGAAAGACTTTTGCACAAGCATAAAAGCGGTCCGAATCAAGGGCCAAGATGATGTGCAAAAACAAATAGAACGAGAAATCCGAAATGACCGCGCTTTGGGAATAGAAATTGGAAAAGGTGTAATCATGAGGATACAACTGATTACACCTAAAATCCCCTAGGGCGTCACGTGACGGGTGCGTAAGGAAGGTATGATTACCTACGGCTAGGCGTAATGGAATCGAGCTCTAATGGGTCAAGAGGACGCCACCCGTCAGAAGCGGTAGTTCCCAAAAGCAGAGGGAAAAGACGCACGAAGAAACCACGACCAAAGCGGTTATGCAAAAGAGCGCGTAATCCCAAAAGGGGAAAAAGGAAGTGGCGCGCGAATCCAGGAACCGTCGATGAAAACCGTCGAAGAATGGGAGAACGTGCAGGAGTGGAGAGCCAAAGGCAGTTACCAAGAAACTCTCTATAAATATCGCGGATCATTTAACAGGAGGGAACCCCCGAACAACTCAACAAACAAGTCTTAACTATTTTACTTAGATTTTACCTAGTTTTTAGTCTAGTCGTAGCCTTCAAATTCCCATCGTCGATTCAATTACGGTGAGGGTCATACCCAGAGTTAGGTGTCGTCGATTAAATTCCGGCGTCTGCTCATTAAGTCCAGCATCGTCGATTCGATTCCGGTATTGTACTCATCACTCATCCTGTCTAATATCGTTGATTGAATTTCGGTATAGTGTCATACATCCACCGTCCAGTGTCGTCAATTAGATTCCGGCATTGTGTCCCGTAATTTGGTTCGGCCTTGTCGATTAACTTCCAGAGTCATACTTTGAATCCCGGTGCGTCGAAGTTGGTCATATTGTCGAACAAGTGAGCTGATAGATTGCCAAGAGTTTGTATCACGACTCTCTTCTCAATATAAATATCCTTCGCATTTGACGTTTTCTGTCCAAAACTGACCCAGAGCTCCTTATTGGAAAACGAATGGATTAAGTTCGATAAAAGATTCTCGCGTGGATAATCCTTTTAGGCCTCAACCTTATTTAGGCCAAAGCCCGAGACCTCGTTTGGGCTTAGTCGAAGGATTTTAAACGCGCCACAGTAGTATGTACATCAAGAATCAACGGCTCTCGATTCTCATTTTATATTATTTTACGTAACATAATTAGATGATTCCACACATTTCTCCCGCATGATTTTTTGTAATCTCCATGCGACATGGAATAGGAAGGAACTTTCAATATTCTTGCGCATATTTTTTGTGTCTTTATTTTATTTTCGTTTCTATTGCAAAATATAGCAGAGTTCAAATTACGTCACCCATGTTCACTGGGATAATTGTTCAAAAAATCCTAAACCTATTGTACAATGACCAATTAAGTCATAAACCTTTTAGTTATGCCAATGTAGTCCTAAAACCTTTGACAATTTGTTAATTCAATCCTAAACATTTAAAATGTACAAATTTAGTCATAAACCTTTTGACGATTTTGCGATTTAATCCTAAATTTGTTGATAAGTTGTCAATATAGTCCTTTCTATCAATATATGTTTAGGACTAAATTAGCAAAATTTCAAAAGGTTAAGGACTATATTGGCAAAACTTTAGAACGTTTAGGGTTAAATTGACATAATTGAAAGATTTAAGATTAAATTGACAAATTGTCAAAAGGTTTATAACTAAATTGGCATAATTAAAAGGTTTAGGATTGAAGTGACCATCGTACAATAAGTTTAGGACTTTTTGGTCAATTTTCCCCTTGTTCACCCCTATCTCCCTTCCTCTCTGGACAAGTTACGATCCTAAGCTCAATATACGTGAGCCATCTTAGAAACTCATTGACTTTCATCTGTACAAGGTAAGATGTATTGATATGAATACCCTTTTCTGCTTTAGGAAAAGAAAGAGCTTCTTTAGATTAAATTAAACCCGGGAGTACTCTGGCAAAGTGAAGTCCTTGCCTGGAATGACCATAGCCTCCAGCAGCTTCGCTCTCTCCTTTTCGTGGTCAAACATGACCTACAATCCAACCATGATAAATACTTTTATAATTGAATCCAACATGGATGCAGTTTCTGGGAAAAAAAAAAAATTGTAAGCGTACGGATAAGCGGAATCTGGCGGGCTACATTATTTTATCTGTTCTTTAGGGTGCACATGGCAACATTTCTGCCTCGGAAATCAACTTATGGCTAAAAATTGATTTTTTTACTTCTGCACCAAAAGTCAATATCTGATCGTAGAAAGGCGTTTGACAATATGACAAAATTTATGCTTCTAGAATAGAAATTTGGTTGGCGGTGATTGAAAATTTCTACTTCTAGAACATTATTAGCACAAAATCTTCTACGAAAATTTATTGATCTTAACCTAAAATGCGTATTATTGAAGAAAAGTGAAATGAAAATACTAATGGATTTACGTATAATTTGTCATTTAATTATTTTATGAAAATGGGGACCAATTTTATTGGGAAAATGCTATTAATGAATAAGATGGCTGAGCTTATATTGTTAGATGTATGCCCTAAAGCAACCATGTAATAGTTACATGTTAAGGACTTTAGTTGTACTTTCAATTTTGTATTTAATTAATGGCAAAGATGTGTTCATTCATTTGTCCAATTATTTAGATGAATGATTCCTTAATATCAGTTGTGACTAAACATATTCTTGAGATATAAAGAATATGTATGACAGGTTCACGATTAAACCGAATCTTTAAAATTTTCCTACTCGATAGATCATTGAGTGGATATTAATGACCTTGTTGAGATCAGTGTGTTCTTAGCTTTACTATTAAATATTGGATACTTAAGGAAAAGATGAGTCATAAGTCATTGGGTATGATGATGCTCGAATTAGAATACATGTGTTTGTACCATATAAGTTCACTGAACGTGACACGCATTGAATGATTAGCAACATGAAAGCTTCAAGCATGGTCAATGTTTAAACATTCATGCCTTGGTCTTATGTAAATAAACCTTAGACATGATGCACATTGCTTTTAAGGGATAAAAGCATAGTTTTTCTCATTTTTTTAAGAAACCTCTCTTTACCCTTAATTTCCGTAAAAGAACGGAAATATAGAAAATGGGGGAAAATTAATTAACTGAAATAATGATACATGGAAATAAATTATTGCACGATATGAATTTGTTATCAAAATTGGTGACGAAATAAGACATTTAAGGGTTGACTACCGTAAAAAATGATTGGTTAACATCATAAAAGGACATGATGTCCTCAACTCGTAAAAGGAAATGACTAATTGCAATCGAAGGTGATTTTTTTTATCGATCAATCAATTTTTTTTTTTTTTTGCATTAATTTACTACTAAAAAATTCATAGTTAGTATCCAACTTTTGTCATTTGAGTTTTTTGTTATTCAATTTATTTTTTTATTTTATTGAATTTAGTTTTCTTAGACATATAATTAGTTCTATGCACACTTGCATCAGCATTTTCATTTTTAATATATTGGTGGTATTTATTTTTGCCGATATTAACATTTGAGTTAATTTATTTTTCTCACTTTTCTTACATTTTTCATCTTCTACGGAAATCAAGAGTAAAAGAAAGATGTCTACGAAGAAAAAAAAAACATGAGATGAAAATACACATCCATGCTTTAAACGTCATATGTGTAATAGTCGAAAGTTTAGGAGTAAACGTATTAGAGTACTTAAATATTAAACCACACTTTCATCTAATAGCTTAAGTCGTTAGAACAGTTGACAGTGATTCTACAAAATCTACTGAAAATCCTTACTTGCCCTAAAAATTTTATTAGGCATCTACCTTCGTTTTGTCTTGAGTAATGCTAGGAACATAAAAACATTAGATGAATCTTGTTCAGATCATATGTTTAAAAAAGCCAAGAGAGACTATGTATAAAAGGATTGGCTTCCATTCCAATAGTCTCTTGTCAAAGCACACAATCCGTAAAATTTACAAATGATTAGCGTAATATCTTTCGGATTTCCCATTTTTGGTATAGTGTGAAAGCATGAACTTTCAACCGAGTGCGTGGTACGGAAGGAATGAGTCCTAAGGAGTTTGTGTGCCTGAGATACGTGGAAGAGTTTATGGAGCTCGTACCTCTAGGCCGTCCTTGAAAGCCCGATTAGGGATTCTGGGCAACTCGTAGCTCCCAACTTCAAACATCGTCTTCACAGAATTTGCTGAATTAGGCAACAAAAAGTCCGACCACGTCGGAAACCCCATTTTCTCCAAGCACTCCTTGCTCATCGACTCCGTCAGTGCCGGCACAGAACATGCCGCCACCACCGACCCCACCAGCTCGGGCCGCGTCTCGGCCAACTTGAATGCCACCGCTCCGCCGTAGCTGAACCCCACTACTGTGCACCGCTGCAACCCGAGCACCGCTAGCCCCTTCGCCACGGACTGTGCCTGGAAGTCCACCGTCCGGTGGCTGCTGGCCGTGGCAGAGCCGCCGAAGAAGAGGAGGTCCGGCACGTAGACGTCGTACTTCCTCGCGAGCGGGAGGACCTGGGACTGCCACGTCAGCATGCCGTCGCCGGCGAAGCCGTGGAGGAAGACAACAGCGTTCTTGTTCCCGTTGCTTTGGGGTCGGGTTGGCGCCCAGAAGTTCATGACGGTTCCAGGTTCGATCTCGATCTTTTGAGGTCTCACGCCGGCAAGCTTCATCGCCGCTGGCAACAAGGACTTGTAGAGCTTGATTGTGTTCACCATTCTCTCTCTCTCTCTCTCTCTCTCTCTCTCTCTCTCAATCTTTGTTCCCGTGTGTCCTTATAGTGACCAGGTTCGGTTTTCAATGTCTCTTTCTACCGACAGGATTGAAAATGTACCAATCAAGGACGTGGTTGACTAGTCGTCTTAAATAACCCACGCGTTTTTTAAGTGACCCACACCAAAATATAGGTCCATTCTCGGCCGCAGGAACCGGGAACGAATCCTCCAAAAAAGGAATGAGTTCGCAATTACTACCACTAAAAAGCGGCCCCCTCACCACTTACCGCTATTTCTTTTTCTTGGGGGGAATTTGCTTTTTCTGGCCTTCCTTTCTGCACGTGTTTATCGAGACGGGAAATTTGCGTTTGTGGCCGGTCACCGACCACAGGACAAGGAGAAAGAAAACGGAAAAAAGAAATAAATCGACAAGAATTTAATAACAAAATATAAAATTTACAGTTGTATCAATTCAGTTTTAAACATATTTTTTGTCAATTAAGTCATAAATCTTTTTTATTTTTTCTAATTTAGTACATTCGGTCAATTTTAATCTTAAGTTGCTAACGTGGATGGCGGTCGTCCTACGTTGTGGGATTAAGTGCCGACGTGCATAAATTTAATAATATATTGATAGTATTTTTTTAAAAAATTAATTTTTTTGTTGTTTTCTTTTTTTTATTTTTTATTTTTTATTTTCTTTCCTTTCCTTCTTCCTCCAGTTGGTCATCAGCCAAAGGCAAGGGCAGGTAAGGTCAACCTTGCTGGCCGATCCTGTGTAGGGGACGAGACCTTAGGGGGTAGAAGTGTAAAAAAGGTCCTAAACTTATTGTATTAGTGTCAATTCAGTCCTAAATCTTTTTTCGTGTCAATTCGGTTCCAAACATTTTGCATTGATGCCAATTAAGTCATAAACATTTTATTGGTGCTAATTTAGTCCTAAACCTTATGTATTGTTGCCAATTCGGTCCTAAATCTTTTATATTTATACCAATTGAGTTAATCCAACCAATTTTGATCGAAAATCGCCGACGCGGACATCGATTGTCCTACATAGCACTGCTAGCGCAAACTTGGACATTTTTTAATATTATTTTAATATTTTAAATAATTTTTTAAGCATTTTTTTGGCTTTTTTCAAAATTATTTTAAAAAAATATTTGAAATATCAAAAAAATATTAACAAATATCCACGTTAGCGCCAACCGTGCCACGTAGGATAATTGACGTCCATGCCGGTGATTTCCAATTAAAATTGGCCGAATTAACTTAATTGACATAAATGCAAAATTTTTAGGACTAAATTGGTGCTATTGTAAAAGGTTTAGGACCGAATTGGCACTAATAAAAGGTTTATGACTTAATTGACATAAATACAAAAGGTTTAAAACTAAATTTGCATCAAAAAAAGTTTATGACTGAATTGGCACTAAAGCAATAGGTTTAAGACTTTTTTGACATTTTTCCCGACCTTAGGGCCTGCTGTAGGGTAGTTCCATTTTCAAGTATCACATGGAAAACTGTATAAGAGCTCGGCGTAAGGAAGGGAGTTTCCCTTATCTTGTCATAGATGAAAAAATTAATTTTTGTTACACGGAGCCTCCATCTATTTTCCCGTATTATGTGCATATCTGAAAACATCCTTTTTTTTTATTATTGTTTACTATGTACTAACTCCATTTTTATGTCCACTACTTGATTCGATGAGTTTAAAGCATTGGAACTGTTCGGGTACCTCTAATCTTGCTGTCTTGAGATTAGGGGTGAGTATGGTTCCAAGATAGAACCGAGAACCAGGAACTGGAACCCGTAGGATCCACTCTGGTTCCAAGTTCCAAGATATGCGAGGTAGGTTTCGGGTTCTAAAAATTGAAGAACCTGTTACAACGGTTAGGTTCCAGGTTCCACTACCTAGAACCTGGAACCTGGACCCTAAATTCTGATATAAATTTTTATATTTTTCTTGGTATATATTTTTACACAATCATACAATGTTCTATGGCATCCGATGATGAGTGTATAATTTGGAGCCAAACAATTTTTTAGATTTCGGGTTCCAAAAAATAATAAACGTGTTCCAATGGATTGGTTTCGGGTTCTAAATGTAACATGTACAGAGCCTAAAATCACTCACCTCTACTTTTTCTTAGATGTTGTAGCGTTCACTCTCATTTTGCTTAACTAAAAATGAAAAAATAAAAAAAATTGATAGGTTCTCGGGTACCCTGGAACCGACCCTAAAACCCGTGACGGGATAGGTTCCGGGTTCCAAGGTGTGACGGGTAGGTTTCAAGTTCCAAAAAATGAGGAACCTGTTCCGACGGGTAGGTTCCGGGTTCCGGGTAGAACCCGTAAAAAACCCGAAACCACTCACTTCTACTTGGGATCAGAATGTTGATGTGTCCAAAGGTTCGAGCAAAGATATGATCATAACTCAGCGTCGATCGTGGAAATGACGCAAGGAGGAGATAATATGACATGCCCTCATGGAAAGGCCAAATTCCATCTTTTAATTGAACTTCAACACGTAAGCTATTGATTTACGGAGAATTATTTGAGTAGGACAATGGTAAGACGCTCCGAAGAGTGTTTTTTTTTTTTTGTTTTTTTAATCACTAGTTCATATTATGTTTTTTCATTTGAAAAAAATACTAAACAATAACATTGATGTGCGATCGGTATTGCAAATGCGTCTAATTCAATAAGATTGTACTTATGGATATAGTAGAAAAAATACGAATTTAACAAAGATTAATCCTTTGTTACTTTTAGGTTTATGTAGCACCTCATAGGTTAAGCATGCATTTTTAAGCATGAATCGGTTCATTTAATATACTATGTCGAGTATCATCATATTGCCACGTCTACAATTTCTTGAACTGTTCAGGCTGGTAGTCAATTTTCCTTCAAATTTAAAGTATTCATCTATTGTACAATTCTGACATATCTACCATGTATGATACACCTCCAGGTGAAATCAAGATTGTGTTTTGAATGATGGACTATAATCTATAATGAATAAAGTGGAAAACAAATCAAATGCATCCCTAGATTGTAGGGAAAAGTACTAAAAAATTCTTAAATCTATTGTATTAGTACTAATTCAGTCCTAAACATTTTAATTGGTTCAATTAGTCTTAAATAATTTCACATTGGTAACAATTTAGCACATCCGGTCAATTTAGCTTGGAAATTGCATGCTGACGTTGATGCCAACGGTCCTACGTGGTACATTCGGCGCCGACGTGGACAATATTTACAATTCCTTAATAATTTCTTTAGCTTATCTTTTTTTTTTCCTTTTTCCTTTTCTATTTTTCTTTCCATTTTCTTTTTGCTAGTGGCAAGCGACACAGGCTATGGCCAACAAGGGTCGGCCTTGCCGGGCCATGCTTAGGCGAGGGCAAGCTTCGGCGAGGCCCACCTCGCCAGATTTAGCAAGGTCGGCTCTTGCCCAAGCGAGGTTTTCTTTATCGCATTTTCGTTCGACTAAAGAAATGATGAATTTGGAACTTTCCAGTTTGTAAATTGATCTCTATTCGGTCGTAAGCTGCAGTCACTCTTTGTGTTCGATCATACTATGCTCGTCATCGTCCATTCTCATCACTGCTCGGGCGTGAATCTTGAGCCCCGCGATGAGCTCATGACTTCGAAATTTGAATTCTCAGAGGTTTTTCTTCCGTCCTACGAGCTTGGAGCTAAAAGGTTCTGAATTCGTCCTAGTTCGAGCAAATTTAGCGGGTCGTCGAGGCAGATTCGAGTCTTGGGGACGTGGTTCTTGGTGTTTGAAATCATATTGTGAATTTGAGCTAGAGATTGACGGGAGAAGGTGAGGCAAGAGAGTCGTCTCCGAAGAGGCAGCAATTGGACGCAAGAAGGGGCTCGAGGGGGAGAGGCACTGAGGAGAGACACAGACAGCGTGGGGCTGCCGGAGCATTCGTAGCCGCAAGCCATTTCTCAAGAGGTGGCGACAGGCCACTGGTAGAAAAAAGAAGGAAAAAAAATTAATGAAAATATTCAAGTAATCATAAGGATATATCCACGTCAGCGTTGGTCGTGTCACATAAGAACGCCGGCATCCACGTCGCCGATTTTCAATCCGAATTGATTAGATGGACTGAATTGGTATTAGGGGTGAGCAAAAAAATCGGAATCCACCCAAATCGGACCCGACCGTACCCAATCGACTAATTTTGCATGGTAACTAAAGAGTACCGATCCGGTTCCCAATTTCAATTTTCTGGAGCTGGCAAGTACCGGTTCGGTTCATGATTTCAGGAGAGAACCATCCAACCGGACCATAAGGCATAACTTCCCATCGTTGAGATATTGTCTGTTAACTGTTATGCAGTGGCCTACTATCTACCTACTAGATCAATGTATCACAAGTTTGGGCAGGTAATGTTAAAGAACTGATCTTAAATGTAAAAAGAGTTACTTTCTTAGCTTTAGTTTGTGTGTTAGTACCAGGATCGCCAAAAGTGGCGTGCAAGGAATATCGCTCTTGGTGCAGCTCTTGGAGCTGCAGTTTGCTTTCCTCTTGGTAAGTAAGATTGGGATCGTGTCAAAAAAAACTTCAACAAAAGCTTAATTTGCTGATTTGTTAATCAGTCTGTAGGTCTTCCAACACTGCTTCTTTTCACGAGGCTCAAATTGAGACTTGACGTGAAAATGTGAAACAAGACCAGATCCTGCTTCTTCTTTTTTGTCGTTTTCCTGACTCAACATCCTATTTGGGGTATTGTGTTCTTCTCTGCAGGTTGGCTCCATTTGAAGCTAGTGGAGAAAGCAAATGAAGGGAGTGTGGCTGCGTCCCGTGAGATGGATCAAAGGGGAGAGAGGCAAGGAGTGGGACTCCTTTTCGCCCAACACCCAAACCGCAGCCAAAGAGACACCCAAAACAAGCTTAAACATCTCCTTCCCATCTGCTCTAGGATTTTAGTTACCGTTGAAGCTTGGGGTTTGAACGAAAGGAGAAAAGAAACGCGGCTTTGGAAGGGGCCATGTACCAAGGGATGAAGCTGAGTCCCAAGGATGGATGGGCAAGTTTCAAGGAGCTTGGGCTGGCTTCAGGTTAAGAAGCAGGAGGGCTGGTTCAAGGCGCGGGGGGTTTTCTCATTATAAAAACGGCGGATAGAGCAAAAGGAAAAAGAGACTTGAGATTATTAGGTGGAGGGAGGTCTCAGAAAACATGGAGGAGGGAGTTGGCCCCTCGTGAGGGCGAATTAGAGAAAACAGAGAGTAAAAAGTGAAACCGAAGGGCTCTCGGGTGTTCAAAAGAGGAACGAGAGCAGAGAGTGCAGGGAGCAGGGAAGCTCGAGGATGAACTTGGTACAGAGCGCGAGTGTTCAGGAAGCAAGCAGAGAACACGCCTCGCCGAACCATTCCCGGCCGGCATCCTCAACCTCACGATCTCCCCCTCTCCCACTTCCCAACCTTCCCGTAATGGCAGCAGGTGGAGTGAGAAGCTTCAGGTCGTTCGCGGTCACTTTCGCGGCGACGATCCTCCTCATGGCCGCGGCCTCCTCGGCCCAGGACTCCGGAGCTGCGTCCGTGCCGGCGTCCTTCGCAGTCATCAGATCTTCGGTCACGCTGTCTGTTCTCGCTCTGATCAAGTATTGAGGCTCGTTATGGTGTTTTTTGTAGTGTGCACTGTGACAATGTGGTCTGGTTATGTAATACGAGGGAGAGGTTCTTGGAGCTTTTGGAATGGGAGGCCTACCGAGAAGAAAAAAAATAGAGAGACGGGGAGAGTTCTCAGGGTGGAGTCAGCCGCTGCTTTCTCTACTGGTCTTCGGTGGGGGGGTTCTGGGCTTCTGGCTCCGTTTCAAGGGAGTCCCTTCACCGATTTCCACATCTATTACTCCACGAGCAAAAAGAAAAAGAAAAAGTTCTTACGAGGAGGGAGCTCTTAGGGGAGCCTCGTCGGACCGCCGCTCGAGACTACCGCCAGAGCTCGACTCATCGCCGTCCACACCACCGCCGTGGCCGAATGTAGCAGGTGACGCAAGCATCCTCGAGCTTTGTCGAACTTGGAGCTTTCCATGGCCCGACGGCCGCCACCAGGGCGGCAGCCCGTGGTTGGAGGCCACCATCGTAAGTTACTCGATCTCCGTTGATATTCGTTGCGTGCACAGATCTGAGAAATTGAACAAGAAAACGGACAAAAATGGAGGTCGGGGAGGTTGGTCCTGATGAGTTTGGTTCACGGTGGAGGGGTCTCGGTGGAGCTCTGTGTAAGACCACGAGGAGGAAGACGCCCAAAAAATTAAAGGAGAAGACCAAAAAGTAATAAAAGAAATAAAAAATATATATATGATATAATAGAAAAAAGAATGAAAAACGTGAATTGTGAGTGAGGTCAGAGGGAGCTACGTTGGTTTGCTTTTGTGAGTTGGGTTTGACTTTGTATTTAGGTTAGTATGTGGGCTTAGCTTGGAAGCTGGGCTTTTGGGCCATAGAGTAAAAATTGGGCCTTTATTGGAAATCATTAAAAAAATTCTAAAATTGGGTTAAGCCCAAGTTTGGTTTTTTTGTCTTAGACCACCTTGGGCCCTTAAGGCCTGGGCCGGGGTCTGCCGGCCCGGTCCGGATAATTTTCCCCGAAAAAAAAAAATAATAATAACAAAAAAATTTCCAAAAAATTATAAACAAATTCTAGAAAATCACATAAAAATAGGGGATGGTTAGATTGACCTTACTTCCTCAGTTTTATCCTTAGATTCCCTCAAAAAATGATGATTTTGACCCTTTGGGCAAACTGTCCCCAAAATTGTTCCACACTTTAATCGCACCATTGTTTGAGCTCTTAGGGCTTTATTGGGGATGTCGGGCTTGATTTGATACGTTTTACCCGTATGTCATTGACTCCTTGATTGTGCACATTATATACCATGATCATAATTAATATGATAGACTCACATTTGCACGAGCATGTTAGAAAAATACTCAATTCCGATATCAAAAGGGCGTTGGTGGTGACACCAACGTAACCAAGTCCCCGAACTCTTAATCTCTAGTTGGGTAGAATCGAACGGCATCTCTCAACCGCTCGATGAAGTTTCCGGTCTACCTTCCCCAAAAACCAATAGCGACTTCTTTTTGCATGTACACATACCACCCGATCACACTAAGATAGAATTTGATTTTTCCTGCCGCGATTTGGTGTAGGCTTGGGAGGGCCCGAGCAAAGCCCGTTCTAGAGGCTTAGCAATCCATTAACCTAATTTCTTCAAAATTGGGTCGCGACACCATCCATCCTGGAGCCGATCACCCTTAATTAGTATCAATGTGAAAAAGGTTTAGAACTAAATTGGTTTAATTGAAAATCTAAGGCTGAATTGTACAGTTTATTATTATTATTATTATTATTATTATTATTATTATAAAGCAATCTCGATTTCAACCGGAGGTGTATCCCTCCACTCCAATCCTCTCTCACATACACCCTCGCACTCGCGATCTATACTAATCAAGTATCATCACTAACGGTGTAGTAATATTTTTCGGCATACGCATATGCTCTTTTGTTAAATTAAACAAAAGTCAACCATTTATTGAAATCACCTAGAGCACTAATATTATTGATTTTTAGGATCGTCCATCAAAACTTATAATCAAAATCTCAATCTAAATGTATCGTCTCGAGTAGTTGCCTATTCCCAGCAATCAAAAGATTTTTTACGACTAAAAGTTAAAATATAGAATGTTTTGAATAATCCTCACATGTTAATGAAGTTTTAAGAATGGTTATAGAGACGAGGCATTCATTCAATCGTGAGTACAACATGTTGGGGTGTGGTTTTTCATACTTCTATCGATAGGAAAGCATTGGGGTCCCGCTTAGTCTCAAAGTAATATCTATAACGATCGAGATCCTTCACAAATTAAATCTCAAGTAATATCATATTATACACTCATGAGACTCAAATAATACAGACGATCCAAGAATGCCATATAAATTCTAATATAATTGAAATTCACAAACCTTCTGTTGCGCACTTCGATCCCAATTTCTCGATGTCCCCTAGTCTCCTCAACTCAATCAATCTGCGAAAACAAAGTGCCAAACAACTTTTATATCTTTTAGCAGAATATTATAGCCAAGAAACTATTAAATCTAAATAGAAAAATTGTATTTGTGTCTGCAATATGATCAAAACGATATTTTTACCTTTCTTTTGGTAAAAAAGATGTTAGTTTTCTTTTGCAAATAATTAGTAATATTTGCACTACATGATACCTCTCGCATAAATATTTTGCTAAATGCTTTGAGAGAGTGTTTCTTTCCATCCCTTGTTTTACCTAAGTTTATCCTCTTTGGAAACCATATCAAATAAAATATGTAAGACCAATGAGTTTGATCGATGTTAGAAATCCTTATAACGACTTTTAGTCACATACAGTAACCCCGAGTTTAAGTACGCGCCCTTGAGCATTTTATCGGTGCTTCCAATAACGCGTTATTAATCAAGCAAAATCATCAATAGTCTAAGGTTTGATACTATAGATTTTCCTTATGAGTCAATTGATGACCAAAGGATATGCATTGTCACATTAGTGGAATATGCAATTCCCACCTAAGCTACCCTACTATCATATTTCTTGGTATGGAAATGTATTGAATGCAAAATATGCAAGTGTATCCACCATTAACGAGAACAGCAAATTCTTTGCCTATTTATATGGCTCTCGTCTTTTGATACTCCACACGTCAATATCTTATTCCTCTAAAGCCACTATCTTACCCTTCTCCTCACATACATCCCCCCGTATCAACAAAAGATGAAGTCGTTCCATCAACCTTTGTGATCTTTTCCTCAGAAAACCTATTGATGAATCTAATGTGTGATCCATTTGTTTCATAAAAATGTATGGATCATCATACAGAAAACGCTCCTAATTTCAAGACGGTATGCCTCATCTTGCGTTCTAACCCCGAAAAATCAGATCGGTGATTTACCAAAACAATCTATTTTCATGACTTCATCTTCCTTCTCTCAGCCGTGTTGGGTGGTTGGCAACCCTCAGAAGATGAGTGAACTTTCTGCAGGTACTATGTCGTTACCTGGAACTCAAATTTGCAAAGCAAAGACTCAGTTCATAGGACAAATGAAGGGATACAACTGGGGGCCTCCTTTAGAACACATGGAAAATTGTATAATAGCTCGGAGTGGGGGGTGAGCTGCCCTAATTTTTGCATCGTTGAGAAATAAAATTTTTTATTACACGGACTATGCATCTTTTTTTCTATATTATATTCAGACCTCTAATACAGTGGGTAGGTCCTAAGCAAGACCTTAAAAGACTTAAAGAGAGACAGGAAAAGGAACTCCCCGATATGGTGGAGAGATGTCCCCGTAAATTCTCTTTGTATTCCCTCTCTCTAGGGAAGAAAAAGATACGGAGAGAACTTAGGAGTGGTAGCCGGGGAAGATAGATCCCAGGTTAGCTTCAATCGTGACTATCTAGTAGGGTGGTATAGTAGCCACCCGCGCCTGCAGTCATGCTAGGAGCTTACTCGAATTTCAACGTCTTTCGTAAAACTAGATTCGATGAACTTTAAATTATGAATTCCAGTTTGGGAAATAAAATTGGATTTTTGAAGATTTAAGAGACAAAAATTGAATTGTTCTCAAACGTCGATCAGAGAAAGTCAAGCTAGAATAGTCAAGTCATCCAGTCGTAGTACCGAGACCCTTCACGCTTGAACCTAGCCCTAATCGAGCCCAAGATGTGAAAATCTCAAATTTGCCCTCAATCGATTAAGTTAAATTACTAGTCGGTACCCATTTATCAAATTACCGGAACTCCCACATATATTATATACTACAGGACAAAAATTCAAAGTGTGATTTGACGAAGATGGGCCCCATCCAAGTCAAATCAGCTGCCCCTTGTCACTTACCGTTTCTATCTCTCCCATTTTCTTTTCTTTTTCTTTTTTTTTCTTTCTTTTTCTCTCTCCTTCTTCTCTCTCTCCTGCTACATGCCCCGGACGCCAGCCCTTCTCTCCTTCCCTTTGTTGCAACCCGACGCTTAGACGTGGCCGGTTCCGGTTCGGGAACCGGCGGTTCTGGGCCGGTTCCCGGGCCGATTTCGGTTCCGTATTTTAATTTTAAATGTTAAAATAAAAAATAATAAAATTGTAAATTGTAAAATATAATTAAATTATATATTGTAATAAAATGTGGGAAAAAAAGAGAGATGAGGAATGGGCTTGAACTTAATGAATTATCATTAAGCGCCTACATATCTTCTTGGGGATAAAAGAATCAAATCTCATGTAGTTCTTTTATCTTTGATAACCCCAACTTACTTCATCGTTAATTGTCGCTACCCCGTTGTAGTACCCGTAGCGGTGGTATCTCCACAATCGTCATTAAAAAATTCGTGTTTTTGATCCAGCTCTTGGTGTCGAAATTTTACCTTCGTCCAATCGTCAACACAAGCTTGAGCTTCCATAGACTCCGGGCTTAATCTTGAACGGCGAAAGTTCAAAACTAATCCTCCAGTGCTAAATGCTTGTTCAACTGTAATTGTTGAAGAATGGATTGCTAATATCCGGCAAGCGATGAGGGCGAGAACTGGGTAATCGATTGAGTGACTCTTCCACCACTTTAAGATTTGGAAATTTGTACTATGTTTCGCATCATGAAACTCAAATTGAGTGGTTAAATATTTTTCTAATTTAGAAATACTACCTGTTGCCCCTTTTTATTTTTATTTTTGTATACTCTTGAGCATATTGTACCCTCTACTAAGTGAACTACCAGCTTCGCTATGTGAGGCAGTAGGTTGTAAAGATCCGTAATCACTTACACCTTATCTACTACAAAATTCTCCATATAATACTACTATAGATTCTTTAACATCTCCTTGTATATTTGAAATATCTATTGAATCTTCTAAATGTAAACAATCATAATAATACACATTCAAATAATCTAGTAAATTGTCTAATTTAATACATGGATAAAAAACAATACCAACTAAATAGACAAGAGGAATTTGGAAATAATAATGCAACCATTTTTCTCGCATTACTAAAATAGTCCGATCTAATTCGGTATCTTTTTTCATATTCACTAAAAACACTACCAATATTAACACATTCTATTAAAAATAAATGCGTAGTAGGATAATAAATACCAGATAAAGTATTAGTAGCATCATTAAAAATTTTCAAAAAATCTAAATTTTTTTTTGCAAACGTCCCAATGTTGCGGAAGTAAAGTAATTTCGGGAATATTTTGCAAAATAAACATATAGAATAAATCTTTGTAATCAAAAGTTTGACGAAACAACTCATAGGTAGAATTCCAACGAGTTGGAATGTCTTTTGGAAATCTTTTTGTCCTCCTCCCATGTTGTTTACAAAATTTTCCCCATGCTTTCATAAAATGGGCACGACTCCATAAAAATTTAATTGCACCATTTAGTGGGGCGAGAGAAGTGTCAAGAGTTCGTAAATCATCTTGTATACATAAATTTAAAACATTGCAAGCACATCCAATGTGAAAAATTGTTCCCCAAAAGAGGGTTTGAAAATATTTTCTAATTCGGGAATGGAAGCGGTATTTGCGGCGGCATTATCAAAACTAATTGAAAATACTTTATTTATCAAATTATATTCTTCTAAAACTTGTCTAATTATTCTATAAATATTATGAGCCAAATGTTTTTATCAAAAACTCGAAATGCAATAAGTCTTTTTTGAATAGTCCAATCGTCACCTATCCAATGACACGTGACACCCATATAAGAATGAATTTGCCAAGGATTACTCCAAATATCACTACCTATATGCACACGTCCATTAAATTCCGAAAAAAAAATTTGCTAAAGATTTTTTTTGTTTTTTATAAAGATGAAAAAGTTCGTGTTTAAGAGTACTTTTTGGAATAGTTGGTGGTTGCGGAACCAACGCAGTATTTATCAAATATTTCAAATTAAAATTTTCACCAGTAGTAAATGGAGCATGATCAAGGGCAACATATTCAACTAATGTTTGTTTATAAAGTGCATCAATGTAACGGAATAAAGGATGAGGATTAGAATTGGCGTACCCGGAAATTTGTGGAAAAAGTACATTAGAAGTGCCATAATTTTTGTACGGCGTTCACTTGAGTTCCATAACTTTCAAAACGTTCACTTAAGTGCCATAACTTTTAAAAATCGTTCACTTGAGTGTCATGTTGACATGGCAGCTAGAAAAGGCGATGTGGCAGCTGGAAAAGTTACTGTAGATGCTAGAAAAGTTACAGCAGCACGTCGAAAAAGTTACCGTAGACGCCGGAAAGATGATGTGGCACGCCGGAAAGCTGATGTGGCACGCCGGAAAAGTTACTATAACACTCAAGTGAACGATTTTGCTCTAACGTAGCACTCAAGTGAACGATTTTTAAAAGTTATGGCACTTAAGGGAACGTTTTGAACGTTATGGCACTCAAGTGAACGCCGTACACAAGTTATGGCACTTTTAGTGTACTTTTCCCGAAATTTATTGTTACGTAGTGTCGATCCCCGCTTGAGTTGGATGTTTTTTCATCGGATGCCGACGAAATGTTCCGTCGCTGTCTCCTTTCGTAAATTTATATGTTTGCGAATAATATTTATAATTTATATTATATTTACCTTCGCCTTTATCACATACCTTGTCGAAGTGCAGCCACAAGTCGGATGTACTCTCTCGGCCCTTCCATTCTGGCTCATTTGCCATTAACGTTTCTTCGACACCGGTAGGAGGATGAAAACTTTATTGTGTTGAGATGTGCTTGACGTTTGGAATCGGGACAATGTTGATATTATCGTCGTTGTCTTCCCAACATGCATACTCACGAGGATCATATTCGAGAATGGGATACTCGGAATCTCCCATAGTCATCTTGCCATTTTCAGCATTTCTGCTTCCACTTGCCATTTTTGAGAGAATTGAGGCGGGATCGAGAGAATTGAGCGAATTGAGAGAATTTGAGAGAATTATTGAGAGGATTTGTGAGAAAAATGAAAGGGGGAGGATAGGTGTTTATAGACAAGAATTAAAAACAAATCAATTAAAAAAAAAACCAACGGCCAACTTGGCCATTGCATGTGCAACGGCTCTTCGGGAGTGGACTCGCGAGCCCAGGGGGGTGGGGGGTGTCTTGGGGCAAAGAGCCCAACGGCTCTTTGCCCCACGGACCCAGTCAGGCCCCTTTTTTTTATTTAATTAAACAGGTCGGAACCGGTTCCGGGCCGGTTCCCACAATTATGGAACCGTAGACCCGGTCAATGGGCCGGTTCCGGGTCCCGGTTCCAATTTGGCCACGTCTACCGACGCCAACCACCACTAATGCGTGTCGCTACCGACCAGCCACCTCGTCGCCGCGTCGGCCCACCGTTAGCCAGCCGGTCGTCACTTGCCGATCACTGCCCGAAAACCCCAGCCCGAGGACCCTCGACCCGCGGCCTCCACCTCACTTTCTTAGCACCGTCTTCCCAGCCCACTACCTTCGGGCACTTTATTCGTTCACCGCAGCCTGCCACCCTCGGCCGTCACCCGGCCACCGCTAGTCACCCCGTCGCCGTGCCACTCCTCTAGCGCCGAGAACCCAGCCGGTCTAAGAAACCCTTGTAAGCCTCGGCCGAAAACCACAGACCCATCCTCCGCCCGAGCCTCGCCCATCATGCCTCTACCGGCCCACCCGTCGCGCCTCGCTCCGGCCATCGTAAACCCCTTGTCGCCCCCTAACTACCTCGCGAGCACCCGCCGGCCACAGTCGTCCACCCTCAACCTAGAGACCCCCTAAATCCACGACCCCAGTTGAGCTCGAGACCAACTTGAGCCTTCGACGAGCTTCGGCCGTGACCCACCGCGCTCGTCGCCATTAGCCCTAGCCGTCCAACCGCTTACTGCTCCCCTTTCCCCCTCACCCGCGAGCCAATGCGAGCTGTTCCCACCGTGCTCCACTTCCACCAACCCTTGACGACAAGCTCAGCCCCCCGGTGCTACCGTCCGGCCCCACCGCCCATGAGTCGAGTTGCTATCGCATCCCGAAGCCGCACCTGCGAGCCCCGGAACCCGCCGTGACCCGAACCTGTGCCGTTGCCGTGAGTTGTCGTGGTCGTCGCCGACACATCTAAGTCACAACCGAATGTCGTTTAGTTGTGAGTTTGCCCCTAAACTCTAATGAGGATGTTAATTACATTTAGAGGTAGATTAATTAATGTTAATGACAGTTTAGTTAGATTAATCGTAGCCGGGTGAGATTAGTAAATATGGTTAGGTTAAATTAACCATAGTCAAGTTAAAGTAACAGTAGTTACTTTATGTAAATCATGGTTAGATTAAATTAATCATAGTTACTTTAAGATAACCGTAGTCTAGTTAATTAATTGAAGTCGGATTAGTCAATTATTGTGGGGTCAATTAACCGTGGTTGGGTAATTTGTTTGAGATAAGTGGACTGATTAAAGCCAGGTTAATTAATTAAGGTGGATTTAACTAATTATAATGAGGTTAATTAATTATAATTATGCCAATTAACATGGATGGATTAATTAATTAATAATTAATTAATCATTATTAGGTGATTATTGTGTAATTTTTTGGGTGATTGTCCAATGATTGTTGGGTACCTTGAATGCTAGAAATTTTATAAGTAAGACGAATAATTACCCTATTTATGATACAAAGTCCGGTGGATAAGATTGGTGTATGTGACCTCCTGTGTTTGTCTCATTGTTATTTGAGCACGAAAAATGGCCTTGAGCCAAGTTTTGAGCACGACTGTGTATGTATTGGAATTTAATGCAATGATATAAAAATGGGTTGGTCACCTAGCGTGCTTAGGTGGTCACATGGGGGACAAAACGTCACTCGGGAGTGTCCCGAGGGCAAAACGCCACCGGCGGGTGTCTTGGAGATTAAACATCACTCGGGGGTGTCTCATAGGCGAAACATCACTCGGAGGTGTCTTGGGGGTAAAACGTCACTCGGGAGTGTCTTGTGGACGAAACCTCACTCAAGGGTATCCCGTGGGTGAGTTATTAATAATCGAAACACGTGTGGTACATTGTGCATGCAAACCGTGATGAATGTTCTAGTTGTATGCCTTGGATTTTGTGCAATGGATTGACATGCTATAATGTTCAATGTGTGGGCCAAGGCGAGGTAATATTACATGCGATTGATAATTGATTGTGCGGTTTGCGCCCGAACCTTTTGTAGTTAGAGCATGGCGCTAGTCGCACTCTATTGATACGTTATCGACGGTTACCCTGTGTGTTTAGGTCGCCTTGAGCGAATCAGTACCCTAATTGGACTTAGGCGTTGACTCACGGCGATTTTATATCTCAATCGTTGTTGTTAACCTCTCTTCAAGTCCTTAGCTATGGAGTAACGATTTCTTGGATCCGAGTGGAGCACGTGGATGTTTGTTTTTTTTTTAAGTAGCTTGAAGTAGTGTTAAGCCGGACCTCGACTTGGTATCTTTTGTTTGGTCGTAGGAAGTGGTCTTAAGGTATGGCTTGTATACATATATACTTCTCAAGGTTAACGAGATAAATAAATAAAAGTAATATTTTGCTGATGTGTGATTTGATAGTCTACTATTCTATCCCTCTTGTTTGATTTGATGTCCGAAAGCAATACGTTACGCATGCGTCTAATAAAAAGATAAAAATAATATGTCGATGACATACTTGGGACGTCATCCTTTTATGACTTGAGGCGATTTAGTAGGGTTGTTGCGTAGCCGGGGATCGGGGCGTGACAATGACTCCCGATGCAAGCTCCTAGCATGACTCTCGGCATGGGTGGCTACTATACCAACCTATCGGGTAGTCGCCACCGCAGCAGACCTAGGGTCTATCTTCCTAAGTTCCCTCCGTATCTTTTTTTTCCCTAGAGAGAAGGAATACAGAAAGAACTTACGGGGATATCTTTTATTAGACGGACTATCCATCTTTTTTCTGTATTACATACGGACCTCTAATACAATGGATTCTAATCTAACTTTTTTTTTCCGTGTTTGCTAATGAAATGTGTGATATGAATCTCAAGCGATAGTCAAGTTAATCACGCGACAATGGCATGACTCCAAAGCAATGTCAAACTCGGCATATCTTTTTCTGTCGTACTTTTCTCCAATCAACAAAATCTAACGCGGATCCTATACTACCTTCGTTTAACAAAGATTAATGCTCTGTGATCGTAGTATCTCTTAGGTTAAGCTTGCGCTTTTTAAGTATGAATCGGAACACGTAATAACCATGTCAAATATCTTTGAATTGCCCGGTCTACAATTTCCGAAAATCTCGGGGTTGGTAGTCAATTTTCTTTCAACTTTGAAGCATTCATCAATTGAACAATTTAGACCAGACCTATAGTGTATGACATTTGCCCCTATGGAAATGTGTATTAAATGCAAATGTGCAATTATATCCACAGTAATAATGAATATGCACCAATGCATCGCTCTCGCTAATTAACCTCACAATTAAACCCCGCGTCACCTCTCTCCTTATGCTGACTCTCCCCCCATGTGACATAACGTGAAGAGTCTTTTCCTCTATGGAAAAGTCTAGGGATGCATCCGGTTCGCTTTCCAGTTGACTCATTAGAGATTATATTCCATCATTCAAAAAGCAATTTGATTTCAATTGGAAGGCTCTGTTTATTTCGTGAAAAATGAATAATATGGACATTTTTTCTTAAAAATGATCATTTATGTTGGTTACAAAAATAAATGAACAAAAAATATTCTAATTGTTCGCGAAAATATTTAAACATAATATGTTGTCGATAATGAACACATTTTTCATTTTCTAATTATGTCAAGCAATACAAGCAATTATTTTTTGGAAAATATTATTCAAATCATTCATTTTTCACGAAACATACATAGTCGAAGTATGTTGTGCCACAAGAATCCTCTCTCACATATAGCCGCGTGCACATTTTTTACTTATCAACTCTGACAATTTAGTAATTTTCTTCTGATTAATAGCATTATGTACGTAGGTGGTGGGAGGACGAAAGAGTACTCCTTGTAGGAGAAACATCTCGTAAAATATTTTGATGATTTTCAAACTATTATTTGGTACTTTATTTACCTTTGATGTGCAGATGTTTGTTATATATGGCTAAGAATCGCATAATAACCATCCGGTGAAGATCTCGTGCGGCCTGAAGCATTTTCATAAAAACAGCCCTTGAGGACCACAAAAAACCGGGTCACCGATTGTTGATATTGAAGGTTGAAAGATCCGTTCTGTGGAGTTATTTAAAGTCCAAACGTGTGGATGTTTGGAAAAGAAAGACTAAAATAGCCATTGCTTGATGTGAAGGCACGAAGGGATATATTTGAGGGTTATCGAGAATTGTTCCCTACTCCTATCAGAGTCCCGTAGAAAGTTGTCTCAAGACGGAATAGAAGCTCAGCCCCTATTTTAGGAAAGTCCAGTTTGACTTTGAAAAAGCAATTCTAGTTTGGGCAAGATGTCCATCAACCTCCAACGAGTCTTTTTCTTCTCCAAGGATGCTCAAACGGCTAGAATGCCGAGGCTTATGAAAGGAGGAGATCTTGAAGGCCAAGGAGAACTGGACGGACCGAATATCCAAGTGTTGTTCTAGAATTTATTCTAGTTGAAAAGCTTGCGTTGATTGAAAGATCTTGTGATCTGTTGTTGCCTTGTAATCGTGCAAAATCAAGTATACATTTCGAGTAGTGAGGTCTGTATAAAGATAGTGTGATCTATCGGGTAAAAGATCAGCTCACGATCTGTTTGTAACTTGTGAGGTAGGTTATTAGTGCATTCCAGTCTGTGTTGTGGCTGTTTATTTTATGAGTGAACGTAGGCTTGGTATATAAGCCAAACTATTATATATTTGGGGTGCCAATCTTTCACTCAATCTTTGCTCTGCATTGTACACTATTAGATATTATTTTATCAAACATTTGCTCACCCGATCTTTTTCATATAACCTTTGGTTTTCCGCATTTTTTGAAAAAATTTCGAAACAACCTATTCACTCCTCTCTATGTTGCATTGTTAGCCCGAACAATTGGTATCGGTGCCTTATTGCTTCTTATTGGAAGTGTATTTCTTTTGAGTATAAAGATCCTTATCATGGCTGACTTTGGTGGTTTTCTGAGCAATGAATCCGCAGCACCCAACAAGCCTCCATACTTCGATGAGAGCAACTCCAACAGCTGAAAGAACAAAATGTTCAGCTACCTTGATGCCTGTGATCAAGATATGTGGGACATGATTCAAAATGATGTAAAAGGTCGCTGCTGCGCTTGCTGGAGAACCAGTTACTGATCCAACTTCTGCTGTAGCTGCTCGCCTTGAACGGAGTTGAAAGAAAACCTCTCTCAACTCTAAAGCGAGACACCTTCTCCATTGTACTTTATCCCCATATGAATTTAACTGTATATCTTCTTGTGGTTCAGCTAAACAAATATGGGATTGTCTCCAAGTGATCTATACAGGCATCGATTGTGTAAAAGAAACCAAGATGAATGTCCTGCTTGGCTTTTACATGACTTTTATGATGAAGTCAGATGAAACGATGAGAGAAATGTACACAAGATTCCCTGAAATAATAAATGGAATGGCAAGTCAAGGAAAGATCTCCATAGATGCTGAAAAAGTAAACAAACTGCCTAGAGCACTTCTAGAGGAATGGATCACTGTGAAAAAGATAGCCTTGCTAATGGCTAATCGTTTTTCATTTTTAGTCGAAAAGGCTAATGGTTTCACTTTGTTAGTATCCAATATAAAATCATAGAATAGGTTCGGTGTAGGGAGTGAGGCTCCCTTCAATTCTTTTTCTGTTGCTGAGATATTTATCTTATATTGTATTTCAGAATCTTCATGTCCTGCTAGTCATCCTAGAATAGAGTATTTATTTCGCCGAAGCATTGAATTTAGCTTGTATCAGTAGACATCTAAAGTTGTCTTTTTCCTCATGAGTAATAACGAGTAATGTTTATGTGCATTTGATTTTATCTGATATTACGGAAAATCTACTAACATCGGACTGAATGTTGCAAATGATATTCCTATAAAAAATATACTTAATGTCTAATTCAGATAATCAACTCATTGGGGAGATTATCTCTAATTACCAATTATTCTCTTAGTTTTATATTGTTCCTCTGCGAGGCGCGGGACCAAAAGCTAGCTTTAGATTACGTTTATTCGAGTCTCATCATTTTCATGCATCCCATTTCCTTTACGAGATAAATATGAACCAAATCACTCAGCTAATTAGGGTTGAGCAAGGTAATCCCAAACTCTCGAGTTGGGCCTAACTAATTTTTTTAATTCGTGGGAGATGGCTGGCCTTTATTGGGTCTAGCTTTATGACTAATGCCTGGGCCATTCCATCTGAATCGGTCTTCGGGTCTATTTAGGATTGGTAGGCCTTGTTGGGCTCTTGGGCTCAGAGACCATATTCAGGTATAGTCGCATTTGGTCAACTCAAAGGCACAAACCTGAGAATTTGTTGCTTTTGATCAGCCCTAAGCTAACAAAACAAAGTTTTGTCGCCATCGACCACAATTTACGGCTACAACAATTTAAGGTAAACAAACTACGTAATTTGACACCTTAAGTATAGAGGTGTCAATGGTTTGGGTATCCATGATACCCGACCCGAAGTGACAGCATGCTTGACCTTACCTAAATCGATACCTAAACTACACATAGCCTTGGTCATCGGTTTGGGTCGGATCGGGTCGGGTCGGTTTTCTCTGATTCCTCCAATGGAATCGTTATTTCATAATGACACTCTGCTTTATTAGAGAGATGTTTTCATGAAGATGTCTCCTATAAATAATAGAGATTTTCACGTCAACGGTGTTGCATCAATTAAGTACATCGCTGTTGTTATATAACTCTTGAAAGGCAAATTATATGGGCAACAAGTTTTGGAAAAGCAAACAGTGAAAATTAAAATTACTGTTGACAACTTTTTTTTTTAAATCTATTATGAACCCCGTACAGATAGTAAAAATATCAACAACAAACTCATTCTCCGAATAATATAGTGAGATACCGTCTATTACACGACATAAGAAATATGTATGAGACTTAATTTGATCATATTTTTTTTGTTAAGCAATTGAAGAATATATTGGGCTAAAGTCACAATATAACTACGTACTCCTCTTTATTTTATTTTTGGTCAGTTTCTCTTATTTAGTCGTTTAGTCCGTCTATATCCACGTTGGTAAAATATTTGACCCTCTCTGATTCCAATGAAAGAGCCAGTCCAATATTTCTTCATACAAGGAAGAGGCCATCGCTTGTGTATGTAGAGATAGCAAGAATATTCTAATGGAAGTCGCTAGCCCGACAGCCTGACGGTATTGTCACTTATTTCTGATCGCGTGATCTCCTAATCAATAAGTGCTTTATACAAAACATGTGGTGATGGTGTATGGATCTACATTTGAGATTGTAACATCTTTAACAGATCTGTCATAGAAACATTTCTCTATTCTAATAGACGGATTTTGCTCGATCGTTAAGAGTGTCATCGGTGACCCAGGCGTAGGCAGCAGCAATTGTTGAAACCCTTAAGCACTTCAAAGCGCATTCTGAACTTAAGTTGGCAGATCGGGTCATCAAGGCCTGCCACAGCAATATTTACCGGCTAATTGGGTAGGTTATCGCCCTAGTAGTCTTTTGGAATTGCTTTGTTCTGAGGCCCGCATTTTGTTTGCTCACACTTGCGCTTAAATGAGAATGTCCTAATGTTTTTTTTTTTTTACCAAAAAAAAAAAAAGTGACGCGTCTTCATAAACTGCAAAGACCTGAATATGAAATTCAGTTGCACGAGCCCCTCCATTTCCTTTTATTTTCTAATATTATTATTGATGAGTTTTGTGTGTGGTGGAATTATATACATTCTCCAAATGTCGTAGGTCCTCTTATCTGCCTCTGAAATGGATAAAGTGCAGTTAATAAAGAATGGCTCGAGTCATGGGTCAAGAGGACAAACCAAAGATAAGCACCAGATTCGATGTTCGGATTCCTAGGTTCAAACCCTATTATTTAGAGAGAGAGAGAGAGAGAGAGTTGAATGCCTCTCTACCCATTCCCTCTTGGGATATTTCCTTCGTTTTTCTACTGAATTATCTAGTATATTATTTTTGGCTGCAGTCAGCCAGAATTTTAGAGTTCAATTTATGGGGAAATGTCGAAGTGATTGTATGCATGATTAGGGGGGACCCCGCACTGTATGTAAGATGCCAAAAGACCGGTCTTTTAAATAGGGGATAATGTATTTACCAAAAAAAAAATGGGATAATGACATAAATGATCCCCGAACTTTGTTTCAATATGCAATGAGTTCCTAAATTTTTAATTTGATCAATATAATCTTTAAACTTTTGAAACATATTCCATGTAGGATGATATTCAAAGTAGTCCTTCCATTAATTCAAGTTGAAGGACGACCTTGAACATTTTTTTTATAGTTTAGGAAATAAGTTGAACATGTTCCAAAAGTTTAAAGATCATATTACCTATTAGGCTAAAGTTCAGCTATCATATTGGTTAAATTAAAAGTTGATGGATCACATTATATATTGAAACAAAGTTCATGTACTATTTGTGTCATTTTTCTTTTAACTGTTATTTTATCTACAAGATTATCTAACAGCGTAAAATGCAAAAAGCATTGAGAAAAACTGTAGCAATTAGTCCGGTGAAGTTGAGATGACAATCTTCCTAATTTTAACTTTTGGATTATCGATGGTACTTACTAGGATTTTACTCAAACTGAACATTTTGCAAAGAAATTGAGATCTTTACGGTATTCCTTAAAGGATAGCTACGTGTTATAGGGGCAGACCTTGGTGGCCAGTGGTCAACCCCGTCCCTCTAAGTCCAAAACATCTTTTAATTTCTCAGGTGAGGATTACCAAAAAAAAAAGGAAATTTGTAGTGCCATCAATTTTTGCCTCATATTACTAAAAATGGATTGGCTTTATGCATTGTCCTTTTTTTAATCAGATATGCATTGTCCTTTGGACAAGGGCTTTTTGTAGAACTGATTTTTATTTTGATATTTTAAAGTTGTGGATTTACTCTCGGACAATAATCTTGTAGATAAAATAGTTAATATTGTAAGTTTTGGCGGGAAAACAGAAAAGCACTATTTCCTTTTATTAAAATATAGATATACTTACGTAATATATTCAAATAAATAGTTAAGGTACAGTAAAGTTAACAAGATAAGCCTGTTTATTATTAAGGCGCTACATTAAATGTGTAATTACAATTGATAAAATAGTTCTTATGTGGCTAATATATGCTTCAAATTATCATCGTATAAAGGGAAAATTTCAAAAAGAGGTTCGAAGTGCCTTTATTTTCTTAAATAAGGGCATGAAGTTGACATTATTTCAAATAATGACTTGAAGTGCCATTATTGTCTCAAATAAGAGTTTGAAGTGAATGTTGCTTCAAATAAGGACCTCAAGTGACTTTATCAGTCTAAAAAAAGAGTGTGGCTCATCGGTAGTAGGGGCATTTTGGTCATTTAGTTTTTTAATATTTTTATTTATTTTTTCCTTTTTTTAGTTTTCCAAAATTTTTTAAAAAATTAAATGTGTAAAAAAAAGATAAATGTGGGAGGGTAGCCCCCTCCTACCTGTATCTCCTTTTTTTTTAAACTTTTTTTTTTTTAGTTTTTAATGTAATTTAACTAAAAATTAGGTTAAAATTATGTTTTGACGAAAATGCCCCTAATTGGTCGGAATATTTAGCTAGCCGGCGAGGTCAACCCCTTATTTGAAATAGGCATGGCCACTTTAGGGCCTTATTTGAGACAAATAGAGTACTTTGAGCTCTTATTTGAAACAATAACCACTTTAGGCCCTTATTTAAAAAAATGATGGCACTTGGGTCCCTTATTTGGAAGTTTTCCTTATATAAATGTGAGGTTTTCTAAGTAGGTTATGAATGATTTTAATATTATTCAGTCATCTATGATTTATGTCGTTAATTACATGTAATTTATGACATTGATTAATTATTCTTTTTTATTCATAATGTGCAACTATATATTCAGTGTAGTTGTTGACATCATAAATATAATATTATCCAATCATTAATACATTGAGACGGAAAAAAGAGAGGGGTAATTTGGAAATACCTATTACGCAATCCTAATGGTAGACATATATTCATGAGGCTAGACATACATTCATGGTTCAAGGATCTTGGTGAGCTTCCTGACAATGCTCAATGAGGGCAGCTGAAAGAAGGTGCATATACAATTAGATAGGTTAAATTTAGCATCGTAATACTTGAATAACGGTAGAGATATTGAGACTCACGTACTAAATGAGTTTTGCAAATGATGTGGTAAATTTCTGTTGGGTGCTCAAACGAACATACTAATTTGAATAGTCGCTTAATACTTGCTGAATCATTCAAATAAGTTTTAGTATCTCTAGTGTTACCTTTTTTTTTTTCACAATTTCCCAGGAGAGTTTGACACATGCAAACCGCTCAAACGAGGTACATTCCTCGTTTGCATCCTCGCTGCTTCTTTTTCAGGTCAAACACCATGTGATATTTTGGTATCTTGATAACTGTATATACATAGATAGCTCCAAAAAGCTAACATTGATAGAAAACGACCCAACATTATGCGACAACATCTCCAGAAATAAAAAATAAAAAAAATTGCACCACTGAGGAATGACAAGAAATATCAGCCGGGGACATGATTGAAGTACTGTCACAAAAGGATTATTGATTATTCCTTTTATTTTAATTGTTATTTTAAGAGATCATATTTGAATATTTTTTTTCAAATTATTCATTTAAAAAAAAACGGAGCCTTAAAACTTGATGAATTTATGAATGTTCTTAGATGGCCCTATTTAATAGAAAAAGAAGGCTTGATCATTCTTATGGGATATTTCAACGGTACGCCTGATTTTTTGTTCAATCAAGCAAAAGACGAGGCATTTGAAAAATCTATTTTATAAATTAATCTCTAAACGACCCTGTCTCCCTAGGGTTTCTTCTCTACCCAATCGCCTCATTTTTCTCTTCCTTGCAACTCTATTCCCCAAGGAGAGAGAGGGCTCTTTTACCCTGTCTCCCCCCTAAACATGGCCATGGGCAGGTTTGGGCCTGGAGCCGGCTCTAAAGCGGCCCGTGGAATAATAGAAACCTGCCCGTTGATTGGGACCTTCGATTTCGAATCGAAACCTGCCTGGAACCGGTGGTTCCAAACCGGTTCTGAATAGCAACAAAAAAAAAAAAACCCAATGGCCTAAAATTGGATCGAATCGTAACCGGCCCTTGAACCGGTCCCAACCCGGAACTAGAATCGGGACCGCCCCTTCAAGGGCCGGTTCAGGTTCAAGCATGACCATAAACCGGAACCGCCGGTTCATAAATTGAAACCGGCGGTTCATGACTCGTGGCCATGTCTATAGTGAGTGCCATTTGGGCCCGTGGGCCCGGAACCGGCCCGTTGACCGGCCCGGAACCGGCCCGTTGACCGGGCCCACGGTTCCGGAAACGCGGGAACCGGCCCGGAACCGGCGGTTCGAACAAAAAAAAAAAAAAAAAAAAGATGGTGGGCCGGGGCGCAGAGCCGTTGGGCTCTCGCCCGGCCCCCCCCTCCCCCCGCGCCCGCTTTGGGCCGTTGGCAACGGCTCTTTGGCCGTTGCTTTTCATTTTTTTTAAAAAAAAAAAAAAAAAAAAATGATTCTTGCCTATAAATACATATGCTTTCCCTTTCATTTTTGTCACAAATTCTCCGAACAATCTCTCGAATTCTCTCTCGAAATCCTCTCAAATCGCTCAAATTCTCCCAATTCTCTCAATCCCGATCAATTCTCTCAAAAAATGGCAAGTGGAAGCGTAAATGCCGACAAGGGCAAGATGGCTATGGGAGATTCCGACTATCCCTTTCATGAATACGATCCTCGTGAGTATGCAAGTTGGGAAGACGACGACGATAATATCAACTATGTCCCGATTCCGAACGTCGAGCACATCCCAACACAAGAAAGTCTTCATCCTCCCACTCGGTGTCGAAGAAACGTCAACGGCAAATGAGCCGGAACGGAAGGGCCGAGATAATACATCGGACTTGTGGCTACACTTCGACAAGGTACGTGATGAAGTCGAAGGTAAGTATAATGTAAAATGTAAATATTGTTCGCAAACTTATAAATTCACGAAAGGAGACGGTTACGGAACATTCCGTCGGCATTTGACGAAAAAACATCCAACGCAAGCGGGGATCGACAATACGCAACAACAAATTTCCGGGTACGCCACTTTTAAGCCTCATCCTTTATTTCGTTTCACTTGAAGCACTTTATAAACAAACATTAGGTGAATATGTTGCCCTTGATCATGCTCCGTTTAATACCGGTGAAAATTTTAATATGAAATATTTGATAAATACTGCGTTGGTTCCGCAAGCGCCAACTATTCCAAAAAATACTCTTAAACGCGAAGTTTTTCATCTTTATAAAAAGGAAAAAAATCTTTAGCAAAATTTTTTGCGGAATTCAATGGACGTGTGCATATAGGTAGCGATATTTGGAGTGATCCTTGGCAAATTCATTGTTATATGGGTGTCACGTGTCATTGGATAGATGACAATTGGATGATTCAAAAAGACTTATTGCATTCCGAGTTTTTGATGAAAGCCATTCGGCTCATAATATTTATAGAATAATTAGGCAAGTTTTAGAAGAATATAATTTAATAAATAAAGTATTTTCAATTGGTTTTGATAATGCCGCCGCAAATACCGCTTCTATTCCCGAATTAGAAAATATTTGCAAACCCACTTTTGGCGGACAATTTTTTCATATTAGATGTGCTTGTCATGTTTTAAATTTATGTGTACAAAATGGTTTACGAACTCTTGACACTTCTCTCGCCCCAATAAAAAGTGCAATTAAATTTTTATGGAGTCGTCCCCAATGTATGAAATCATGGGGAAAATTTTGTAAACAAAATGGGAGAAGGCCAAGAAAATTTCCAAAAGATATTCCGACTCGTTGGAATTCTACGTACGAGTTGCTTCGGCAAACTTTTGAATATAAAGATTTATTATGTATGTTTATTTCACAAAATATTCCTGAAATTACTTTACTTCCTCAACATTGGGACGTTTGCAAGAAAATTTTAGATATTTTGAAAATTTTTAATGATGCTACTAAGACTTTATCTGGTATTTATTATCCTACAACGCATTTATTTTTAATAGAGTGTGTTAATATTAGTAGTGTTTTTAGTGAATATGAAAAAGATACCGAATTAGGTCAAACTATTTTAGTAATGCGAGAAAAATGGTTGCATTATTATTTGCAAATTCCTCTTGTCTATTTAGTTGGTATTGTTTTTGATCCACGTATTAAATTAGACGGTTTACAAGATTATTTGAATGTGTATTATCATGATTGTTTACATTTGGATGATTCAATAGATATTTTAAATATATTAGGACATGTTAAAGAATCTATAGTAGCATTATATGGAGAATTTTGTAGTAGATATGATTTAAGTGATTACGGACCTTTACAATCTACGCCTCACGTAGCGAAGGTGGTAGTTCACTTAGTAGAGGGTATAATATGCTTAAGAGTAGGCAAAAAAAACAAAAAGGGGCAACAGGTAATATTTCTGAATTAGAAAAATATTTAACCACTCAATTTGAGTTTCGTGATGCGGAACATAGTACAGATTTCGAAATCCTGAAGTGGTGGAAGAGTCACCAAATCGAGTATCCAGTTCTCGCCCTCATCGCTCGTCAAATATTAGCAACCCCTTCTTCAACGGTTGCAGTTGAACAAGCATTTAGTTCTGGAGGATTAATTTTGGACTCTCGCCGTTCAAGATTAAGCCCGGACTCTGTGGAAGCTCAAGCTTGTGTCGGCGATTGGACGAGGGCGAAATATCGACACCAAGAGTTAGATCGTGAACATGAATTTTTTAGCGATGATGTTGGAGATACCACCGCCACGGGTACCACAACGGGTAGCGACGATTGACGATGAGGTAAGTTGGGGTTCTCAAAGGTAAAAAGAACTACATGGGCTTTGATTCTTCTATTCCCAAGAAGATATGTAGGTCGCTTAATGATAATTCATTAAGTTCAAGCCCATTCCTTCTTTTTTTTTTTTTCCCATATTTTATTACAATGTACAATTTAATTGTATTTTATAATTTATAATTTATTATATTTATTTTATTATTTATTATTTTAAAAATTATTATTAAAAATGAATCGGAATGAACCGGCGGTTCCGAACCGGAACCGCCGGTTCCGCAGCGGAACCGGAACCGGCCCGGGAACCGGCCCGGAACCGCCATTTTTCACGGCCGGTTCCGGTTCCACCTTTTCGTGGAACCGGAACCGGCGGTTCCACCGAACCGGCCGCGTCTACATGTCTACTCCTCCCTCTCCTCCATAATCCTTTGGATATCTCCATCCTTCTATGTTTTAAATTTTCTTTGTTATTTTCATGGACAAGTGATCGACATCCTCTACAAGCTCTAAAGATCGAAGTGCGACTGTCTCGAAAGAATTTATTCTCTCCGTTTCTAGTCACTCCAGCTCCAGGTGCTTGCTTCGGTTTGTCAAGTGATTCGCAAGTTTTCGAAACTTTTTTTCCCGCCAATCGATTTATCCGAAAGTGATTTTGTAATCAACAGGTAGCCTTGTACATTTATTCTCTCCCGATCTAAAGTTAAAACTACATTTGAGTAATCTTCTATTCTAATCTAAATATAGATATGGGATTTACCGGGCATTTTATGTACTTTCTCAACCTATTTGTGATGTTATTGTCTATGTACGGTAATAATGCTGAGAATATCGAACCTAGGGATACATCGCCTTTTGGCAAAGTAGTAGCTACTAGAAAGGGATTTCTCGGTGTGTGCTCATTATGATGTCATATTGGTGATCGACCATCGATTATACCGATGCAATGATAGATCCATCCTTGAGGAATGAACGAGTTTCGCACGCCTGTACCAAGTTGATTCATTTTTCAGATTTACTTGCTTTGTGTGATTTTCATTTTTTATCTTGAAGTGATGTATCTTTCTTTGATATGAAATAAATGCCTTTCTTTAAGGGGGAAAAAAAACCCACGCTATGATATTGGATTTGAGTGTTAAAGAACTTATTTGGGAATCAAGTCGACATAAGTTTGATTTCATAAACTTTCGAATGCAAACTATTTCATAGGCCCAGGATATACTTAATTGATGTACGCTTCCCCAGTCATCAAACAATAAACAAATTACTACTGAAATTCTAATTTGTTGACAATTTTATTCTTCTCTCTTTTTCTTCTCATCGATTTTATTTTTTAGATATTCTGGTTTTTGTTGACATTATCTATGGGCCTTTATAGGGAATATTACGAAGAAAAAGTCAACCTAATTTAGGGCAGCTAATTCAATTATATAATTTTCAGTTTTGCTAATTTAGTCCTAATTTTTTTTTTTTTACAATTAACTAATATAGTTCTTTCGGATAATTTTGATCGGAAATTGCTGACATTGGTGCCAACCGCCTTACATGGCGCGGCTAATTATTTTATTTTTTAAAATTATTTTGTATTTTATTTTCTTTCATTTTCCCATTTTATTCTTTTTTTTCCTTCCTTAGTTGGATTTTCGGCTAGCGGGGTCCGCTGGCCCCAACAACAGGCAACAACCGTCGGCCACAACCGACAGACCAACTAGCCGAATTATTTCTTAGCATGTGCCTTAAACAATCCTATTTTACACTGATCCGAAATCACGCATAAGAAGCCATGATAATCGGCAATATGTGTCCAATTCTTCCGCAGATATTTGTCTATATTGATGCATGAATTTGGTAAGCCATCAAATCAAGTTGGCTTGCTGTTTCTGGGATTAATTGCTTTTGGGACCATTCATAAGCAAAGCTAAAGCGTTCCGAATTGGTACAGAAGCCTCAAAATTTTATAATCTTCTATCTCCAACAGGAAGACCAGGTACGTGTGAGCAAATTTTTAATAGATCTATAATATATCTCGAATTTGAGCCCATCCAACATAACCGACTCTAATTGAAGAATATGAAAGCCCAGCCCATGTTGCCCAAGTTTGAAGGGACTCGGTTATATGTACTCTAAAGAAAAAAGAAAAGAAATAACATGGAAACTAATGTTCTTGTGTAAACCCGCAAGGGTTCTCACGGTTCTATGTAGAAGGTTGAGATTCGTTACCCTTTTCTGTCATTTAAAATTATTTTTAGATATCCAATCTAGGCTTAAAACTTTCAATTTGTTCAATTTAATCCTCTAACTTCCTACAAGAAAGTCAAATAAGTCATTCGATTATATTCATAAGTTCTCGTAAATACACCATTGCCCAATTTTTAGAATGTTTTTTCATTTCAGTCTATTCCAAAATCAACAAAAATATGCTTTATTACCTTATTATCGTTTTGGTCTTTGTAAAAAAATATTATAGTTTCATTTAAGTACATTATATTGTGATCTCGCGTAATAAAGTAAAAATATAACCATTTGGAGCTATACTGTACTCATATTCCTTTTACTCTAATAATAAATTTGTCCATAGGTATACTTTAACGATATTGATTAATCTATATATTTCTCGTACTTATATTAATCAAAATCATGTTCCTAATTCTTTAATAGATGAAATTTTCCATTGTTTGTGTTCCATGTTCTCTCGGTTAATATAAATCAGTATTAGGAAATTAAAATAGCAGGTTCATAAATTTTATGCAATTCTAAATGAGCATCTGTTAATGCTGTAGAGACCATAAGCTAAATATGCTTGAATGGAACTATTGTAAAACTAAAATGGTAAAAAATAATAATAAAAAGATAGTCAATTTTTTTGTGGTTGATTAAGGTAATAATTGAAATGAGAAGATAATATGAAAATCGGGCAATAGTGAAATCAGAAATTTTTTTGACTTTTTATGGAGAGATCATGGACGAGATTCGACAAATTAAACTTTTAGGGACTAAATTAATGATTTAGGAATAGTTCAAGAATCACAATAAACAAATTAAAAGTTAAAGGATGACTTTACACATAAGGCCAAAATTTAGGGTTTATTTGTGTCATTTTTCCGACATATAAATTTCTTTGGCTCGAGCAATGTCTTTGCCCTGAGTTGTTCTTCCCGGACGGAGGAAATTCCTTTTGTGAAGTTTGTTCTTTTACATCCTGGGCATTTTCTTCGTGAGTGAAACTAGATTATGAGTGGTTTCGCCGACGAATTCATGTGGTTATGTTGCGAATACTTTTGTGAAATTGAGAGATTATCTCGTGAGAAATTGTGAAGGCTTAATATTATGTGACTATTGGATGTAATTGGGTGTCGGAAAATATATAGAGTGTGTGTTTGACTCGAGTATTTGTAATCTCCATTACATGCTTGATTTGTAGTGAGATCCTCTTGAGGTAAGTTTCGCCGACCGATCCACATAAATTCGATCTATTTCCTTGTTAAATTTATTATTATGTTTGATCATTATTTTTTGTAACAATTGGTCTCAGAGCCAAGCTTACCTGGGTTGGAGTGAATAGATAGCGTTAGAGGAAGGAAAATTGAAAATCAACTAAAGGATTTCGATTTCTAGAAGAGGCAAATCAAAGATTTGTATTAGATAAATATCCACTTACATTTGGCCTGGGAGAAAACAGAGTAGATGAAATAAGCTAATTGGGATTAGCTAGATAGACAAGCATTGGGTGGTATTTGATTGACATTGCTTGTAATGTTGCCTTCAATGTCGTGAAAGATCATACCACTATGGGATTGATGAATCAGTTGTAGAACATGTGCGAGAAACCCTATAGACTGAACAAGGTATACGTGATACGATATTTGTTTCACTTAAAGATGAACAACGATGTGTCGGTTTCTGAGCATATCATCAAGAAGCTTGACTTTTGATGAGATTCATGATTTAATTATAAGTGAAGAAGAGAGAATATGATGAACTTGTGTCTGTTACTTTAATAGATAAAATGTAGAGGAAGAATTAGTGCTCATGATACCACAAATAACAATGACTTGAATAGGCATAGGCAGATTAGGATTGGTGGTTGTATCTTCTAGCATTATAGTATGAGGAGGCAACTTAGAAGGCATTATTTTAGCTAAGAAACTAAAAGGGTAAAGGAATTAGCGTCGTGAATACATGTGATGTTGTCATTTTAGCTAAATCGTGCCAATTAAGAGTGCACGGGTAGTGTTAAAGTGTAGTTGGGGTACAATGCTGAGTGTGATGTTTTGAGTGCCAGCGATGTGAAAGTAAAGATGCATGAAGATATCATCAGGTCATTGACTTGTGGGAGACCCGTTCCAAAGTGGAAAAAGAACCTCATGTCCTTGACTGCCTTAGATTCAACTAGATATCAGTATACTTGAAGTTATGAAGGTCATGTGAAATCCCTATATGAGCACCAAAGGGAGACCATAATGAAATTCGATGTCAAGATAGTCATATATACCGGTACATTGAGTCAAAATTATGAAATATGCATTTGAGGCGTAGTAGTAAGAGAAGCCTGGATGTTGTGATTGAGATGAATCTAATATGTGGTTTATGTCATTGAGGAACTGAATGAATGAAGGTCGGTGATTTAAACAAACAATGAAAAATGCAATCTAGCACTACTAGTAAAAAGACCACGGGAATAATAGAGTTGATTCACTTAGAGACCCCGAGCTCTTTCCTTATTAATATCTCTTGTTTTCCTTCTCTTTCCACAATTGTTCATACTTGGACACTTTAGTGGCCTATTGAAAGAGGTCAAGGAATTCCTACCCTTCAAATCTCTCTTAAGTTAAAACTGTAACCCGTTAAATGCATTTAAGGTGGTTTACCTCGACTGGGGCATTTAAATTGACAAAGGGATTATATAAACAGTTCTTCTTACCAATGGTTAACCCTCGGTTAACTTGGACCTGTCCCGGTTGTAGCGCGGGAAGCGCACAAGTTGACGCTAATTTACTTGTCCATGCCTAGTCATTGGATGTCCTATGTTTGAAGGTACGAGTTACCGTCAGGGGTAAGCATCCATCCGGTTGCAACTCAGGGACCCACCAATTCTGGATGATTTCCTCGGAAACCAATCCGGTTCTCAAAATTGGAACCGGCGGCTCCCGGTCCAGTTTCCAATTCCGAGTGTAGAGCTAGACCGCCTCGACAGGACCAAACTGATATGCTTGTTTTTTATAATTCTTTTTCTCTTAAAATTTAAGATTCTTAGGTTACATTTCTCTTCGACCTTTAGCAGAAAAAGAGTAATGATCATAAATTTGTTTCCCACTATTATTTAATACACTGTCATGATATAGAGTAATGACTAGAAAATCCAGTGAAAGACTAGTCAATCATCAAGACATAGGGTATAAAAGGAACAAAAAATGGGATTACCGGTTTTAAGACTGACCTGGAACAAGACCGGATCGGTCGATCAGGTCGGTTCAATTCCAGGACCGATTGGGCCGGTACTTGATTTCAAAAATTGGGAACCAAACTTGCCCAATCCGGTTTTAAATTTCAAGATGGAACTGACATACCCTGGAACTGATAATCCATAATTACCGTAATTTCAATTTGCTCCTCCCATCGAGTTTGACACATTACCACGACACGCTTGTCCCCTAGTGTTCATCACGTCTCCTAGGCCAATGTCAGTACTACTTGATCCCCGCTGCATGGTTGACTGCTACTATATTTCCCAACAGGTTGACTCTCAACTTCATCTGGCCATTTCAAAATCTGAAAGTAAACATACTAAATATCAGGATGAACGATGGGCAGGTTTATTGCCATTTGGTTAAATCTTTCATTATTGAAAACATGGCACAAATAGTCCCTACTTTTGCTCATTTGAAATGTCATTTTTGAATTTTTAATTTGTCCAATGTGACCCTTCAATTATTTCTAATTGTTCAACATAGTCCCGAAACATTTAATATGTTCAATATAATCCCTCAACTTTTCATAAAAAAAAATTCAGAAGTTTTCATAAATACACTATTGCACAGATTTTATATTACTCTTTCATTTCATTCAATTTCCTAAATCAACAAGAAATACGCCATCTTTTTATTACTTTTTGACCTTTAAAGTCTTATGATAGTTCCATTTAAGCATATTTTAGCTTATGATATCTATAACAGTAAAAGTAGAACCTTATTTAGAGTTGTAGCGGGTTGATAATATTGCCATATTAATTTTTTTTTATCAAAATTTAATTGAGGAAACACGAAACCTAAAAATTTGAAAATTTTATCTGTCTAAAAAATTAGGATTATCATTTAGATTAATGTAAGTATGAGAAATCCATCGATAAATTAATTGTTTGATTAATTATTCTAGTGCAAACATTTATTTTTAGAATATGATTTTGAATCCGATATAACTCTAAATGACGTTTTAGTATTATAGGGTTCCTAAAATAAAAATGCTTAAATGGAACTATAGTAATTCTACAAAGACCAAAAATTTTAAAAGGTAATAAAAAGATAGCATATTTTTTTTGTTGATTTAGGAAATGGATTGAAATGAAAAGATGAGCTAAAATTTGGGCTTTGTGTAAATATGTAACTTGTGAATAGTACCGAAGGACTTATTTGACTTTGTTATAAGAAGTCGAGGAACTAAACTGAACAAATTGAAAGTTTAGAGTAGATTGACTATTTAGGAATAGTTATAGGATCACATTTAACAAATTAAAAATCTGAGAATGAAAATGCACATCGGGCCAAAATTTAGGGTCAACTTGATCATTTTCTCTTCATTAATAAAGTTTGTCAAGCCGATGACATTCTAGACCTTTGTCCAGTTTTTTACTTATGACACTTTCCACGGGATAATTAACCAATCCGTCATAAATCTATTGTATGATGCCAATTTAGTCTTAAAATTTTTAATTTTGTCAATGCAATCCGAAACCTTCATGCGAAATTTCAATGTAGTCCTTCCGATCAAGTGCTGCCGAAAATTGCTAAGCTAATGTCCAGTCATCATTAGCAGTCATAAGATGCACGTTGACGTGGACAACTTGTGAATCACCATGTTAGCTATTTCCAATAGTAATTGGCCGGAAACTCTACATTAGAATTTGCGTAAACCATGAGAATGACTAGAAAGAAATTGCTAGAAAGACAGAAAATAAAATTACATTGATAGAATGTAGAAACTTTTTTTTTCAAGAGTTCGTGCGTCTCCACGGTCAATGATCTTTTTATAACAATTTGCCATGACTCAGCGTATGTGACAAATTGTCCATTCAACTGCTCCGGATTGCCTTAGCCGGATCAACAGTCTTCTCTTTAGCTTGGTCTGTGGCTGTGATCTAAAGTGCCAATACTTAATCAATGACCGGCCATTCTTGAGTACCGACAGATACCCATTAAATTTCTCGCATTATATACAGTCGCTCAGAGACAAAACCAGATCAGAAAAGGCCTCATATAGGTATTTGCTTCTTTAATTTTTCAGTAAATTCCAAAGGAATTCAGGAAACTTGTGGCTCAACAAATCACTTTTTGGGAAAATTATACAAAAAATTGGAAATATAATATAATTTGGCCAATTTAGTCATAAATCTTTCAATTTTGCCAATTGAATCTCAAATATTTTTCACGTTTTGTCGGTTGAGCTCATTTTGCCAATTTTAGTCGAAAATCACCGATGTGTTGGCTAACCCTCCTATGTGGAACGGTCGAATAATTTTTTTTCTTTTATTTTCTTTTTTTCCTTCCAATCCCCGATGGAGGCAGCCAGCCAACCCTCACCGATCTAGTGAGGGCCGGGACCCTCCCTTGCCCGCGATTGGTTAGGGCTTCCCGGGCCTCCCCCAGTGGTTGACGAGGGTCGCCATCCCTCACTTGTGTTAAGCACCCTCCCCGGAGTTGGTAGAAAGAAAGAAAGAAAGAAAGAAAAATAAACATAAATATAATTTATAAAAATTTTGAATTTTAAAAAAAAAATGCACGACAATGCCGGCCATCCTACGTGGCACTACCAGCATTCATGTTAACGATTTTCTGTTGAAATTGGCTGGATGAACTTGATTAGAAAAAAACATGAAATATTTAGGACTGAATTGGCCAAATGCAATACATTTAGAGTTTTTTGAACAATTTTTCCTCATTTGCTTTTTTAAAGTTACTTGTGTGTACATGGGTGACGCATGGAGAATGTATACCGAAGAGGTAAGGGGGCAACAAGGTAATATTACACGTTGATGGAGGGCTCAAAATAAAGTGACGGAAGAAGATGACAAGAAGGCCCCATTTGCCTCATCTTCTAGTACATGATCATGTGTTTAGTTTACCCTACGAGAGAGAGAGAGAGAGAAAGAGAAAGAGAAAGAGTGAGGTGGCGGGAGGCCCCTCGTTAGGTGAAACTTTGAACCGGCAATCACCTTTTCCTTTTATGTTCGTTTTCTTTTTATCTAAGACAAAAAAAAAATGTGAAGTAGAGCTCATCTTCTCATCAACTTCAATTTTTCACACACATCTAAATGAGTACATGTTAAAATATACCATGTTCCTTATTTTTATGTTTTTAGTCAATCTTATATTCATCCGATCACGCTCCACCTATTAACTTTTGACTTTTATCATCAAATAATCTAACATGGTATCGGTGCAAGGTTCCACCCATTAATCAATTCAACGTTTGCCTATTAGAGGAAGTATTAAAGTATGTCCATACAGTCTCTCTCCAGTTATCAGCTTAAACTTTTTAAATTGAATGGAATAATTATGCTAGAGATAGCATTAGAAATGTTGAGGATGTTGTGTGACATACTCCACGTAATATCGCATGACTATGAAGTTTCACGTCTGTATATCCACATCTTTCTCGTATCATTCCGGTACGTGGAATAATACACGAAATTTCTCATATTACCTTTATGTACGTATCTGAATATATGGTTCTACCTCTTCTGTATAAGTCCCCCCAAAGCAAAATACTAACACCAAGGGAAAGTGCATTTGTCAAGCATGCTACCTTTCGAAAAAGGAAGGTGGGCCAAGAAAGCAATTCTATCAGGACATGCAGTGCACAAACAAGACCCTGTGTCCATTCACGCAAAGATTTCCTGTTTATTTGTCGGGTCATGATGCCGGAAAATCTTTGATATAATGATTTTTCTCTCTAGTTTTAATAGGTTTAATAGGTAAATTTAAGAAAACGGTTTGTGGTTTTTCTGTTTATTTTTTCGTGGTGGTAAGAGACTCTTGCAATAATATCTCCTTTGAATGGTTCTCTTTGGGAATTTGGCGTCATTTCATGAGCATGAAGGGGTCGCTTTTGCTGGTTTATTGCTCTGCATCTCAATTCGATGTAAACCCTTCAGTCACTCTCTTGGCATGAACTTATCTTCTGTGAGCATGTACTCGTCATTTATTTTTAAAAAATTAGCAAAAAAAATCCTAAACGTATTGCAATTCTATCAATTCAATCTTAAATATTTATTTATCAATTTAGTCCTAAATATTTTACATCAACTATGTTGAAAATCGCTAAGGTAAAGCGGTCAGTGCTGGCGTTGACATTTTTTAATAATATTTTTTGTATTTTTTCCTTTTTCTTTTTTTTTTCCTTCCCACTCTTCTTCCTCTAGTCGGTCGCCGAGGTCAGTAATTTTCGGCCAAAATTAATCGGATGGACTGAGTTGGCATAAATGCAAAATTTTTAGTACTGAATTAGCAAAAAAAAAGTTTAGAAATGAATTGACACCATTACATTATGTCTTATAACTTTTTTGTAATTCTTCCTTCATTTTATGTAAAAGGTGTGAATTTTGCTCACCAAATTCAGTTTTTTCATTCGAGCTGTGACTTTGGCTGTCAGTTTATTCATATCTATGAATCTCAAACACACGTCATCCTTAAACAACAAGAAACATTGCAGTCAAAAGGCAAGGAAGCATCATTAGACACAAGTTCTTCAGTAATGTTCACCCAATAAAGGCCCAAAGAGATTCCACCAATCAAACGATTGGAACACGGACATCCCATCGCCCAACTTTATACTTCGTATGATTAGAGGTTTGGCTTCATCTCTAAGCTTCAATTGCTTCCCCCAATAATACAAAGAAACACCGGAATGTTTTAGAGACCGAAAACTCCTTTTCTTTTAGCTATCGAGGCAGTTATCTATGTAGGTAAACAAAATCAATAAGCAACCGCATAGACTCTGGCATATTTAGGCACTGTTTGCTTTGTTAAAAAAGAAAAATTCGAAAATGATCACTTGTATCATTTGAAATAATTAATTAATGAAAATTGTTTTCAATGTCGCTTAAAATTTGTGTGTAAACATCTACATAGGCAATGGAGATATTTTTTAGTTCATTCATTTTTATTAGCAATACAAGTATCGTTTTTAGAAATATATTTTTTGAATCATTCATCTTCACAAAAAAATGAATGATTTGAAAAACATTTCTAAAAATTAATTATTAGGATGTAGTTCATACTCATAAATGATAGGAAAGCATGTGGATCCGTCTGAGCGAGGGCTCGGGGGCCGCCTCGGTGGGGGTTTCAAGGGGGCGGCGCCCTCTGGACATCATAGGGCTTTTTTAATTTAAGCTCATATTTTTTCATTAGTAGTTTGGATTTGGTTTCATGAATAGCTACTGTTATATATACTATTTTTTGCTTGTAATTGACTGATGTAATGAGATATGTGAGGTGCTAATTATAGTGGAATCATTTGTTAGACGTAGCCCTAGTTTAAGGGTGAATCAGAATAAAATCTCGTGTCTCAATTTTTTTTTCTCGGTATGCTTCACTTCGTTATGATTGTGCGATGATCCTAATAATAATCACTCATATCACTTGAAACAATTAGTCAATGAAAAATATTTTCATTGTTCAATAATAATTTATGTCTAAACATTTTCATGGATGATAAAAATACTTTCCATTTAGTAATTATTTTAAGCGACATAAGCGATCATTTTTAGAAAATTTTAAATCATTCATTTTTCATGAAACAAACAAAGCCTTAGCTATACCTATAAAGTAAGACTTAGATTTTGACCCAAAAAAAAAAAGTGAGGCTTTGATTATGCACCTATAAATCATCTTAGGTAGATCCCTTCAATCAATACATGCCCAAACAAACACACTTATCACTCAAGCTGATATAGTTGGACTAAGGACTCCCAATCACCTTTTATACAAGTGAAACTGAAAATATGCTTCTTCCATCAAAATAGCATATGAAAATACTAGCCTTATTGATGACTTCTTGAAGGAGTTTGACCTTCAATTATCACAATGGTCAATATCATATCACCTTTCTTGATATAGAGTTCTTTTAATCTTGATGCAATAGTAACCGGACCATATTCAGTATATCTCTAAGGGGATAATGATACAAATGGTCCTTGAACTTTGATCCAACGCTTAATATGGTCTATGAACTTTTAATTTGACGAATATAGTCCAAGAATTTTAGTCCAATGTGCAATGTGGTCCTTGAAATTTTAATGTAACCAATTTTGGTCTTTGAACTTTTGAAACATGTTCAACTTAGTCTCTAAATTAATAGAAAAATGTTCAATGTAGTCCTTCCATTAATTGAAATTTAGAGACTAATTTGAACATTTTCTTATAGTTCATGCACTAAGTAGAACATGTTCTAAAAGTTTGAAGACTATATTGAATAAATTGAAAGTTCGGGGATCACATTGCATATTAGGCTAAAGTTCATGGACCATATTGATCAAATTAAAAGTTCAGCGATCACATTGCACATTGGGTCAAAATTTAGAGACCATTTGTGCTATTTTCTCAAATCTAAGAGAAATATTCCAACAATTTACTTCACAATGCGTAGCATCCTAACATCACTCATAATCACTTTCAATGGTCGGGCTATATGTAGACATCAAAATTTTTTAATTGAGTTGATCGAAAGTACTACTTTTTTAAACATATTATTCAAATGTGCAATTGGGTTGTGCTCATCAAGAGCTTTCTAACAATACCCATACCTCAATTGAACGCTCGGATCTTTCACTATCTCATATTTGAATCACGGTAGTCCTATCGTGAAGTGTCCGAAATTTTATGGTTCATTATATTGATAGGTTACACTTTAAAGATCATGTCATAAGCTTACTGTCGCTGCAAGAATCACAAGGATCGCTGCTATGGGTGAATAGTTTCGGGGTAGGTTAGTTCCTATCCTGGAACCGGATCGAGCAGGTTGTGGAACCGGGAATCAGTCCACCATGTCCCGAATTGGATTCACCAATCCAGCCCGGCTCCCGAGTGGGTCCAACAATGGGCGGATAAGATTTTTTTTCTCCTTCTATTTCTTGCAAGATCGCAAGTGTGTCTCATTCTATGCAAATTGTCATCTTTAGAGTAGTTATGCTACCTATGCAATCATCATGTTTCGCCTCCTTCCCTCCATGGCTCGGATCTAAGCTCATCCTTGACACCGAGGATGACACAAACCGCTCCGGAGTCCTTTCCAAAAACTCCTACGAACCAATTCATAGCCACACGGTGGGGAAAAAAATAACATAATCCCCGGACAAAAAGTGCAGTGCTTTGCTTTGCTTTCAATCCAAGAAGAGTAAAGGCAAAAGCCATTCAAGTGGCATTAAGGCACTATACCAAGAAACTAGAGCATTAATGTTAAGGGAAACAGACAAATGGTGTTATCAAGAAACTTTACTCTGCACCCCCCACCAAAGAAAAATCAAAAAGCTTTAGAGCTCACTTGAAGTTGAAAGAACCCACGTGTACGAGGAAACCCAATCAAGGTCCCTCTAATGCCGATGAAGATGAACTTAAGATAATTACAGTGGCAACTAACAATGAGGAAGGATTGGACTAAAAAAAAAAAAAAAGAGGAATGCGGCGAGCAAGAGGGAGGTGTGAGAGGCTATTAAGGTTTTTTAGGCTTTTGCTCTGCCCTACAATCATATGTTGAGAATTGTATTAGTAAGAAATTAAGAATTATAATAAATAAAAAAAAGACTATCAATTTGGTTCAAGCGGTTTGGTCTATTAGGATGCACATGTGAGTTGTGCTAGAGAAGTTCCATAAAGAATAAGTGGTGTGGTGTTGAGTAGGTAATATATCCTTGTTGGTGCATAACTCATTAGCTTAAGTTCTTGAGTGAAGGTGAGTCCAACTTGATATATCAATGAGCTCGGACTTGGCTCCCTTTTAGCAATATCCTCGAGTGAAAGTATCAAACTTCTCTTGCGTTCTCCCCACAAATGGTATTAGAGCCTAAGTTATCAACAAGTCTGACCCAAGGCTCGATGTATAGCGGGGAGATTGTTGGGGTTGTCTCACATCAATTGTGGAAAGGGTTGGTGGTTAGTTTATAAGTGTGAGGGAAAGCCTTGAGCTAGCTTTTGGGACGAGAGAGATACAATACCACCCAACACTGGTATTAGAGCTTGGATCAGATATTTCGGATTTTGATTTGAGGCTTTTCATTGTCTGATTATTATTTGGATATTATGTTATTCCAATTATGTCTGGAGTGAAAACATAAATTGAAAAATTTAATGGGAGGAATAACTTTAGATCATGAAGCCTCAAAATGGAGACATTATTGGCAAGTCAAAGTTTGGTAGAAGTATTGGAGGGCAAGGCTAAGTTGCTTGAAATAATGAGAGATGCTGAAAAGAATGTGTTAATGAAGAAACCTAGGAGTTTAATCCTGTTAAATTTATCAGATGAAGTGTTAATAGAAGTAGATAAGGAGAAGGATACCGCGTCATTATGGGTAAAACTTCGGACGTTATATGTAATGAAAGGTTTGAATAATTGCTTGTACATATTGAAGAGGATGTTTCAATTTAGATATACTGAAGGTACATCTATCAGAACCTATCTAGATAAATTTAATAAACTCATGATGGATTTGAAGAACATCGGTAAGACTCTTGATGATGAAGAACTGGGCATGATGTTGTTAGCCTCTTTACTAGAGTCATGGGAGCACTTTACTGATTCATTGTTGTAAGGGCGTACTAAGATTACTTTAGAAGAGGTAGAGTCCGCCTTGTTTTCTAAGGAATGGTAGAGGAAGTTGCGAGATGACAATCTAACGTAGAATGTAGTGCGAGAACTAGTGATTTGGGGTAGAGATCGAAGGTCCAGTAGCAGTAGAGGTAAAAGCATGTTTAAGTCATGCCATAAAAAGTCCAAGAGACGCGTGAAGTGCTTTGAGTGTCACGAAGAAGGGCACATCAAGAGAGATTGTTCTAAGTTGAGAAAAAAGATGTCATAAGCGAAAGACCACAAGCAATGTGGCGAAACTTAGCGAGGAGAGTATTAGTGATGTATAGGCTGTTTTGTGTGTGACTACAGATTCGTAAGGAGACGAATGTTTGCTAAATTCAGGGTGTTCTTATCATATGACGCCTCATAAGAATTGATTTACTACTTACTAGATTACAAATGATGGTAGAGTTTTGTTGGAGAGTAACACAGCCTACAAGGTTATGAGAATAGGGACAGTTCAGATTCATATGCACGATGGTGTGGTGCACACATTGACAAACGTGAGGCATGTACTGGAGTTTAAGAAGAACCCTAAGACATTCGATGATATCGGGTGTAAGTACACCGTTGAAGGTGGAGTGTTGAAGATCTCTCGATATGCCATGATAGTGATAAAAGGGAAGAAAATGAGTTCTCTCTATCATCTATTAGGAGAGACTGTGACAAGATCTGTTATAGTTTTATTAGGTGAGTCAAATTTTAATTTAACTCAATTATGGCATATGCATTTGGGGCACATGAGTGAGGCATGTATGACGATAATGAGTGATAGGGAGTTGTTAAAGGCTTAGAAGACAAGGAAGTTAGACTTATGAGAGCATTGTATCCTTGGGAAGCAAGATCGGATTAAATTTACTACAGATATTCATTCGACTAAGCAACTAGTCGAATATATTCATTCCAATGTTTATAGCTCGTCTCCGGTTCCTTCGAAAGGAAGTACCCGATATACGTTGACGCTTATCTACGATTAGTCCAGGAAGATATGGGTATACTTTCTAAAGCACAAATCGAATTTGTTTGATCGATTCAAAAAATTTAAAGCATTGATTTAGAAGCGATTAGATAAACAAATCAAGTACCCGAGAACCGATAATGGCATGGAATTATGTGGTAAAGATTTTGTTGAGTTCTGTGAGAGAAAAAGGATTGTGAGACACCACACGGTACCTGTGACACCACAATAGAATGACGTGGCGTAACGAAAGAATAGAACTTTACTTGAGTGAGCTTGGAGCATGCTTTCACACGTTAGACTAAGTAAGGAATTTTGAGCCGAAGTAGTGAATATGGCACGCTACCCGATAAATCAATCTACATCATCTGCTATAGAGTGAAGACTCCGGAGGAAGCATGATCGTGGAAACCTATTGATTACTCCGGATTACGAGTATTCGGATGTCCCGCGTATGCTTATGCCAATGATGGTAAGATTGAGCCAAGGTCGAAGAAGTACATATTTCTAGGTTAAGTGCATGAGGTGAAAGGCTACTAGGTGTGGTGCACCGATCCTAGATTACTCGATTTTCTAATAAGCGTAGACGTGATCTTCGACGAGACCGCAATACTTCGACAGAGAAGTCTTGAGACATTACTAGCGGAACTGATAGATCATGGTATCAATAGTGAGGTAAAGTTTCAAGTGGAGACTCTGGAAACCTCGGAGCTAACAGAGGTTGAAATTGTAGATTGAAGCCACAACCATTAGTAGACTCCGAGAGATAGGATGAATAGTGAAGGAGAAAAAAGGCATCACCGCAACATATCCTTGGATCGCACGGAGGAGTCTTGAATGCGATAGATTTGTGCTAAGTTTTAATACCCAGTTGAGTTATTTTATTTGTAAACACTTTGGGTATAGATATAATTTAGGTGTAGGAAACACTCGAGAGATTGTAATTCCGATTTTTCGATTATAATGGATTGTTCTTGCTTGCTCTCTCCGTGAATGTAGATACCAACATTCCGACCGAGTCACATAATTTCTTGTGTCCTTTATAGTTCCTCCTTTATTTTTATGGACTTTTCGCATTAATTTAATTTGTAAGATCCCGATTAGTTTTCGCGTTAATTTTACAACACGGTCTACACCAAGAACCGGGAGCCAGATCGAGTATCACCGGTTCTAAATTCTAGGAGCTGGATCCCTCGAGAACCGGATGGTTCGGTTCGATTCGGTTCTCGAGTTGGAACCCCGACCAATGCTCACCGAAACGAAGGCACCAAATATAGAGAGCTTGTTTCGACCTTCCTTACTCCTTTCTCTCTCTCTTTGGCACATTGTCATTGCCATCCCACATGGTCATTACGACCTCAATGGAAATTGCCCTTGGTCATATCAACCTCAATTGATGTTACCCATGACATTGGGACCTCAATATGAGGGGCCACGATGGCCGCTACGGGGCTTGCCGGCCATGGTGGCCAACCAATGAGAGAGAGTGTGTGTGTGTGAGTGAGTGAGTGGGGCTGGAAAGGCAGCCTAAGTGAGCCGGTCCGAGGCCGTGGAGAATAACGGAGGCAAACATGGGATGATAATTTGGGTTTGTCGGTATCGGGGACTAGGTTTCCTTAGACTTCCCGTAAAAGATGGTATGTTGATCGTTTGAGCTAGTATCTAAAATTTGCATTTTCAGTGATTGATAAAATGAGGAAAAACTGATTTTGACTAGTATAGCATCATATCACACATGGAGGTAACCATATTAATTTTATAAGCCGTTCCACTGCAACTACGCTTGCCATTAACCTTGTAGATATGTCTTCGCTGATATTCGAGTCAAAGCTAAGCAGGAAAGGGAATCGATAACTTTATTTTGCAAAAATAAGTTTTTATCCGAAACTCCTATCACTAATTATAGAAGGAAAAAAGTCACAAAAAATCGCACATCGCGACATATTTACCCTAAATTTTATTATGCGACATCAAAAATCCCAAACTATACTTATCGTAACACATTTATCTTAAACTTTTTCTTGTGACATAAAAAATCTAAACTTGTACGCATGTTATAAATTTACTATCTGTCAAAGTTCCAAATATATTATTTTTCAGTCAAAACAATATCGTTTCTATTCACTGTAGTCATGTGGGCATCATGTTAATATTGTTCCTCATTAATGGAACCTTGATAAAGGGTAAATGTGTCATATATGTACAACTTTGAATTTTTTTGATCTTTTAGAAAAAAGTTTAGGATAAATATATTACAATAAGCGTAATTTAAACATTTTAGTGGCTTTTTGCCAATTATATACATAATTTTTTTAATATATACTTTTTTGCATCTTTGTTTTTTTCTGGGGTAGGTGTTTCCTGTGGCCTTGAATCTCTCGCCCGGTGTACCGAAGCTTTGCTGGCCGCACCACCTTCCGAGTCGCAGTAATGTCCGAGACCAGAAACCGTTCGCGCACGTCACCGCACGTCACCATCTGACATGGCAGCCGATCGAGCTGCCACGTGGACCGATCCAGGTGCGCTTTGAGGCCCCCCCACCCTTTTTTTTTTTTTTTTTGGGGACAGAGCAGGGACCGAGCTTCCTTGCCATCATTTCCGGGCCCAGTTAGCCCATTCCGAAGTACTTTATGTTTTTGTTTTTACTTGTTATTTTCATTGAATCTTCGGACAGAGTTGAATTCTTCTTTGCCCACGGGCATGTGTGCCTGTGTGGCCATCCTCGTTCACAACTTCTGAGGAAGACCACCCCGTCGCGGGAAAATTGCTGGCAAAGGCGGAATCTTCATCTTTAATCAAGGATGGACGGTTCGGATTATCCCAAATAGGTGACGTTGGGAGCGTCAGAGGATCGGTGCCGTGGTCCAACTCCATATCGTACTCCAGCCACCGCAATGGACTAAATGTCTAGCGAGTGACCTCCTCTAGAGTTCTCTTTCTTATTGACTCAAGATCCATTTGGTCTTGATTATTATCCCTTGTACTGTTATCGGGATGAAAGTCTCTTAGAGGGGGGAGCTACTTGCTTGAACTCGGGTCAACCGAATTGAATTCACCTCACGATAATTGAATGAGATGTTACGTAATTAGCAATTGTGATAGCATCTAATTACTTTTTAGGACCAGCACATATCTAAAATTTGCTTCCGTCACGCACTTTAGTCCCAAAACGTGAAATTTCCGTGAGTAATGGAAAGACTAAAGTTCCAAAGCGAAACAAAAACTTTAGAACATAATCGCAAGGGAGTGAAAAAACAAAAAATCATTTTACTAATCAAGGCCGAACCAGAGCAAGTTTTGAGACTTGCTATGTCATTATCACCCAATTTTTTTTCATAATCAAGGGGCACGAAAGCGGACCCACTGACTATTTGAACGCTCGTGAAATATCCAACAAATCTCATGCCAAGCTAGACAAAAGGAGCATAAAAAAATTCAAAAAAGTGAAGGACAACAATGTCCTTTCACTAGGCTCTCAACTCCTTTTTTGGATCTTCCCAAAATGCCAAGCTAGAAAATGCGCAACGACATGCAAAACGGCGTTTTCTCCCTCTTGGTGTCCCACGGCGTAACGACCCTGGGTTGACGTGAATGAAGCGAATCGGTCCTGCTTCTCTTCTCTACGCCGTTGTTTTCGTCGGAGGAAAACGGCCCCGTCCGTCCGTGCACGCACCGCCTTACCCGCCCCGTTCTGCCCCAGCCCGGACACGACCACATGGTGGTCATGTCAGAGGAGGCCCACCGCCCACGCCTCTCCACCTGCTTATTGGATCGTCTTCCCCCAAACCCCACCACAATCCCCATTCATTATCTATCAAAGCCCACTCCTCCTCCTCCTCCTCTCTCTCTCTCTCTCTCTCTCTCTCTCTCTTTTACTGTTGGCAGATTCCGGCGTTACCCTGTCATTTTCTCCGATTCAGCCTCCTCTTCCCTCATCCATTCACTCACTTTTATATATACCCCCACACGCCCCAACTCATTATTCCTCCCCACCTCTCTCTCTCTCTCTCGCTCGCTCTCGCTCTCTCGCTCGTCAAATGCTTGCTAGTTGCTAGGTGTGTTCCGCGAGACTGTGATAGCGAGTGCTCTTTTCCAAAGCGGCAACTAACAACCTCTCGGCTGTACTCTGTTTCCGGAGGGGAGAGGAGAGAGTCTCTTTCTTGGGTATCTGCTGATGAATCTGGCTCTTCTACCGGAGATGCTACGCCACCTGAACCCCCCGCCGGTGAACCTATTCGTCGCCGGCGAATGCGCGGACATGACGGTGCTCGAGAGGCAGCGCGCTCGCTTCCAGTGGCTCCACGAGGAGCCGCCGCAGCCGCAGCTGCAGCTGGTGCACAAGGGTCATTTCGGCGCGGGCGAGTTTGCCGCCGGGTACGGTGATGGGCTCATGATGATGAGCGGCGGCGGCAGCGACTCGGCGCTCGGCGAGGTCGTGAACCTGAACCGCCATCTGAAGGCCGACCCGGGTTTCCTAAACGGGTGTTCCGAGGCCGGAGGGTACGAGATTCCGGGTCTGGGTTTCGGTGCTTGCGGGTATGGGGATGGAACCAGTTCGGAGATGAACGGCTCTATTTCTCGGACTTCTAGCTGCCCTCCGCCGCCGCAGGCCGCGATGGACGCCGGCTGTGGAGAGCTGGCCTTGTCGGAGAAGGTTGGCTCCCAAGTTAGGAAGGAGAGCTCAAGGAAGAGGAAATATGACAAAGTAAAGAACACAAAGGTCGGTCTTCGTCGGGCGAAAGATTTTATTTTTATTTTTTTTGTAATTTCAGTCATTTGCTTTTTCGATGCACAGTTAAAAACGTAGGTACTTCATATAATTGTACGCCTGTCTTGATTGGGTGTAGGTTGAGGATGATCTCAAAGACAAGAAACTCAAAGGATCCACAGAAGAGGGAGAGTCAAAGACAACAGAACAAACTAACGACAAGAGCAGTAACAACAACAACAGAGAAACTTCTGCTAGCACTTCGAAGGAGAATTCAAGAGTTTCCGAGGTCCAAAAGCCCGATTATATCCATGTCCGAGCCCGCCGAGGTCAAGCCACGGATAGCCACAGCTTAGCTGAGAGAGTGAGTCGCGATAGCCTGGTCTTTAATTCCGTTCGTGTGTTCGGATGATCGGTAGAATGGTGTAAGCATGGAAGGTTTCTGATTAATCTATTTCTTGCGCGAGTACTTGTTATTCATTACTTGTTCTGTCCATGTCTGTGCAAATTAGGCGAGGAGAGAAAAGATCAGTGAGAGGATGAAGTACCTTCAGGATTTAGTACCAGGGTGCAATAAGATAACCGGGAAGGCGGGAATGCTTGACGAAATCATCAACTATGTTCAATCACTTCAACGGCAAGTCGAGGTAAAAAGACAGAAACTTATGGCTTTTCAATTATGGGTCTAAGATTGTTCTCTGTTTGTTACCTTGACAATGCTTTGATCTCTCAAGGGTGTGCTCAACTGGGTTTGTTTTTGCTGTGACATTTTCACAGTTCTTGTCCATGAAACTAGCTACTGTGACTCCAAGAGTTGACTTCAACATGGACACCTTATTTGCAAAAGAGGTAATTCTTTCAGTCACTGAAGGAACATTTAATCAAATACATGCTCGCAAGTTTGGTCATTGGAAAAAAAAAAGAACGAAAGAAAGAGCATTATGTTAATGCTAACACAGACAGATCAAGAAAGGTCAAAATTGCCAATTTTCTGATGTTGCTCTGTATTTTGACTTCGATGGCAACAGATGCTTCCCAACTGCACAGCCAGCTTCCCGGCAATTGATATGCCAACAGAGATGATTAATGCCGCTGCCTATCTTCAGTTTAATCCAGCACATCAGGTGCTTTCATGTCCGGTGATGGAGTCTGAGGTTATTCCCAATGCGAATGTCCAAACAACGATTGGTGCTCCCGTGCCGATGGCTGATACGTTCTTCGACCAGTCTTCCTTCGTGGTAATTCCAGCCAACCCTTTTTTCCTGTTGCTCGTATCTTGTGAAATTTCTTTCCATGCCTTCTGATTTTTAGTCTTGCTCATTATTGTGCAGCCACTTCAGCCCTCCTCTGCTTGGAACTTCGATGTACAAAACATTTAGTATGAAAAACATATCAAGGAAGAAGTGCTAATTTTGCCCGAGCACTTTACAGGTAATTGGTGGTGAAATGTCCTAATCTGACCACCCTACTTTTGTCTGATTGAGGGCTTTATCGGTGCATTTAGATAGTGAAAGAAAAGCAAGTCTAACTACCAATGATAAGGATGACAGAGAGACCCACATATCTTAATTATCCTGCTTTGGAAAGATTTGGATGATTCTTGATTTGAAACGAAGAGAAAGTGTATCTGCAGATCCTCTCTCTATAGAAATGTCATGAAGTTTTGTGCCATTATTAAGCTACTTAATGAGTTGGTGGGTATCTAATTGGCTAATGTCAAACTTTTGCAGGTCCAGTTGAGACCCAGTAATCTGATGATGGAGATGTGATGAGCCTGATGACACCATTCATAAAACTAAGAAGAAATTCATTCCAAAGATGCTCTGACCCAAAATTCTTTTCTCTGTTTCTCAAGTATATAGCCTGTATATTGTATTTGTGATCATACTATATTGCTCAAAGTATGAATAAGAATCATGAATACCCCATTTAAGCCCCATCTCCCTGGTGTTTTTGCCGTGACCTTGACATATGCCCTTTGCTCTCTGTAAGGCGCATTAAAAGAGAGGAACTTTCATTAAAGATTCTTGAAAAAGTTGGATGGTGATGGAACAGGGGGACCAAGCAAAGGAACTGGTGCTTTTGGAGGCAAAGAGAAAAGAAAATCATGAAAAGAAAAGGTGGGGAAAACACTGGTGGGGGCTCCAATTGGATGAAATTGGAAAAGGAAATCAGGAATTGCCCTGTCTTGTCCCAATCTTATGCATGTTACAGCTTTTTCTGAACCCTGCAATGGCTAGATGTCTCTTTTATAAGTTTATCATATTAGCCCCTGGGCCATTGTACTGTGAGGCCTAGCATTATTGAGACCAGTACCCACAGCCACAATCAAGAAATTGAAAATAAAGATAATGAATCGAAAAGTTACAGTGATAATACAAAACAAATGAATTGTGTGATTAAGCACTTGATTTAAATACGTCAAATTTCATGTTCAGATCATGACATTTTCAATTGAGGGTTCACTTTTGGAGGCTACTGTCGTAAGGGCTACTCTACAAGAGAAGCATTATTCGATACACATGAAAAAAGCAATGGTATGTGGGATTGTCGGAACCAAAAAAAAGTTAGCATATCCGTTGATATGGGGAAAAAAAAGTATATTGCAAGGAAAATAAATAGTATATGAGAAGATGCTTTAATTTTGACTTTGACCAACACCATCTCAATAACTTAGTGTAATATGTTTGGATGCCTACAGGAAACAAGTTGCTCAGTTTGCTGGGCCAAAATTGACAGGCAAATTGCAAGCATTCTAGTTTAAGGGAAGAGGACATGAGTTAAGTTGGTGGACCTTATCTGCTTCCCTTCTGAGCAAATGGAGCTGACTGATGGGGACTCTGATGGTTACACAATGAAGTGAAAGCAAAAATAAAAGAGAGAGTGCCTCTACTTGTCAGGAGAAAACATATCACATTACTGATGTGTTGGCTGTCTAGCTTAATCAATTTCATACGACTTAAAATTAATTGTCATTTATGTATCTTCTCACCCAGAATAAACACAGGAAATCCTCATCTGATACTTGAGAGAGCATAAATACTGAACAGTAGTTGTTATAGCCAAAATCCTAGTTCTCTATACTGCAAAGACCTGGTAAAGTTATTTTCGGATCAAACGAGAAAGGCATTGCGAGAAAAAGATGGTAGATTTCCAGATGAAATGAAAACTGGATTCATTGTTTGATGCAAGTTTTGGAATGGAATATAATATCGACCACTTGACATTGTAAGAAACCGACTTCCAGTCCGGCTCTCAAAGGTCCACGATCCGATTATCGACCCAGAAATTGCTTAAGCCTATTTCAGGACAGAATATAGCAACATATAATAATACATAAACGCACTCGGTGATATCAGGTTGTGCCAATTCCACCAGAGCGAGAAGGTAAGGGGTCCCTCATACATTATCGAAAATTTTGGTCTCTCAAAATGAAAGTAGAAATCATGTAGATTGATAGATAATAAGTATGTTCTCATCCAATGAATATTCGCTTCTAGGACCTTCTAGTTAGTATCGCTTAACACAAGAGCGCTTTGCGGGCACAACGAGGAGTTCTTACCTTTCAAAAAAAAAAAAAAAACAGAAATGTTGGGACCAGTTAGATTGCCTCCATCTTAGTGCACTTTCCTATTCTTTGAGATAAGAACAACCTTATTTTTTTCTCCATTTTCAAGCCATACATGCAGAAGATGTCCTTATCCACTGGCAAAGATATCTTTGATACTTTTAGGCTCTCAAATGGATGGTGAGAGATTTGGCTTTGCCTCTCCTCTTTCAATGACCCAATTCAGCCCTGACTAATCCCATTGCTTACAACATTCTCAGATTCTCTCTCTCTCTACAATTTCACATAGTGCAGCTCCAAGGAATAAAAGCAAAATCCAAGGAAATCAGATTCTCCAAGATGATATGCATGTATTTTAGAGCACCCATTCAAGATTATGTTGGGAGCAATTTTCTCTTTCTCTTTTGGGCCTCTCAGGTTTGCGTCTTTTCTTCTGTCTGGGGGAATCCTAGAAAGTAGCTAGGAAAACAAACATTCTTTCTCAACTCAGACACAGACAGGAACTTTGGAATAAACATGTCAAGCCCATTTGAGAGTCTTTTGTTTCTTTTGAAGGACCACATTCAAGGAAAAGCGCTCACATGATCTTCAGAACCAAAGCAAAAATGATTTGAACTTTCTAACAAAAGCACCGAGATTTCTTCTGAATCGATGTCTCTGTTGTCTTGGGGTTATCAGAAATCTCCAAATCAGCCTCGTTCTAGAGACAAAAACATTAATGAAAGCATCAAATCTACTGCTCTCAAACCACAGCCTTTTCAATCCCGACAAAGCAAGTGCAAATGAACAAAGGTGCTCTGGATTTCCGTATCTTGTACAATTCACGCGATCACTAATGATAAAGACCTAATCTACATCACCAAAATTACTCTTTTTCTAATACCAGAAATCCACTATTTTTTTTTCCGGTTTGACAACATCCACGCACCAACAGCTTTTTGAGTTTGACTATACCAACGACTCATCCCCAGCTTCTGCAAACGATATGATAATAGCTTGCCGGTTCAATTTCACGCACACATAAGAACTTTTCACTGGAATAATAATAGTCTCCGAAAGATCTGCTTGTATTAGACAAAAAGAAAGAAGTAGTACCTTTGCCCGGAACTATGATAACAGGTGCCCATTTGCAGTTATGAAAGCAATACTCACTGACACTTCCTTGAAGTACACTGCAGAAAAGGTAAATTTAGGATATAGCAAGAGAAAATGGGATTGAACTCTTGAGTACCAGGATTGACCTTTGAATAAGGCTTCTTCCTCTCGTCCCCACTACAACAGCCGCAGGTTTCAATCTTTTTGCCTCTCTGCAAATGACCTTTCCCGGATCACCTTCCACAATCCTAGCGATGGTCCTCACCTGAATAAAGCAAAATTTAAGACCACTTTGGCACAGGTTATATTTACTGCTTGATTAAGACAATCAGATATGGCCCGTCACGACTTCATATGCACCTTCTGGCACAAAATTTGACACTGGATGGAAAATAATTCAATTTATTAGCAGTCGAGTTTCATGCCCGGACTGACATCTAGTCGAAGAACCCCATGCGCAAAAATTAGAAAGAAGAAAATAATCAGCAAGATAATTTCCTTTTTGACCGACAAAATCCAATAGCGTGGTAGAATAATTGTCATAATTGAAGTTCTACACAAGAAAGAAGCGATTGCTTCACCAATTGATTTTAGTCAAACATCAAAATGCAATGCCAGGATAAAGTAAATGTCATTGTTTAGGTTCTAAATGCAGCATGGTCATAGGACGTATTATTCCTGTATTAATTGCATCAGAGAAACAAAGAACTGATAATTTATGCGCTGATAACACAGACAAGTCTATTGTTAGCTCATAACAGAAACCAATAGTTAGAACACCACTGCAGTGGTCTTTTCTTCATCTTTATGGAGACCAAGATACTTATACTTTTAATCTTTTATTGTCTACTGGTCAATAATTAGGTGAATGTGATGAGAATACCTATGCTGAATTTAACAGGAGAAATCTGCTGTTTCTCAAAGATTGAAACCTTGCACCTCCTTTCTCAAGTGATTTTTGTGTAGAATGTATCAAAAATACTAGTCCAAACCCAAAATGCCTAAATCGATCAAGCTTTTCTAATCGTTAGCTCACTAGGACCGCAGGAAATTATCGCCTAACTAATTCTACTGCGCAAAGCCAGCCAGTCATAGGCCAAGAAAGCATGGAACTGGAGTGGATCACACATGATTCAACACAATTACTGTACTGTGATTAGTTTTTCAACCACAGAACCAAAAGAACAAGTCTATGCATTCATTTTCCCCGTAAATATAGGCAAGATCAACAGAAAATATGCAGCAGAATAATCAGTCCTGCATGGATTAGAGCTATGCAAGAACTTTTCTCAATTTTTACACATTTTAGGAGATAAATCAAACTAGGGTTGTTGTAGGTCAGACAATGAGGGTGGTCCAATTTCCAACATTCCATGATGAAAGCGTATAACTATTATTAAAGCTAAACTTAAACTTAACAAAATAGACAATCCTTCAATGATCTCATTATGTTGAAATGTGATCCATGTGAACAGAATTTATTTTGGAGTAAGGAAAAGAGAGGACAGGAGAATGACAAGTCACTGACCATGGCAACCTGAAAAGCCTCAATGGCTAGCTTCTCCATCAGCACCTGACTCTGTTCATGAATAACCTCATTGTTTACACCTACACCAAGTATCTTGATTCAGGTTTTGCATAATTGGATGCAACAGGTCACGCTACAAGACAAGAACCTTGAAGTCCAAAGACAAAGATACAACACTATACAATACACTTAAATCCTTATACTCACATGAACTTACATGTGGTATCCAGTCATCGGATATGTCTAATAAAATTTCAAGCATTATAGCCCTTACACGAATTGATATGAATTACAAACCGCCTATTGACCAGTTAAGTTGTTATTTACCTTGCTTTTTTTGAAGTTACTTGAACTAAAAGAGTAAATCCTATTCCTTACCAAAAAAAAAAAAAAAAAGAGTAAATCCTACTATTAACTCGGTGCCAAATATGATCATTGAGAATGAACAAGACAAAGAAGAATACAACCATCAAGTTCTCAGTTCATTTCCACTAGAAGATCAACGACTGCTATTTGTTTCCTCAGCCAGTAAATTCTACCTGAGTTCATCTTATCCAAATCAAGAATGACCTTAGGAACCAGAACAATCCCAAGTAAAGATGAGCAGTTGTCACCCATTTCATATTTTCCTCCTCAAAATATATAACTTAACAAACTGTGCAGCAACATGTAACATTTCCGAACAGCACTCTTTCTAATGACCCTGCCACCATAAGTTCTTGTGATGGGCATTTATGTTATGAATCAGTCATAATACTTTCTATGATTGCTCATAAATTTATTGAACAAAACCAATAACAGCAGACGACTAAATCTTCCTACAAACCCATTATTATGCTGCCGAATCAGGAAAACAATTTCATCTACCAATGTGAATCTCAATTTTCACCAAGTTTGCTGTGGCAGCTAAGAATTTTAGCGCTAATAGATTTACAAGCAATGCATCTCGACCTTGTATCATCTTTTGTTCTCCATATCTCAATATGAACATCCAGAGAAATAGCTAAATCAAGCATCTTCTGTTGCTCAGAACCCACAGGACAACCTCTTCCTCGAGATTGCTGAAGAATCAGAGGAAATTCAGCAGACAAGGCAGTAGGCAACCTACAAATCTCATGCATATCCAAAATCATTTTCCCATAAAAGGGTAGAGAAGCTACACTCACAAGTAGACAACTCATCTCATACGAGTTTGAGGACTCCATTTAACAGGTGAGACTGGTCTAATAATCGATTTACTACTGTGAGTGATTTATAAATAGGTGAATCAACAATACTCTGTAAATTGATTTTTTTTTTATAGTAATTCAGTTTTCGTAATCTAGCGTTTCTGTATGGGCGGAGACGGCGGGGGACTCACTGGAGACGGCGTGGACGAGGTGGAGGGTGTCGGCGAGGCGGCAGAAGTGGATGAGGGCCCAGTCGAAGGCGTGCTTGCTGTTCGGCCCGTGATCCACGGCGACCAGCACCTCCCTGCCCCTCCTCCTCTCCCCCGTCTCTCTCTCCAACTCGGGAGGCTCCGCCTCCCCCACCACCGGGACCAGGCTGGGCAGCTTCACTTCTCTCCAGCTGTACTCCTCCTCCTCCTCCAACAACGTCTCCATCTGTCTTTCTCTCTCTCTCTCTCTCTCTCTCGATTGGGACTCCTTCGGATTTATCAAGGTTTGTGTTCCAGTCACCGTTCCTACTTGTACGGTTGTCCTGTCTTGATCGACGATGGGGTCCTTATTCAAGAAAAGGGTGCAATGCGTTACGTCCACCGTTTTCCTTGCGTGTTCCAATTGTTCACCGACGCCGCCGCCGTAGTTTTCTTCTTCTTCTTGATACTTTTTCTTCTTTGGTTATTATCACGAAAAACCTTAAATTTGTACATCTATAATAAATTTATTCCAAATTATTTTTTTGACCATAAAAAATCTCAAACTGATACACATATGACAAATTTACACCAAACTATTTTTGACCACAAAAAATCATAAACCGGTATATCTGTGACAAATTCACCATAAATTAATTCTTTTAATCACGAAATACCCTAAATCGGTACACTTGTGACAAATTTACCTCACATTAAATTGAATTAATATCACGAAAATCCCCAAATTGATAAACTTGTGACAAACAAAGGGAAAAAAAAAAATCCCAAAATGATATATCTGTTAAGCGTCACGTGTCATCTAACTCAAGAATTTGATAGTTAAATTTATCGAAAACTAATGAGGGATAAATTTATCATAAATGTACCAGTTCGAGGTAAATTTGTCACAAGTGTACCAATTTGAGATTTTTTGTGGTTAAAAAAATAGTTTGGGATAAATTTGTTATAAGTGTACTAATTTGAGGTTTTTTGTGGTATTAACCCTCATTCTTTTTATTTTTCATTTTCCATGGACATTGGACGTGATGTGTGCCCATCTGCTAATTAGTTGTTAAATTAAGAAATGTTCTGCAATGAACAGCCTATTTTAAATCTAATAATTATTTATAAAATTATCTGTCTTTTTTTGGTCCAAAAATTATGCGTCTTCATTTTTGAGAATTTTGCATTAATACTCCTAAAAGAACCATTTAGCATAATTCAACATAAAAAAAAAAAAGAACCATTTAGCATAAAGCTTGAATAAATATCCCTTTGGACGTAATTTGAATAGTCATATGAGAGCTAAATTAACCAATTTGGAATTCTTTTTGTAGTTTTCCTATGGGAAATACTGTGGTCCCCTAGCTGAATTCACGGGACCGGTCCCGCAGCTTGCATGCACTGCTAGATTAATTCGGTCGAAAAGGAAAAAAAAAAAAGGACCGTCGGATCTGCTTTAAGAAAACAGACGAATTACCTAGGAAAATTAGTTTCACGTCGTAATTTACAAACGTGAACTGTTTTGTCTTTCTCATTAAATGCTATTTTTGATTTATTTCTTCATTCAATGCTATTGCTGCTGGCATTTTCTCTAATCCTTTTACATTTATTCTTAGGTCCCGTTTATTTCACGGAAAATAAATATTTTAGACAACATTTTTTTTTTTCAAAAAGTAGTCGTCTCTATCGACATAACATATTTTTATCATCCACAAAACAATTTAGACATGTTGTTGAACTAGTCAAAGTCATCTCAACAAGAAACGGTTCGTAGATATATTTCCGACTCTTATTATCTATAACTAATTCAATTTTATTCGAATTTTAACTAAATTTGTTATATAGATTCTTTACAAGTGTATATAAACATATCATCTCTTTGTAGATAATCAACGATAGAAAGCAATACAAGCATCAATTCAAAATCTCTCTTTCGTTTTTCTGCGTTATCTTTCTTGTTCGTAGATTCAAGTTCTCTTTTATTCGTCCGCACTTCGGTTCTTATGTTCTCTAAAGATCCAGTTTTAACTTGGTATCAGAGCCTTTTGGTGCAAGCCCCGTTCGTAAACCGAAGGCGTCTTCTTCACCATGAATCTAGTGCCTCCTACTTCTGTGCGCACTTCCTCTGTTTCTGCTACCCCAATTTCAGTTCAAGCAAATATTCCTTCTATACTTGTGGTTGCAACTCCCACCTTCACCTCCAATGTTGTCTCAACTCCCTCACTTGGTGAAAGATTTGATGGTACAAATTTTGTTGTTTGGAAAACTCATCTCACTCCATTTCTTTTAGCTTCGTAGTTACTGTCCATAGTAGACAGATTAGAACCAGCTCCACCGCAATATCTCCAACAAAAGTAGAAAGATTTCGAAGCAAACCCCACCCTCAACCCAACCTACACTTCGTGGTTAACATGTGATCGGATGGCACTTGGCTGGATTTTAGCCACCTCGACCACACCGATTGTTACTCAACTAGCAAAATTCAAGACTTTAGCTTCCGTTTGGAATTATCTCTCTAATGCATATGCGGTCCAATCCTCTGCTAGGGCTACATCTCTTCGGATGCGGTGACAATCCATGAAGAAAGGAACTTGCTCGGTAACATAATATGTTCAACAGGCTATAGAAATTTCGGATCAACTATCGGCAATTGGTGATGCGACACCCGAGATCTTAGGGCCAATTTGACCATAGGCGATGGACGAGTTACGGCTTGGAACTACGGACGATCGGGCACGAAGATAGTCCATCAACCACGGGAACCGGCCTAAGAGCGAATCATGGTTTAGTTAGGTGTTCGGACATGTATTGTCTGCAAGCGACCATGTGTTGGTATCGCCCGACTATGCATTTGGTTAGGGCATCAATTGTGCAGCTGCCCTAGAATGAGCATGGATAGATCGCGAAATCAACACGAATTGATCTTGTTCAATTGCGCATTGACCGAGAATCGACCCCGAGTTGGTTTATACTCGATCAAGGATTAATTCATAGATCAATCATGAACTAGCAATGTACCGACATGCAAGCTAACCATGGATTCGTCAAAGACTAAATTTCTCTAGAACCCCATACCGAACACGCGCGAGCCATGGACCGATCATCCTTGGTTGTGCATTATGTCGTGGAAGGATTATGGACCGTGACAAGCCAATCCTACATCAATCGTAAATTGGTCATTAAAGGCTACCTTGGTTGTGTTTGTTGACACCTGGTTTTTTATCACATTTATTTCATTATTTATTTATTTTATTTTTAGAAAATTATTAAAAAAATAGGTAAAAAATCATAAAAATTGCAAAATCAACTTTGGAAGCCTTGGCCTAGCCTTAGGAACCAATTTTGAACAAAAAATATTTTTCATAATTTTTAATATTTTTTCGAATTTATTTAACTATAAAATAGCCAAAAAAATCATAAAAAAGCCATTCGTGGTCACAAAAATACAAAAAAATAGTCGATATTTTTATTTTAATTCCCTCTTCGCTTTGGTCACTTAAATTTTTGAAAATTTGATTCGGGTCATTATGTTCCTTCACAAACGTGAATCCGAATCGAGCATAAAAATTCCACTTCGAGTGTTTTAATTTGCAATTCACACTTTTAATAAGCCATGACATCGATATCTAGAGCCTTGAAATGCAATTGTGTCAATTTGCCCTCCAATTTCTTCAATTTTAACCAAAAGGGCTTGATTGCACATATTCTTTACAATTTAGTCCCCGGTTTCACAAATATTGAAATTAAATTTTTCCTATGAACACCCATGCAAATCCAAGACCACTACCCCACGTTTTTCATCATTCTGAACCAATTGGTGATGGTAGCTTGGCTTGATTCGACCGTTTAGGCTTTGAATTATCGAAAAATCATTACCGGGTCAAACTTTGAATTTGGGGTTTTTGTACCAAATCAAACCATTTAATCCCTGAGATACCTCTCTTAGATGTAAAACATGCTGTAGAACCCAATTCCAGCTTCAATTTGGTGGAAAGATGTCAATTTGGGGGTCAATTGGATAAAAATGGTGAAACCGGGTCGGGCGGATCCGACCCGCCGACCCGGCACTGTTCATCGTCTCCTTCATTCACCCCATCACACACACACGCAGCATGCCCACGGTCTGAAAATGTCGAAATTGATCGCCGAAATGGACCTAATCAACAGTGCGAATGGATGAGCATTCTTCGAAATTCATTCCCGCTCGCATCGGGAATCAACGACGCGATGAGCTGTCGAAACCGTTTTTGTACGGGAATCCTCGGCCAAAAAATGTACGAAGGGAATCAGCCATTGAGGAGGAAAGGAGGGGTTTTCTTCGTCACAAAAAGGAGGGGTGGTGAAGAGAAAGGGAGAGAAGAGTGAAAGAAAAAAAGGGCGTGGGAAGTTTTTTTTGGGAGGATTGCAGGGAGGACTGGTTCTTGGTCTGCCATTAAAGGGAGCAACCCGAGAGCTTTAAGCTCATTTTCTGGTGCACTCAGGTAACATCAAGCTACGCCATTGAGCCCTAAAGCCTCTTCTCGAACTCGCAAACAAACTGAGCCACCTTGTCCGCCATTTCGGTCCGAAAAGGTAAGCTTCGCTCAAACCCTTCACCTCGACATCCATGGCGTCCGACGGCCATACTTTGTTCTATCAAAGTTTTTCTTGACTGAAACTTGCTCAAATCACGTGCTAAACTGGGTTTTATGTTATTTTTCACATCAATTCTTGCTGAAAACACCCGAGTCGACCTTCCTTACCCTCGCGGGGAGTCCGAACCCGCAACTCAACCTCTCCGCCGCCATGAGCGTTTCCGGGCCATCCTGGCCCGTAGGTAAACTTCCTCGTACTCCCATGATGATGCACGTTGATTTCTACACCTTGCTACGACGTTGAAATGAATAGATGTAACTCGGCCGGAAAACCGGTATTGTGATGGTAGAATATGCCATGTTCCAAGCGCATTTTTTTGGTTGAAGTTTGAATGTATGTGCTTGGAGTGCTTGAGTTTTGTTTTGGTGTAAAAATCTGAGTTTCGGGTGTCTTTTTACGTCGAAATCGCGACTTCGGCGAGGCGCCGGCGATATTATCTTCCCGGCAAAGGGACCGACCAACCAACCTTTGTTGACGGGTCATCGCCGACGTGGCACGCCACGTCGACGGAATGAGGCCGGATCCAAAGAGTAATAAATGGCTCAATCGAATGGTTGTGGTGTAGCCATGTTCACGATCCGGTGATTTTCCACAATATAAAATGATTTTCAGAAAGCATAAAAAATGGATTTTCAAAATTTAAAATATATATTTTTTTCAATGTCTATCGTTGTGACACGTGACGCCATGAGAACCGTCGGATCAGTCCTTTTAAATGATATTAATTAAATCGAGATCGGGCGCACCAAGAGAAGCCACGTGACACATCCTGGAGCGTCCGATGGGGGAGTTTGTTGATAAAATCAAAACTATGTCATTTTAGACCGGTTTTCGACCCATACGGTCGGATCAGGCGCCCGAGAGGCGCGGGCCGGGTTGACCCGGTCCGGAAAATTAATTAAATAAACAAAATTCGGATAATAATAATAATAATAATAAAAGAAAATTAAAAAGAAAAGGGGAAAAATCATAAAAAAAATTAGTAAATATTGGAAAAATACCAAAAAAATTCCAAAAAAATCCAAAAAAAAAGGAAATGGCCACAATCAACTGGCCAAGACCTATTTTGGGTGTTCTGATACCCGAATCTTTAAAAATGACGATTTCGCCCTTATGGCGAGTCTCTCCAAAAAAATCAAAATAAATTCCAAAAAATCCCAAAAAATAGGAAATGGCCACAATCAACTGGCCAAGACCTATTTTGGGTGTTTTGACACCCGAATCTTCAAAAATGACGATTTCGCCCTTATGGCGAGTCGTCTCCAAAAAAATCAAAATAAATTCCAAAAATTCCCAAAAAATAGGAAATGGCCACAATCAATCGGCCAAGACCTATTTTGGGTGTTTTGACACCCAAATCTTCAAAAATGACGATTTCTCCCTTATGGCGAGTCGTCTCCAAAAAAATCAAAATAAATTCCAAAAAAATCCAAAAAATAGGAAATGGCCATAATCGATCGGCCATGGATTATTTTGGGTAATTCGATTCTCGAACCCTTAAAAAATGACTATTTCTCCCTTCTAGCGAATTGTCTCTAAATTTCTCCAACCTATCCCCGGCCTCGAATTACACATTCCCTAAGCCTTTAAGGCTATATTACGGGATTCTTGGTTGGAATTTTCGGGATTCATTTTTTTTTGTAATTGATTACGCGTTTATTGACCGTGATCGATAGGATTAGTCTTCTCGACATGTATGAAAATTCCCGATCCCACTCCTCACACCAAAATCGAGCCCGCACGAAATCTTAGTTAGGAAAATCACCGGCGTTAGGTACCGAAAGGGCGTCGGTAATGATATCGACGTAACCAAGTTCCCGAACCCAAGTCTTTGGTTCCGCATAACCGAACGACTTCTCCCAATCGTTCGGTGAGGTTTCCGATCCACCTTCCAAGAACGATCGGTGGCGACTCCAAATGTACGCACACTTCGCACATGCTACCCCGACCACATCAAGGTCGAACATAACCGACTCTTATCGTCGAAAAACTTAAACTCAAAAAATATTTTACTCCTACTGCGATTTGGTATGGGCTTGGGAGGGCCCGTGCTGAGAAAGGCCCGAGGCCTCCTCAACGAGGAAGTCGAGGGCCCGATCGGTAATCCATTTACCTTCTATCGGATCGGGGTCCGAAATCGAGGTCGCGATAGACTTGACGACTCCATCGGGGATCGAACCCGGGATCTCCGGTTTCTGGTTTCCAAGTGGACTTAGGCCGTAATTAATACTTTGAGTGATTTTTCTAACGCATTTTCTGCAGATGCTCTTGAAGGTGAGGTAAGTCCCTCACGATAGGTGTTATATGGTTTTGCGGGTTGGAGTGATAAGGGGTGTAGTATGTGCTTAACATTGTTTTATGCGGATTGGGAGCAGGAATGTATGTCATATGGATGAACTTGAAGTGCTGTTTTGAATATAAATTATTGTGCATGATTCACTTGCATATTTGAGGATCACGACACGTCACACAAAGCACCCAAACCCAGGCTGCAAACCACCCATTTAGGTAGCCATAGATAGGGAATCGATATGCGAGGCTCTAGCGTCGGCTTGCGCTGGGGTTGACCATATTCGATCCCACTTACTATCCGTATCGATGATTTTATCCACTTGTTGTTGATTGCACTTGTGGACGAATTCATCGATCCGAATAGTTTGAGCCCTTTTAGGTTCACACCTTATCCCATTTTTTGATTTTTAGAGTCAAGCCTCACTTGTCTCATGCGCATGTCTATGAGTGGTTGGTATACCTAAAACCAAAATTCATTAGGTAGCGCGCTTGGTAAGATCCTTTTATTTCTTTACTCAATTTACTTGTAATTTTTTCTTTAACTTGCTCTTAATTCGCACGACATTTTGCATTCATTGAGTCCGATGGTTGAGTCTAATTCCTTTCTAGAGTGCAGATAGAGTAGAGATGGTTTCCCCAAGTCAGTCCAAGATCCCGAGATGTTTGAGTACGAGCGACACACCATTCGCCTACCAACTACCGAGACGTTCAACGAGTTCCGGTCATTCCGTTTCGTCCAAGGAAGGGAGCTCACTGGGCGAAACCTCATCCGAGGAACGGATTGTTTCTACACTAAGTCCGCCGAAGAAATTGAGCGAAAACACCATAAGGAAAGGATGTGGAACCTCTACCCGAAGTTGAAGGACGCCTTCCACAAGGCAAGAACTACTCCGAGACAGTCACCGGAGGTCATTGAAGTATCGCCCGATAGAGAATACCCTTTTGGGATTCATGCATCCTCATCGGTCCCAGTTCAAGTCTCATCCGATGAAGACGGTGACCTGAAGTAGCTGGATCGAAGACACCAAGAGCGTCCCATGAAGACTCGACTCGGGGCATCTCTTTAGATTCTTTAGGGTCGTGTTCTGACCGTCTCTTTTTATTTTGAGTCATCGAGTCCGTATCGGGTTTCCTCTTGTGGAACTCGCTTCTATCCCTTTTTTTTAGATATGGACATCAAAAGTCTTTTTAGAGTCATGTCTAGGTGTCCTTACATCAAAACACGACATTGGAATTTCTCTCAACCATTCGGATTTTCCCGTTCAATTGCATGCCTCATCCTAATGAAATTTTTATTGAAGCTCATACTTGGCGTGTTTAACTCAAGTACGAGAATCTAATCCTCATTTCACGGTGCATGAGACATGGACCCGAACAGGCTTGCATCATGCACGAGCATATCATTTGCATGGCTCTGTGATTCCCATTCGACCCATTATATCCTTTGATGGAACTTGGGTTGAAACCCTTGTTGGATATACTCTTTAATCGAATGAGGGGACTTGACCCTCGTTACATCAAGAGGAAATAATGAGTGGAATGAGTCTCATGACCTAGTAATCCATGATAATTGATTTGGGGCATCATTTTCATTATTCTAGACTCGATGGGAAAAGACGATATCCAAGTCATTCCGGTCCCGCACAGAGAGTTGCTGATTTGGTGGGGACGTCTCAATGAAACCAACCAGGCTTATGTTAAGCAAGGCTAGGATATCTCATTGATCTACTCAAGGTGATGTACCAACCGGCACTTATCCAAGCATTGGCACGATTTTGGGACCCGACCACATTAACCTTCAATTTCGAAGGCCTGGAAATTACGCCTACATTGGAAGAATATACAACCGTCATCGGGGTTGAGTTCAAAGACCAACTAGTTCACCTTCCCTTAGGTCTAGATCCCTCGAAATTACTTTCTAAATTCCTTCGCCTCAAGACTCCTGAAATCGAGAAAATCTTCAAGGCTAACTCTGATAGATTCCCATTCTCATTCCTCTTTGACAACTACTCCAACCGTCCCATCAACACCGGTCACAGAGCTAGCAAGGTATTCATCTTAGCTTTCTTCGGGTTCGTTTTACTACCTACTTCTAGAACTACCTTTAACCCTCTCATTATCCACATAGCCCAGCAAGCGTACGACCAATTAGACTACTCTCACATGATCCTCGCCGAGACCTTTCTCTCCTTGAATCGATATAAAGTTGCCTTGAATCGTTCCGGATCCGCCTGAAAAATCACCTTCCAAGCGTCAAATGGTCTTTCGTACATGTGGTTCACTTCGCATAACAAGAGCCTCAAACTACGTGTTGGCTGCTATGAAATTAGCCAACACATTTACCCTCTCAAGTCCTTTCTTAAGTGCCAATCACTCATTTGCGATCGTTCTTTCAATGATTGGTAAAAGCTCCTTGAGAACCTAGAACCCGACCAAATCCGATGGCGATTGACATGGCCCAAGATGTATGAGGCTCGGATTATGACTAGTGATGGAGGACCGATCCCGCTCTTGGGATTCACATGAGGGGTCGCGTATTATTCGATTCGGGTCGTCAGACAGTTTGGTATTCTGCGGGAGATCCCTCCCCCGAGTCATCTTGACGAGTACGCCTTCGAACTCCCTCATGGAACACTAACCAAGGAGAATAAGGCTCGCTTCCAAGTAAAGATCGACGCCATAGAGCAAACACTTAAGGATTCCCCCCTCCAAGAGGTGGAATGGCCGGATGAGTTGAGCAAGGAGATGGACCTGCACCGGGCTTCCGAGGAGTATATACAGGCCTTTAAGAGGATTCGCCAAACTCCTGCCGAACCATATGTCCCAGAGTATATCGTCCCATATGTATCGGGAGTGGAGCCGTACATACCGGAAAACGTGGGTTCACCCGCCTACCCCGAAGATGAAGAGCTTTACAATCGAAGAACGGCCCCCGCGGTGGCTTTTGAAGATGATGGATGATGGGAGACCAAGGCTAAGATAGAGAGATTTCCCGTCGAGTTTAGGATATCGGAATATTTTCACTTGGCTTTTCAACAAAACTCTTTTGAGAATTTTAATATGAATGTTTTTAATTCACGTTTATGCATATGAAGTATCTTTTCCCAAGTTCCCATTGCGATTATCATGGATTACTACCTTCCTCATAATGTGTCTATTCGTGTGGACGACACAAAAGGCCTTGTGTGGGGGAGCATACTCGCTAGCGTGCCGTCATTCACACTATGACATGTTATCAAGGAGGCCTCACATTGTATGATCCGTCCTTCATTTCGACATTACTAATTCTCGTCTTTCCAAACAGGTGATTTTCAATCACGAGGACTCGAGCACGTGCTCGTCGACGAGCACGCATGGAGCAAGAGGAAATTGGTTCCCGTGTAGGGAATCTCGAAGCTACGATGAATCGGATGGTCGCGTTAATGGCCGAGATGAAGGTTATGATGACCGCGGCCAACACGGGACCCCCTACTTCGATTGACCTCAATCAAGGCTGCGATCCGAACTCACCCACCACCTCTAACGTGAATGGGCCCGCTAGGGCAAATCCTTCGGTTAACCTTGAGCAAACCCCGACCGTTGAAATCCCGCCAAAAGCATCGCCCGTCATGGCCGACCTCGAGGAGAAGCGTAAAGAGAAATCAGTTATTAAGGCCGACGATGGAGTCAAGAGGATATCTAAGATTGAAGAATGTTTGACCGGTCAAGGGTTCGAACTTTCAAAATTTGATAAGATTGTGCCGTTCACAAAGATCGAAGTTCCTGCAGACTATAAAGAGCCCGATTTTTCGAGGAAGTATAATGGGACAGGCTACCCCAAGACCCATCTGAAATATTACCCGTACAAAATGGCCAAATATTCGGACTACGTACCTTTGCTCATTAACACCTTCCAAGAGAGCTTGGTTGATGCCGCTCTAACTTGGTATGTAGAGTTGGACATTCAGAAGTATGACGATTGGGACGAGTTCGCAGGAGAGTTTTTACGCCAATACAAGTTTAATGTGATGACCGCTCCTACTAGAGAAGATCCGCTTCGGACCGCCAAAGGAAGAAACGAAAGCGTTCGCCCGTACGCTCAAAGGTGGAGAGCCTTGGCAACTCGGGTTAAGCCACCGATTCCGGAGGAAGAATTAGTAGACATCTTTTTGAAGGCGCCGCCTTATGACTACTTCGATAAGCTGAACATGTCTGGATGTCGGGCTTTTGCATACCTAATCAAAGTGGCAGAAAGGCACGAGTGGGCGATGAGGGAAAGACGTACACCCGAAGTAGCATTTAAGCGACCATTTCCAGTAAAGAAAGAACGAGACTCGAATGCCGAGGTAGCTTTTGTTTCCAACCCGCCAAAACCCGGGAAGTTTGAAGATTCAACCACGACCCAAGGGAATACCTCCGGGATGGCTCGAAAGGTTTTTGAACCAAGGAAAAGAGGTCCCCCTCCGTCTTTTACGCCGCTCCCTCTTCCAATGTCAAAGCTGCTCCCCAAGCTTCTCGAGGCAAGGTTACTAGCTAAGAGGCCGCCGAGGGTCAAACCGCCAAGGTTTCCGGGTTTTGACGAGACCCAAAGTTGTACATATCACATGGGTGAAAAGGGGCATAGCGTAGACAATTGTCGGACGCTGCAATATGATGTGCAAGCCCTCGTCGATAACAACCTATTGGAATTCGACGGCACGAATCTGAATGTCCATCATAACCCTTTGCCCGAACACACGATAAATGCAGGATTTGACGTCGATTTGGAAGGTGACATGGAATTTCTCTTGAACGCACCCAAGATGGAAGAGGTGCTGGCCGTAGCCTCTCGGTACCCCGAGGAAGGTGAAGTCACGAGAGAGTAAAAAATGTCATGCCTAGCCAAGCCGATCAGCATGGGCGTTATTGGCAAAATCGACGATCGTTCCTTTACGGGATACTACGTGAGGGTTAATGTGGATTCCAAGCAATTTGTGATGAAAGCCTCCAGAGGAGAAACCTAGAATGTTCCCTCAGCATATTTGTTGAATCTTAAAGATACTGAAGCAATAGAAGAGTTAGATGAGTATGAGGAATGCCTAGAGAAAGCACGTCGTGGTGATGCAAAATTCATGCGAGAGGCCCTTCGAAGAGGTGAGATAGTCGACAACCTGGGGCGGGATAGTGGAGGTTACAATTTCAAGGTGTCGTACTCTGTCCCTCCAAGTTTTTTTATTGATCCGGAGGATATAGTTCCAAGTGGTTGGGAGGATGTGAATGATCCTCGGGAATCGGAAATTATAGAGGCAATCGATGAAACACCCCCGACGCGAGCTCAAAGGGAAGATGACCAATGGATGCATACGCGACTAGCCAATATGGAAACACGGCTAGCTGGCCTGGTGAATGTTCTAATCGATTTGATCCAACAGATGATGATGGACGAGCCCGTAGAAAATGGCTTTATGCTAGAGGAACACAAAAAAGAACTAAACAGACAGAGTCGGAAAATCGTCAAGCCGGAATGGCAAGATCTGGACCCGACTAACAACCTTGCTGAAGTAAAAGCCCTTGTTAACTCTCATACCGCGAAGCTCGAGGCCCATTCCTCGAGACACATGGATGATGTTGTACTCCCTCGGACATATAGCGGGGATGGATGTCCGAGAGAGCATGCCCTATATTATTTAGGGATGGTACTTGGCCCCGTTAGGGACGATGAGGCCATTATTCAGAATTTTGGACTCAGCTTGAAGGGCCCCGCCCTCACATGGTTTCTCACCTTCGACCGTCGCAAGTCCGCCACCTAGTAGATTCGACTAAAGTAGAAGCAGTGGTAAATTGGCCAAGACCGATGACCGTTACGAAAGTCTATAGTTTCCTATGATTAGCAAGATATTACCGAAGACTTGTAGAATGGTTCTCTAATATTGTTTCCCCCTTGATGCGATTAACAAAGAAGGAGGTTAAGTTTGAGTGGGCGGAGAAATGTGAACGGAGCTTCCAAGAACTCAAGCAAAAGTTGACAACCGTGCCTGTCTTGATAATACCATCGGGAACAGGTGGGTTCGTTATCTATAGTGATGCTTCGCATAAAGGGTTAGGTTGTGTCTTAATACAACACGACAAGTGTAACATTCTGAATTTTCACTATTCAAAAAATAGTTAGAAAGTAAAATAAATCTTCTTGACATGTTCTTTAAGGAACATTTAGAAGAGGCTATTTCATAAATTTTCGAAAAAGCTATTTCGAAATTTCTCAAGGATGCTATTACTTAACTTATTTAAGCATTTTTTTGAAAAATTGTATTAGAAAATATAATATGAAGAAATAGTTCTTGAATTGATATTCATAAAAGAAATAGAATAGGGAAGTTAATGCTAAGTCAATTGAGTCAACGGCAAGTCAATTTTCTAAAGAATAAGAATAAAGTCATTGCTAAGTCAATTAAGTTTTTCTAAAGAATAGGAACAATGTAATTTTCAAGCATTTAAAGATAGGATAAGATTAACGTTGCTTTCAAGTAATAAGATAAGATCAATGTCGCTCTTAAGTAATTAATGATAGGATAAGATCAATATCATTTTCAAGTAATTAATGCTTGGATAAGATCAATGTCACTTTCAAGAACAAAGTCAAGAAACTATAAATGAGCTTACACTATAATACTAGCAAAGTCAACAAATTATGAGTGAGTTCACACTATAGGATTTATAAAGTTAACAAACTATAAATGAGTTCACACTAAAGGATTGACAAAGTCAAGATGATATAAATGCGTTCACATTTATAGAAAACTTGACAAAGAAGCTATCTCGTACCTTCTCGAGAATGTCATCTCGTAACTTCTTGAGAAATTTACCCCGAAACTTATCGAAGAAGCCATTATCTTACTTCTTTAAGAAATTTTCCCAAAAATTTCGTGTTAGAAATCATGACGCAAAGTAATATCTTTAGAATTAATATACAAGTTCATATCAAGTCAATTAGAGCATCTAAGTCAAGGCCAAGTCAATTAAGAACATATAAGTTAATTTTCTAAGGATAAGCATTGAGTCGCTTTCAAGCATTAATGATAATGGATAACCATCAAATCACTTTTAAGCATTAATAGTAAGGATAAACATCAAGTCACTATCAAAGAACCTTGTAAAGAAAGCTGCAAAGCTTATGAGAGAAGCTAGGAAACTATTATAAATAGGAGTATAGTTTCTTCAATTTCCACAACCACCAATTCTCCCTCTCTTCCTCTTCCCCTATTTTCACGTATATTCCCGCTCCCCCATACCAACTTCTACCACCACTTCACGCCACTTCTTGTCTTATTTCCTTGTTGCTTGACGTAGAACACCGTAATTTGGGTACCAGGTAAATGAGATTACTAGATCTAACGCGGTAACGTCCATTTGTTACTTACATGAAGCATTGCATTAGATTGATATGAATTGTGTGCATTTTCTGTGCGACACGAGTGTTATTGCATCAAGCTACGACGATATTTTCTTGCATTAAAATGATTTGAATCATACCACAATGATACTTTCTTGCATTAAAATGATTTGATGCATGCATCTACAAGAATGTGTTTGTGCAAATCATCCGAAGAACAATGTATTGCCCGGATAGGCAATTATGACCCGGATAGAGAAACGTTCCCTTAAAGTCTCAAAGGTTCATATCGTGGGTATATTGAGCCATCGTTCTCGTGAAGATGATTATTCAAGTTGTTTATCTTTTGGTGATGTTGAACTCACAAGTGAGCGTTCCCGGGATAGGACTTACTAATTATGGCCCGGATAGGCATAAATTGGGAAGCTAGGATGACCGTTTGATGTGAATTGCATGAATGATGGCATTTGAACAAAAATCATATAGTGGACTCCATGCTCATATTTACAATAGATCACATGATAGCTTTGTTGGGTATAAAGCTGATATTCCTACTTTAGACCTAGCAATTTCATTTACTGGGCTGCTCGCTCATCCCTTTATTTTTCGAGAAACTAAGATGGATCTGCCTTGTATCTCACTGTTTGGAGTGCCTACTCACATGGAATATTCCCAGTCGAAAGTTGTGAATATAGAAGCTAGCGTCAAAGAGTAGGTGGAGGAATGCTCATGGGTCCTTTGCGTAATTTTGATGAACCGTTAGGCTTCTAAGGCGCAGTGATGCCGTAGTAGAGTTCCCAAGTCTGAATGAGGAAGAAGTTCTAATAGCTTAGACAGAGTAAGGAGATGTCGAGTAGCAATAGTCAAGATGACCTTCCTAAATTTTTGTACATTTTTAAGGGAAGGTAATATATTGTAAGATATACTTAGTACAAATTTAAGTAGGTTTGCAAATTTTTTGGTAGTTGGTATGTCCATTTATATAAGTAGCCTACGATTACGTTTTTACAAATAGATAATAAAGGTTTACAGAAAATAATAAATAAATTAGAAAAGAGTAGAATAGCGGGGTAAAGGTCTTGGGGTCGTTACATCCCCATTTGAGTGGTATCAGAGCAAAGGTTAGTTTAGAGTGATGAGGAGATTTTAGATTGGAGTAATAAGGAGGCATATGCTAGAGTCTTAGAATGATGTGTTAGAATCTGAGGAAAGCTCTGGAAAAATTCATATGGGGATGGCAATACCAAGCGGGTGGATTATTTGTACGTTGTTTGCATTTATTTGCGTGAGCTAATGATTGTTGGATTTGGTTGCTTGATTGATTCGATTTGTTTATGAATTGATAGTCACGGAATTGTAAAGGATTTAAGTGGGCTTGATATTTCGTGAACTTAAAAAGTGAACATTTGTATTGTTCTCGTATTAGTAATATATAAAAAAGTAATGTTATTTGATACCACTAGCACATTGGTTTGGGGTAAGGGGAGTGAAGTGGTTCGAAAGCCACTAAGGTTCAATCTCCACGAACGCTATTGTAAAAGAAAGTTCAATAATAATAAAAATACTTTTGCTCGAGATTCAAAAGAATGTTTGTGCTAATCATTGGTGATCATTGTGATGTGGAAGATTTAGTAATCCCCGATAATTGAGCTTAGGTGATGAATGTCATATATAAGGATAAATTGGATAGATTCTAAAATTTGAATCAGTTGTACTTATTGGAGATAGCAATACAGAGAAAATATTATGTACGTGAATTATAGCGATAAATTTACTTTTAGACTTGAATGGTTGGTGATCGGTGGTTACTTTAGTACAACTGAATGTGTTCAATCACTTCATCGAGGGTAGTTGAGGATTATAGGACTGAATCAATATTGGAAGATTGAGGTTAAATGTCGATCATTAATGAAGGCCCTGGATTATCATTTGGTTATTACAATAAAAGAAATAGTGGACATAAGTTATAGGTTTGAATTTATGGTGTGCTTTGATGATTAGATATTGATCATGGATGATAGGTCGAAAAGACTATGCGAAAATAATGCTATGATGAGAATTGATATTGGATGATCTTAAAACCTAAGTAAACAACGACCAAGAAAGAGTAATGTAGACTCTAGATAATTGATCTTGGGATTTGATGGTCGCCTAATGATTTTATAATGTTAAGTCTAAGGTAAGAACTGACAATTTGAAAATTAATTGGTACTTGAGTTGGTTGGTGGTTAATTTAGTACCATAGACGCTGGAGGTTGGACTTGCGATGAAGTGAGTGACAATCAAGGATTATAGGGGTGAATTCGTATTGGTATATTGAGGTTTAGATGTTGATCTTCAACAATAAGCTTTGAATGACTTTGTGATGTTGCAAGAAAGGGAGTGCTAACCCCGAACTATAGGCATGGACTTGTAGTGGTGTATGGAGAATTAGATATTAATATTTAACGGTGGACTTGAGTTGTCTTGGATCTAGTTTAGGTGATGATCAAGAAAGATCATTGTGGATTGGTAATGATCGACCCTTACAAGTTGGAATTGATGGTCAACTAATGGTTCTATGAAGTTAAATTTAAATTTAGAACTGATGATTTAGATGTCGATTCGCACATAGTTTGAGCTATGAGGTTATACATGCATCGCACTTGTTTATTGCATTAAAATAGCTAAGTTTTGAAAACGTGCATGCACTACGGAAGTCATTATCATATATTTATCGGACTTGATAAACCATGAAGCTTAGTATGGGACGAGCTAAACGGGATACCTAACAACCGCAAGACTTGGTATGGGACTTGTCAAGTGGGTATTCCTTCGTAAGTTTGTGACTTGGGATCGAACCAGGCAAAGGCTAAGTGAACCCGCAACGAACCAATCTGATAAGGGCGAGGAGTGATCGTTGGGGCAAGAAGGCTTGGACAAAGAGCGGCTCCTAACGGACTTCTAGGATAAAGATAAAGGCAGGTATGAACCAAGTCATACATTGAAAAAGGTGAGTATAGATATTTTGCTAAGTCCGAACTGTTTTCAAGAAATCTGAGTTGAATTAGATTTTAAGGAAAGTCGGAGCTGTTTTCAAATCCAAAATATTTTTATGGTTCAAGCTGCAATTTTCGAAAATTAAGACATCTTTGAGTCATAAGCCGAATTGATTTCAAAAGTATCTATAGTCCTTCCGTTGTGACAATTTCAAGTTAAGGTAATTTATGTTTTGAATTAAGTTGTTTCCGAAGGTTTAAAGTACTTTATATTTCCGAGCTGAACTGCTTTTGACATTTAAAATGCTTTACGAGTGAAGTGTTTTTAATGACCGAGATATTTTCAAGGTAGGATTTTCCCTTTGAAAGGTTGGAACAATTCTTAAAATGCGAAAAGTTATCGAACTAAGCATTCTAAAAAATTCAAAACATTGTCAAAAGTTGGAAACATTCTAGCTTTTGAATTAAATTGCTTACACAATTGGTAGTTTGCAAACTAAATTATTTTGCACTTTATGAACAAAATGATTTTTGAAAGTAGAGTTGCATCGTTTCAAATGTCCAAAATGGCTTTAAGGTTTAAAATTGAATTTATTAAAAGAAGCATTACGAGAATTTTAGAAAGTTATATTGATAATCTGTGATTTACTGATTGGATGGAATTGTTATTGCGAATAATGACCGTAGAAGAAGTTATGAAAGTTCTAAATGATCGTAAGTACGATAACAATGGTTGAGACAAAAGTAAAGACGAATGAAGTGGTCTTGTTTTATAATTTTGATTCTCTAAGGATAACAAAAGTATATGCAGAAAATTATTTATCAAAGTAGCACAGTGGAAGCGTAGTGAAGCAGATTGGAGAAGCAAAGAAGTATCTAAATTGATTAAGGACCCATGTATTTTCAAATTTCGAAGACGAAATTTCTTAAGGGAAAAGAATTGTAACATCTCGAATTTTCACTATTCTAAAAATAATTAGAAAGTAAAATAAATTTTTTTGACATGTTCTTTAAGGAACCTTTAGAATAGGCTATTTCGTAACTTTTCGAGAAAGTTATTTTGAAATTTCTCAAGGATGTTATTACTTAACTTATTTAAGAAGTTTTCGAAAAATTATATTAGAAAATATAATATGAAGAAATAGTTCTTGAATTGATATTCATAAACCAAATAGAATAGGGGAGTTAATGCTAAGTCAATTGAGTCAATGGCAAGTCAATTTTCTAAAGGATAAGAATAAAGTCAATGCTAACTTAATTAAGTTTTTCCAAAGGATAGGAACAATGTCATTTTTAAGCATTTAAAGATAGGATAAAATCAACGTCACTTTCAAGTAATTAATAATAAGATAAGATCAACGTCACTTTCAAGTAATATGATAAGATCAATGTCGCTCTCAAGTAATTAATGATATGATAAGATCAATGTTGTTTTCAAGTAATTAATGCTAGGATAAGATCAATGTCACTTTCAAGAACAAAGACAAGAAACTATAAATGAGTTTACACTATAATACTAGCAAAGTCAACAAATTATGAGTGAGTTCACACAATAGGATTTATAAAGTCAACAAACTATAAATGAGTTCACACTAAAGGATTGACAAAGTCAAGATGATATAAATGTGTTCACATTTATAGAAAACTTGACAAAGAAGCTATCTCGTACCTTCTCGAGAATGTCATCTTGTAACTTCTTGAGAAATTTACCCCGAAACTTATCGAAGAAGCCATTATCTTACTTCTTTAAGAAATTTTCCCAAAAATTTCGTATTAGAAATCATGACGCAAAGTAATATCTTTAGAATTAATATACAAGTCCATATCAAGTCAATTAGAACATCTAAGTCAAGGACAAGTCAATTAAGAACATATAAGTTAATTTTCTAACAGATAAGCATCGAGTCGCTTTCAAGCATTAATGATAATGGATAACCATCAAGTCACTTTTAAGCATTAATAGTAAGGATAAACATCAAGTCACTATCAAAGAACCTTATAAAGGAAGCTACGAAGCTTATGAGAGAAGCTAAGAAACTACTATAAATAGGGGCATGGTTTCTTCAATTCCCATAACCATCAATTCTCTCTTTCTTCCTCTTCCCCTACTCTCACGCATATTCCCTCTCCCCCATACCGACTTCTACCGCCGCCTCACGCAACCACCATTACGTCACGTCACATCTCATCTTATTTTCTTATTGCTTGACGTAGGACACCGTAATTCGAGTACCAGGTAAATGAGCGGCAATGGTGTTATGCCAAAATGAGAAAAGAAAGTGATGTTGCCATGTATATGTAGAGGGCTGTGGATACAAGAGACATGCCATGTGACAATCCATTGAGCGAAAGAAAGGAGGGGGAAGGGAGCTGTCACAAAACTTCAATGGACAAGTGGGCTGCTGCATGAGAATGTACATGAGAGATATCACCTTTCCTTGGCTTCTCGTGCTGTCCACCAAAAGGAACTTGAAAAGAAAGAGAAGAGGTGGAAGAGGGACGTGGTGAACATGCAAGGAAAGTTGGTAATAGCCATGCACAGGTGTAATAAACTTGAAAAAGAGAGCTGCCAAATGTTCCATTCCATTAAAATATTAAGCATGGTTATTACCTAGAAAGTAAAAGGACATGAGGGAGCAGAATTGAAATGAGGTGATGGCAGACCAAGAATGGGAAAATGGTCGTGGAAGCTTGGAGTGGAATGGGTGAGAGAGGTCTTGCCATTTGGCGGGTAGGTTTAAAATTCACAAAGAAATCATGATGAGGAATCTTTTGCCACCAACAACAAACAAAAGGGGAAATGAGGAGCTAGAGGGCCATGTGCAAACATGGGAGGAGGAAACGTGCACTTGGATGGTGCAAAGCTAAGATTAAATGGACTCCCACCGCTCTATCTCTCGCTCGCGGATTTCTGCGCACGCCCAAGAAGAAAATGCTCCTTTGAGCTCTTATGGAGGCCAAATTAAGCTTTGTTTTCTCCTATGCGACCATAAGATCATGAGAAACATGGATATGTGGTAAAATTTCCCAACAAGTTGATTAAGTTTTGTGGGTCTGACTTGGACAGAAGTTGGATGAGCATACCCACTGCATGTCCGATGGAATTCGAGCTTCGTCTTTCTTCGTACATGATTCTAGGCAAGTGGACTTATATTCTTACTACTATGTCGCTCATTTATCGTTCACTTGAGCATGAATCATTGATATCTAAAATTGGTATGTCAGTCCATGAAGCTAGTGAGAGGACTCCCACATGGAAAATCTGAACAGATAAAGCATTGCGAAGCATGCACACTTGGGAAATAAGTAAAAAAATTCTTACAAATCAATAAATGAGTACTCTCATCTAAGGATACGAGTACTCTCAATTCTATTCAGAACTTGGAAGAGATTCAGAATATCACATCTTCTAAAGAGGAAAATGAAGATGAATCTCAAGAAAACAAAAGTAGCAAGTCCAAGAGGAACTGGAAATATAAATCCAGCCCTCCTAAAGAATTCGTTATCGGACAAATAAAAGAAGGAATCTAAACAAGGTCCAAGCTCAAGAGTGTTATAAATGCATTTGCATTAGTTTTAGAAGAAGAACCAAATATAACTCCCGCTGCTCTTGTAAACGAAAGTTGGATAGAAGCAATGCAGCAGGAGTTACATTAATTCAAACTTAGAGAAGTTTGGTAACTAGTACCCAACCCCGAGGATCATCCAATTATTGGAACCAAATGGATTTTCAGAAACAAGTTGAATGACAAAAAGAAAGCAACTAGGAATAAAGCAAGACTCATTGCAAAGGGTTACCCTCAAGAAGAAGAAATTGACTACAATGAAACATATGATCTAGTAGCAAGACTGGAATCCATCAGACTATTACTTGCCTATGCTTGTTAAGGAAGAAGCATACGTGGAACAACCCCTAGGATTTGAAGATCCAAAGAGCTCGGATCATGTAAACAAACTCAAAAAAGCTCTTTATGGACTGAAGCAAGCACCTCGAGCATGGTATGAAAAGTTGAGTAACTTCCTTATTGAAAAAGGCTTTGAGAAAGGCAAGGTAGACACAACCTTGTTTATCAAAAGGGAAGGTAAAGAAATCCTGCTCATTCGGATATATGTTGATGACATTATATTTGGTTCTTCTAAAGAAAAACTTTGCAAGAATTTCTATCTGATTATGCATAGTGAATTTGAAATGAGTATGATAAGAGAACTTACTTTCTTCCTTGGAGCACAAATGAATCAAACTGATCATGGAACCTTCATACATCAAAAGAAGTATGCAAAGGAAATTGTGAAGAAATTTGGTCGGGGAACCGTAAGAAAACCGAATCACCAATGTCATCTTCATCTAAACTAGACAAGGATAAACATGACAAACAGGTTAATTAGAAGTTATACATGAGCATGATTGGTTCATTACTATATCTTACTGCTTCTAAAGCTGACATTATTTTTAGTGTGTGTATGTGTGCTAGATTCTAATCGGATCCTAAGAAGTCTCACCTGTCATCGGTTAAAAGGATCATAAAATATATAGTAACTAATTCTAATATAGGACAATGGTATCCTAAGACATCGGACTTTACGTTATGTAGCTATTCGGATGCTGACCTTGCAGGTTGTAAGTTAGATAGGAAAAGTACTTTAGACACATGCCAACTTCGGGGATAAATGCTGGTGTCTTGGTTTTCAAAGAAGTAAAATACTGTGGCATTATCAACTGCTGAAGCTGAATATGTGGCATTAGAAAGTTGCCGTGCTCAAATCCTATGGATAAAGCAACAACCGAATGACTGTGGTGTTGAAGCATCAAATGTGGAAATCAAGGGTGACAACACCAGTGCAATACACCTCATAGAGAATCCAATTCTGCACTCTCGAGCTAAGCATATAGAAATTAAACATCATTTTATTCGTGATCATGTGCATAATAGTGATGTTAATATTCAATTTGTTGATTCAAAACATAAATTAGCTTATATATTCACAAAACTACTTGAAAAGAACACTTTTGAATATATAAGACAAGAATTGAGTATTCTTGCTATGCCTGTTTGAGTTGTTCTCTAGATAGGTAAATAATTCTTCTAAGCATAATGCAACATTTGAAGAAAGCAAGAAGATGATCGGCTTCGGAACTAAAAGCATCATCTGAGGAAGTCATCATCTAAACAACATCACACAAGGTTTAATTGTTCAAATTTTTTCCGTGTAAGTAGTTATTTTTAGCAACAAATGAAGTACGCCCACAACCAATCTCCTTAATATCATGTAAAATATTATGAGTGATTTGATTATCTTGATTGAATTGATTGAATATTATGTTTTCAAAATTAATTTATGATATCTCTTCAAAATATTTTATTTATGAAATTTATATCTCAAAATCCCTCATTTTTCAAAAGCGGTTTCGTTTTTTAGCAAAAACAAAACTTCTGCACTAAACCACCATTTTTTTTTACTCTCACGAAAAGAAATTATTTTCACTCTCTTCAAAATCCTCTCTCAAACCTTCTCATCCTTTCAATCTCTCTCTCTCAAACCCTAAAACACCAAATCCTCTCTACAAACTCCCAAAATCTTAAATGGTACCCAAGAATCCGTTGGTGGTGAAGCACCCTCAACCACTACTCGTCGGTCCGGCGGACTGGAATCTTGAGGTCCTTGAGCCCGGATTGATGCTCCAACTCAATACAATCTCACAGACTCCCTAGGGGAAGAAAGTGTTGATCAAAGAATTGAGCAAGCGTGCCGAGTAGTTATTGAAGTCACCATTACCGGACCCCTAGAGGTGGTGGAGCAAAGAAGAAGAGACTTCGAAGCTGCGTCGCAAAAATGGTAATTCAAACTCTTGAACAAAATGCTAGTCTTCCTATTGATAAGAGAACTAAACTAGCATGGGGTTTGTCTAATATGATTAAGGGAATGAGGTTGCAAGATAGACTTGATCAAGACATTCAAGAATTTTTGCGTAGAAACGGATTCTTTAATGAGGAAGAGTTACAGAAATTTAGTGAAATGTGAACTTAGGTAGAGATTAGGCATGCCACAAAGGTAGGGAATGAATTTCAGAAAGTTAGGGCTTTTGGAAAGGGTGAAGAGAAGGTTTGTGAAACTTCAAGAATAGAAGAGATCGAAGCTGCTAGATCAAAAGGTGGCATTGCTGAGAAAGAAACAGAAACTATATCGGTCGGTGATCATCCGAGGGAAGATGATGATGAGATGATCTATGCTCATTTTTAGCCTATAGTGATGAAATTTCTGGCTGAGGAAGGAAAGGTAGATAGCACATTCGGATCGAAGGAACATCGTACCTATTATAATTCTCTCGATTGCCGAACTTCCATGGCACATAGGCTAGTTGAATTTGAATTCTTTGAGAAGAATAGTTTGCAAATTCATTATCCTCTTACCAAACTTCATTTGCAAACTCTTTGTTCTCTAAATGAACCCTACTATCCTGAAATTAACTGCCTACTTTCACTCCAACTTTTCAATGATTTCTAGAGATACCAGTCAATTCTCTTTCTTTGAACGGAACATCATTCTGAGTGTTGCGGATCTTGCAGAAATTCTCAATACATATCTATCTATCTTCACTCCATTTCCTATCTTTGATGATACTATGTGCAAAAATCTGTCAATGCACATGTTTTCTTTGAAGTTGATCTTGTATCCTTTGTCGCATAGTTGGCTTATATTGAGAAGGTTGTATCCAAGTCCTTGGACTAGTGAAACATCTTCAATGACTAAGTTTCCCAGTTTGACAATTCCTATACTAATGGTCTTTCCTTTCCTTTTTCCTCCAAAGGTGATATTTCCACTATCCACCTATTTGAAATTAATGAACATGTTTCTTTTGCCGTCCTGTGGCGTGAACATGCACTATCCAAGTACTATTTGTTCTTCTTCAGTATCACTTGCAATCAAGAAAATTTTCGTGTTTTCTTTGGTATTCACACAAACTTGGGTCCTTTTGTGTTAGTCTTTGGTCTCGTATCATATCTTCGGTAGATCTTTTTGGACTTCATTTGGTCGATTGGGTGTGTTTGCTTGTTATGACCAGGTTCATTGCAAATAGAGCAATTGAATTCCTTGCTAGTAGATCTAGTGAATTGACGTGCAAAGTGATCTTTGTAAGACTAAAAAGATGGTGCTTGTTTCAACCTTGTTTTAACATTTGAAAAAAGATTCTTCTCTTCATTTCTCCTTTCATGTCCAAATCCGGACTTGTCGTAAAGAGGAACTTGAATAGATAGAATGTACGGCAAAGTTTTTGAGTTAAAGGAGAAATTTATGCTAATTTTTGAAATGTCTTCCTTTAAAGATTTGTTTTCGTCCTATAGAAAGTCGCGTTCACTCTAAGAGCTGTCCAGATCTTCTACAGTTTCTCGAGCTCATCTTTTTTAAAAAGGTTTTGTTTATTGAGTTTTGAAACTTCCTTTTTCAGTTCTGAAATTCTTGTGAGGCCTTTTTGTGCTCTAGAAATATTTCTTTAGAAAACTCTTGCTATATGAGTTTAGAATCGTTTACCTCATCTTCTTCTTCTTTTTATGATTACGCCATGAGACAGGGATTTGCTTCATCGTTGCTACTTGATTCACTTTCAGCGTCACTTCATGTTTCGGCTTTAAGTGTCCTTTTCTTCTTTTCGAATCTTCCTCATCTTTTCTTTAGGAGTGGACAGTCAAGCTTGATATGTTCTAGTTTCCTGCACTCAAAACATACAATAGCCTCACCTTTACTCTCTTCCTTCCCTTTGAAGGACTTTTTTTCTTCTAAAGATCTTGGATTTTTCTTACTTTTGAAGTTTCTGCATTTCTTCATAAGGGTTTGAATCTTTTGGTGAACAAGGCCATCTTAATATCGTTTTCTTCTTCAGCTGATGTTTCACCTCCTACATTCTCATCGTTAGCATTGAAAATAATTACTTTCTTACCTTTAGTGAGGTTTTGTTTGTTTACGCCTTCAGCTTCATACGACATCAAGGTGCCTATGAGTTCATCCATAATGATGAGTTGGATCTTCGTAGTTTCTCGAATTGATGTTTTCACGGTCATCCATGCATCGGGAAGTGCTCTGAGCGGCTTGTTCACTTTTTCAGAGTCCGTGAAGATCTTCTTGTTTCATCCGGACTCATCATGAACATTTCATATTTTCCAAGGAAGACGTTCATCTTGGTCTCTTTTACTCTATTCTTGCCTTCATAGACTAGTTGAAGACAATCCCATATTTGCTTAGCTAAGACATAAGAAGAGATTCGATTATATTCAAATGGAGATAAAGCACAATAAAGAAGATGTCTAGCTTTAGAATTGATAGCAACTCTTTTTCGAATCAATTCAAGATGAGCAGTTGCGGCAATGACTGGATCAACAACTTGTTCTCTAGCGGCAGCATTAGTGGCGGGAACAGCAAGTGCAACAAGAGCGGCTTGAACTTTAACACCGTTTTGGATCACATCCCACATCTCCCGATCATAGGCTTCAAGATAGGCAAACATTATGTTCTTCCAGTAGTTGTAGTTGCTTTCGTCAAAGTATGGAGGCTTGTTAGGTGCTGCGGATTCATTGCTCAAAAAACACCAATGTCAGCCATAATAAGAATCTTTATGCTCTGAAGAAATACACTTCAAATAACAAGCAACAGAGCATCGATACCAATTATTGGGGCTAACAATGCAACCTAGGGGGTGAATAGGTTGTTTCGAAACTTTTCGGATTTTGTGGAAAACCAAAGGTGATATGAAGAAGATCGAGTGAGCAAATGTTTTGCTAAATAGTATATGGGTGTGTATAAGCGGAGACATAAGATAGAAAAGATTGGCACACCGGATATGTAGTGGTTCGGCTTATATATCAAGCCTATGTCCACTCCACACAACTAACAACCTCAACATGGGTTGGAATGCACTAATAAACCGCCTTACAAGTTACAAACAGATCGTGAGCTGATCTTTCACATGATAAATCGCACTATCTTGATACGGCCTTACCGCTTAAGAATGTATACTTGTTTTTGCACGATTACAAGGTTATCAAATGATCACAAGATCTTTTATGCTTGTGCTTTTCAACTAGAACAATTTCTAGAGCAATACTTGGAAGAGCAATCTGCTTTTTGTGTCTTGGTTCGATTATCCCTTAGCCTTCATGACCTCCTTCTTTTATAAGCCTAAAAAAAAAAAGCGGTTTGAGCATCTTTGGAGAAGAAAAAGAGCCGTTGGAGTTCGATGAGACAGTTTATCTTTGCGTTGGATAAGCTTTCTCTTCATCGAGCGGGACTTTCCTAAAATAAGTGCCGACCTGCTACTCTGCATTGACAGTTTTAGCTTTTCTCTGACACAGCGGTGTACTATTCGGGAGAAGACAGAAATCTTCCCATTGCCTTTTTCCATTGAGCGTGGCCAACTTGAGTTGATCTTTTCGAAACATTGGCATTTATGGACTTTATACTCTTCATTTGACCTGATCTTTAGAGCTCCGATGTCAAATATGCGGTGACCAGATCTTGTGTGATCCTCGGCGAATATTTTCATGAAAGTGCTTCAGTATTCGCGCAATTTTTATCCGATGGTCGTCTGATGATCCTTAGTCATATATAATAAACATTTGCACACCAAAGGTAAATAAAATACTAAGGGATAGTTTGGAAATCATCAAAATATTTTATGAGATGTTTCTCCACCAGGATTATTACTCTTTTGGACTCTCCGAATCAAAATCATGAGCTTCATTGAGTTTTTATCCATTATATATAAAATACAATTGTTTGTTTATGAAATAAAAACAAAAAAAAAAATTAAAAGCTAATGAACTAAGTACTAGGGATGAGCATGGCCAGGTGGATAGATTCCGGACCTAGACTTTGAAACCAACTTTGTTATAATCGGTTCCAAATTTTTGGAAACTAAAACCTGCTATGTTTTTCTTGGAACCCGTTATGGAACCTACACTGTTTCTTCGGTTTGGTTCCAAGAATTACTCCAGAACCTATTTTTCTCCTTTTTTTTTCATTTTTTCTAGCAAAATAATATGAGTAGCAATGAACTGATTCAAAGTAAAATATGAAAAATAAAACTCACTATCTACCAAAAAAAAAAAAATTCCTAATATGAGCAATAGAAATTACAATACACCAAAAATAGATAAGGTGAGGCGAGCAAGACTAGTTTTTTTTTTTTGTAACATTTGTTAAAAAAAGATTTCAAAATAAGTTCGATTCCTAGATACTTGGAACCGAAAACCGACTCGGTTCCAACTGGTTTCCAAAATTTAGAAATGATTCTCGGTCCGGTTGCACATCCCTACTAAGTATATGCTGTTGAGATTAGTTAGTTATTAACTTAATCTTTAGAATCACAATTTGAGTTTTTAATTAGGACTTCCATCTTTATATTAACACCAAATGTTGGAATAAAAAAATACAATGAAGAGAACTTCTTAGCTTTATATAGAAGTCGAAAACAAACAATAGCCTTTAATTAAAAAAAAAAAGATATGTTCTTAAAGTTATTTATGAAAGTGAAATTGAGTCCTAAAACTTACAAAAAGTGCAATCACGTCCTAAAACTTTTGTTTCGTTAACTTTCTCCAACTTAGCTAATGGATCCTATCCTTCCAACTTGGCTAATGGAAAATGGTGATGTGGTTTTTTCTAATATCTTCTCTCTCTCTCGATGACATGGCTAAAATGACGTCATTTTGGTCGGAAATCTCATTATATATAGTTTTATTTAAATTAATTTAAAAATAAGCTAAAATTAACAAAAGTAAAAACGATTAAAGAAAAAAAAAACCGCGGTGGAGAGCGGACCATGCTGGTGAAGTGGTCAACAAAGAGACTTCTTCGAATAATCACATCTCATTAGATGCTATTCTTGGCATTTTCTTATTTTGATTTCAATCTTATATGAGTCGAATACTCGGCTTAGTTGGATGGAATTTTTTTCAACCAAGAAAATTAGTAATTAAACATTAGAGATACAGATCTTGCAATACCCAATACCAACTATGAATAGAGGTGGCCAAATGGACCCGTGGGCCCGGAACCGGCCCATTAACCGGCCCGGAACCGGCCCGTTGACCGGCCCGGAACCGGCCCGTTGACCGGCCCGGAACCGGCCCGTTGACCGGGCCCATGGTTCCAACCCGAACCCGGAACCGGCCCGAAACCGGCGGTTCCGGGCCGGTTTTATAAAATAAAAAAAAAAAAACAGGAAGTAAGTTGGGTGAAAAGAGCAATTGGGCTTTGGAACCGGCGGTTCCGAACCGGAACCGGAACCGGCCCGGAACCGGCGGTTCCAAACCCGGAACCGGCTCTTCAAGGGCCGGTTCCGGTTCCACCTTTTTTTGGAACCGGAACCGCCGGTTCCTGAACCGGAACCGGCGGTTCCGTCGAACCGGCCACCACCGACTATGAATCTTTTTATCCGTATCTTTTATAACCGAAACTTCACTTACACGGGTTTTTTCAAAGAATGACTCTGGTTATCAAATGTTTCTCCTGAAGCTCCTCCTTTTCAAAAATGTCAAACGAAAATTTCCCCCAAATTCCTTGAACTAATTACCTTAAAAATGGCAAGAGATCGGGAAAATGAACGTGTACCGATGACAAAGTCGCAAAAATAAGGGAAAGAATCGCAAATATCAATTGAAAAAAAAAATTGGAAGAAGATGAAGGTGCTCAATGAAATGAATGAATGGATAGAGAGATTGTCCTCACAGAGAACCATCGGATTAACGAGATCATAATGTGAATCTCATCCTCATCGCACCCTCTTCCCCAAATCAAACTCACACGCTGAAGAAAACGGGGCTCGTGCTCTCATCTCGGAGTCTCGGCCTATGACCGAGCACGAATGAGTCGTCGCCCTCTTGCCCCGCAAAGCTCTCGCCCGCGAAATCGCCGAATTAGGGTTTCTAGGTCTCGCCTTCCTCGCCGTTATATAGCCACAGAGTGGGACGAAGCTGGTTTTTCTGTGTGGTCACGATTCCGAGAATAATTTGCCTCCCCGTCCTCGCGAAAAGATAATATTACACTTTCGGCCCCCATGCTATTTTGGGTGTCGAATTATACCCCCATTTATTGTCTCTTTGATTCTAATCATTCGTCTTTTGCAAAACAAATGGATAGTGTCCTTCAACCAAGTCTCTTCTAAAGTTTGTCGGAAATTGAGTAGTCGGCACCGAAATGTTGCCCACATCATAATTTGTAAATCCTTTAAGGCTCCAGGTTGTTTCGCGGAAACAATTTCCGGAAAATCATTTTCCTCATTTTCTAGTTTTCGGTTTGCTTAGAATGCTTTCCAAGTCAAAAATCGAAAACCATTTTCTAAATTTTGACTAGATATCATCGTTTGAACCGGAAACTCTACGATTGAGTATGGAAACCCCAACATTCGTTCTCGGGTCCACAATATCTAGGACCGGGTCTTTGGCGCTAGGCATGGGTCCACCGAGGCCAAAATAAGGTATTCATGCTGAGATCCTGACACCCTCGCTCGGGTCCAATGAGGTAGAGCGCGGCACCCTAGTGCCCGAGCCCAGGCCCCTGGCGCCCTCCCTTTGGTCCATTAAGGCTGGGGTTGCAGCCTTAGTGCTCATGCCCAATGGCCTAACACCCAAGCCTATCCACAAAGGCCGAGCTCAGGATCTCGATTTTCGAGCTCGGATCCCCAACACTCGAGTACGAGTCCACAATCATCGCGCTAGAGTCAACAAAGTTGTGCCCGGGTTCGCCAATGACAGGCCCGAGATCCCAATACCCATGCTCGAATCCATTGAGGCCTGGCCCAAGACCCACGTGCCTCTGCCTCGATCCCTATGCTTAGGTCGATGTCCACTATGGCCAGATTCAAGACTCTAACGCCCCGTAGTTGCCAATGAGAAAGGTACTAGTGCCCGAACAGTGCAATATCTATTCAGGTTTTCCATACCAAACAACATAAAATAATTTCCAGTTAATTGTCAAATTTTAGCCAAATGACCGAAATATAATATCAATTTTTAGAAAGTTACATTTTTTGCGAAACAATCGGAGCCTAAAAGAAAAATCATGCTTTTCGTGTCCTTATCCAGTTGGCATTGCTCAATTTTAGTGCGCCCACCGTATTTTTTCTAATTGATAACATTGGTCCTTACACGGTTGTAATATTTTCGGACCATAATTGAACGTTGTATATCTTTCCCAGACCCAAAGAAAATGCTTTTGTCCACACGGATTGTTAAATGTCCCATGCTGATGCCTATATGCACGGTTTTTTTTTTTTTTTTCTGAGTGAAATGCTACAAATGTTCCTATAGATCTTCATAGCGTTCATTTGCCCGCAATCAAAGATAAAGATGCCGACGTTGCATATGTGGAGGAATTACTATTGATAAGATACTAAACTTCATCTTTGTATGAATGTTACGTTAGTCAATGTAGACCGATCATTTCTATATAGGGTGTGTTTGTTGGAGTGAAAGAATTTTCAGCAAATTAGTATAATGGATCATTGCGTGATTGGTTTGCAAAAAATAATCAGTTGACGGAAAACCATTTATTGTAAAAAAATAAAATGGGCATGCTTAAAGTTAGAAATTCCCTAACCTGAAAAAGAGAAAATATATTTTTCTTTATTATGAAGTTTTCTCCGACATAAGCACACTCTAAATTTTGAATGAAAATGTTATGAAGTACTTAAACACAAAGTGGACCTAGAACTTTATATTTGTTTCATCAAGTTTTAAATTGAATTTGGCTATACAGTTCGGATAGATGGAAAATTATCAAGAAAGTCATAAATCTATTATAATTGTGCCAATTCGGTCTTAAATATTTTTTTTTACCAATTGAGTATTAAACATTATGCATTTGTGCCTATTCAATCGGTGATTTTCACCAACCATTCTACATGGCATAGCGGACACCAACATGGATAATTTTTAATAATATTTTATTTTTTATTTTCATATTTTTATTATTATTTTTTTCCTTCCCTTCCTTCTTCCTCTAGATGGTTGCCGAACCTCGGCGATCGGCCAAAGGCGAGGGTCGGCGAGGTCGAGCCTCGTTAGGGGTGGGCGAGCTTCGCTAGAGGCCGGTGAGGTCCTCACCTTTGGCCGATCACCGAGGTTCAACAACCACCTGGAGGAAGAAGGAAGGAAAGAAAAAAAATAAAGAGAAAGAAAATAAATAAATAAATTAGAAAAATATTATTAAAATACTCATCATCAGCTCCAATCGCGCCACGTAGGATTCGATCAAAAAGGTTGAATATAATGAATTGACATGAATACAAATGGTTCATGACTCAATTGGTACAATTGCAATAGATTTATAATTTTTTTTGGTAATTCTCCCCTTAAATAGTTACGGAAAATTAACAGTCTATAGATTTGAATTGGCAAACGAGCCAAATTAAACACCCAAAAATCCGGGGGATCAAAGAGTAATTTTCAGTAAACTCTAAATGCTGCCAATTTCATAAATTTTCTTCAGTTTTTTTTCTTCTCGTCGACTTTCACCAGCGAAACTCTTGAGATTGTACTGTGACTTACTTAGATGATCAATATTGTAAGATCAAGAATAGCTTATTCCGTTCTATCCCAAGTGTATCTTCTTTTGATAGACAACTTTCCAATATCCTTCCTTCCTTTCCTGGTTTACTAATTCTAACGAAAATACCGAAAATGCTTCTCAATTTTCACGTAAATTTTATTTTGGATCCTTCATTTTTTTTTTTTTAAGATCGCTAGTTCGGTTTAGAGTTGATCAATGAGCGAGCCTGAACAGATAGGATTGAAAAATATCAACTTGCTCTTATATAGCGTACGCCTTGGGTGGGCCCAAGCGGGCTTATGTGGGAGGGCTTGAGCCCAAGGAAGAGATTGCTCGCATTGTGCTCTACAATGGTGGTTACATGTTGACTACATTGGCAAAATAAAACATTTTAGGATCGAATTGGCATCCATACACTAAATTAAAGACCGCTTTGTAGTTATCCCATTTAGAAATAATGAAACGAGTGTTCAAATGCACGGACATCAGAACCGCGGGTTTGAATTGAGATGGTTGTTGGCTTTTGATCTCAAGTCACATTGTGTCATAGCTTATTCTGTACACGACCCTACTCCTTTAGGTAAATGGTCGCAAATGGAAGGGTTATATATTCTCCGGTGTAACACTTTAATGCATTATTGACATTCGAAAATAGCAGCCTAACGACGTATTTCTGAATTTAAGATTCCTCTCAAATCTAAGGTAATCTTCATGCCATCAACCTCAAATCAAGAACGAGGTCACTCTGGTTCACACACACGCACAAAAACACAGGCAGAGAATGCCATTGTTTTTCTTGTTAGCGACGTAAACAAAACCCAACTATTGGGCCCTAGGAATGAGAACTCCTGGGCCTCAATCTCGATAAAAATTCGAGATAAATATCAAAAAAAGTCATAAATCTATTACATTAGTGCCAATTCAGTCATAAATATTTTTTTTTATGTCAATTTAGTCCTAAATATTTTGCATTAGTGCCAATTAAGTCCTAAACCTTGTATTAGTGCTAATTCGGTCCTAAATCTTCTGTATTGTTGCTAATTCAGTCCTAAATCTTTTATATTTATACTAATTGAGTTAATCCGGCCAATTTTGATAGAAAATCACCGATGTGGACATCGATTGTCCAACATGGCATGTTTAGTGCTAACTTGGATTTTTTTTAATATTATTTTAATATTTTAAATAATTTTTTAAGCATTTTTTTTGGTTTTTTTCAAAATTATTTTTAAAAATTATTTAAAATTTAAAAAAAAATTTAAAAAAAATATCCACGTTAGTGCCAACCGTGCCACATAGGATAATTGAGGTCCATGCTAGTGATTTCCAATCAAAATTGACAGAATTGACTCAATTGGCATAAATGCAAAACTTTTAGGACTAAATTGACACTATTGTAAAAGATTTAGGACTGAATTGGCACTAATAAAAGGTTTAGGACGTAATTGTCACCAATACAAAAGGTTTAGGACTGAATTGACACTAATACACTAGGTTTAAGACTTTTTTTGACACTTTTCCTACAAAAATTCGGTGAAATATCACAAAACAGGCCCAAAAGACTATCCCTCCTTCTTCTTCTTCTTTTTTGGTCTAAACTATCCCTACTTAATTGTTGACCTTGTCATTGCACGGGAAAGTTCTCCGGATGGAGGATGGGCAGAATGATGATTTGGTGGAGGTGGACGCATGGCCATCGCCCATTAGCCTATTCGGAACCCGACTAAGCTAGTCCGGTTCCCAATATTTGAGTGAAAACAGAACCACCCGGGAACCGATCATCCCTATGAGAAACACAGAGCAAATAATAATTTCCTCTGGCCCTTGAGCCATGCATCACTTGCCTCTCCCATCGCCAGATCATCGCTTCGTCGCTACCCGCCCAACGTTGGCTCTCTCTGGCACACAGAGGTCGCGACCTACATCAATTCGCTGAGCTCAAGGAGGTCTCCCACCTTCTACGACCCTTAGGTCTATGGTCGCATGAGGTCAACGACTTCCATTTGTCTTCGTTCAGCCCGATCCAAAATTGAAAGCATAGTGGTTTCTTTAGTGCTCCCGGGTTGAAATCAATTAATAAATAACTAACGGCTACACTTTTAGGTACATCTTTAATTGCGATTATCTGGACGAGAAAGTCAAGTGAACTCGATTATCAGGCAATATTTGATAAGCAATTAGAAAGTTATTATTTAAAATATTATTCAAAATTATCACGTCGGCGTCGATCGGCGAAAGTTGGCCGAAAAGATCTGAATTAGCACAAATGTAAAAGGTTTATAATTGAATTGATACAATTGCAATATATTTAGGATTTTTTTTTTATAATTTTCCTAGATTTGACTTATATCAACATGAACAGAGACAAAAGCATGTATTCAATTCCAACCTGCTGTAAACAGATTTTAAACTGACTTATAACATACCATTTTAAATGAATCTTATATGAAAAATAATCCAATACTAAATTTAGGTATATTTTCAAAGGGAAAAAATCGTCTAAAAAGTCATAAACCTATTCAGCCCTAAACTTTTTAATTTTTTCAACCAAGTTCCAAATCTTTTGACACTTTGCCAATTAAGTTCATCCGGCCAATTTTAGCTAGAAATCGTTGATGTGGACAATTTTTTATGTTTTTTTTAAACTTTATGAGTGTTTTTTTTTTCTTTCTTTCTTTTTTTTTTTTTTTTTTTGCTAAGCCCATCGAGGGCTGGCTGACCCTCATGGGTCATCAGCCCTCACTGGCCTTGATTAAAAAAAAGGGATAAGAAACGATGAAAAAGAGAAAAAATAAAAAATCATAAAAATTTGAAGTTTTCTTTTTTTAAAAAAAAATTATGAAAATTGTTCATGTCAGCATCGCCATCCTAAATGGCACAACCGGCATTGAAGTCAACGATTTTTGGTTAAAATTGATCGGATGGACTCAATTGACAAAGTGTCAAAAGATTGAAGACTCAATTGGTAAAATTGAAAAGTTTATAAATGAATTGCCCAAATTGCAACATATTTAACATTTTTTGGAGAATTCCCCCTTCATGATGATCTCGATAACTAGATTTCCAATCTTTGAATAATCTGTTTCCATTGGAGAGTGTTTGTTTTTGGTGGGCAGATCTCCCTTCACTTGCGTACGGATTATGAACAAATTACGCAATCGCGACGTCTTGTCTTTGAGCTAAAACACTTGTTTATCATGGAGTCGCCAGCTTTAATGGATCCAGGTCTTCTGCTTCTTTGGACAACAACCGAGCAACCAACCCCTTGTGGGGGGCAAACATTGAATTCAGAACATCTGTCTTTTGACTTCTTGCCCAAGCCCTCCTCTACCAAAAATTGCATGCTTCATGGTTTCTGCTAACACGCCATTTTGATCATACTAGTACTTCCGGTTGAATGTTTGACTTCACCTCCATCTGTAGGTAATTGCATACTTTTATGACAAGAAAACCTATCTAGCTTTTGGATTTATGTGTATTACCCTCTAACATCAAGAATCAGATCAAATTTAAGACAAAACCGAGGCTGTTAGCCAAAATATGAGACTCAATTTTTTTGTACTTTGTAGCACAGGGGAACCTATGTTGAAAATCTCGTTTAGAATACCTAAGTCTAAATCAAAATCAAGCAACTGGTTTTAGCGAGTCACCATATTTGAACTGATCAATATGGACGAAGTTGCATATGAAGTTGCGACTAGGTCTTCCTCTCCTTCTCTTCCCTTATATGTGCTTGATGGATTAACCTGGTTGTATTTGGAATAAGCAGGCGAGAGGAGACCAGAGCCTATCTATTGTGTGCATTGTAACATACATATTCATCACGTCTCGCAGTTAAAAATAATGATCCACACTGGCCGTTCAACACCATGAGCTATTATCAAACCGATACGTGCTCAGCCTATGAATTGATAATACAACAGTATTTGGGCCATCAAGCATTGCCTCATATATTTCATTCACTTTGTAATGGTATGTTTTTCACTATATTTGGTACATTATGTGATAAATATTAGCCCACCCCTCATCTACATGCATGTATCTGTTCCTTAACCGCTAAATCAATCAGTCCCATATGAGATCGTACATAATCTCTCCAACATGCACCGAATAATCAAAGATGAATTATCATCATACCATTCCGCTCCTAGACAAGTTTTATTGTCAAAGAACGAACTCCCTTTTTGGTAAAGTGTAGTAACTAATGAGAATTTGACAATTTTGGCATTTCTCAATTGCAGGATTGACAAATATTAAGAACACAAAAGCGATCTTTCTTACCATCTCCAACATGTTTAGTAAATGATTAACAACATGTATCATACTAATTGATTGAATAAACCAATCACTTGACGCATATGTCTCAATTGCTTGGAACATCTGATGTAACAACCCTCATAAACATATTTTAGTGAAAAAAATGCGTCCCTCACGCTCACGTAAGCCTACAGCTTCTTCACTGCCAAACCAATTCCCCCCAACAATGCATAGCTGCGAATCAAATTTCAAACAAATAGTTTGGTGGGTAGAGTAATCATTAAGCATTACGTAATTCCAAAACCGATGGTGATCAATCAAGAGCAACGAGACCATTGCATTAAATTATTAACGTAAGATACGGTAACGCATGCATGCAATTTGCAATTGAAAATAGATGGCGATAGACGGTCGCTAGAAGTTAAACCGCTCGAACTTCCTCTCCGCAGATCACTATTGCATGAAGACGATGACATTGGCACTGATTTTAGAAACTTTGATTTAGAGAGAGATCATCTTCGACGGGTCACCTATTCGTTGAACTTTGGAGGGGGCAGGAAGTTGTTGCGCGCAACACGACCATATGAGGCAGGTTTGGTCCACCCGGTTTTAATTTTCCAAGTGGTTGGTTTGATATAAAAACCCACTGTGGCTTTTTCAACTCTTTCTATCTCCACACCTAGTCCGCCGGAGCGGTCGCAGCTTGCCCGGAGAATGAAGATGCGCGAAGGTTTCATGGTTGTGTTAGTGGGGCTAGCCATCCTTCTTTATCCGTGGATATGTAGAGCCAACAATGGTTCGAGGGGGGGTGATGCGTCGGAAGCGACTCGCGTGGTGGTGGACCAGTCGGGGAACGGAGATTTTTGGAGGATACAGGATGCGATCAATGCCGTTCCTTCAGGCAATGCTCGGCAGGTCATCATATCGATCAAGCCCGGGACATACAGGTCGGTTCAATACTTGCCTTAGGAGGTTGTCCACACTTTCTCATGTTGATGTGAATCTTGGGGAATAATAAGCAAAGGGGATAAGAATGAAAAGACGCACCATATCTTGCATGACGGGGAACGCAAAGATTGTACCTATTGTAATGGGAATTGCTCGACACAAAATTGAAGTTTCTTATTTATTCGGATTCTTATAATTAATCTTCAAGAGTACGATGTTGCAGAGAGAAGATAGTTGTGCCAGAGAACAAGCCCTTCATCACCTTAAGCGGCACGAAATCTTCGAACACCATAATCACATGGAGCGACAGCGGAGGGATATTCGACTCCCCCACGGTTTCGATCTTGGCTTCTGATTTCATCGGAAGAGATCTTACGATTCAGGTTCATTCCATCTATTTATTCCCTTTTAAGGCCTTAAACAGAATGACGTAGACATAGATTTGATAACATTTACATTGTTATATTATTTCGTAATTTAGTCATTGATGCAAATTATTGCGACCGTTCCATGTGCTTTGAGAATTTCAAACACGCAAGCCAAAGTGACCTTTTGACCATTTCTCGTACTAAGCAAACTGTTCATTCAAGTTGGGCTCTTGAATTTGTCGAACCATCCAGAACACGTTCGGGGTGGGTGAGAGAGCAGTTGCGCTGAGGGTGGCCGGAGACCAGGTTGCGTTCTACAGGTGCCAATTCCTGTCTTACCAGGACACTCTCCTGGACGACGCCGGGCGACACTACTACTGGAACTGCTACATCGAGGGCGGGACCGACTTCATCTGCGGGGATGCAGCTTCGCTGTTCGAAGTGAGTACGATTTAATTAAGTGCAGTTACTAATCACTAGCATGTTAATTAACATTGTTGGATGTGGCTTGTACTCTCTATCGACAAAAGGTACAGGGTCTTGCTCCCCAGTGGGCACGGGAGAGCCTCGGGAGGGTCGCAAGAGCAGCTCCTCCCGACCGCTAGAGGAATTATATAGATTGGATCCGTATTTTATAAGTAGTTTAAGTTTCTCCTATGTATAGTTATTGAATGGCCGAGGGCTTTCTCAGCCCCTAGGATATGGAAGTGGAATTGAGAGTTACGATACAGAAGTAGGATGTGCTAATTATAATGAAATAATCTGATGGATATAGCTCTAGTTTAAGGTAGAACCATGATAGATCTTGTTCCTCAATTTCTCTGCCTCGTCTTTACTCTCTATTTCGTTGACGATTATGTGGTCAATCACGTAGAAATGCCACGTGCACTCGATTTCACAAGAGAACGGGGCGATCACGGCACAGCACCGGCAATCGGGGACGGACGACACGGGCTACGTGTTTCTGGGATGCAAGATCACAGGAGTGAATGGTTCGTTTCTGGGAAGGCCATGGGGCGAGTACTCACGGGTTGTGTTTGCCCACTCCTACTTGTCTAGTGCCATATTGCCCCAAGGCTGGGAGGATTGGGATGACCAGAAAAAGCACAGGTTCCTATTTATACCTCTACATATCCATATACTTTTTGGAGGGCATATTATTAAATTCTCGGTTGTGATCTTTGATGTCATACAACCCAAATCAATTGAATTAGTGTGCTCGGTGATGGGAGGATTACAAAAAAAAGTCCTAAACCTATTGCAATTGTGCCAATTCAATCATAAACATTTTGCATTAATGCCAATTCAGTCCATCCGGCCAAATTGGCCTCACATGAACTCTTTTTTTCTAAATAACATTTCAATATTTTTTTTAATTCTTTTGTCATTTTTTTATTTTTTTATGGACTTAGGGCTGGTGAGGTCTAGGATGCTCTTTCTAGCACTGGGCAAGGACACGTCAATGTCGGTGTCGACGGTGCCACGTTAGTATGGATCGGCTAAAATTGACCGGATGAACTGAATTGACATACATATAAAAGGTTTAGAATTGAGCTGGCACAATTATAGTAGGTTTAGGAATTTTTGTGGTAATTTTTCCTCTCTGTAATCTATCTCTTCAATTGGCTTGACCAACAGCGAAAAAATTCAAGAAAAGATGTTTTAAAATCTCACAATTTAGCGCTTTTTCCCAGCCCCAAATTCATTTTTTCACATGTCTGATTACCTCTTTTGCTTTTGTTGGGTGACTGTTACATTGTGCAGTAATGTGTACTACGGAGAATACAAGTGTTTTGGTCCTGGAGCTAACAGGTCGGAGAGAGTTGACTGGTCAAGGAGCTTATCGGACAGCGAAGCGGCTCCTTTCTTGGCAAAGGCTTCGATTGGAGGACAAGGGTGGCTGAGAAGAAAACGTACTCCTTAATTGAATCTCATCCATTAGAATGACAAAAAAAAGGGGAACTAAATTCTCTGTATTGGTCAAATTAGAAATTTACAGGTACTACACTTCAATTTGTAGATGCCCTCTAATTCATACACTCATACTGCATAGGTGGCAGATGAGGAGCTTCCAATTCGTAAAGATGTAGCGTCATACACGGAAATAGATATGGTGTTGTTTTGAATCAAGTGTGTAATCCAAGATAAATCTCCTACTTCGAGTTTGTTTTTGAACTGAAATTGCAAGCATGTTAAAATTTACACACGCCTATCTATGAACCATGCAACTGTAAGTGGTCATTTACATGCAAGCAATGTTCTGTATTTCGAAAATCATAAGAAAATACAGGTAAAAATGAAATAATACCTAAAAAAATACACTTATTTAGGGTTCCGTACGCATTTTTTATACCTTTAAAAGTATCAAATATGTTATATAAATATAACACGATGTAGAGCATGAAAATATGGTGGTACTAAGCACGCCCTTGTCGAAGCTCATATGCGCTACACGCCACGCCTGCAGTGAATGCACAAACGTCCAACCTGTGGGGAAAGCCGGTCCAACCAATGATGAATCCGATCGATGAACGGTCAAAAGTTGAATAGGTCAAATAACCTGGTCGGGTCTTGGGCAAGGTCAAACCCTGTGATGACCTGAAAAATTGAGTTTGTTTATCTAGAAACATTATTGGATAATTATGGGGTGAAAACAAGATGACGAGGTGACGTAATATAATTTATTTTGGGCACGGCAGGACTATATACATGTAAAATTGGAACAGGACGGGGACAAGGTGGCGACCAAGCACAAAAAAGCACCCTGGCTGCCTAAGGACACGCGGCCAAGGCCACATGTCGACATGGTAGAAGGTGGCTCCCACGTGTCACCGTAGAGTGACACGTGGCCGGCAGTAAAGCGTAGTGGTAACACGTTGAGAAAAATCCTGAATGATTTTGGAATTGACAAAACAATCCATGTGCTCTTGATCCGGGTTAATGCGGTGAAATACTTGTTTTGTAGATTGTCCAAAGGTGTAGGGACACACATGATTGAATTTGGCAAAAAGGAGCTCAAATGTTATTTTGAGGGACTCAGACACTATGTGAAGATCATACGTTGAGTAAGGGAGCTCAGACTTTGGAATAATGCTCAAGCTCTGAGAGAAGCATTTCATGCGCAACGACCAGAATATCAATAGAGATATTGAAAGATGATTAAATTGATCATTACAACGGCTAGTAATCGAGCTAAATTATTCTTGAAGATTCTTTGTCTTGATGATCTATCAAGGACGCAAATTAAGGGAGACGAGTGTGACCTTCCTAATAAAGAACTCCATCTATGGAAACTAAAGATCATAATTGTATGGACGATTGGATCCAACGGCGAATACTTTCTTTGACAACCCTCAATAGCTATGAGATCTTCTTTAGGGATATAGTCTCGTCCAAATGGAAAGTTTTGGAGAGTGATCCTCTAGAGGCCTTGCAATGGATTGTTGGAGGTGGAGGAGTATAAAAGACATCTCAAAGTCGGAGAGAACAGCGGTTGGCGTAAGAGGGAATAGGATTCTAAATTTCAAGATTGAGAGAAATTCAGTTTTACATATTCTCCTTGATTTATTCACTGTAATACTTAGAGGTGTACACATGAGTGTTGAGCGTTAGGTGTGGAGTCCTTCGTCTCAAGAGAGATCACCGAATTGTAACCTCCGAGTAATTAACTAGTGGAATCCAGCAAATTAGCTATCAGCGTGAAGAAGTAGACGTAGCCTTGAACAAATCCGAACCACCATAAATACTCCGTAGAATTTTTCTATCCTTTACTCATTTCTGATTATATCTTGTGATAGTAAAACCGTGCACGCTGCCTATTTTGCAATCTTATGTGTGCTAATCATCTAAGATTCAAGCCTTGAGCTTATTTGATTATAATTCCGTAATTTTTTATTAAAATACTCTGTAAACACTTATTCAGCCCCTTCTAGGTGATAACGCTAGCATCAAAAAATTAGTATCAGAACCCGGTGCTCATATTTTATTGAAGTGTTATTATTTTTGAGCTAACGATCTTTATGGCTAGCAATTTTTCTCCTCATAGATTGAAGATGGAAGCAATAACGGACCACCATACTTTGAAGGAAAGGAGTACAATGATTGGCGGAATAAATTCAAGGCATATCGTAGATGCTAGGATCCCCGCATTTGGGATGTTGTTCAAAGAGACGTAAATTTAACCGCAAGCACTTCAAGCGGGACAAATGCAGGAGATAATACCAACATTACTCCCATTGCCACTCTAATTGCTACTGAGATAGCAAAGAGAGATGCTCTAGATGCTAAAGCTATTTACTCATTCTATAGTGCATTATCTTCCACTGAATATAAATGTATTGTAGATTGTTCCTCGTCAAAAGCGATTTAGGACAAACTTTATAAAGGAACAGACAGAGTCAAGGAGACTAAAGTCAATATCCTTCTTGACCAGTACAAAGTTTTCAAATGACACCCAGTGAAACAGTGACGGATATGTTTGATAGATTTAATGAGATAGTGAATGGCCTCACCTATCATGAGCAACCCATTTTTGAACCGATGCGAGTTAACAAACTCCTAAGGGCACTCACGAAGGAATGGGACAATATCAAAACTTTCATTTGAGAAACTCAAAGGATATCACCTCCATCAATGGACGAACTCATCGGAACTCTTCAGTCCTACGAAGATGAAAGAATAATGAAGAAACAACGTTAAAAGGTAAGAAATCAATTGCTTTGAAATCTAACTCTAATTCTGATGCTTCGGATCCCGAAGACGAAGACGGTGAGGAACTAGCACTCATGGTCAAGAGATTCGGAAGAACAGCTAAGAAAGGAAGAAATTTCAAAGATAAAAGAGATGTCAAACAAAGTGACCAAAGAAGATCATCCGGAGGAAGAGATGGTAGCAAAGATGTCACTTGCTATGAATGCAAAAAGAGAGGACACATCAAACCAAACTGCCCTTTGTTAAAGAAGAAAGAAAGGGATGAGAAATCCAACAAAGCCTTGAAGACAGAAACTTGGAGCGATACGGAATGTGAAAGTAATGAAGAATATGCCAACATCTGTTTTATAGCCAAGCGAGAAGATGAGTATGAGGTAACATATCTGAAAATCCCTCCTAAGGTATCCGATTATATAGATGAATTGTGTTCAAATTATAAAGCTACTCTTAAAAGGCTCTTTGAATTAAACAAGGAAGTAATCGGTTTGAATCGGAAAGATGTCTCTCAAAAGGATGAAATAAGTTTTCTAGAAAGCAAATTTTTGCAAATTAAGGAAAAATCTAATATCATTTCTATTGAAAATACGCAGTTGAAATCTAGGATTCAATCCTTAAATAGTGAAAATGTTTCCTTGAAAAAGGAAAGAGATTCGCTGGAAAAAGAAAATGTCTCTTTGAAAAAAGGAAAGAAAGTCTTTTGAGAAAGAGACTGGTTATTTGAAAAAGGAAATTTAGGATATCAACAAAAGATTTTCATCCGGCTAAAAAACGTTGCAACATATTCTTTCTTTACAAGTCCCTTACTATAATAAATCAGGACTTGATTTTCAAAAGGAAAGTGATTTGAAAAATTATTTTCCTAAAGCCAAAGAAAGGCTTAGAAAAAGATCTTCTAAATTTTAATACAAATCATTTTTCAAAACAGTTCGTATGATATGAGGGACACGAAGCATTCTAGGAGTTGTCCTAAAATATGGAAATCCACTCGAAATATTCTTAGATTTACAAATTCCTCTAACCCTAAAAGGCCCAAATAGATTTGGGTACCAAAGTAAACTTCAATTTCCTTGATGATCGTAGGTACCAATGAAAAGAAGGAATAAGTGGTACATTGATAGTGGTTACTCTAGATACATGATTGGAGACTCTAAGATATTCATCAATCTTGATAAGTTTGATGGAGGAAGCGTTTCCTTTGGCAGCAATAATAAAGGAACAATTGCTGGCAAAGGAACCATGAAGATTGACAATCTTATTATCAATGATGTCTTATTGGTCAAGGGATTGAATTTCAATCTCATAAGCATAAGCCAGCTATGCGATAATGGACACAAAGTATCTTTCGTAGAAGACAATTGTTCAAGTATAAGCTGGGACAACAAGTGCTCATTCACAAGATAAAGACTTGGCAACATGTATCTTCTGGATACATTATCCGAGGATGTGAAATACCTACTATCTCTTAAGGATGACCCAGAACTTTAGCACAAGAAACTGGGACACATAAACCTCAAACAAATTTTGAAGCTCTCTTCGAAGAAACTTATGAGAGGACTTCCGAATGCCAAGTTTGAAAAAACAAAGCTCTTGAAGCATGCACGCTTGAAAAACAAGTAAGAAATTCTTACAAATAAATAAATGAAGTTTCACTAACCGTGCTCTGCAGCTTTTACACATGGGTATTTTCAAGCTATTTGAACCCGGAATATTGGAGGTAAAAAGTACTGTCTGGTAATTGTAGATTACTACACTGGTTATACTTGGATTTTCTTTCTTACACATAAGAGTGATGCATTTTCATACTTTGAAAGTTTCTCAAAGAAAGTTCAAAATGAAAAAAGATATTCTATTTCAAGCATCAAAACCGATCATGGAGGGGAATTTGAAAATCAATACTTTACGGATTTTTGTGATTGAAATGGTGTTCGGCACAATTTGTCTTCCTCTTATACTCCACAGCAAAATAGAATTGTTGAAAGGAAAAATCATTCTTTATAAGAACACTTTTAATAGAAAGTTAAGCTCCTTCTCATTTTTGGGCGAAGGTTGTCTCAATCGCATATTATATCAAAAATCGAGTCTTTCTGAGGAGAAATTATTTAGTGATTAGCAATCACTATATCATCAGCTTATGTGACATGATTGCTCCACTCAAATAATGACACATGTCCGGTGACGTAGGCTGATTGGAAAATTAAAAAAAAAATGTTCGATTTCGGGACAAGTGTCAAAAAAGTCCTAAACCTATTGCATTAGTGCCAATTCAGTCCTAAATCTTTTTTTGGTGCCAATTCAGTCTTAAACCTTTTGCATTGGTGCCAATTCAGACTGAAACCTTTTATTGGTGCTAATTTGGTCCTAAACCTTCTATATTGTTGCCAATTCAGTCCTAAATCTTTTATATTTCTACCAATTGAGTTAATCCGGCCAATTTTGATCAAAAATCGCCGACGTAGATATTGATTGTCCTACATGACACGGCTAGCGCTAACTTGGACTTTTTTTAATATTATTTTAATATTTTAAATAATTTTTAAGCATTTTTTGGTTTTTTTCAAAATTATGTTTAAAAATTATTTAAAATATCAAAAAAATATTTAAAAAATTCACGTTAGCGCCAATCTTGCCATGTAGGATAATTGACATCCATGCCGGTGATTTCCAATCAAAATTGGCCGAATTGACTCAATTGACATAAATACAAAATATTTAGGACTAAATTGGCACTATTGTAAAAAGTTTAGGACTAAATTGGCACTAATAAAAGGCTTAGGACTTAATTGGCACCAATCAAAAGGTTTATGACTGAATTGGCACCCAAAAAAGGTTTAGGATTGAATTAGCACTAATACAATAGGTTTAGGACTTTTTTGACACTTTTCCCGTTTGATTTCTTTTTCTCTCTCCTTAGCCGGCAAACCGAAAAAGGACAAGAATAATAAATGCTCAAATTTGAACTCCCGCTTAAAACTCTATTTACTCTTGGGGAAGAACATCGAAGACGCCTTTTTTTTCTTTCCCTTTCTCCAACAAGTCTCAAGTCCTCCCCCTTTGCCCCTTCCAAAGCCTTCGCTGGTCGCAATGCTTGATGACATTTGCTTCTAGCATGTCACCTCCGCCTGCATCCATCATAGCTGTTGCTCAGATTTGCCTCTAGCACGTCGCCTCCCTCGAAGGCTCCACCGATTGCATCTGCTGGGTCCCGAGCCCTTCCGCCTTCGCCTCCACCTCCGACAACGATACGCGATGGATGGCACCAAATCTGGGGCTGTTTTCAACACGGAGATCTATCACATGGTCTATGCTCACGTCAATCTCCCGAGGCTAGCGACATCTACTATAGCCGCACACACCATCTCTTTCAACATCGGCAACTTCTAGCCCACCGTCCCATTTCGTCCCTCCGATGAGCTCGTCATCACTACTCACCCCGTCCACAATCTCATCCACTTTGATTGTCATGGGGTTGTAGAGTGGCCGAGGCCCTTGTTTAACTGTATGGGTAAAGTTGCTTACATGGGGAAAACGGGCGGCGTTGGATGTGGGGCAATCTGTGGACGCAGCGAGGGGGGTTTGCGAGCTTGATGGTGATGTTGTTGTTTGGAAAGAGGATGATTGGGAAGGATTCCAGGCCAGATTGATTAGCATGTTTATTGTGCTTTTGAGTTTAAGAAACTTTGCCAATACTCATGTTGCTACTAAGAAATTACAGTGCAAGTGTTTTGGTATATATCGAATTAAAAACTTTGTTTCTCACTCTCTCTTACTTTCAATGAGATAAAACTATGTCAAGTTACACGAATAATTCTTTTTCTTTCTTATTGTCTGGACAAAATCCAAATTTCACGCTTGAAGTTTGAGTTTGCAGACAAAGAAGAAGATGCCGATGAAAAAAACTCTTCCTATTCCAATTCTTTCAGAAAAAGACATTTCTTTTTATCAATGAGTACTACTAAATGGTCAATCTGTCTGTCGTATATAATAGATTATGATGAGGGTTATCTCATATTTAGGCCTAAAAGGGGGAAAATGTCAATTTAGCTCTTAAACCTCGGGTATGAAATTGAAACTACAGATTATGAAGTGATTGGATCGCAAATAGAGTTTTCATGAATCGTCACATTCTGACGTGGCAAAGGAACATAGAGAACGAATTTGAACCATCAAACTAAGTGCAGGGTAAACTTTCAAACCATCTATGTGATATTGATCGTCTTGTAGATGAAATAAGTACAGAAAAAGACCATGTAGATAAATTACACAGCCCACGGGCATACTCACAATTGACAACATGACGCATCTAAAGCCGCCCATGGTGCATTGGCGTGATCATGAGTGCTTGAGTGTAACATCCCGTATTCCAACTCGTTTTGGAGCCTTGAATAAATGAAAAGTCTCATCAATGTATTTCAGTCTAATCTCACTCGGAGTTGATCCCTCTCGAGCGGACTAACCAAATGGAAATGACTAACTAGGAAAATCAAGTACGTGGACCTAAGAACTTGATCCTGGATTGACTCTTTGGCCATGAAAATTGTCGAGGGAATATTTTGGACCAATATAAGCCGATCCTAGAATAATTAAGGAATGATTTGGGTAATACCATATACTTGGATCACGGGTGATTCCATTTAACCTCGTGTGGGTTTCAAACATCCCTAAATTATTTTCTAACGATCGTGACCATCGGGACTAGTGATTGAGCCTCGCAATTGAATGAAAACCAAGGTCGTCATGGCTCGAGTAATTCTTAAACGTGATTTTATCACGGGTTGATACGCGTAACTCCTAAAAGCCGCCCGTTAGTTTGAGATACGCTGAAAATTCTATTGATCGAGATTGATCACGAATCGAGCTTCAGAATTTGACGTCGGACCTTCAGGGGTTTCAATAAATAAATTTTGGACGTTTCCTCATCCAGTGTACAAATTTCTTCGCGGTTCGCCCAAAGGGTTCGGGAAAAATAAATTTGGACTAAAAAGGGGAAATTACCCATTTGCCCTTGAGGAGTACCCAATTTTTTCATTTGGACCGAAGGACATTTCGGTCAACCCTCTCTCTTGGCCGAAAATTTGACTAGTCTTGTTGGGGGGGAATTCCATTTTTACCCCTCTTGACTTTGTAGACCTAAAATATCCCACCCAAATAATTATCCTACCCTTTCTTATTAAATTTTTAATCTTCTTGCTCATTAATCTCAAGACAACATTCTCTCTCTACCTCACTTTCTCTCTCTACCCCTCATCCTCTCCCCCTTGGCCAAACACCATAGCTCTCACTCTCTCTCACCGAAAAATTTCCTAAGCCTCGCCGGATTCGTCTTGGATCGTCGGAGCTCGACTACCACCCGAACCACCTTGAACCACCGGAGTTTTGTAGATTTTTAGCCGAGCAAGGGAGTTGCCGAAGCTGCCGGTTGGAACCAAAATTTCTTCGCCCGTTTCTCGCCAGAAAACTTGCAAAAATTGTTATAAGTTGGTCCCTAACCTTATATTAGGTACCTATGGTGCTAATGGACTTGAGATTTGGTAGATTTGGGTGAAAAATTGGTTGTTTTTTGCCATTTTTATGACTTGGCCGAGAATGAAGATTTGAGGAGAGAGAAATCATGTTCTTGAAGTGAATAGTGAATTCAAGAGGATATTTGCATGTTCAAAGTTGGACCATGGTTACTTTTGCTAACTCTAGTTACTTTATGCAATTATTTAACCATGGGTAGGTTAGTTATTAACTCTAGTTAATTTTTGAACCATGTTTAGATTATATTTTAACTATAGTTACTTTTATGTGACATTATGTTGTTATGCCACGGAATTGATTAAATGTGGTATTATTATAGTTTAGTACTATAGTAGTGAATTAATTGCACGTTAGAATGTTTAAATTGTTCGACCCCGATAAATTCCCACGTTGGTAAAATTAAATTGTACGGTACGTATTAATTGCTACGTTGGTATTATTTCGATCGTGTGGCGTAGATTAATTTTTGTGGTGACAAAAATTAATCGTGTGGCTCGATTGGCCATTGGTCTTGTGTGACCTAATTGGATGGTCCCGATTTATTAATTCTCTAACGTGAGGGAATCACGTGGTTCCAATCGAGTGTCGGCCCAGTACAATTTAATCGAGTGGTCTCGATTGGGCAATTGAGGAAAATTGGAGAGATCGCATGGTCCCGATCTTTTGTTGGAGAAAAATTGGTGAGACCGGATAGGCTCGATCTGCTAATCAAGAAATTTAGCAAGGTCACATGGCGAAGATTGATTGATCGATCGGAAGAAATTAAGAGATCGTGTGGAATCGGACGAGCGATCGAGGAATTGTTGTGGTATATGGTCCTTATGAGGATTATTTGAAAGGAAGTGTGGGATTATATTACCCCGAGGCGTAATGACGTGGGGTTTGTATTTTATAAGACCATATTTTGCCTAAGGTGTTATGACGCGGGCTCTGTTATTATTATACCCCGAGGCGTTAAACGCGAGGTTCGGTATATTATTTTATCTTGATGCGTTAAACGCAGGATATTTAACCTGAAGCGTTATTACGCGGGTTACAGTGACCTGATGCATTATTACGCGGTTACAGTGACACGATGCGTTATTACACGGGTCCGTCCAGTTATACTATAGCCCGATGCGTTAAACGCGAACTTTAGACCAACGTGGAATTTTCTATGACAGCCTGATGCGTTAAACGCGGGCTTTGGATCAATGTGGATATTTATATTATGGCCCGATGCGTTAAACACGGGCCCCGGAGCACGTGGAATATTTTATTGTCAGACCGAGGTGTGGAACGCCGAAACGGGAGTAACGTAGAATATTTAGGAAAGTGTGGGAATTTTCGGAGAAAGAATGGAATTTTTGGGAATTTAATTGTGGAATTTTTAGTAAGAAAGAAGAGTTGTTGGAAATTGTTTGCTGAAAATGTGTCTGGAGGCACTAGAGCCCTAATCTAGGATTATGGGCTAGCTTATCGAGATTTTATCTCACCCTATCGTGGGTTCGTTGTTTTTCGGACCCTCCGTCAGAATAATGAATGACCCGTCTCAAAGGTTCGGGATCCTGCAGGATATGGAAACCGTAGTGATAGAGTACTCGGTAGGAGAGGACAAGGTGTACTATAGGCACGTTACTACCATTTAGGTGGACACCGGAGAGCTTTTTTGGAAGACCCATACGTACGTGGCATGGACATACCGCCACGGGGATTTGCTAATGGGACCACGGCCAGGCTTCGACATTCCCTATGACGGTGTTAGGGAATGGGACCCTACTAGTACTCCCCCTCCAGACGGTGTTGTAATGCACCCGGATGCTGGTCTTGATGACGTGGAGTCCAGCCCAGAGATTGTGGCACCTGAAGAAGACGGAGAAGTTGTGGAGCCTTCTGATCTTGAGTAGCCGCCTGAGATAGACGAGAACCAGGCCTAGGCTAGTTGGCCTCTTGGCTTTTGTAGAGTGTTGTATTTTGGTTGCGTAACGAGCTTCAACCACGTCTCTTTTTGTTATAGGTGGTTGTGAGCTTGTACGGTGGCCCCTGAAGCTCTAGGTTCGTTGAGTTTGTAGCGATTATGTATATATGTACATAAGTGTGTTTTACCATCCCAAGTTATCGTAGTTTTGTTGGTTTTCGTACGGGGATTGTTGTTGCTTCTGCATGTGTTGATTTATTTTGTTGGCCTTTAGATCCTAGAGAAGCGTACGCAAGCGAAGCCAAGTGGGATGTCGACGGCTCGCAGGGTTCGGGTCATGACACCGAGAGAGAGAGGGAGAGGGAGGGAGCGAGAGAGAGGGAGAGGGAGAGGGAGGGAGGGAGAGAGAGGGAGAGAGAGGAGTTAGTTGATGAATCATAGCCACCGATTGGGCTCCAAAGGCAACAGCAGAGGCGGAATGGCCTTAGGACCCAACAGCTACAATCGACTAGGCTCTTGGGGGAGGCAACGTGCCAGAGTAGGAGCTATGACCGGGGAAGGCTTTAGGGGAGACAAAGGTGGTAGGACGTGCCGAAGAAAGAAAGAAAGGATGTGGTCTTGGTCTTCATTGTCCTTCATCGGAAAGAACACAAAATATCCCTCACGATAATGAAAAGAGGAGAGAGGGTTTAAATGGGAGCATTAAATGTTGCTTGTGCGGGTCTTTTTTCAGTCTGCGATCGCTAAAGGAGAGAGAAAAGAAAGGATTAATTTTAGTTTTTTTATTTTCCAATCTGCCCACATCACCGGACATGTGCCATTATTTGATTGGATCAAGCATTCCACATAGGCTGATGACTTGGTGATTGCTAACCACTAATAATTTCTCCTTTACGAGACCATTACTTGAGAAAACCCCCATGAGCTTTACAAAGGAAAGAAACCAAATACATCATACTTTCATGCATTTGGGTGTACATGTTTCATTCTTAAGAATTTAAGTGATCATCCTAGAAAACTTGATGAAAGATCAAACAAATGAGTATTCCTTGGTTATTCCACATCAAGCAAGGCATACGGAATCTTCAACAAAAGCTCACGAACAGTTGAAGAGTCAATGAATGCCAGATTTGAAAATGTACATGTCACTCGGAAGACAGACACTAAAAACACAAGTACCATTTAGCGAGTTCATCATCCGAGGTTATGAGAACTCTCGATCCTATTTAGAACTTGGAAGACATTCGGACTAAGAAGAAAATCAAGATGAATCTCTAGAAAATGAAAGTAACAAGTACAAAAGGAGATACAAATCCAGCTATCCTACGGATCTTGTTATTGGAGAAATAGAAGATAAGCTCAAGAATGCTATAAATGCATTTGCATTAATTTCAAAAATAGAATCCAAAGGAATTGAGGAAGCTCTTGCAGACGAAAACTAGATAGAAGCAATGCAGCGGGAGTTACATCAATTCAAGCTTAGAGAAGTTTGGGAACTAGTACCCGGACCTAAAGATGACCCAATTATTGGAACCAAATGGGTTTTCACAAATAAGCTGGATGACAAAGGGAAAGTGACAAGGAACAAGGCAAGACTTGTTGCAAAGGGTTACTCTCAAGAAGGGGGGATCGACTACGATGAAACGTATGCTCAATAGCAAGATTGGAATCTATCGGGCTATTACTTGCCTATGCTTGTTACAACGACTTCAAGCTATATCAAATGGATGTCAAGAGCATATTCTTAAATGGATACATTAAGGAAGAATTATACGTGGAACAACCTCCAGGCTTTAAAGATCCAAAGAGCTCGGATCATATATACAAACTCAAGAAAGCTCTTTATGGATTCAAGCAAGCACCTCGAGCATGGTATGAAAGATTAAGTAATTTCCTTATCGAAAAAGGCTTTGAGAAAGATAACATAGATACAACCTTGTTTATTAAAAGGGAAGATCATGCAGAGCGAATTTAAGGTGAGCATGATGGGAGAACTTACCTTTTTCCTTGGACTACAAATGCAAACAACTTCACAAGGAATCCAATCCTGCACTCTCGAGCTAAGTATATTGAAATTGAGCATCATTTTTGTGATCATGTGTGCAATGGTAATGTTAATATTCAATTTGTTGATTTAAAACATTAATTTATTGACATATTCACAAAACTACTTGAGAAAAATACTTTTGAATATATCAAACAAGAATTAGGTATCACTATTATGCCTATTTGAGTTGCTTTCTAGACAAGTAAATATTACTTCTGAGCAGAATGCAACATGTGAAGAAAGCAAGAAGATGATGAGCTTCACCTGAAGAGATTCGATGATTGGAAGGAGTCTCGTAACTAAAACCATCATCTGAGGAAGTTATCATATGAATAAACATCCCACAAGGTTTCATCATTCAAATTTTTGGCATGTAAGTAGTTATTTTTAGCAACAAATAAGGTATGCACAATCTCGATCTTTTTAATATCATGTGAAATATTGTGATTTATGTGATTATCTTGAATGAGTTGGTTGAATACTATGATCCATCATGAATCATTTTACCTCATCATCCTTGGAATACAAATCGTTTTATAATTGTCTTCAAAAGGGTAGAACGAACCGTCTTCTTCTTCAAAAACTTTTCAGTAAGGAACTTTCTCCAAATCATCATCTCTCGGTCTTGTCCCGAAAGAGAAAGCTTCATTCGAATAATTCTCTGCTCGAATCCTCTCCAGAAATTAGTCTCAGCAAAATACTCCATTCATGGCATCCAATAGCTCCTCTTCATCAAAGAAAACCACATAGGGCACCCATCGCCCGATAGCTCCTCTTTCAATAAGGAACTTTCTCCAAATCGTCATCTCTCAGAAGGGAATGATGTTCAAATCTGAAGATCATCATGAAACCTACATATCTCTGCTTACTAGATCATCATTGCCAAACAGACCGGTTGAGAGCGAGTCTTTTGAAAAGGTTGGCTTGCACGTTTGTACTTTACTTTCGGACTCTCATCTCCAAACTCTTTGCAACTTACAAACTCCCCGCTATCTAGAATTAACTGCTTATTTCTATTCAAATTTCTGCATGCCTAATAGAGATAACATTCAGTTCTCTTTATTTGGGCAAGATTATACTCTAAGCGTTACAAAGCTTGCAGAGATTCTTAACTCCAAGCAGTATGTCTTCACCTACAATTCAATGTCTGATAAAGATGTCTTCAAGACACTCTCTATCAATCAAACAATCACCAGAACAAATGAATCTCATGAGGCCAAAAAGCTTTTCCAAGACAATGACTAGATATAAAGCCAAGATCATCCGGGCAATCTTGAATAGGAAACCTTTCTCCATCCCTCACACTGTTTTCCTACACATGCTAAGGATAGTAAGGAAGGATAAAGGAAAACTTCCCCATAGCTCCTTGATTACCAAGATTTTTCTGAAGATTGACATACCTCTTAGACTAAGTTCACTACAAGTCCCAAAGGGTAGTACGGATAGATCAATGTTGACCAATATGGGCTATAGATTAATAAGAGGGCAATGGAGAGGTAGAAAGAAGAACATAGTAGCAGTCGAACCGAGTACAGTAGCAACAGATGTCGGTCAATCCAAATGTTCACACACAAAGCTATCACCTATTGAACCCTCTTCAGGACAATCATCTAAAACTAGTCAAAAGAGAAGGCTAGAAATACTGAATAAAAAGTCCATTAAACCTGTAAAAAAGAAGAAGAAAAATGACTATTGGATACTGGTTGACTCAAAACCAAGTACTCCAAAAGAACTTCAACCAAGTAAATCAGATGAAGAGAAGAATACTCATAATTCTGTCAAAAGCATTGACGAAAGTACCATCATAATTCAGCTCTAGCAGAGTGAAGGGGTTGCACACAGGGAAGCAACATTTGAGGGGGAGGACACACAAATGGAAACTAATGCTTTTGATATAGCAGATTCCCCGTGCAAGAGCGCTTCGGATGGTCCACCACAAGACACAACAACTTCATCGTTTGAGAAGTGTGCTAGGACTCAAGGGGAGTCTTCTAACATTGGCACTCAGCCTGATGATGATTTGGGTGGTGTTCCTGACTCGGAGCTTCTCCGAGTACCGGTGCTCAAGTAGAGAGAGATGGATGAGAAATTGATAGACATTTGGACTTCTCTGCATCTGGATGTTAAAGGATTAAGGATCAAGATGGATTCTGAAGCCGTGCAACTTAAATAGGCCATATCTTCAAATACATGCCTTACAGAATCACAATTGGGACTTTTGGATAGAAAGATCCCGAACATGAAAAAGAATTCGATTAGAAGATTAAGCAACTCACCAAATTTGTCCTTGTCCAACTTCAACTTGACTAAGCTCCAACAACTTCCACTCCAGCCCCATCCACATCTACTCGAGCTCCAAATCCTCAAAACTAAAAACACTTTTCTTTTTGGTGTTTTAAATTTATCGATTTCGGATCCGTGTTAAATCTGAATGTTACTTGAACTTGAATTGTTGAACTTTTAAGTACTTTGATTGGATGATGATATTGTGGATGAATTGATTTGAGACTATATTGCATATATATTGGTATTTTGCTATATCCTTTGTGCTGATGAGAAAAAGGGGGAGAAGTTATGTATGAATATCCCCTTAAACTGTCTATGCGAGATAATGATCTACGGGTTCTTGAATCTTGTTGAATAGGTTTATACATCTTTGAGAGAGAGATGATATGTAAATCCAATAGGAACTAAACAGGTTGATATGGGAGAAGTGATCGAAGAGTCACTTTGTCATATAGAGCATGTTCTAAACAAGTTGATCACATCAAGTTGAAAATAGGTTGAACAGGTTTTAAGCTCCGGGAACAAGTTCTGAGAAAGATACAGAGCAAGATGTTTTGAGCATCATAGTATAGAATTGCCCAAAACTTAAAGTACTATTCTTTGATATATTACACTGCTATAATCTATAGAAGATTATTGATCTGATACTGATTCACGTAAATTACAAGTTCTGAACACAGAGAACCTATTACTATCATCTCATATATCCTGTTCACATACTTTAAAATTTAAATGCTCTATACCTATGCATCTATGATTCTAAAAATACTATGATATAGATTTCACAAGTTCTAAGAGCAAAAGTGGAATCACTGCGATAATGAATTCAAACCTTGAATTCATACTGTTTTAGAACTTATCTCTTGCTAAAATTTAAGATTTGAAATGATACATTGTTATTTAGCAAGACTCTCTTGAGTAACAAAATGATTATATTACTCACATTTTTACTTAACAACTGATATTTTTATGGATCGTTTTGTCATCATTAAAAAGGGGGAGATTGTTGAAAAAAATCCCTAAGTGATTTTGAAGTTGACAATACAATTCATGTACTCTTGATCCGGGTTAATGTGGTCAAGTACTTGTTTTGCAAATTATCCAAAGGCGTGGGGATACACGGGATTAAATCTGGCAAAAAGGAACTCATATGTTATTATGAAGGACTCGGACGCTATATGAAGCTCAAACATTGGAATGATGCTCAAGCTCCGAGAAAAGCATTTCATGCACAACGACCAAAATATCAATAGAAATATTGAAAGATGATTGAATTGATAATCACAATCGCTAGTAATCGAGCTGAATCATTCTTGAAGATTCTTTATCTTAAGGATCTATCAAGGACGCAGATTAAGGGAGATGAGCGTAACCTTCCTAATGAAGAACTCCATCTATGGAAACCCAAGATCATAATTGTATGGGCGATTTGATCCAATGAGGAGTACTTTCCTTTGGCAACCCTCAAGCGCTATGAGATCTTCTTTTGGCATATAGTCGGAAGTTTTGGAGAGCGATCCTCTAGAGGTTTTGCAACGGATAGTTGGAGGTGGAGTATAAAAGACATCTCAAAGTCGAAGAGAACAGAAGTTAGCGTAAGAGGGAATATGATTCTAAATTCAAAGATCGAGAGAACTTCATCTTTACAAATTCTCCTTGATCTATTCACTGTAATACTTAGAGGTGCACACACGAGTCTTGAGCGTTAGGTGTAAAGTCCTTCGTTTCATGAGAGATCACCGAGTTGTAACCTCCGAGTAATTAACTAGTGGAATCCAAACGATTAGCTGCCAGCATGAAGAAATGGGCGTAGGTTTGAATAAAGCCGAACTATGATAAATCCTCTATGCAGTTTTTCTATCCCTTACTCGTTTCTAATTATATCTTATAATAGTAAAACTGTGTTTGCTGCCTATTTTGCAATTTCATGTATGCTAATCATCTAAGGATCAAGCCTTGAGCTTATCGATTATAATTTCACAATTGTTTATTAAAATCCTCTATAAACACCTATTAATCTCCCTTTCGGTGATAACGCTATCACCAACGCACATGTCCCCACGGCAAGCGGCTACAAGTCGCTGACCCGATTATAAGCTAATAACTACAAGCTCGCTGGCCAAGCTAACCGGTCATCACTTGCTTTTACTATAAATAGAAATTGAAGTCGGTTCATTCAGTAGCTCTTGTCAAAAACCTCTATCGTTACCCCGCTAGTACATTGCCATTCCCACGACCGCCACCACCATCCCTTAGCTATTTACTCCCAAGTCGTCCGCCAACCGTCCCGTCCGTCATCCGTTGTCATCATTGTTCAACTCCTTCAGAAATCAAGGCAAGTGGATTTCTAACTTTTATAATTTGTTTTGATTGGCATTTGAATTGTTCGTCAATAGTTTGAAATCTAGATTGTATTCTTGAATTTTCTCTTGATATGCTTGATTCTTGCATTGATGGACTTCCTGAAAAGAATATGAGCATTTAAATGAATGATTCATTCATCTTATTGAATTTCTAAACAATGACGGTGAGATTGCATTGTGTATGCATAGCATGGCATTTCATGATGAAACAAGTGAAACACTCATCGTGGGTCTATACAATGTTATACCACCATAAGGTTTATCCAGCAATGCCTTTTCATGCTGGAGGGAAATTTGGGATGCCTTCGATGTACTTTAATCGGAGAACGCCTTCGTCTTTGAGCTTGAGATGCCTCAGAGTGAGATGCCGCATGAGTCTATCCGCGAGGATGGCACACCTGTGTGAGGTTTATCCGTGAAGGAGCCGGAGTGCAACGCATATTAACTCATGAATGTTTGAACGAAATCTTACTTGATTCTCTTGAGATGGATGCATTGGACTCATGAATTGTTGATGTGGCATTCCAATTTCAATGTTTACATTCTATTGAGTTAGATGTTAATTGCTGAGGCGTTAGCTCTCTGTTGTTGGTTTGTGATTTTGAGGTAGTAAGAATGCCACAAGTTAGTCCTGCTACACCGAACTTATGTTATGCAGATCCCCGAAAATGTATCTCATCCCGAAAGGACTATGTATATGCAGACTATCCCGATGAAAAGTTTAAGAAATTAAGAGTACCCTATTAATCTAGGTAGGACCGATGTCCGCCGCAATCCTGTATCGTTTTGTTGCATTGTACATGATTAGTGAGGACGACGTACTTTTGGGTCCTCTTCCATTTCGGGAGGATGATGATGACGACCAAGGGTGGTGAAATGTGATAGTTTGTGGGAAACGGGATAGTTTGCTCATGTATGTTAAAAGGCTAGTGATTTCACCTAGAGGGGGGTGAATAGGTGATAAAGAGTGATTTTTAAAATTCTATTGCAAAATTCAGAACACATGGCGTAAAATAGAGATCTCGGATGATCAATCAATCCAATTGATGCAGGATATGTAGCAAGGTCAATGTGTCCTATTCATGCGCAGTTTAGCTATCACAAAATATCTAGAGTGATCGGAGAAGAGATAACAAAAACTGCACAGAGGGATTATAGTGGTTCGGCTTTGGTTAAGCCTACGTCCACTTCTTCGACTGACAGCCATTCGGCTGGATTCTACTAGTAAAACTATTCGGAGGTTACGGATTAGTGATCTCCTTAACACGCAGGAATTCACACCCCACGCTCAACACTCGTGTGTACACCTCCTCACAATTACAATGGATGGATCAAGAAGTGTGTTTGAATGGAGTATACTCTATCTAAGAATTGTGAACACTTTTCCCTCTTTACGCCAATCTCTCTTATTCCCTTCATCTTCAAGATGTCTTTTATACTCTTCCGCATCCAATCTAGCCGTTGCAAGGCATCTAGAAGAGATCTCTCCAAATCTATTCTTTTGGGCGAGATTTTTGTCAAAAAGAAGATCTCTTAGACGTTGGGGATCGCCAAAGGAAAGTCTTCCCCACTTGGATCAAATCACCCATACAATTGTGATCCCGGGTTTCCATAGATGGTTTCTTCCATTTGGAAAGTCTTTGTGTGTCTTCTTGGTTCCGCATCCTTGATTGATCTCAATCACCGAGAATCTACAAGAATGATCTAACTCAATGGTGTCCGTTGATATGCATCAATTAAGTTCAATCTGTATTCCTCTTGAGATTCTGATCACTGCCCGTGAAGTACTCCTCTCAGAGCTTGAGCATCATTCCAACGTCCGAGCTATCCCCGCTTCAACGTCCGAGCTCGAACCAGTGTATGAGACTCTCAGAAACAATATCTGAGCCAAAATATTTTTGTCAGACTCAATCCTGTGCATCCCCGCACCAAAAGATATCTGCAAAATAAGTAAATCACAGCATTAGCTCAAAACACAAGAGTACTAGGATTGTTTTGTCAACTTCAAAATCGTCTAGGGATTTTTCTCAACAATCTCCCCCTTTTTTATGATAACAAAACAATCCACTATAATAATGAAAAATTGAGTTTAGAAAAGGATGAGCAACTTCAACAAAGTTACTCTAGTGATAATCTTGCTCAGTAATAATTTTGGAGTTTCGTTCCTTGTACTTTTAGCAAGATTAAGTTCTGAGAAAAAATGCATTTATATGCTATGATGAGCAATATTCAGAACCTGTGTTATCTCAATCGATAAGTTTGTATTCTAAGTGCATTGAGATGTGAAACGGTTTCAAATACGAACAAGTATGAAGGTTGTAAGTTCTCGGAACATCACGCTTTGTCGGATGCTCGGAACTTGTCATGTTTAGTCAGAGCTTTCAAATATGAGATTTTGAAAGAGTGGAACTTGTTCACCTGCTCCGCTTATGATATGATATTCCTTCTCGGATGATGTTTCCACGGATAATGCTTAACCTGAAATCTTGTATTTAAGGAATTATTGCCAAAGTACGCACGCATCTCACACGATTCAAGTATGCAATCATGTATATCACATTACAACATCATCACGGATATCTCAATTATATCTCAATACTATTCTTCCCCTTTTTGTCATCAGCAAAAGGGAATGACCTACATAGTCAAATAGTGTTAAAGTGTTGCTCCCCCTGAATCCAATGCCTATTCGGGTCACCTTATGTAGTATATTCAAAACATGCAAGCATTTAAATTGTGAATCATTCAATCAAATAAGAACGGAATGTAGAGTAAGATTCACAGTACATATGAGGATTTTATTTCAAGGCAACTAGATGAAGTCTAGGCGAAAGGATTTTTATGAAGTTGGAGAGTTTTTTAGTAGATCTGATACACGACGGCGCGTGTCATTTGAGACAGCTTGTCATTGACTTCAGTTGCTAACTTGTGCAGATTCTTTTCAGGCTGTTCGACTTCGAGGCCTGTGAAATGGAGTTTGTTGATCATATCTTCTTTGAGGGTCTGTCCCTTCAAACTCAGCTATTCTTTGATTGCAGTCATCTCAATGTTGAGTTCTATGCTGAACTTCCTCAGGTTATCTTTGCATTTACCCCGTTTGAACGGAATATCCCAAAGTTTGTCATTGTCCGAGATTTATGGTTTCTTCGTTTCCCAACAATGACACCATTCTCCCCGAGTGTGATCATGTTTGTCTTGTTGAATCTTTCGGACGATATCCATGTTCATCACAATAGATAGCTTGTCAAGGGCCTGTATGCCTGTCAAAATGTAGCTTGGATCTAATTTGCGTTCTTCCACCATTGCTCTTGCATATTCCGCTCGAGCAAAATCTTGCTCATTTTCCTTGCAGAAGTGAAGGAGATCATGAATGTGGAAATCTTCCAAATTCAGCTCGTTATCGGTTTGAGTTCCTTGCGGTGATGCCTTCCTCAATTCCTCCTCGGTTAGCTTGTTCGCATATTCAATCACTTCTTGTTCCGAGAAGAACCCGTTGTGCTTTATCAAAACTTTCACCGTTTTCTCATTGTCTCCTTTACGTCGAGCTGCAAGAACCATCTTCCTAACAACTTTGGCCAGCCTTATTTTCCTTTCAAGATAAAAGGCAGCCCTTTTAGCGATGAGAGATCTTACCGATTCACAATGCTGGTCAGATTCCTTCCCCGTTATTTGTGAGGAGCTCTATGGTGTTGTGGATAGTGTGAAGTCTTGTGGGAATTTCATCAGCACTAGTTTTGAAAATTCCTCCACCCTTTAGTTGATGGACTCCTAAAGTGTATCCATCGTCTTGGTTAATCTGTCGGTTTTGAAGAGGATTTGTCTTGCTTTCTCCGAAAGGTTCCGTGTCGGTGCACCGAATTCTTCCATTATTCTTTCTCTTATCTCTCCTGTCTCCCGAAAGAGCAGATTGTACATTCCGGTGATTTGGTGCTTCATCTCGGTACATAACATCTTCCAACGGTTCAGAGTCATGATTCTAACTCATTTTTTCTTCTTCTATGCCCGGTTACGTTTCCATGTCTTCCCCCTGAGATTTTTCTTCTTGGCATTCTATTAGTTGCGTTGGATCATCGGTTTCTTCTTTGCAATTCTCAACTAGAACGTCATGGTATTCTGCCAACATCTCTTTGTGATAGATGTCTTTTTCTTCCAGCATTTCATGTTTTGCTTTTGTGACTGTTGTTCTTTCTTTTCTAACTTTTGCAACGAACTTGTTGAGGGAAAGGTGATCATCATTCTCTAAATCACTTTGAGAAAGATCGGGGAATTTTGTTGAGAAAGGGATGTTTTTGGGGTCCATGAGGATTAGAGAGGATTGACAGCTTTAGGAATTTGGAATTATGGAAGACTTTGGAGGAGAATGAGTGTGTAAACTACTCCTTTCAAGGTTGGAGAGATGACTTTGATTTAGAAAGAAGGAGAGATTCCGTAAAAGATAATCCTGATTTTGATAAAATAGGAAATTCTTTTGAAAAGATTTTGAGAAAATTTTAACTCAATCAATTTAAATTTCAATCAATGCAACCAAATATTCAATCAGAGCAATCAGCACAATCACATAATATTTGCCAAATATTTCGGAAGATTGTGTTGATGCGTACCTTATTTGTTGCCAAAAATAAAAACGACTTACGCGCTAAGATTTCGAACAATCAAATCTTTTGTCGTATCCGCTCGTAAGATGTTGTCTCCAGATGATTCTCTATGTTCCGAGATCTTTAAGTTCCTTTAGAAGATGTTTTCAAGTTCTGGAGCTGCTGAAGGTCTTCGGATGATACTTTCAAATTCCGAGAAAGTTTCTCTTGTCTAGATCTCAGCTCAAATAGGAATCATGGTAATACCAAATTCTTGTCTAATGTACTCAAATGTATTTTTATCAAGTGCTTTAGTGAATATGTCAGCCAATTGATGTTTAGAATCTACAAATTGAATGTCAACATCACGGTTATGCACATGATCACAAATAAAATGATGCTTGATTTCAATATGCTTAGCTCGTGAGTGTAGAACTGGATTCTTTGTAAGGTTGATAGCACTTGTGTCGTCACATTTGATTTCCACGTTGTGAGCTTCAACACCAAAGTCCTTCGGTTGTTGCTTCATCCATAGTATTTGAGCGCAATGACTTCCAAGTGCCACATACTCGCCTTCTGCAGTTGATAGAGTTACGATGTTCTGTTTCTCGAGTACCAAGACACCAAGCATTGATCCCAAAAGTTGACATGTGCCTGAAGTACTTTTTCTATCTAACTTACTACCTACTAGATCAGCATCCGAATAGCCATGTAATATGAAATCTGAAGTTTTGGGATACCATAATCCCAAGTTTGGATTAGTTCCTATGTACTTGATAATTCTTTTGACAACAGACATGTGAGATTCTTTAGGATCGGATTGAAATCTCACACACATGCATACACCGAAGATAATATCGGGTCGAGAAGCAGTAAGATATAACAAAGAACTAATCATGCTCCTGTACAGCTTCTGATCAACCACTTTCCCTTATTCATCCTTATCCAATTTGGATGAGGTAGATATAGGCAACTCTGTTTTCTTGCAATTATTTTGACCAAACTTCTTTACTAGTTCCAAGGCATATTTTTCTTGATGTATGAATGTGTCCCGATTAGTCTGATTCACTTGTAGACCTAGGAAGAATTTGAGTTCTCCCATCATGCTCATCTCGAACTCATTCTGCATGGTCTTTTTTGAAACCTTTTTCAGTAAGAAAATTACTTAACCTTTCATACCAAGCTCGATGTGCTTGCTTCAGCCCGTAAAGAGCCTTCTTCGGTTTGTACACATGATCTAAGTTCTTTGGATCTTCAAAGCCTGGAGGTTGTTTGACATAAACTTCCTCCTTGATATACCTATTGAGAAATGCGCTTTTAACATCCATTTGGTACAATTTGAAGTCATGATGGCAAGCGTAAGCAAGTAACAATCCGATAGACTCTAGCCCCGCTACTAGTGCGTAGGTTTCATCATAATCAATTCCTTCTTCTTGTGAGTAGCCTTTTGCAACTAGCCTTGCTTTGTTCCCGATTACCTTTCCTTTGTCATCCAGCTTATTTCGGAAGACCTATTTGATTCCAATAACGGGATGATTCTTTGGTTCGTGTACAAGTTCCCAAACTTCATTCAATCTGAATTGTTATAACTCTTGTTGCATAGTTTCGATCCGGATTTCATCTTCAAGAGCTTCTTCAATTCTTTTGGGTTCAACTTTAGACACTAGAGCAAAGGCATTTATTGTATCCTTGAGTCTGGATCTGGTTTTGACTCCTTCATCTATGTTTCCAATAACCTGATTTGCGTAATGACTTGATTTGTATTTCCAGCTCCTATTTGATTTGTCATGTTCAATTTCAGTGAGATCTTCGTCATTTGAATCTTCGGATGATGTACTTTGCGGAGTATTTTCCATGTTACGAGAGATTTCTTCTGGTTCTGCATCTTCGGATGATGGTTTTTCCTTCACAGATGATGAGTTCTGATTTTCAGATCGTGTTGTTTCTTGCGAATCCATCGTCCGAGTAACCCGCTCTTCTTCAAATTTCACATTCATTGATTCCTCGACTATTTGAGAAATCTTGTTGAAGACTCGATAAGCCTTACTAGTTGTGGAGTAACCCAAGAATACCCCTTCGTCCGATCTCTCATCAAACTTACCAATCCTATCACTTGCATTCTTGAGAATATAACATTTACAACCAAACACATGAAAATATGAAATATTTGGTTTCCTTCCCTTGTAGAGTTCATATGGAGTTTTCTCAATCAATGGTCCGAGAAAAACACGATTGATAATGTAACAAGCGGTTGAAATTGACCCAGCCCGTAAATGGAGTGGAGCTTTACTTTCAATTAGAAAAGTTCATGCCATTTCTTGCAAAGATCTATTTTTCTTTTCAACAACTCCATTTTGTTGTGGAGTATATGGAGAAGAAAAATTGTGTTGAAAACCATTTTGATCACGTAAATCAGCAAAGTAGTGATTTTCAAATTCTCTTCCGTGATCGGTTTTGATACTTGTAATTGAATAACCTTTTTCATTTTGAATTTTCCTAGAAAAGGTTTTAAAGAATGAGAATGCATCATTTTTGTGAGTAAGAAAGAATACCCAAGTGAATCTAGTATAGTCATCCACAATAACAAGACAACACATTTTACCTCTAATACTCTGTGTTCTAGTGGGTCCGAAGATATTCATGTGCAACGGTTGCAGAGCATGGGCAGTGATGACTTCATTTATGGGTTTGTAAGAATTTCTTACTTGCTTTCCAGGTGTGCATGCTTCGCAAAGTTTCGTCTTTTCGAATCTAGCATTTAGAAGTCCTCTCACAAGCTTCTTTTTGTAAAGTTTGTTGATTTGTTTGAAGCTTATATGTCCCAGCTTCCTATGCCATAGTTCCGGATCGTCTTTGACGGCTAAAAGACATTTTTCATTCTCGGATGATGTATCCGGAAGGTACATGTTGCCATATCTTCGTCCGGTAAATGATGACTTGTTGTCTTGGCTTGTACACGAGCACTTATTTTCTGCAAAAGAAACTTTGTATCCAATATCACATAATTGGCTAATACTAACAAGATTGAAGTTCAAACCCTTGACTAATTAAACATCTTTGATGAGTAGATTGCCAATCTTCACGGTTCCTTTGCAGATAATCGTTCCTTTGTCGTTGCCTCTAAAGGATACGTTTCCTCCATCAAATTTTTTGAAATCAATGAACATGGATGAGTCACCAATCATATGTCTGGAGCACTCGCTATCAAGGTACCATTTGTTTCTTCTTTTGTTTGGTACCTGCAACGATCAAAGATTCTCACTTTTTCTTTGGTACCCAAATTTGCTTGGGTCCTTTGAGGTTAGTCGTAGAAGTGTATCTAAGAATGTTACGTGTTGATCAATTAATCTTTGAGCAATAGCTCCTTGAATGCTTCGGATCTCCACAATTTGAACATCCCGAGAGATGTTGTCCTTCAAATCTCACAAATTGTTTCCTAAAGTGACTCACGTAGGCGTGTTTAGAGCGTCGCCGATTGAGTCTTTCTTTTACCATTGGAAAATAATTTTTCTCATCACTTTCCTTTTGAAAATCGAGTCATGACTTGTTATAGTAGGGAACTTGTATGGAAAGTATACGTTGCAAAGTTTTTGAACCGGATAAAAAATTTTTGTGTATCTCTAAAACTTCCTTTTTCAAAACGACATTCTCTTTTTCGAAAAGATCTTTTTCCTTTTTCGGAGAAATGTTTTCCTTTTCAAAAGGATTTCCTTCCTTTTTCAAGAAATTGTTTTCCTTTTCAAGAGATTCCACCATTGATTTCAATTACGCGTTTTCGCAAGATATAGAATCGAATTTCTCATTTAGTTGGAAAAATTCCTTTTCGAGAAAACTAATTTTGTCTTTTTGCGAAGTATCCTTTTGTTTAAAAACAACTACTTCCTTTTTCAATTCAAAAAGTCTCTTAAGAGTAGCCTTGTATTCTAAACATAACTCATCTATAAACGCAGATATTTTAGGAGAGATGTTTGGGTGAGTTACCTCAAAATCATCATCCGAGTCCGCCATTAGACAAACATTTGTGTATTCTTCATCACTTTCACATTCGGTGTCGCTCCAAGTTTCTGCTTTCAAGGCTTTCTTGGATTTCTCATCCTTTCCTTTCTTCTTTAATAGAGGGCAATTGGGTTTGATGTGGTCTCTCTTCTTACATTCGAAACAGATAACTTCTTGACCTTCATTTTTGGTCTCAGATGATCTTCTCCGATTGAATCGTCCGAGATCCTTTCTGTCTTTGAAGTTCCTACCTTGTTTAGCCATTCGTCCGAATCTTCTGACCATGAGCGCTATATCTTCATCATCTTCGACTTCAGAATCTGAAACATCGGAATCAACATTAGATTTTAAGGCAATTGACTTCTTATCTCTAGTTGTGGTTTTATCATTGATTCTTTCTTCTTCATAAGATTGAAGAGTTCCAATGAGCTCGTCCATTGTCAAGGGAGATATTCTTTGAGTCTCTCGAATAGAAGTTTTAACATTGTCCCATTCCTTTGTAAGAGCTCGTAGTAGCTTATTGATTCTCATAGGTCCAGAAACCGGTTGTCCGTGATATGTGAGACCATTCACTATTTCGGTGAACCTATCAAACATTTCTTTCACTGTCTCTTCGGGCTTCATTTTGAATGCTTCATATTGTCCGAGTAGAAAGTTGACTTTTGTCCCCTTTACTCTGTCTGTTCCTTTATAGGCAACGTATAGCTTATCCCATATTTCTTTTGATGAGGAGCAATCTGCAATACGTCTATATTCGGTATGAGATAATGCACTGTAAAAAGAATAAATGGCATTTGCATCAAAAGCATCTCTCTTGGTTATCTCTGTTGTAGTTAGAGCGGCCGTCGCGTTATCTCCTCCACTTGTAGTCTCTGTCGTTGGATTTACTCCTCTTTGTACGACATCCCGGATTTGAGGATCCCGGCATCCGAGAAATGCTTTAAATATGTTCTATCAGTCGCTATAATATTTTCCTTCAAAGTATAGTGGCCTGTTGTTGCTTCCACCTTCGATCCAAGAGGATGAGAAATTGCTAGCCATAAATATCGTTAGCTCAGAAGTAAAAACACTTCACAAAATATGAGCACCAGGCTCTGATACCAATTGTTAAAAGGCTAGTGATTTCACCTGTAGGAGGGGTGAATAGGTAATAAAGAGTGATTTTTAAAATTCTATTACGAAATTCGGAACACACGACGTAAAACAGAGGTCTCGGATGATCAATCAATCCAATTGATGCGGGATATGAATAGGGTCAATGCGTCCTGTTCATGTGCGGTTTAGCTATCACAAAATATATAGAGTGATCGGAGAAGAGATAAGGAAAACCGCATAGAGGGATTATAGTGGTTCGGCTTTGGTTAAGCCTACGTCCACTTCTTCGGGCCGATGACAGCCAATCGGCTGGATTCCACTAGTAAAACCGCTTAGAGGTTACAGATTAGTGATCTCCTTGACACGCAGGAATTCACACCTCACGCTCAACACTCGTGTGTACACCTCCTCACAATTACAATGGATGGATCAAGAAGTGTGTTTGAAATGGAGTACACTCTATCTAGGAATTGTGAACACTTTTCCCTCTTTACGCCAATCTCTCTTATTCCCTTCGTCTTCGAGATGTCTTTTATACTCTTCCGCCTCCAATCTAGCCATTACAAGGCATCCGGAAGAGATCTCTCCAAATCTATTCTTTTGGGCGAGATTTTTGTCAAAAAGAAGATCTCTTAGCCGTTGGGGATCGCCAAAGGAAAGTCTTCCTCGCTTGGATCAAATAGCCCATACAATTGTGATCCCGGGTTTCCATAGATGGTTTCTTCCATTTGGAAAGTCTTTGTGTGTCTTCTTAGTTCCGCATCCTTGATTGATCTCGATCACCGAGAATCTACAAGAATGATCCAACTCGATGGTGTCCGTTGATATGCATCAATTAAGTTCAATCTGTATTCCTCTTGAGATTCTGATTACTACCCGTGAAGTACTCCTCTCAGAGCTTGAGCGTCATACCAACGTCCGAGCTATCCATGCTTCAACGTTTGAGCTCAAACCAGCGTACGAGACTCTCGGAAACAACATCTCGAGCCAAAATTTTTTTGTCGATTCAATCATGTGCATCCTCGCACCAAAAGATAATCTGCAAAACAAGTAAATCACGGCATTATCTCAAAACACAAGAGTACTAGGATTGTTTTGTCAACTTTAAAACCGTCTAGGGATTTTTCTCAACAATGTATAGCAAAGTTGTAGTTGTAAGTTGTTAACCATTTTTTGGATGTATATATCCGTTGATTGGCTTGGGTAGTTGTCTTTTGATCCGGCTTCCTAGATGTTTAAGCGTACACGTAAACCGAATCAAATGCTGTAAATATGTTTGATGAAATAAAGGGTTGAATTCTGATATATATTCATAGCCCGATGAGTATTTGATTGCTATTGTACGTGTGATTTGATTTCTGAAATATATTTGAAGTCTAGTGAGTATTTGATTATTGTTGCACATGTGGTTTGGTTAGTAAAACCATGAAAGGTCAAACCCTTTGGTAGGCGTGTCTATTGTTGGTGTTTGAAGTTTATTATGCACTTGTTATGTGTGGCCGACTATTTATTTTGAATAGAGCTTCCGCATGTGCCAATGTATAACTAAAGATTAAAGAAAAAAGTGTAAGCTAATGGTGAGTGCGACTAGGACATCACTGTTTGTTTTGGTAACATAACGAGATTTTGGAGTGATAAGGTGCACTGGAGGACGAAGTGTTTGGTAGGCACGTACATTTAAAACTACAAGTGTTTGTACTCGTGATTGCTTTTGATTGGCGGTAACAAATTCTACTTATTCTGATAGTTAGGAATTGAGATTATTTCTCATAAAAAGGTGACTCATTGAATTCTTCTAACCATTGTGCAGAAGAGTCAAAATTATGATAAGACCAAGTGGAACGCAAAGGACAACCGATGAGGCTATAGGTAATGATCCTCGAGTAGAGGGAATCCCGCAAGCACTCACTACCGTAGGAGATCTAATGCAAGAACAAGCTAGGCAACAAGCTGCTGCAAATATTGAGAATCATGAATGTTATATTCAAGAACTACTAGAAAGATTCCTAAAGTTGAAACCAAGTGAATTTGTTGGGCGGGAAGACCAGACGAAGCCGAAAAGTAGGTCAAAGGCATGGAAAGAATCTTTAAAGTGTTGAATTGTTGTGAGGCTAAAAAGGTTACTTTAGATGAATATCAATTAGAATGAAATGCTGAACATTGGTGGAGGGCAATGAGGGCAACAATATTTTCCTCTGATGTAGAAATTACTTGGAATAGGTTTGTTGAAGTATTTAATTGGAAATATTGTTCAAATACTGCTCGAAGTTAGAAAATGAAAGAATTTATAAAGTTAATTCAAGGAAGTATGTGTGTGGATGAATTGAGGCTAAGTTTTCAGAACTATCTAAGTATATACCTAGATTTGTTGAGAATGGAGAAGATAAGGCAAGATGATTCATTGATGGATTGAGAAATGATATCGGGAGACAATTGGTACCTTTTGATATAAGAGATTATACTACCCTATAAAGACAAGTTCAATTGGTTGAGCATGCATTGGCAAAAGAAAGAAAAGAAATAGAGCCATAAAGTAGGATGAATCGTTATATTCCTCCGAATACTTTTCGGAATGACAAGAGACCCAACCCATTTTAGAATCGTTCGTTTACTCCAAATAAAAGAAGTACTAATGGAAGTCCAAAATGGATGAACTCTAGATAGTTCGAGGAAAGAAGGCAATGCCCGAACCAACCTTGTCGTAGTTGTGGTAAGGAACATGGGAGTGCACCATGTCCCAAATGGCAAAGATGTTTTAAATGTGGACAAACAAGTCACGGATTCCAAGAATGTTCTCTAAATGTCCAATCGCAAAGAAATAGTCAACCACAACAGACTAATGTTGCATCTTTTTCTCAAGAAAGTGTTAATCAACAACCACCAGCTCGAGCAAGGGTTTATGCAGTTACTTAGGAAGAGGAAAAGATCTCTAAGGCTATAATTACAGGTACAATCTCTATAAATAACTGCAAAGCTTATGCCTTGTTTGATACAAATGCAACGCATTCATTTATTTCGTTAAGACTAATACAGATGAATAACTTAAGTACTAGACCCATGGAAGTACCTCTTAATGTTGTTACACCCCTAAAGGATGTTGTTTTATCCATAATGATGTGTAAGAATGTCAAGATAGAAATAACTGGAAGAGAATTGATTGTAGATCTAGTGATCTTGGCTATGTATGACTTTGACATCATCCTAGGGGGATAAGTACATCATGAATGCCATAACTTGTGTACGGCGTTCACTTGAGTGTCATAACTTTCAAAACGTTCACTTAGGTACCATAACTTTCAAAAATCGTTCACTTGAATGCCACGTCGGAACAAAATCGTTCACTTGAGTGCTATAGTAATTTTTCCGGCGTGCCACATCATCTTTTCGGCGAGTCACGTCAGCTTTTCGGGGTACCACGTTAACTTTCTGACCGCCGCGTCAGCTTTTCCGACGTCTATATCAACATGGCACTCAAGTGAGAGCTTTTTAAAAGTTATGGCACTCAAGTGAACGCCGTACAAAAGTTATGGCACTTCTAGTGTACTTTTCCCTCATCCTAGGTATAGATTGGCTTCATAAGCAAAGAGCTAAAGTGGATTGTTATGGGAAGACAATACAATTTAATTCACCATACCAACCTAGTTTTGAATTTATTGGAAACCATGCAAGTTGCACAAAAATGTTGATCTCGGCTTTAGAAGCCTATCAATTACTTGAGGTGGATATATGAGTTATTTGGCAATTGTAAAGGACGAAGGAAAAGAAAGTACCAAATTTGATGAGATACCCATAGTAAGAGAATTCCCTTATATTTTTTTGGATGAATTACCGAGATTACCTCCTAAACGTGAGATTGAGTTTATGATTGAACTAACCCCTGGAACAAAACCAATTTCGAAAGCCTCTTATAGAATGGCATTAGCAAAACTAAAAGAATTAAAAGTTCAATTACAAAAATTGTTGGATATAGAGTTTATCGGACCAAGTGTGTCACCATGAGGTGTACCAGTATTATTCGTATGGAAAAAGGATGGCTCCTCGCGAATGTGCATTGATTATAGATAGTTAAATGGAGTGACAATTAAAAATAAAATCTCTAGAATTGATGATTTGTTTGATCGGTTGCAAGGAGCGTCGGTATTTTCAAAGATTAACTTGAGACCGGAGTATCATCGGTTAAGGATTAATGATGAGGATGTGTCGAAAATAGCTTTTCGAACTCGTTATGGACACTACGAGTTTTTAGTCAAGCCATTTGGATCAACGAATGCACCTGCAACATTCATGGACTTGATGAATAAGTTGTTTAAACCATTCTTAGATCAATTTGTGATAGTATTTATTGATGATATCCTAGTTTACTCAAAGGAACCCGTGGAATATGAGGAACATATGAAAATAGTTTTGCAAATTTTGAGAGAACATGAACTGTATGCCAAATTTAGTAAATATGAATTTTGGTTAAATGAGGTTACACTCTTAGGGCATGTTGTGTCTAGCTAAAGAATATTAGTTGATCCATCTAAGATTAAGGTTGTGATTGACTGGCCAACACCAATGATAGTAACTAAATTTCGAAGTTTTATAAGACCATCGGGTTATTATAAGAGATTTGTGGATGGATTCTCCGGTATTACGGGTTACTTATCTAAGTTAACAAGGAAGAATGCTAAATTCATATGGGACAAAGAATGTGAAAAGAGTTTTCAAGAACTTAAGGAAAGATTGACATCAACACCGGTGTTAATTATACCCTCGGGATCTAAAGGATATGAAGTGTATAGTGATGCTTTCCTAGAGGGATTAGGTTGTATTTTAATGCAACGCGGAAGGGTTGTGACATATGCTTCTAGGCAACTGAAACCATATGAGTTGAATTATCCAACTCATGATTTAGAATTGGCTGCGATCATTTTTGCATTGAAAATATGGAGACATTACATTTATGGAGAAAAGTTTGAAATATATACAGATCATAAGAGTCTCAAGTATATGTTCTCGCAAAAAAAAAAATTGAATATGAGACAAAGGAGATGGATGGAGTTATTGAAGGATTATGAATGCGAGATATTATACCACCTAGGGAAAGAAAATAAAGTGGTAGATGCTCTTAGTCGGAAATCTGCACAAGTGGCAAACCCGATGATTCAAGAATGGAATTTATTAGAGAAAGCATCATGTTTAGAATTGAAATTCGAAATGGAAAATCTTACTTGTGTTTTAGCAACTATGAGAATAGAACCTAATGTTGTTCAAAGGATCAAAGTGTTGCAACAAAAGGATAATGAAATTTTAGAGATTAAGGAAGCAATGGTAAAAGGAAAGAGACCTGACTTCCATATGACTAATGATGGAATAGTAAGATTCTAAGGAAGATTGTGCGTACCAGACGATAAAAAATTAAGAGAGGAAATTTTCTCTAAAGCACATCAAAGTCAGTACAGTATTCATCTTGGAAATATGAAGATGTATCGTAATCGTCGCTAACACTATTGATGGAATGGAATGAAAACCGATATCGCTAGACATGTTGAGAAATGTCTAACCTATCAGCAAGTAAAAGCGAAACATCGGAAACCAGCAAGTGTGTTGAAACCCTTAGAAATTCCTGAGTAGAAATGAGAACACAAAATAATGGATTTCGTGCAAGGACTTCCAAGAACACCACAAAGTCATGATTCTACTAGGGTAATAGTGGATCGATAAACCAAAAGCGCTCACTTGTCGGCAGTAAGAAGGAATTATAGTTTAGATTATCTTGCCAATCTATACGTTAAATAGATAATATGGTTACATGGTGTACCGGTAACAATAACGTCGGATTGAGATTCAAGGTTTACACCCAACTTCTGGAAAAATTTGCAAGATGCTTTAGGAACAAGGTTACAATATAGTACTTCCTTTCACCCACAAACAGACGGGCAATCTGAAAGAGTAATTCGGATATTATAGGACATACTGCGAGCATGTGTTATTGATTTTGAAGGCGGTTGGGAGGAAAATTTGCATTTAGTGGAATTTGCCTATAACAATAGTTTCCAACAAAATATAGGCATGACTCTGTTTGAGGCCATGTTTGAGGATTTATATGGTAGAACCCGTAAAACTCCCATATGTTGCAATGAAATTTGACAGGACCAAAATTGGTTCAAATCACCACCAGAATGGTGAAAATTATATGGGAAAGACTTAAGGTTGCTCAAAGATGGGCAAAAAAGTTATTTCGACAAATGACTAAGGCTGTTAGGGTTTGAAGTAGGTGAATATGTGTTTCTAAAAGTATTGCCCATGAAAGGAATCTCAAGATTTGGGGAAACGAGGAAATTACTTGAGAAAGTGGGTGATTTAGCTTACAGATTGGCATTACCACCAAAGTTGGCACAAATACATGACGTATTTCATGTATCAATATTGAGAAAGTATCATCCAGACCCTAATCATGTGTGAGACTATGAAACTATTGATATTGATGAAAGGATCAGCTATATTGGGGAAAAGTACACTAGAAGTGCCATAACTTTTGTACGGCGTTCACTTGAGTGCCATAATTTTCAAAATGTTCACTTAAGTGTCATAACTTTTAAAAATCGTTCACTTAAGTGCCATGTTGACGTGGCGACGAGAAAAGCTGATGTGGCAGCCGGGAAAGTTAGCGTAGCACGCCGAAAAAGTTACTGTAGCACGCCGGAAAAGTTCTTGTAGCACGCTGGAAAGCCGACGTGGCACGTCGAAAAGCCGACATGGCATGCCGGAAAAGTTCTTGTAGCACTCAAGTGAACGATTTTGCTCCGACGTAGCACTCAAGTGAATGATTTTTAAAAGTTATGGCACTTAAGTGAACGTTTTGAAAGTTATGGCACTTAAGTGAACGCCGTACACAAGTTATGGCACTTCTAGTGTACTTTTCCCGCTATATTGAGAATCTATATGGATATTAGATTGGAAAGAGCAAGTTCTTCAAAATAAAACTATGCCATTATTTAAAGCACTATGGAGACGTCATGACACTAAAGAAATGACTTGGGAAAGTTAGGAAACTATGAAACAGAAATATCCCCAATTGTTTAAAGAATGAAACGAAAGTTAAATTTCGAGGACAAAATTTCTTAAAATGGAGAGGATTGTAATGACTCGAAAAGTTGAGTTTGTTTATCCATAAACATTATTGGCCACCTAAGAACACGCGGCCAAGGCTATGAGTCGACACGCCGGAAGGTGGTTGCTACATGTCACCATAGAGTGATATATAGCTCGTAGTAAAGCGCAGTGGGGATACATGTCCCCACTACAAGCAGCTACAAGCTGTTGATTGTAAACTCACCGGCCAAGCTAACTGGTCTTCACCTGCTTCTACTATAAATAAAAATTGATGTCAGTTCATTCAGCAACTCTTATCACAAACCTCGGTCGTTACCCCGCTAGAACATCGCCATTTCCATAACTGTCGCCACCATCCCTCGCCATTGTCCACCGTGTGCCATCCGTACACCCTCCACCATTTACCCTTGAGCCGTCCGCTGGCCATTGTCGTCCGTCATCCGTTGTCTTTGTTGTTCAACTCATTCAGAATTCAAGGCAAGTGGATTTCTAACTTTTATAGTTTGTTTGGATTGGCATTAAAATTGTTCATCAATAGTTTGAAATCTGGTTCATATTCTTTAATTTTCGCTTGACATGCTTGATTCCCGCATTGATGGTTTTCCCGAAAGGAATATGATAATGGAAACAAATGATTCATTCGTCTTATTGAACTTCTGAATGCCAATGGCGGTAAGATTGCATTGTGTATGCATGGCATGGCATTTCATGATGAAACAAGTAAAACACTTGTCATGAGTCTATCCGACGATACCCTGTGGCGCTGGAGGGAAATTCGGGATGCCTTCGATGTACTTTAATCGGAGAATGCCTCTGCCTTTTAGCTTGAGATTCCTCATAGTGAGATAGCATGTGAATCTATTCGTGGGGAAGGCACATTCGCGTGAGGTTTATCCACGAAGGAGCCAAAGTGCATTGCATACAAACTCACGAGTTTTTGAAAGAAATCTTACTTGAATCGCTTGAGATGCATGCACTAGACTCATGAATTATTGATGTGGCATTTTGATTTCAATGCTTACATTCTATTGAGTTAGACGTTCACTCGTAGGGCGTTAGCTCACTGTTCTTGATTTGTAATTTTCAGATATTAAGAATGCCACAAATTAGTCCCGCTACACCTGTTTTATGTTATGGAGTCCCGTATAAATGTATCTCATCATGGGAGGACTTTGTGGACACGAACCATCATGATGTAAAGTTTAAGAAATTAAGTAGTACCACGTCGATTGAGGTAAAGCCGATATCCGCCTCGGTCCTATATTGTTTCGTTGCATTGTACATGGTTGGTGAGGATGACGTACTTCTAGGTTCTCTTTCATTTCTTAAGGATGATGATGCTGGCGAAGGGTAGTAGTGAAACGTGGTAGTTTGTGGGAAACGGGATAGTTTGCTCATGTATAGCGGAGTTGTGGCTGTGAGCCGTTAACCATTTTTGGATGTACATAGCCATTGACTAGCTTGGGTGATTGTCTTTTAATCCTGCTTCCCGGATGTTTGCTTGTGGTTGTAAACAAAATCAGACCCTGTAAATATGTTTGATGAAGTAAAAGGTTGAATTCTGACATATATTCATAGTCCGGTGAGTATTTGATTGATGTTGCACGTGTAGTTTGGTTAGTGAAATCATGAAAGGCCATACCCTTTTATAGGCGTGTCTATCGTTGGTGTTTGAAGTTTATTATGCACTTGTTATGTATAGCCGACTATTTATTTTGAATAGGGCTTCCACATGCGCCAATGTATAATGAAAGATTAAAGTAGATAACGTAAGCCAAGGGTATGGCGTGATTGGAACGTCATAAAGCTGAGTCGTGGATAGCCGACGTAAGTGTGATGTCAACGCAGTTGCACGCGCTAGTGTTGCTTCGCGTAGTGGCACATGTGGTCGTTATGCGCCATCGCCATCTAGGCTTGTGAGGCTGTTTTTTGCGTCATCCGAAGGCGTGCTACCCCTCCATATGCTCATATCAACGAGACAAGTCCATCCATATGGTCATAAAATAATTTTCATCGGACAAAACAAACATGCAAGCAACGTTTCGCCGCAGCGGTGGGTAGCCAACGAGGTGCATGAGGGTGCATCCGGCATCCTCTAGAGGCGATCGACCACTCAAAATTCTCGTCTAGACGAGACGAATCTGTCCAGTGATCAAAAATAATTTTTTACTATATAAAAAAATCAGAGAACAATGTTGAACAAAAAGGTCGTCTTTAACCTTTAGGCGGATCTACCACACTTGATCTATTTACAAACATCCATGTAGCAATATCGGACAACAAGTCGAAACTCGACGCAAAACGAGATAGAGATCTTAGCAAGGTTCTGATACCAATACTAGAAGAACTTCGGAAGAATTCTACTAATCTGTTTGATACACGATCGCAAAATTACCCGGGAATGTATATTAAATCATCGGTGCGTGCTCAGCAAATTTACAACCCCTTGATGGTTCGAATATAATCGCAAAGGAAAGTATTCAAATTCTACAATGTAAATGCCGGTCGTTTTTCAAAGTAATTATGTTTTGCCTTTAGTGTGTTTTTCTTTTTTCTTTTTTTTTTAGAGAGAGAAGGAGAAAGAATGTATGTTGCTTCTGTATGCTTTCTATTCAGTTATCCCGTATCCCTTGGAAGTTATCTAACTTCCTTTTATAGATAAGAAGACAGCCATTCGAAAGAGACACCTCTTCGTGGGGATCTCTCATACGGTGTCTCATAAACGCACCTGTTCATATAACACACCGCATCATAGACATAATATAACATCAACATTTGTAGCGAAAGTATATATGTTTGTTTGAATAAAAATTGATTGCATGAGAAACCAAACAAGTCGAGATCACTTATATTGGACAACACAGAGTAAGAAGCACAAGAGATCATATTGCTCCTCAAATTATTTGACATACAAAACTTCTCAAGAATGCTTCATGTGACCATGATAGAGTATTGCTCAATTTTGAATATACTCTTATGCATATTTATGTACAACATAATTTCCAATTTATGAACGCGCACAACTTAAACATCATTGAATTGATAATCCTCAAATCTAACTCTACAGTCTTGAAGTTGAAGTTAAGAGCCAACGCTCCCAAGACCATAGTCCGTATTAATGTCCTGGCATCACGTGAGCACGTGTCACAATCCTCATGAATGAGAATCCCATGGCATGCTCCATGGCCGAAGTAGGGAGGACCCAATAATGCAGGCCGTGTATAATAATTGAAGTTGGAGATTGATGTATGGTTGATTACATCTTGAAGGACTCTACTGATCAGTTCTTCTTCCCTAGAAGTGTCAGTGTTGCAAACTATGTATTCCGTTGTTTCATCTGGAAAACCTTCTATAATGTTGCATGACCAAAGGAGTACAATTAGCGCTGTTCCAATTTTGTGGAACGAAGCCATGTGGCTCTTACCTCCTTTTCTTGTTACTACTCATCATATATTACTCCTTATATAATAGCTATGTCCAACAAAAGTGCCCTTCTCATAGGTTTTTCCACTCTTTTACATAGATCTTCTTCTCTGGAATTTATTAACACTCGAGAATATAATAGACAATGAATTTCTTGCTTTTGTCAGTAGTTTAGCATCTTTGTCTCATCCAATTAGGAAGCTGCCATTGTCTTATTTTCTCGTAATACATTTTTGCCATTCCTCTATCACATTTTGTTTAGAGCCGTTGGACTGTTTCCGAGTCAGTTTCTTCCAAAGATACATTTGTTTACCCATTGAAGCTGAATTCAGATTTGAGATATATATAATAGTTTTTCCTTCATTTTGGGCGATTATATTTGCACGACATGCAAATATACAATCTTAAGGCTCTTCCTCTTCTAAATAAAAGTAATGAAACACAGGTGGCTGGAGAGAGCTCCATAATATGTTGGGTATTTTGTGTCACGACCCGAACCCTACGAGCCGTCGACACCCCACCCGGCCACGACCGTATGCAGTTCTCCAGGATCCAAAGGCCAACGAAATAAAATTTTGTGGAAGTAACAACAATCTCCGTACAGAAAACCAATAACACTACGATAACCTAGGATGGTAAAAATACACATATGTACATATATACATAGTTGTTTCAAACTGTCAAACCTAGGGCTTCAAGGGCCATTGTACAAGCCCGTGACCACCTATAACAAAAAGACACGTGGTCGAAGCCCGCTACAAAACCAAAATACAACACTCTACAAAAACTAAGAGGCCAACTATCCTAATCCTCGTCCTTGCTATCCAGCACAAACCCGTAGAAGGCTGCCAACTCGTCTTCATTCAACTCTGGAGACTGCTCGGCATCCGAAGGCTCCACAACTTCGCCATCTTCTTCTGCAAGTACCGCAGCTACGGGGTCGGGCGCCAAAACTTCAGGTGCAGCATCCGGATTCACCACTACTCCATCCGGTGGTGCAGCATTCACGGGATCGTACTCCCCGACTCCATTAATGGGAACATCAAAACCGTTTAATAGTCCCACGGTCAAGTCCCCATGGTGATAAGTCCATGCCACGTATGTATGGGGCTTCTAGTAGAGCTCCCCCATGTCCACCCAAACTGTAGTTGCATACCTATAATAAACTTGGTCCTCCCCGACGGGATACTCTGTCACCTGCGTATCCATGTCCCGAGGAATACCGAACTTCGGGGGTGGTACACTCATGGCTGAGGCGGAGGGTCCGAAATAAACAACGAGCCCACGACGGGGTGAGATAAAATCTCAGTAGGAAAATCTCTAACCCTAGATCGGGACGCTAGTGCCTCCATACACAACCTAGGCGAGCAATAATTTCCAACAAATCTTTCCTTTTTACCAAAAATTCCACAATTAAATTTCCAAAAATTCCATTCTTTCTCCGAAAATTCTCACACCTTCTCAAATATTCTACGTTACTCCTGTTTCGGCGTTCCATGCCTTAGTCTGACAATAAAGTATTCTACATGCTCCGGGGCCACGTTTAACGCATCAAGCCATAATATAAATATCCACATTACTTCGAAAATATCCACATTACTTCGAAAATTTCCACGTTACTTCGAAAATATTCCACGCTACTCCAGAATATTCAACATTACTCTAGAATATTCCACATTACTCCAAAAATATTCCACGTTACTCCAAAAATATTCCACATTACTCCAAAAATATTCCACGTTACTCCACCGCCATCATATAAGTTCATAACATTGAGCATCGGACCTTTATAGAACACGGCTCTATACATATATACCAGGGTCTCAAACACAAAGGAATACGACCCATAAATCTCGGTGTCGGACACATAGGAACACGACCGGATTAAGTCTCGGACAATTAGTCGAACACGACTCACTTTGGTATCGGACGACTTAATTGAACACGATTTTCATACTTTCTCGGTCTCAGACAATCGGATGAATACGGCTCACTTTGGCCTCGGACGACTTGATTGAATACGACCTTCATACCTTCTTGGTCTCGGACAATCAAACGAATACGGCTCACTTTGGCCTTAGACAACTTGATTAAATACGACCCTCATATTTTCTGAGAATAGCTCGGGATCACGTGATTCACTCACATTAGAGAATTAATAAATCGGGACCACCCGATTAATTCATGCTAATCCAAAGAATTCAATCCACGCTATGCAACCATATTTATGCTAACGTAGCAATAAAAAAATAACGTACGATTAAAATTATACTAACGTGGAAATTTATCGGGGCCGAACAATTTAAATATTCGAACGTGCAATTATACTGCTATAGTACTAAACTATTACAATACCATATTTAATTAGCACCATGGCATAACAATTTATTGTCACATAAAAGTAACTCTAGTTAAGATATAATCTAACCATGGTTCAAAAATTAACTAGAGTTAATAACTAACCTATCCACAATTAAATAATAGCATAAAGTAACTATAGTTAGGCATAAAATAACCATGGTCCAACTTTGACCAAACAATTATCCTCTTGAAATCACTATTCACTCAAGAACATGATTTCTCCCTCCTCCTTCATGAAATTTTCGGCCACCCCCATCCCAAGCTCAATTCCAACAATTTCTTCATCAAAATTTCACAAATTCATGATCTCTTAGCAACCTAACTGCCTAATTTAGGTTTAGAAATAATCCTACCTCAGAAACTAGTAAAAACCTCCGTTGAACGGTTGAGAAAAGCTTGAATCAAGCGGCGATTCCAGCGGTCCTTGCACGGCCGGCGACTCAATGACGATCCAACAACTCCAAGCGATCCAAAGCGATACCGGTGAAAGCTTGAAGAATTTTAGGTGAGGATGGTGGTGGTGTAGAGAATTCGGCCAAGAGAGAGAGAGAGAGAAAAAGTGAGCTAGAGAGAGAAAGTTCTTGAAAAGTAAAGAGGAAGAAGGCCAAAATAATAATTAATATAGGTTATAATAATTATTGGGTGGGGTATTCTTGGTGTCTTGAAAGTCAAGAGGGGTAAAAAATAATTTCCCTCCCCACAAAGACTAGTCAATCTCGGCCAAGGGGGAAAATGACCAAAATACCCTTCGTTCCAAGTGAAAAATGGGGTATTTTTCGAGGGCAAATGGGTCCTTTTCCCATTTCCAATCCAAATCTATTTTTCCTGAACCTCTTTAGGACGAACCGCGAAGGAATTGTACACGGGATGAGAAAACGTCCAAAATTTTATTTATTGAAACCCTTGAAGGTCCGACGTCAAATTCTGAAGGTTGATTCGCGATCAATCTCGATCAGTAGAATTTTCAGCATATCTCAAACAAACGGGCGGCTTTTAGGAGTTACGCGTATCGACCCGTGATTAAAATCACGTTTAAGAATTACTCGAGCCACGGCGACCTTGGTTGTCATTCAATTACGAGGGTCAATCACTAGTCCCGATGGTTGCGATCGTTAGAAAATAATTCGGGGACGTTCGAAACCCATACGAGGTCAAACGGAATCACCCGTGATCCAAGCGTAGGGTATTACCCAAATCGTTCCTCAATTATTCTAGGATTGGCCTATATTGATCCAAAATATTCCCTCGAGAATTTTCATAGCCAAAGAGTCAGTCCAGGATCAAGTTCTTAGGTTCACGTACTTAATTTTCCTAGCTAGCCATTCCCATTTGGTTAGTCTGCTCGAGAGGAATCAACTCCGAGTGAAATTCGACTGAAATACATCGATGAGACTTTTCATTCATTCAAGGCTTCAAAACGAACCGGATTACAGAATGTCACATTTTGGGAGTGGTTGATGGGGGTAGATAAACAACATCCAACCAAAAGAAAAGAAAAATAAAAAAACAAAAACAAGGACAACATCTTTTCATTCAAAAACTTATAACAAGGTCAATATTTTCTTGCAAGCTCAACATACTAATAAGTTTAAGGTTCAATTTGTTTCACGAAAAATAAATAATTTAGAAAATATTTTCTTAAAATTGATTGTTTATATGACTTGAATGAATTAGTCAATTAAAAAAATTTCATTGTTGAAAGTAAATTATGTCTAATCATTTTTCTTGAATGATTAAATTTACTTTTCGGTCATTCGTTTTTTAGGTGGTACAATCGGTTAATTTTAAGAAAATATTTTTTAAATAATTCATTTTTTCGCAAAATAAACGAAGCGTAAAAAGTCATCATTGATCTTGTGGATCCAAAAAAAAATTGTCACAATTGGTGCTTTCCCTTCAATAGATTGTGTTTGCTTTTCCTGCACGAGTGATCGAAATCTTTGCTAACGACGAGATCGGTTTGTATTAACACCAATAATCGCAACCTATTTAATTATTCATTACATAAAAAAAATGAGGGATGGATCCCAACCCCTAAACAAAACTATTAATTAAATTGCATATAGATTATAGCGACATTTTTCCCATTTAATAACATCAAGCCCATAAAAATTGCATTTTAATTGGATGAGAGCTAATGAATTGGCACGGGAAAGTTATGAACTTAATAAAAAATTGGGATATGTTCACTAGAAGTCCTAAAACTTATCACAAAAGTGTAATTGAGTTATAAAACTTGTAAAAAGTGCAATCGAGTCTTAAACTTGGCAAATTGGTAAAATCAAGTCATCACGTTAACACCGTCACTTTCATTGATGAAAAATGATGACGTGGCATTTTTAAATTAGTCTTTATATCCTATGTGGCATTCTTTTTTTAATTCAAATTTGTTTTATATTATATTAAAAATGAGAAGAAAATGCTAACAAGTAAGGCTCGTTGGTAGGGGGCCACCGCCCATCGCCGGCCACAGGTGAGGGCACCCACGTTCGGGCCACACTGGTCCTCGCCAGGCCTAAGGGAGGACTAATGACCCTTGCTAGGCTCGGGTAAGGTTGGCCCAAATCTGGGCACCTAAGCCCGGGCTTGGCGAGGGTCGCCGGCGAGGCATTGCTTTGGCCTAGTGAGGGCTGGCCACCCTCGCCTAGGGCGGAATGCGACACCACCCCGGGCTCTTCCATTTTTATTTTATTTCTTCAATTTTTTTAAATAAAATGTTAACTTTTATTTTTTAGTTTTTTAATATATTTTGAAAATGTTATGTATAAATAACAACAATTAATGCCAAGTAGGAGAGAGATATTAATTTAAAAATACCACATCGGCATTAACGGAATGACTTGATTTTATCAATTTAGCAAGTTTGAGGGCTTGATTGTACCTTTTGTAAGTTTTAAAACTCAACTGTACTTGCATAATAAGTTTTACGACTTTTAGAAACCATATCCTTAAAAAAATTTGAGAGTAAACCCACAAGGATAGTAAAATTACGACAAGCCCATTATTCGTTATGGTGGCCGAAATTCCATGTGCAATGTTAAATTGGGAAAGCAAATGAAGGTTTATTGATCAGATATAAGGAAAAAAAAATTCTTAGCAGGAAAGGGGAATTCGGTTATTAGTAGGCACATATTAAAAGATAGTATAAGAATATAAAGAAAGATGCAGCCAGTGAGTGCCTTCATGAAATCCATTCCCAATTTAATCATGGTTGAAGACCAAATCCTTAGTAAAAGCCAAAACGGATCAGTCCAAATCAAAAATTTTTGGAGTATTATAGATATTGTTGAGAGAGCTAAGAATAGCCATGTAGCGTCCCATACCACCGACATCCCATGGGAAGGCTTTTCAAAACCTCTCGTTCTTCTTTAATTAATCTTTTCATAATCAGAGTAAGCGGCACATGCGGAAGCTCTAAAAATAGAAAATCGAGCAAGGCGGTCATACAAGCACAAGTGCATGGAATACAAAACATCTAATGGCAGGCATGCCTATACAAAGGATATGGCCTTTCATGGTTTCACTAACTAGATATCACACACTTTAAATGACAAGATCATTCAACAACTTGACTTATATAATTCATATTCTCATCCGATACAGCAATTCTTTATTTATATAGATTCAAATGGGATGATTTACAAATGAAGGTAATATACTCCCGATTTCTAGAATTATCATCATCTACGGCCTCTATCACTCCAACCAACTTGGGCTAGCTCATCCGAAAAATGGTTAATCAACGGGAGTAAGCCAAAGCATCTCTGCAAGTAAGATTCCTAGGCCAAACGAATAAACCAACTATAGGATCACAGAATTGCAATCAAAGTCACCTCATCAGAATTCAAGGTAATCCAAAGGATAGAATTCCGGACTCAAGCGGAATCCAATGATAGAATCAACTTGAATCCAAGGATAGAATCAAATCAAAGTCATAATCACCACAAATCCAAGTTTATCAAACCAGAATCTATGATTACTCAAGGACAGGATCTCAAAATCTTAGAATATCCAAATCGAAGCTATCACGGCCAAAACAAATCAGCAAATAATGCCCACAATAGAAAAATCATAGACGATATAGTAATAAGGACTAGAATTATACTTGCATTGACTAAACAAGAAATCAAACGGACGAACGATGAGACGAATGAACGGACGGAATGAGACGTCGAATAGCCAAAAACAATGATTAAGGTGGCATATGGCAGGCACGGCAAATGGTGACAGAGACGATGGCGACCGCTGGAGCTAGGGCGTGTGCACAGGTGGTCGGAAGGAAAAGGGTAGGTAGCAACGATCGGTGTTCCAACGGGGTAACGACAGAGGTTTCCGACAAGAGGCGACTGAATGAACCGACGCCGATTTCTATTTATAATAGGTCGATCGGCTTAAACCAGCGAGCTTGCGGTCAATAGCTTGCAACAACTTGCAATAGAGTCGGTTTATGACGAGTCGGCAGCTTGTAGCCGAACCAGACGATGACACGAGTCACGCGTGCGTAGCCCGTGGCTACCACGTGGCAAACCGCTTTGCCACGTGCTGACACGTGGCCTCGCACGTGTCCCATCCTATCTCCGGTTATCCTAATTTTGTATACACTTGACCCAATGAGACCTAAATCCAACTTATCATGTCCCTAAAAATAGTACCGAGTCCTTAAAAATTCCTTAAAAGTACCAAGGAATTCAGATAAAAAATCCTTAATACTTATTCAATAATTCAAACTCCTTAAATGCTAATTCATCCTTCAGCAAATGAAGGTTTTTGGGTCATCACAAGTCATAAATGAAAGAAAAGAGATTCGGAAAGCAAAAGGAGGAAAGAGCATATTGGTCATCCTATTACTCATACCAAAGTTATAGCACTTGTGGTGACCACTGTCGTGCCCTGTGCCTCAATACTTCACTGCATACAGCATTCACAACATGTTGGTTGCTATTCATCACTAGTAAAGTTTCCTGCAAGCTCATTGACGAGTGACCAACTAGGTGTCCTCTATACTTCCAAATCGATCTTGACACAATCTATCCCTCGACGGTCCTAGCGAAACCGATAAGAATGTTGTTGGTTCTCATCCTATGTTTAAATTTCAGACTTACCTACGGAAAACGGAATATAGCTACCGATACGACCATCGAATGGGCGAGTCTAGATTGGCTTGGTTTGGCAAAGCTTGGAACAAGTCTCCCCGTTACAATCGGACCACGCCGAGGCCAACTTCTGGCCTAAGTGCTCTTTGCCCAAGGCCATCCATGAATAATATATCAACCAAGAGGGTTAAGTCGGACGAGCTCCATGTGGACCGAAAAGAAAGAGCCAATATGTTAAACCCTACTAATTGCAATTGGAAAAAGTATATTAGAAATCCTAAAACTTGTCATGAAAGTGTAATTGAGTCTTAAAATTTTCAAAAAGTGTAATTCAATCGTAAACTTATCATGAAGCTGCATTACGGTTGTAAAACTTTCAAAATATGTAATGAAGTCCTAAAACGTATCGGAAAAGTGCAATCAAGTCATAAAATTTTTAAAAAATACAATAAACGAAAGGACTTGATTGGACAAATATGATAAGTTTTAGGATTTAATTGTAATTTTCAAAAATTATATGACTCATTTATATTTTCATCATAAATTTTAAGATTTTTAATGTACTTATTCCATATTTACCTTCAACCCCATCTTGGAAAAGACCTGGTTGGCAGTAAGAATTGCCCCGTTCGGGTTTGGAGGGGACGAGGGTCTCTCCGACCAAACAGGGCCCTGATTCTGAGCAGTGGACAGCCCCTATACAGTACAGAGTATAGAGTGAGTGAGTGCGACACCGCCCACGAGCAAAGAAGTGAATCTTGGTAGGGGTTGCTCAGGAATCTGAAATGGAGAAGAAAAGCCGAGTCTTGATCGTCGGAGCGACCGGGAAATTGGGCCACGAATTGGCCAAAGCCAGCCTCAACTTCTCACACCCGACCTTCGCACTCGTGAGAGACTCTGCTTTCGCCGACCCCGACAAGCTGGTCAAGCTCCACTCTCTCTCTGATGCTGGCGTTACCCTCCTCAAGGTGTTCACTTTTTTTTTACATGTCTCTTTTGTATTTGCTTTGCTCGGTTGATTTTTATGGGGGATTTTATGGGGGATTTTTTTTTTTTTTTTGCCCTTTACTGGGTGTTTCAGGGTTCGTTGCAAGATGAGGAGAGTCTCATTGAAGCAATCAAGAAAGTGGATGTTGTGATTTGTGCTGTGAACTCTGCACAGGTCCTGGATCAGAAACTGCTGATTCAGGCCATCAAGAAAGCTGGCTCTATCAATGTAACATCTTTTCTTAGAGCTGGCTCTCTCACTAGGTGACACTGGGAACATTTTGAAAATTTTATGGAGAGACATTCTGTATTAAGCAAATGTCATAAGTGCTAGGCTGAGGCAACCCAGAAACCCGATAACATATACTGATTCTTGTCTAATGAGTCTGGAAAGACAGTGTAGTATGTCTTGAGTCCGGCTTCTAGATTAATTTTTGTTTTGATCCCTAAGTTGGAAATACTATATATTAGAGACATTTACCCAGATTATGATGCAAACATGGAAATGCTACGTAGTTTCTGACTAACTGATAGGAAATGACACTGGATCAAATATAGATGGCTCTACTGGGAAGTAAAACGTGGCACTGCATTCTTTCTTTCAGCAGTAATGGTTAATGCCAGTGAACATGCTGATGTGCATTGTTGAGAAGAGAAGTTGAATGCAAAATGCTGAAACTTTTGTTAAGTTGAAACGAGGAAAGCTTAATTCTCTTCTTGCAGAGGTTTATTCCTTCGGAATTTGGTCTGGACCCAGACAAGGTTCAGATATCTGGCATGGACTACAACTTCTACTCGAGGAAAGCCGAAATAAGGCGTCTTGTGGAGGCTGAAGGCATTCCTTATACCTTCATATCATGCAACCCTTTCATGAGCTGTTTGCTTCCATCCCTGGTTCAACCGGAGCTCAAGGCACCACCTAGGGATGAGATCAAAATTTATGGAGATGGAAATAAAAAAGGTTCATTCTTGAGTAGCCTTCAGTTAATTTATTTGGGTAATTTATGTCGTTTATCGGAGCTTAAAATTGGAGAGCATATGCTGCTTTGCAGGTGTCTTTGTGAAGGAATGTGATGTTGCGGCATTCACCATAAGTACATTGGACGACCCACGTACGCTGAATAAGGTTTTGTACTTGAGGCCCTCAGGTAACGTCTACTCCATGAACGAGCTAGCTGATATTTGGGAGACCAAAATCACAAAGAAGCTCCGCAGGCTGTACATATCAGAAGAACAGCTTCTACATAAAATCAGAGGTACTATTCTCACGTAATGTATAGTTGAACTCATGTACATAGGTTTTTAGAGTTAAAAATGGTTGCCAGTAGTGCAGAAAACGTTTCGTCAAAGTCCTGACCACACCCAACCACAATACTGGTGCTCCTGGAGAATGAGAAAGTTCAGATAAAGAGGCATACAAGGAAGACACTATAATTACTCTTTTGGTAGAAACTCATGAACACACTGTCTAAAGTTGCTACAATCCATTGCCATCAATTCTGGTTCCTTACTTTGTGATAGTTTTATAAGGAAACTAGACTCACATAGGCTAGACTAAGCACTTGTTTCGCGCCAAACATTCTTAGACAAGGTTGTTCAATCTTAGTAAAGGCTTGGGATTATGTAAGTGCTCCCATGTAGAAAAGGCTCTCTGATCAATTGGCACTGGCACAGCATTGGGTGAGTGAGAAGACACATAGGACAGTACAGAAGACATTTTGGGCAAAGGACAGTACGTCCCCAACAAGCTGATGGATGAGTCCAATCTTGTTCATGAAAACAGGCATATAGTGAGCAGCTAGGATAAGCAGTGTTAAACATGAGCAGTCCAAGGTAAATGCCATTCTTGAGTAAACTTTGCCTGACTCCCCAAGTAAAATTGTAAAACAATAGAAATAGAAAAGAAGGACAAAGGGCTTCTGCTAAGTAGAGGTACATTTATTATCAACGAAATGATTTTTGTTTATAGACTGGTGGATGTAAGGAAGGTTATTGTTCTTTCCAGACATTTTTTGGTCTTTCAACTATTACTGAAGCACCTTCATCAATAATTTTACATGTCACTCTGGCTTGCCGTGATGCAGAGACTCCTTATCCAGACAACATGGTGTTCGTTTTCATATATTCGGTCTTCATAAAGGGTGATCAAACGTACTTCGATATAGATTCGTCTGGGGGTTTGGAGGGGACACAACTGTATCCACACTTGAAGTATACTACCATCAATGAGTATTTGGACACCCTTGTGTAGCATCTATGTTTAGGTTTCTCTGAAATGGCTGACTCTACATTTTTTTCTCTCGTATGTGCTCCATTATTCATAAGCACACTGAACATAATATTTTTCACTGAAGTGGAGAAGGTAGCTTCCATAAACTCATGAGGGTAAAGAGGTTCTCGCCATTTAACACCTGCGGAAGATCATAACTTTTGAAAGCATTTTATCTTGGAAAAGCGTACAATTCAATCCTCTCTTTTGCTTTTGAATCACTCGAAAATATTTTAGGTGTGTTCAAAGTATAATAAGTTAAAGTTGACCATATCTAAGAAATAGTGATATTAAGAAAAAGGAACTCCGATGTACTATTAGAAAGAACATAATATGGTCCGGGGCTGGAAGATTTTGCTAGTAATGGATCACAGAACAGAAGCAACGGTGTTCTCTCTAGATGCATATCAGGTCATGAACAGATTGAGATCTTGGAAATTGCTTTGATATCTCGTTCTTTTTCCTGCATATTGGTTCAAGCATGGATTCGAATGATTCGGGCATCTTTGATGGTTAATGTGCTTTCTTGCAAATTTCTACCTTAATTGGGCCTGCTTTAGGTAAGAACCTCTACTTTTGGAAGTTGCGACTATTTTGAGATCATTAATTTTGCATGGTTCTTCCTCAACATAGAGAAAGAATGCTAAGAATCATTCGTAATTTAGTATTTGTTTACATTCATTGGTGTTCACTCAAAAACCAAAATCATTTGTAGAAGCTAGAAGCAGCAGCTTTCATTTCTGACTTGTTATATTTTTGTATGTAATTGATCAGATTTTGATGCCAAAGCGCGAGTTATTAAGTGTCAGAATCCCCAAATCGAAAACATAAACGTATTGATTGATCCATTCTTTTTGGCACCTGCTAATATAATGTCCAGGCATGTCGCCAACGGATGTATGGAATAGCTCGATGCATAATATGATGGGCCATGTTTTGCCCTCATCTCAGTCAATCTTTTGGCTTGTAAATAACGATACCAACAGCAATTATTCGTAGTTAAATTTGCATTCGGTGATGTTTCTTACCTTAACCCACGAAAAGCGTGGTCTTAGGTTTGGAGGAAAATGTAGCCCTAATTTGACAGGCATATCTGGTGAAGTATGACTTAAGGTCTCACCATCTAAGCAGATCAGCACGGAGAAATTAGTCTTAAAACCATGCCCAAGGCTTTGAAATCCAAAAGTGCAGCCGCCCGATACCAACACGGTAATTTCACTTGGATCAGAATTCTCATTGGATGTGGCACAATTCCGACCGCATTATCAGTTTAGATGCAAAGCAGATTCGCTAAATAACAACCGAACAGCACAAGGTCTTGATAAGAGATAGATGGAAGTGGGATTGACACTGTGAAGTGCCTTTATTATACCATGACCTGCTTTAGCCCCAAAAGGTATATGGGAAAAAGAATGCATGAAGCAGATCATGAACATTGAAAAAAATTTCCAGTATCATTGATAGACAAATTTCCTTACTACATAATAGAAGGGTTACAAGGACAGTGTCGGCATTAACGCAGACTAAATCTATCATGTACCAGGAACGAGACTCCTTGGGACGGTGAATGTCCCTTGGCAGCTATAAGCACCTCTTTCTGCCAACATTGGAAAGGTGATGGTACAGTTGATCTATCCGTTCCAAACTACATATCCGAATTTATATAGCATCAATCGAGATCCTCGAAGTGAAAACAAAAAAGGAACAGATAATCATGAATATCCAAATAGCAACCATTCTACCATCTTCCGTCCAAAATTCCCCAAACTGTCATACCATGCTGCCACATTTTAATCCCCACGCGAGCCACTGGTACTAGCAGAAGATTTCTTACCACCGTATTTCTGCAAAATAAATAGGATCGTAGCCATTAATTGAAAGGCAATTATGCTAGTAGTAAAATATGCAGTAACTTGAACAAAATAGTTTGCAAATTCGTTCGCAAAGCAATGTGAAGGATTGGTGTGTAAACAAATTGGACCATATCCAAGCATCCAAATACGTTTTTGCCACAACCCTTTGGTAAATCCATTTGTGAACTAATCTCTATTGCATAGTTCATAAGATAACACTTGTACCAACACCGCAAAGAGATCTCACCTGCTTCCCAACATTGAATGGTATATATTTGTATTTGATCATGTGTGCAATTTGACGTCTCATTGTCATGATGAAAAGCACGAGCCAGTAAAAGAGCAATATCGGCCAAAAGACGGGAACATCAAACATGGAGAAGAAGGTCATGAGGAATGCTATGAGAAATGCACTTGTTATGGAGTGCCTGAAAAACACAAAGAAACCAGTCAAGTAGTAACTCAACTCACTGCACACATGATGACTAAGAAAGCACTTTCCAATTGAGGGAGAAAAAAAAAAAGGCTTAATAGCTGGAGAAACGGTTCACATCTGCAGATTAATCAAGCAACTCTTTTTGATATTTAACAGTCTTAAAACGCCATAATTCCTGAGGCAGCAGCTCAGACAAACTTAATACCTACTTGGCCCAGAGTTATTATGACTATCAAGTGTACTTAAATAATAACTTTACTTTAGTCCAGCATCTTTGTTAACAATTCTAATAGTGTAACCAAAAATAATTTGCAGCAAATGAAATAATAGCTTCTTAATATCACGTCTTATCCAGAGTTAACACAACATCCATGTTAAACTTTAAGCATCAAGACAAAGATTTGTCAGTTGCTCACAATACCATTATGTTCATGGGGAATGATAGAGAAATTAACAACATATTTCGTGTAAATCAGCTCCCATGCATGGCATCACACGTAACAGCTCAACCAACCATCATCTAACATACTGTTATGTTCATCGGACTAAATTCTAGGTGCCACTGATCATGAGAAAACTAAAGAGAGACAGCATCTCAGATTAATAAATTAAAAAGCAAGAGACAAACATAATCAAACCAATGCGAGAGGATACATACTACCAGCTTTGTGTGTCAATTCCAAGAAACTCGTCTAACACAGAAGCAAGCCATACATTAACCAAACTAAATTATGGAAAGTGACAAAACACTAACTAGGATCTCACAATAGTAATTCTTTTAAAGGTCATTAAAAGATTGTGTAGATTTTGCTTTCGTATTCAACTTCCTGGTCCGCTCTCCAATGCCTTAAAGAGATTAATGCAGCTAGCCTCCGTATGGAGATCAACACTTTCACTAACTACCACTACGCCACTCAATTTTCCATAAACTACTACACCAGAAGACTATTATAAGTGGCCCAACAATTAATAGTTACAAGCTAACAAACAAACCAGAACAGCAATTGCAAACGCCTCCAACATACAGAGAAACTTCAAATCACTGCAAGCATCAAATAAGTTACTCATTCTAGTGAACAATTCAACCCTAGCGCAAGAAAAAGGGATTTCATTAAATGGGCCAAAAAGAACAAGAGAATATTCAATTACCAGAACTTGAACTCTGGGAGCCGTCGGATGAACGGCTTAAACTCGTCGGATCCTTTTGTCGGCAGCAATGGCCCATCCGAGACTTCCAACTCAGGATCAACCAACGGGGACAGAAACCCGATCATAAGATTCAGTATATAGATTCCCAGACCATAAGAGACAATATAAAACCCCTGAAGATACAAGACCCTCATGACGTAGATGGCCAACAAGACAAGGGTACCGATCCATCGGTAGGTGGCGTGAGGAGTGGATTTATCCAGATAATGCTGGTAAAGCCTCCAAACATCGTGCCTCCATTGATCTATCGGCGCCGCCGCTGAGGCAGCATCACTTCCAACTCCCTCCATCGAATCCAATCCAAAACCTGCGGCACAAAAATCAATCAATCAGCACACGGGAAGCTACATTTGGGTTTCCAAGAAATTGCAGCTTCACACACTGGAGATAGCAGTTCGCTCCATCTAAGTCATAATCGGCGAAACCATGGCAAATGTGCAGTTTCAACGACATAAATCAACCCATTCAGAAATCCTCCCCCAAGAAACAAAAAAAAAAAATTGCCGAATTAGGGCATTGCCCCGAACATTCGGACTCAGGAAACGAACAAGGAATCGATTGATTCGAGGAGGCGAACCAGAAAACGAAACATTCCCGAAAGATCTAAAGCAAACTAGCCATGAATCGCTAAAGAAGATCGCCAAATTTCGAGGAGAATGAGGAAGTTGAGATCGGAACAAGCGCAGATCAACGAGGAGAAAACATGAACAAAAAAAAAACAGAAAAGGAAAACAAAATTGGGGAAAGAGATTCGGATAAAAGAAGCTGACCTGGAGTGAGACTGTCGTTGAAGGGAGATTGAAGGATTCGGAGGAGGAAGACGAGGGCGAGATGAGCCTGAACCCAGCAGATCTGCAAGCAGACGGAGTAAGAGAGAGAGAGAGAGAGATTTTCACGCCTTTTTCATATGACTTCTTCTTCTTTTTCTATTTTATTTTATGACGTGTCCTGTCGTCTTCGTCTTCTACTTTTCTTTTCTATTTTCTTTTTTGTCTTGTTGACATTTTGGTAGCTTATAACAGCGCATATTCCCTCGTGGGCGGAAAATATAAAAATACGCATATTATCTATGGCCACTTTTTTTTTTTTTTTTCAAAAGGAAAATTTTCACTTCAGGAGGTACATACCTTCAAGATAAAGGTGCAAATCCCATATAAAAAGTAAATTTGAAAGATAAATCAACTTGACACGCTCATTTCATAAAGATACTATAGCATCAAAGCACAATCGGTGGGCGATCACCAAATCTCGCATTGCGATTTTCCCTCTCCAATAGCTATGATTTCGTCAAAAAGCGGCGCTTAAATTTGGCATCTCCATCACCAGCACCGTATATAGATAACAACACCAATAGATTGAAAGAGCACATAAAACGCCATGTAAATCTAAGATTTATTACTAAAATGAAATAGAAAAATACCAAAATCTAGATCTAGCTCTACATTGGAAGATACGACCTTCAAAATAGATATCAGTTGATCACAAAATCACTTTCAGATAAGTCGGCTGTTAAAGGCAATAGCAAAGGAACCTCGGAGACTTGCGGAGCGCTCTATATGGAATCGGGATAAAGATCATAATAGAATAATATAAGACAAGATCGGGTCGGATATGATAAGGTTATAGACATGATAAGAATATCTCATGGAGGAGTGAGGTAAAGATGGATATAAAATGAAGTATGAGAACTCATATTTTTGAATCAACAAATTTAGACTTGAAAAATGATATTTCTAATTCTTGAAAAATTGGGGGCAATGTGGTTTAAAAAAAATGTAAAACTTTAAATAAGAGTTTAAAGTGCCCTTATTTTTTCAAATAAGGACCCGAGGTGAACTTTATTTTGAATAAGAGCCTGAAGCATCATCATTATTTCAAAAAATGGCAAAGATATTTTCGTCGTTTACTATTTTGCAATTTTTTTTCCTTTTTTCTGATTTTCTTTTATTTTTATTTTTCCCCTCCCCTTCCCTTAGCCGTCGCCGTCCCTTGCCCTCTCTAATAAGCAAACCAGAGATCGTCTTCTTCAATGCTGTCGCCAATGTTAACCTATAGCACTTCTTCTTCCTCTTCTTCTCGGTCTGTAAAGCCGAGGATGAGCTCACTCCCTCTCTGAGCATCTCAGCGCGATGGTTCGGCCAACAAGATCAGCACGATCCCATAAGCTTTTCTAGCGGTTGAGCGCAATCTTTTGGCTACCACAGCCCAGAACATCAAGTTGGCAGCGACCCCTCACTGTTACATGCCGAAACTTCAAGTTGGTCGGCTGGCTGCCGTAATTTTGTCGACTGCAAGGTCGTTAAAGTAGCTCCCGTGCACGATCTTGTAGCAGCTGGTCAGATGGTCCACCCCGATTCCAATACTACGCAGGTGCGATCACATGGCACTGGACAGCAGGCGCGACTGGTTGGCGCTCGTCAGCGGGACGATTTCTCAGGTCAGAGGGTTGAAAAGATAGGTCATGCCGAGGTCGTCGAAGCAGAGCAACCTTTGACACAAAGCTCGGGCCTTGGAGAGCCCCAACTTCACGGCAAATTGTTCTTGCGGAGCTTCATGGCGACAGAGGCAACCCGGCTGTACGGGATGTCGCCCCACTGGCCCGCATTCATGTACACCTCCGGCAGCTCCAGGACACTCCGGAGTTGGACAAGGGCGTCCTTCCAGAGCCGGTTCCGGACCCTGTAAGCATAGTGTGCCTCCTTGAGGCCCTCGTACTCGGGGAACCGGTCCCGCGGGAAGACCCGCTTCGCAATGCACTCATAGAGCAGCGACATGAGGTCAAAGAACGAGTCGAGCGACGGGCACCACTTGACCGTGAGGCTGATCTTGTTGATCTCCTGGGATTTCGGGAACTCCGCGCGAAGCCCCTTGCTTATTAGGGCAAGGGACGGTGATGGCTAAGGGAGAGGAGGGGAAAAAGAAAAATAAAAGGAAAAAAAAAGGAAAAAAAATTCAAAATAATAAAAGATGAAAATTGCCAATTGCCTAGACCCTTTTTTGAAATAATAACCGCACTTTAGGCCCTTATTTGAAGCAAAATCCACTTTGAGCCCTTATTTAAGAAAATAAATGCACTTTAGGCCCTTATTCGAAATTTTCCCAAAAAATTTATCCTCTCCACTCTCTCTCCTCTGAATCTCTGATACATGTTGAAGTTTCGTGGCTCCTCTGTAGATTTTTTGTTCACATCAAAACCCCACGAAGACAGCAAGATAGTAAAAGCTCCCTCTTCTCTGTCCTTGTCTAATTCACGTCAAAAGTCTACGAAATAGCAAAAGAGTCGAAGTTCCTTCTTCTCCATAATTCCGTGGTTCACGTTGAAGTTTCACGAAAGTAGCAAGAGAATAAAAAAACTATACTTTTCATAATCACGAAAGTGAATGATCATGTTTTCTCTATGTTTTCCCACTTTTGGCATTTGTTGGCCAATTTACCTCGTCGATATTGTTGGAGCTCATTTACTTTTCTTATCATAGTCGAATCTATGACTCTAGAATGGTGCAATGAGTTGTTTTGCTGTTTAAGGCTGAGATCGTATAATAATCATGGATTGATCGACGGAGGTTATATCCGTATGTGCATTTGTAGTTTCTTCAGCAATGAATCTTAAGAGATTGTTTTATTTATGTTCATGCATTTGCAAGTTCATTTACATAGATGCGTTGTTCGTATTAACCATGGATGGGATATGATATAAAACGCTAACTTTATTTTTGTGATTTACCAAACAATGAATATGATATCGCAACATCTCTGAATTTCATACCATATCCTTTTAGTCCTATTCTGACAAAAAATTCAGACGACCAAACGCAATCTAGAGGATTTTGTCAAACATTCGTTGAAGGAAAAGTTGGAACTTTCAATACACCGTCTCTCATGTTATATAATTAATGCAATGAAAATTACAAGAAATTTTTGCTAAGTATGCTTCACAAGTATCCCGACACACCACGTTATCAATACCCTCGTGCAAGTCATTAATGCCTGTGTATATACTTCATCATCCACTAGCGTTCGATGTGAATATCTATTTCCCTTATTAAATTAAGTTAGCCTTTGGCCAAAGAATTCCAAAGAAGAAAGAAAAATCTTGAGTGGGTCTAGATGGTGAAGAATTATGGTTGCGTGCGAAAAATAAAGGCATGAATGCATTAGGGCAGACGATTCGAAAGAGATGAGAACGGGATTAACGTTGATAAAGTTCAAGCAAAAAAGTACAATTCTTATATCTTGCAACGTATTATAAGCTACCAAAGGTCCTATAGTAGGTTTAATCTAATATGTTGTATGCGCCACTTTCGAATGACACGGGCCGATCTCATTCGGGAATTATCACTCTTCATGTTAATCAAGTTGACACAAGTTGACACAATTTATGTAAAACTTTAGTTTCCTATAATTTCACTAGTTTTCATACACGAGCTTACATTTTGAGTTGCTTTTAGATTTAGCGAAAATACTTTATATAGAAAACAATAAGGAGCTCCTTGTAACAAATTGTTATATAGAAAATGTGTGACAAAAGGACACCTCAAGTGACAATATTTATGTACAGCACTCACTTTAGTGCCAAAATTATTTTTTGGGTCACTTAAGTGATAATTTTTTTTGAAAAATGGTTATTTCAGTACCAACTCCGGTGAGCTTCGCGAGAAATCTTACGTTGCATCTACGTGGCTCACTGCATGATCCTAGTTAGTAATAAAAAGCTAAAAATTAATAATAAAAAAAATCAATGCAATATTAAAAAAATTTTAAAAAAATTGGAGTTGCAACGACGAGGCTGTGCAAGCCTTTGCCACTCCAAACAACCCATTTTTTCACCTTCTTTTTATATTTTTCCCCTATTTTTTATTTAATTTTAATTCAAAAAATAACTTATTTTTAAGTTTAAAAGTCCACGTGGACGCCACATGGCCTGATTTTTTTTAAAAATTGCCACGTAATATTAAAAAATTAAAAATAAATGACACTTAAGTAGTTGGCCGGAATCTCTCCCAATTGGCACTAAAATGATCATTTTTTTTTTCGATTTGGCACTTAAGGCTATGTATGGTAACGTTTTTGTTCCCAAAACAAATTTTGGAACAGAAACATTTTTTTTCTATTTCTATTCCCGACAACGATTTTTGGGAACAAAAATGTATTTGGTAACTCCAAAAAAATTATGTTCCCGTAACAAAAAAGGAACACAAACGCGTTTGGTAACTGAATAAAGTTTATGTTCTTGGAACAAAAAAAAAAAGAAACTCGTTTGGTAACTGCAAAAAAAATCGTTCCTAATTTTTTTCATTTAATTAAGGGGACTATATATATATTAAAATTAAGATGTCTTTATCTCTTTAACTTACTAAATCAAATTAAATCTCATTTGCTCAATTTACTAAATGAAATTAGACCAATATATGTATAAGTAATTTATGCATGATTTATCAAATTACAATATGGACGAGATCAACTATAAAAAAAAAAAATTGAACGAGAAGACGAATAGGAATTGGACAACGAGAACATCAAATATATTTTCTATAGATACGAAAAATTACAATTATGAATCACACATAAATGTTCCCAAATAGTTAAAAATATGATTATTTTTAAACGGGGGACCCCTAGAAAAATATTAATTACACTTTAAGTAAAATCGAAGATTAAAATGAAAAATATTTATGCGTTTAGGTCCTTTTAGTCCAATTGTGCAATTTTTCCAAACATGAGGACTAAAATGAGATGCACTGCATCAAAGTCTCATGTCATGATTCTAAAATCAGGTGTCAATATCATGCAAAACAAAAGAGAAGAGAGTGTGTTCAAAAATAAAATTGTTCCCAATTATTTTTAAAAAATGCTCTAAATGAGTTTCTAAAAAGTGTTCCAGAAACATAGAAACAAGTTTTTTTTGTTTCTTATTTATACTCCAAAAGTGTTTCTGTTTCTCGAAAGTGTTCCCGAAATACTTTGGGAACACTTTTTTATTATACACGTTTTTATTTCCAAAGTGTTCCGAAAATTTTTAATTTGTTATTCAATTGTCATGCCTTTTTTTGCCCTCACGTGGATGACAAAGCCTCAAACAAACGACGCAAGTTCATTAGGTGTTGCGATCCCCATTGGGCAATCCACAATAAAAGAACCGAGAAGTAAATTTGGGTGATCTTGCTTTTTCAGCTCAATTAACTCAACAACGTTAATCTTTAGTATAACAATATGATTCAGATTAGGCTGTAATTACTTTTAATTTACTCTAAGAAAATTACGTCCACGATGAACAAGAGTTTTATTCCATAAAGACAGCAATGACCCAACTTACCCAACTTACCGTGTGAGCGTCCATCGGGGATGGGTAAAGAATACCCTTTGGCTTTTGTAGTCCGAAGCACAAACAAAGACAGATAATATAAGAAACCAAAAGTCAAAGGATTCGGAAGTTCAGAAGATTTATTGGTACTTGCGCATGAATTGAATGTGTGTGAGAATGATTGGAGTGTGGTTTATACTACATATCGACATGAAAGTATGGAGTCTCGCTCTTCAGTGAGCAAGCGGGGTTCGGGGGAGCCACCCCGGCAGGGTCAGAGGGGGTAGCGCCCTTGGACGCCAAAGAGCTTTTTGATTTGAGCCTGTAATTTATTTGTAATTTGAGTTTTGGCCCATAAATAGCTACCGAGTTTATATACAATCCCATTCTCTTGTAATTGAAGATTGTAACAATGCAAGGTGTAAAGTATGGTGAAATCATCTATTGGATGTACCCCTAGTTTAATGGTGAATCGGAATAAATGTTGTGTCTTAATTTCTCTATCTCGCTTTTTCTTTTTATTTCGTTGTAATTGTGCGTCGAATTCTATTAAGAGCACAACGTGTAGTTTAATTATAAATGATATTGCATGATTGGCTTTCATTGGGATAATAAGATAGTAATTTCAAAAGGTATATATTTACATGTGTTGTAGTGGTAAGTGATGTTTTATGGGTTACTTTTCTTGTCACCTTGTATAGCCTACGCAACAAATATTTACAGTTCAGATAAGGGAAACAAATGGAATTCAGATTAAGGAGAAAATGACGTCGCGTCGGTGGGAGTGTGAGCAAGATGGCGTCGGGACGGTGATTAGGGCTTAAATAGTAGGGTGGTGGCTTGGAGCATGCCCGCCACGTGTCACGCATGTGCGGGCCCATGTATCCTTCGGCCACCATGTGTCATTCCTTCTAAATTGCTCCAATTTTCGCGTAATTGAGCTCTATTGGGATCGAAACTACACACAATCAATCCCTATTTTTTTTATAATGACTTTTCGCGTCACTTATTTGAAGTCTCAAAGACAAAATTGCTTCGCAATTGCCGCCAAAATAGTACAATTATGCTCTTTACTCAGATTGGGGGACTTTAAGTCGTTACACGATTTATTGGAATGAAATTTGTTGATTCGGAACGATTTTTCTTTTCAAAAATCAAATATAAATGATACAAAATATCCGATAAATATCGACGAGCATGTTAATTAGATAACAAAAATCAAACATTTCCCTTTTCCTTCCTTTTTTAGTTAACATACAAGTTATGTTGTGTACTTATGCCCGAACGCGTATATATTTTCTTATTGGGTTCATTAAATATTAGGCAGTGATTTTAAATTTTTAATAGCGCATAATGTCCTTTATGGCAACTTCGTCTACAATTTAGGGCACAAGTGTGGGCCCACAGCTTCTAGGTGAACCAGATCGGGACTCGTCCGGGGTGTAACGTTTGCTCGTACCCCGAGCGAGACCACTCTATTTTCCAGTTATGTCATTAGGAGTATAGCTAGGAAGATAAAATCAAATGAATTCACCTTAAAGTCCCCATCATAATCAACAGTACTGATCTTTTTTTTTTTTTGAAAGAAAAAGTACAGTGAATAAAGAAATCAACTAAAAAAAGAAGTGATGAATAATAAATTACGATTCTCACTCATAGTACAATATTTTGCGTTTTCCTTTTTTATCGAGAAAGAAATTACGCGGAGTAAAGAAACCAATTCCTTTAAAGAGTGTATTTACCTATCATTCCATTGCTATTACTTTACGGAGGGAAAATTATCAAAAAAGTCTTAAACATATTGCAATTGTGTCAATTAAGTCATATACTTTTTTTTTTTTGCCAATTCAGTTTTAAACTTTTTGCATTTGTACCAATTCATTCATTCCGATCAATTTTGGCGGGACATCGCCGACGTCGTAGAACCGACGCTAACATGGCTAATTTTTTTATAAAATTTTAATACTTTTTTCCATTTTTATTGTTTTTCTTTTCTTTCTCTGTTTTTTTTTTTTTCATTCCTTCTTCTTCCAGCAGGCCGTTGAGCCATGCAATCGGCCAGAGGCGAGGGCCGGCGAGATCGCGCCTCTCCAGATCTGGACGAGCCCGACCTCGTCAGCGGCCAGCGAGAGCAAGCTTCTCCAGAGGCCAGCGATGGCGACCTCAGGTTGTTACACGATTCCCGCTTATAATTTGATTTTGAGACCAATTCCTAAACAAATACATCATAAAAGAGTGCGAGTGCGGAATCGAAAATAACTGCGAATGAATCCAAAGTGCGTCGGTGGGTAGGCAACGTCTTCTCAAATCACGTCCTTTTCTTTCCAGCTAGCTCTCTTTTTTTTTTTCCTCTCTCTCTCTCTCTCTCCCCCTTGTGAGGATGTCGCTTGGACAAAGGAATGGCCATTGATGAAAATTCGAGCCCTGCATTTTGTCGGCGATGTCCCTTCCATGTCCAGCCCCACATGGCCTCCTTTCTGTTTCATGACCAGAACGGAGATTTTTTTTTTATTGATCAAAAAGAGATTTTCATTTCACTTAAACCATAAATACATAACTTTAAAATAAAGATAAGAATCGAATAAAATAAATAAATTTGAAAGATAAATCAACTTGATACAGCTTGCAGGAACTCTCTCATTTCACAAAAACAAGTCTTTCATAGCATCACTGCACAATCCGCGGCCGATCAATAATGGGTACACGTCCAGATTTCTTTTTTCGATAGCTACGGTTTTGCTAAAAGACGGTGTGCGCCTATGTACGGCGTTCCCAGCACTATCATCGTATAGAGACAACAACAACACTAACAGATTGAAAAAGCACATAAAACGCCTTGTAAATTCCAGATATATTTCTAAATCGGAATATAAGAGCACCCAAATCTAAATATAACTCTAGATTGAGAGAGAAGGCTTGCAAAATTGATACCAAGTGATCATGAAATTACTTTCAGAAAAGCCGATTGTTGAAGCAAGAGAGAAGCCGCGCTCGACTATAGGAGCAAGTACTTGAACCGAAACGAGCGAGCAGATCTGGAATAGCAAAGTCTTTTTAGATGCTCATGCTTCGAACTTCTAAGCTCACCAACAAAAACTCTCCTCGTGAAAGAAGCAGAACGAAAGAGGCGAGATCAACAAAGAAATCTTCAAAAAGAAATTTGAGGAGATAGAAAAACAGGAAGATTAAAAAGGAGAGAGAGAAAGATCCCTCCCTCTACCTCAGAAAATTCGCTGCAGAAAAGAGGAGCTTGGCGACGGCTTGGGGAGGAGAGAAACCCTAGGGGATAGAACACAGAGGTCAATTCGCTCTATCGATAAGCGAGTCGGGTATGGAGAATCATTTTCAAAACGAGTTATTTAACTCTAGGGATGAAGAAATTTTGATTTACACTATTGCAAGATCACATTTTCAGGTAGTTTGGCGCATGCCACGCGACGTGAAGAAGGATATATACGCTCCCGTACATACCGTTAGTGTCGGCTTTGTTGACGTGGTATAAAGAACGAGGACGAAGTAAAGGAAGGGTCTACTCTCGAATGCAAGTTATCCCGGTTCGCCCGCCTTACATGGAGATTAGTCTTTACCTTTGCCCTTACAAGTTCGACCATATTTTTCACGTTATTTTTGGCAACTATTAACACCCGCTCATGCATTTTGCTCTCGAGTGTGGAATACTCGCCAAATGATAGGCTAAACAGAGTAACTAGTTTTCTTCCTCTAAATGAAAGTTCTTTCGGAATTTTTGCCTTTACTCCCCCTCCCCTTTAATATTGCGCCTCGCTACTTTTACTTTATTACAAAATACGTGAAAATTTTAAGGTACCCAAATATTAACAATACGACCCATATAGATGGAGATAAGCTAATGAGCCCAAATGGGAATGAAATTATATAGAAGATTTATCTATTTGATCGAAATTCCTACCGACCTATTTACAACAAGTCAATCTATAACTGGTAGGGGTGAGCACCGTGACCGATTTACTCCGAAAACGGATCGATCTCGCCTGGACCGACGAATTCAAAGCCGTTCTAGGGAAAATCGATTCAGTTCTAGAGAACCGGGTTCGCGAACCAAGAATTGGCCTAGGACCGGTTTGGTTCTTGGTATGAAGACCAAGACTAGCATTTTCTATCCCGAAACCGGTTCAAACTGCTTTTGAAATCTCCTCTAGGAATAGATTAAAAAAAAAAATTGGACTGAGTGAGCATTGAACCATGGTCTTCTATATGAATAAATGACAACTTAACCGATATATGCTTTTGTAATAAAATGTTGCAAGTTTTATATTTCAATATAAGAACTTAATTTTTAATGCTAGGCCAAAAGAGGGTCGATTCTAGGCCGAGAATTGACGCGCTTGGGGATTAGAATTCGAAATTGACCCACTCATGAACCGATCAGCCCTAATGATCGGAGAATTGGTAACATGCCAAGAGAAATTTTCACAATATCTAAGAATTTTGATAATATCTGAAGTTTTAATGAGGAAATCAACAAGTCGTTTATGGCGAAAAAGGACCAAAACAAACTGGCATTGAGAGGGATTGTTAGTAGAAATCTTTATTATAAGAAATATCGCGGACAGCAAAATCACCTTCGTTGTCAACGCGTGCATGCCCAATCCCCTTACGCTAGTGAGTGCCATTTGGGCCCGTGGGCTCGGAACCGGCCCGGAACCGGCCCGTTGACCGGCCCGGAACCGGCCCGTTGACCGGGCCCGGAACCGGCCCCGAACCGGCCCGTTGACCGGGCCCACGGTTCCGGAAACGCGGGAACCGGCCCGGAACCGGCGGTTCCGGGCCGGTTCAACCGAAAAAAAAAAAAAAGATGGTGGGCCGGGGCGAGAGCCGTTGGGCTCCCGCCCGGCCCCCCCTCCCCCGCGGCCGCGCCGCTTTGGGCCGTTGGCAACGGCCCAAAGAGCCGTTGCCAACGTGCAACGGCCAATTTGGCCGTTGCTTTTCTTTTTTTTTAAAAAAAAATAATAAAAAAAAAAATGATTCTTGCCTATAAATACATATGCTTCCCCTTTCATTTTTGTCACAAATTCTCCGAACAATCTCTCGAATTCTCTCGAAATCCTCTCAAATCGTTCAAATTCTCCCAATTCTCTCAATCCCGATCAATTCTCTCAAAAAATGGCAAGTGGAAGCAGAAATGCGACAAGGGCAAGATGGCTATGGGAGATTCCGACTATCCCTTTCATGAATACGATCCTCGTGAGTATGCAAGTTGGGAAGACGACGACGATAATATCAACTATGTCCCGATTCCGAACGTCGAGCACATCCCAACACAAGAAAGTCTTCATCCTCCCACTCGGTGTCGAAGAAACGTCAACGGCAAATGAGCCGGAACGGAAGGGCCGAGATAATACATCGGACTTGTGGCTACACTTCGACAAGGTACGTGATGAAGTCGAAGGTAAGTATAATGTAAAATGTAAATATTGTTCGCAAACTTATAAATTCACGAAAGGAGACGGTTACGGAACATTCCGTCGGCATTTGATAAAAAAACATCCAACGCAAGCGGGGATCGACAATACGCAACAACAAATTTCCGGGTACGCCACTTCTAAGCCTCATCCTTTATTTCGTTTCACGAAGCACTTTATAAACAAACATTAGGTGAATATGTTGCCCTTGATCATGCTCCGTTTAATACCGGTGAAAATTTTAATATGAAATATTTGATAAATCTTGCGTTGGTTCCATAGCGCCAACTATTCCAAAAAATACTCTTAAACGGGAAGTTTTTCATCTTTATAAAAAAGGAAAAAAATCTTTAGCAAAATTTTTTGATGAATTCAATGGACGTGTGCATATAGGTAGCGATATTTGGAGTGATCCTTGGCAAATTCATTCTTATATGGGTGTCACGTGTCATTGGATAGATGACAATTGGATGATTCAAAAAAGACTTATTGCATTCCGAGTTTTTGATGAAAGCCATTCGGCTCATAATATTTATAGAATAATTAGGCAAGTTTTAGAAGAATATAATTTAATAAATAAAGTATTTTCAATTGGTTTTGATAATGCCGCCGCAAATACCGCTTCTATTCCCGAATTAGAAAATATTTGCAAACCCACTTTTGGCGGACAATTTTTTCACATTAGATGTGCTTGTCATGTTTTAAATTTATGTGTACAAAATGGTTTACGAACTCTTGACACTTCTCTCGCCCCAATAAAAAGTGCAATTAAATTTTTATGGAGTCGTCCCCAATGTATGAAATCATGGGGAAAATTTTGTAAACAAAATGGGAGAAGGCCAAGAAGATTTCCAAAAGATATTCCGACTCGTTGGAATTCTACGTACGAGTTGCTTCGGCAAACTTTTGAATATAAAGATTTATTATGTATGTTTATTTCACAAAATATTCCCGAAATTACTTTACTTCCTCAACATTGGGACGTTTGCAAGAAAATTTTAGATATTTTGAAAATTTTTAATGATGCTACTAAGACTTTATCTGGTATTTATTATCCTACAACGCATTTATTTTTAATAGAGTGTGTTAATATTAGTAGTGTTTTTAGTGAATATGAAAAAGATACCGAATTAGGTCAAACTATTTTAGTAATGCGAGAAAAATGGTTGCATTATTATTTGCAAATTCCTCTTGTCTATTTAGTTGGTATTGTTTTTGATCCACGTATTAAATTAGACGGTTTACAAGATTATTTGAATGTGTATTATCATGATTGTTTACATTTGGATGATTCAATAGATATTTTAAATATATTAGGACATGTTAAAGAATCTATAGTAGCATTATATGGAGAATTTTGTAGTAGATATGGTTTAAGTGATTCTGGATCTTTACAATCTACCGCCTCACGTAGCGAAGGTGGTAGTTCACTTAGTAGAGGGTATAATATGCTTAAGAGTAGGCAAAAAAAAACAAAAAGGGGCAACAGGTAATATTTCTGAATTAGAAAAATATTTAACCACTCAATTTGAGTTTCGTGATGCAGAACATAGTACTGATTTCGAAATCCTGAAGTGGTGGAAGAGTCACCAAATCGAGTATCCAGGTTCTCGCCCTCATCGCTCGTCAAATATTAGCAACCCCTTCTTCAACGGTTGCAGTTGAACAAGCATTTAGTTCCGGAGGATTAATTTTGGACTCTCGCCGTTCAAGATTAAGCCCGGACTCGTGGAAGCTCAAGCTTGTGTCGGCGATTGGACGAGGGCGAAATATCGACACCAAGAGTTAGATCGTGAACACGAATTTTTTAGCGATGATGTTGGAGATACCACCGCCACGGGTACCACAACGGGTAGCGACGATTGACGATGAGGTAAGTTGGGGTTCTCAAAGGTAAAAAGAACTACATGGGCTTTGATTCTTCTATCCCCAAGAAGATATGTAGGTCGCTTAATGATAATTCATTAAGTTCAAGCCCATTCCTTCTTTTTTTTTTTTCCCATATTTTATTACAATGTACAATTTAATTGTATTTTATAATTTATAATTTATTATATTTATTTTATTATTTATTATTTTAAAAATTATTATTAAAAATGAATCGGAATGAACCGGCGGTTCCGAACCGGAACCGCCGGTTCCGAAGCGGAACCGGAACCGGCCCGGGAACCGGCCCGGAACCGGAACCGCCATTTTTCACGGCCGGTTCCGGTTCCACCTTTTCGTGGAACCGGAACCGCCGGTTCCTGAACCGGAACCGGCGGTTCCACCGAACCGGCCGCGTCTACCTTACGCTATTCTCATGTCCCAATCACTTTTACGCTTCTTAGTCTGGCTTCAAGGCAACCAAATTTATCCGAAATTCGAAATTCGTTGAAAAGTAAAATAAATTTCTCAGTCAATAAAAAATTTGCGGGAATTTTTCTAGAGCGGCTTAAAATGTCGCCAAAAAAAGAATTCAACAAAAATTAAAGGCGCTTAGCAATATAAAAAGTGAGAAATAGAAGGAAAATCGCACATCAAACAACGATTTGATTCTGACTAATGGCAGAAAATGCTTGAGATATTCCACCCCGTTTAAGGATGACGTGGACGAACGATGGCCAAGACATGGATGTGCGGTAGGCGTGGGGACACGCACACGGTCCTCCCCCCTCTGGACCCCTCTCTCTCTCTCTCTCTCCACACTCCACAGGGCCGATCTTTTCTTGCAACCGGGTCGGGTCCAACCCAAAGTCACCGGGTGGTGCCCGCCTCGACAACAAAGCAAGGAATTTCGCAAGCGTCGTTCATAAATTCTCACTCTCTCTCTCTCTCTCTCTCTCTCTCTCTTTATTTTCTCATAATGTGTGTTCTAACTACTTGGGATATTGACAAATGAGAGCTTTATTGGCGCTGGTCAAAATTTTGATTTCCAAGTTAGGAGCGTGCACGTTTTTTTACGATTTAACTCGATTTAGTTAGGACTCATTTCTAAGGCGATTCCACTTTGAAATTTCGATTATTTTGAGGTATTATCGCATCAATAAAATGCTATTCTAATTTGGAAGAAAATATCATTTTAACCTAGATTGACGCCAGTAATGGAATGGTGGATTTATAAAGTTTAACTTATAAGCGACGCGACCAGATTGGTAGTGATCAATAAAAGAAATTATTTTATAGTGAGCACTTGAGGAAAACATAAATACTGCCTTAATAAATTGATTATAAAAGAAATTATTTTATTTAAAATGCTTTGTGATCGACATGTGAAAATTAACCAGTGTGAGAAGAGAAGGACTGAAATAAGGAAATGATTGTCAATATTTAAATAGTACGAACCGTTTCGAAATCAAATTGTCGATGATTTTTCGTTTAATTTTAAAGAAGATATTTGGTTGACTACAAAGGGGAGTAGATATTTTCGAAATCTGAGAAAGCGAAAAATTAAATAATTAAAAAAAAAAAAGGCCCAAGCAGGAGGGCATGCATGTTGCATGGTAGATCGACCAGGATACATTGTTCCCAAGGAGGATATTCCGGTTCACAAGAAATAATATTTGTATTTTATATCTTGAGCTACAATTTTCTGATTGGTGGGCCTTATGTGTGCTGAATCTTTTGTGCATCACGCGATAGATATTTAGCCCTACTGATAAAGAGATTGGGAGTGAGAAGTACGAGATTCGACTCTCGTGCTTTATGAAGAGACAGATAAAAAATTAAAGAGTTAACGATAAGACAGACAAAAAAAAAAAATTACATTCCATCTCTTTTTGTATATATAAATCTTCATTTAGAGTATCCTCTCTTGTCACAAAAACTACAAAATCATCAAGCTTTGTAAGTTGTTCGATATTCTCGACTTATATATTTTCAGTGGCAAATTCTCTAAGTTTGACGGGCTTGCTAAAAAACAATACATAAATATATAGAAAATGCTAATTTTCAAGGACTTTTTTGTCTTCTAAGGTGGAATTAGCGAAAAAGTACAATGGACTCTGATCCTATAAATTTAAGAGTTTGATCCGTTTTTCGACTCACTAGATTTTGCACTCTCTCTACACAACAACATAAATTATTTAATTGATTAATACAAATAATTTGATCATTAAAATAAGGCAATTTTTCTATGCTCCTTCCACTTGTAAGTCAATTTACAATTTTTCATCTCCTAGTGTGATGCAAATGGAATATGCAAAAAATTGAGAAAAATCACTCGTTGTATGACTCCATCCACCATATTTAGAATTAAATCTTAGATACGGTGGCATGTGACGATATTAAGCAAATCCATCATTTTTGCATTTGGATGCTCCACATACCCTTGATAAATAGCAATCACCTAATTTAACTACATGATAATTAGTCACTGTTTGTTTCACCAAAAAGAATGATTTAATAATTGATTATATCGCTTGAAATAATTAGTTAATAAGAATTATTTTATTATCGATAATAATTAATATCTAAATATTTTCATGGATGATGATATTATTTTTGATTCATTCATTTACGTAAGCAATAATATAAACGATCATTTCTGTGAAAATATTGGTTAAATTATTCATTTTTCGAGTAACAAATAGAGTTTTAAAACATTCTTTCCTTTTCTTTCCGAGCTAAATTCGGAACGGATAAAGCTAAAAGTAGCTGACATAATTAGCCATCGATTGAAAATTGGAAAAAAAAAAAAGTATGGAGGCCCTCTTGCACCGATAAATTAAAAATCCTTTTTAGCACTTTCAAAAATTGATTATCGAAAAAAGTAAAAACAGACAACAAGGAAACCCACCCAGGATTCGCCGCTGACTCTTTTTCTTTGTCGTTAATTAGCATCCTAAAAAAAAAAAAACCACAGAAACATAAATAAAAAGGAAGATATTTGGACAATATTAGTAATAAACTAATTAAAGAGACCTGAGAAAAAGCGCATGCTCGTGGGTCCCCTGGAAAATAATGTAATTTAAAACTCGGATGTGGCTGAGATGAACCCAAAAAAAATAAAAAATAAAAAAAAAAAAAAAAAGAAGGTCGCTCGGCTGTGTCAGTTCTCTTTCTTCTTCTAGTGCTTCTTCATATGTAAGTTCGTGCCAATTTCCAATTACATCGTCATCGTCTTCCTCTTCTCTCTAATCGAAATCACCAGCTTCATACAGTTGCCGAAGCTTCCCTGACCTCGGAATTCTCCTCGTAGAAGCGAAGTAAGGAAGCCACCCGTCCTAGTCGATGGACTCCTGTTCCCGTCTCCGCTTCTGGATCTGCTTGGGCAAGCTCTGACGGTGAGTTTGAACTGCTAGAGCTGCGAATTTATGGTTGGTTTTGTTGTGGAGTTTACGTACTCGTATGACCTGCGGCCGTGGAGTTAACGGTTGTTTCGAGAAAGTTCTCCGAGCATGTTTCGATGGAAATGGAGCTTGTTGTTTGTTTTTTTTTTTTTTTTCTCTTTGCCCTGGAATTCTTGGGTCGTGATATCGTTCTTCGTTTTGCGCGCTGAAGCGACCTGAGTTTGTCTATTTTCGGTTTGTTAAGGTCGCTCGGTTGAAATTCGTGAGAAGTGATGAATTTGTGCTCTGTGGAGATGGGATGGCTTGGTTCAAAAGCCCTCTTGCACGTGTCTGTTGCTCTTGGTTGATTCTCGCATATGTTTAGTTTCCGATATCGTTTGCTGGAATTAGAATTTGATTTATTTGGAGGAGTTACAATGAATTCGAGTCTGATACATCCATATAGGGACCTTGCTTATTTGTGGAACATAAGAACAGAATTTAGTTGGCATTAGCATCCTGAATTTTCTCCCTACTGATAAGATGGCATGTCTTTTTTTGGAGCTATTTTGGCTTGGTTGCGAAGAATGTTCTGTTCTATCATGATGCTGTGTGCTCAATTAATAAAACAACTGATCTTATCAGAGAAATGGTTCATGAATGCTAGAGGTGGGGGTGTGAAGGAGAGAAAGAAAAGAGAAAGAGAGGAGGAGGAGGGGGGTGGGTGTTTTGGGGGGAGACTATTATAAGTGCCGTTAGACTCCCGTTCGTTGGCAATAAATGTTCCTTGATGTTTCTTGGCTTTCCATTAAGTTTCAAACTAGTCTATTTGGGAAGTTTGATTCGATCTTTTGTTACTTGAGTGCGTATGCTGATCAGCCGTTCTCTATGCTAATTACATTCTTTTGGCTTTATTAACAAGGAGCTTGTATGTTTGACAGGTTTTTGCTTCCCCCAGCTGACTACAGGTTCCCCTGGAAGAGGCATCATCTAACTCGGAAGCTTTCATCAACTTTCTTTATCATGTCGAAGCATGCTGAGCAGTCATTTTATCAAAGTAAAGAAACAACCGAGCAGTCTTTGCATTCTTATGAATCTGTATGGTTGGCTCACTGGGCGCGAACAAGGCATAAATCCGTACCCCTTACTCGGAATCGGTTATCAACTAATCAAGAGTCCGTGGAAAATGATTCTGAGGGTAAGCGGAACTGGCTTGTTAGCACACCAGATAGTCTGTGTGAATTAGCTGGCAAACAATTTTGTGAAGTAGCAGCATCAGGATCTGTTAGAAGGCAAAACGAGAATCTAGTGATGATTTCAGAAAATTTCATGAAAGAAAGATCACCCCAGCCCTTTGTTTTGTCTGGCCTTTCCCCAAATGGAGATGCTTCTTTGACTCTTAAGAATGACGAAGCTGCTGACTTTTTTGCTGAATCATTGAGGCCACATGTTGGTACAAATGCTTCTCCTCTATGTCTAGATAGAAAAGAGAGAACATCTTCTTGGGCTCCTCCTGAGGCAGAAACGCAATCAAGGGAATGCCATCTTCAATTTAGAGATTCAAGCTATAATTCCGGGATGCCGGTGAAATCACAAAGTTTTCTTGAGAAGAAGAAACTAGTTCTTTCTAGCTCTTTTCATGATAATCATGTATCATCTAGCTCTCAAGGTATTCCAGATGGACAAGAAGCTGGGGGAACTCCCATTGTTACCTCCCTGGATCGGCAAAAAAATAGTACTACATTGAGCACTTCTTTGATGGCCAAAGGACACTTCAGGAACATCCAGTTTTCTCAGCTGCAGCATGACCATCGTGACTATCACCCTTGCTCAGCTGTTTGTATTGATCAGAAGAAAGATGAGAGTACATTGCACTCCCACATGTCTGAGACTGCAATATGTGATGGTGCTCCACTACTAAAGGATAATAGCACAAGCAAAAACCCGACAACAGTCTTAGTAGGCAAAAAGTACCAGAAAATTCAAGATCGTTTCACTAATAAGTTATTTCCATGCCAGAGCAGTCCACCAGAGGGGTCAAAGCCAGAAAAATTACTCCAAGAATATTCTTCTCGACCAAGACACTCTCTTCTGGATCTGGAAACAATGAAAATATGTGCCAGTGCAGACTCTGCTGAAGGATTTTCAAGTTTCCAGCCAAAAATTTCTCAAACAACACATCACTTGTTCTTTGGTAAGAAGTTTGGTGTTAACTCGTCTGAAGGAGGTCAAATCATCAGGGAGTCAACAGTAGCCGCCAAATATAATGGGCATGCATTTGGTGAACTTCTTAGCTTGTCTCCAAATGATTTTCGTAGTCAGCGTGGAGTGAAGCTTCAACCTTTATGGAGCTCTACTACAGACAGTGAAGAAAAGGAAGATGCCGCAGATGGCAGAGCTTCTGCAATTGCAATAAAGAATGAATCATCTGCAGAAACTGATACAATGGATATGGATGCTTTTCGGGAGAACCATCTTTCTGGTTTGTGTACCTACACTGCTATCATTGCAGAACTGTGGTTGTCCTTTGACTATGGCAGTGCTGCAATCCTTTGGCTTAACTTCAGATACTTCTTTAGGATTAATTTCCAAATAGTTCATGCTGTTATTTAGGTCTCGTTGTCATTTACATTTTTACTGTTGTGTTTGCATGTTGCTAAATTTCGTTTCCTCTCTTTTGATTGCAGGAGATGCTTCATCACCGGTGAACAAGGTAATGGTTGCCAAATGTGCTCTCTTCGATAAGTTTAACTTTTCATTGGTTTATTTACTAATGAAGCTGGCTTGTTTCTTGATGCTTGGTGGAGGATACAGACTTTCCATAATCTTCTGTATTGAGGTCCTTGCAATGTCAACTGAAAATTTGGTTTGCTGAATTGCGCATAGTGTGTAACTAAGCTAAGTCATAAACCCAGTGGGGATTCTATTTTTTTTTTCCTAGTTTTCCCTCATTGGAGCTGATGGAGGTCTAATCTGATGGGAGGCATTGGGAGGCATCTCTCTTGATGTAGAGGTTTTCTGTCGTTTACGAGACAGCTGTTATTGAAGTATCTCTTGCAGATATCCTTGTGCATTTTCAGCCATTAGTCATTTCTCATGGCTTAAGTAAGATTATGCCTTTGCTGTCTGGTCCAACGCAGATGGTCTTCAAGTTGTCGGAAAGAGCTAATTAGGATATCATGCTGTCAGCTACTTACATAAAATAATGCTGATATACTGGAAGACATGCATATGAATAAGTCATGACAATTTACTTAATTGAATTCTTGGAGTTTGAGGCATGTGCGATCAAGGGATTTGAAGTTGAAGAAAGCTTGGAATTGCATTTGCTTATAGTGTTGTTTTTCCTAATGTATGCTGGAAGCAGTCCATTTGAAGCATTAGATTCTTGCAACCTTGTTTACAGGGTTTCTGTTACCACTTAGTTTTTGCCACCTTTGACATTGCAGGACATTGTTATGCCTCAAAAGCTATCACTCTCTCTGGCTGCAGCCACATCAGAGGGTGAAGTTGGAGGTAAAGCAGTAAATGGGGATTTGCCTGAGGCAAAAGCCCCAAAACGGAAGTATCTTGAACTTACATCTATGTCAAGCTCTATTGATGAGAGGGAGCCAAGTACCTCAAAAACCCAGAGTTTGGACGTGGAGCATCTCTTTTCTCATGCTGATCAGGCGACAGATTCCAAATCTCAAACTTACTTCTGCAGTCATGGGAAAACAGAGCAAAGAACCGGATGGCTGAAACGATTGAAGATGAGCACTTCTGAGACTTTACCTCATGGTGATGAAAGCTTAAAAGTTGGGGATGCTTGTTCCTCTGGAAAGGACAATAATTTAGTTGGCAAAGTTATGAAGCAGAGGACGACTAGCCCAGAACAGATAATTGGTAATTGTCTTGACAAAGAACAGATGGCTTTAGGTCAATTTGCTTTGTTAGCAAAAGGTGGTAAATCATCTTCCAGTGGTTCTGTTGGGAAGAGTCGAGATGCATTGCTTTCACACCCTTGGATTCAGCGGTGGTGTCACAACCAAGTTGCTTCCTTGCAAAAGAAGCCTGAAGCCTTCGTGCTCTGCGAGCCACGTAGTACAAAGGCATCACTCGATGAGTTTCGAAAGAAACAATTTCCAAGCATAGCTGCTATGGCTTTGATGGGCAAGGCCATGAATGGCTTTAACCCCTGTGAGTTCAGAAATAGAGGAACTTATGTCGTCTGGAATACTGAAGGATTATGAAAGGACTCTGACTGGAGCAATTAAATGGGTGGATGAAGAAACGAATCGGGAAAGACTTCTTGTGCTGCTACACTGGTTATGAAACTGGTAAGAAATATTTTCGCCTCTTAGTTCTTACAAATGAAGTGAACATGGAGATTTTGAATCCTGAATGTATTCCCAATGTTTGTTTAATTTGGAGGAGGTTTTAAATTTTTGTTCAGGGAGTATGTGCATGATTATAAACAGAAATACTCCTGGAGATTGTGGTGGAGACTGCCGAAATGAAGTTCATCACATCTCATGTACAGGTTTTAGATTATATGGTAGTGAGCTTACTCAATGCTGTTGGATATCTTGCACGATCTCGTTTGATATTTTGTCATGCTACTGGATGCGGGATTGTTTCGCTAAGGCAGAGAAAGTCACACGAGGATTCATCCACTTCTTTGTTTTCCAATCTGTGGGTTGGGGAGATCTGAAGGATCATATCAGGGTTCTCTACAACCTTTATGCTACGGGAGCGAGATGAATCTGGCAGTACTCCAGCTTGTAGCTCCAACGGCTACATTTAAGAATTTTGGATGATGTTTCGTATATTATTACACTCACTAGAACTCACGTCAAGCGCCATCCTTCTTAGAGGGTCGTGGCCAACTCGTATGCAAGAGATCCGATTTTGACGTGAATCTGTGATTAGGAAGTTTTGTGAGGGCTGAAATGACCTGATTGGTTACAAATATCTGACACGCTACTTTACTGGTTATTTTGAGAGGTTTCACATGAGCACTAATTATGAATCTCACCTGTGTAAATTGGCATGGGAACGCGGTCATGTTCACAGAGGACCGGCGAGTAAGTGTCTATTACTAGAATCTATCCTGTGCTCGATTACGGTTGGACTGGTGATGAGGAATTCTGTAAACAACATTGTTTATGCGACAGCGGGAGCTAGACTTCGAGTTTTATAGACTAACTCCGGGAACAAGTCCACTGACGGGTTAGTTCGATTCACATTATACTGCTCTGTTTTGAACCATTTGAAGAAGTAATAACTAGTTTGACTGGTTGGGAGATTCTGGCCCTTGAGATCTTTCGGTATTAATGAACTTTGAACAATGTTTGATAAACGAGGGAGCACGACTGAGGTCTGCAGACTTGGGACTGAGGATTTTAGAGGCTTGTCTGACCTTGTCCGAATTTTGTTAAATTGCCTGCCCAAATTTTTGTTAAATTTTATGAAATTTCCCTATGTACATTTTAAGACCTCCTTGACAACTTTGATATTTTAACTTTTTGCAGAAAATAACTTACCAACCTGGGAACCAAAATTACAGATCAAACACTTGATCATCCTTTTGGAACGAGCTTCAGATGAACCAAATGAAGTCCAACTTTTGATGAATTCTATACTGATGAAAAGCTTAAAATCATTAATTCGACAAGGTTTGTCAGACTTGTGTTTTCCAGAAAACTGTTGGCATCTTTTAACTCACATTCAAGCTCACTCATGCACTTCTAGGCAATCTTCAAGTACATTCAACTAATTTTCCAGCAACATAGAGCATCTTCATCAGGCTCTTAAGACACTCTTGAATATCATCAATTCCTACCTTCAAACATAGGCTAAATCAATAATCTATTCATGTTATCAAATTAAAATCAACATTGAGTCAATCCGAATTAATAGACATCTAATATGTAATCATCTAAGAACAAATCAACATTAAAATTGAACATGAATCACTGTCCTAGAGGCTCGGCTGAGTATGAACATAGGAGGAAATTAACTTACAAATTCAAGCAATCAATTATACTTGACTATAACCCTAGGATAACTATCAAACATGCCAACCTAACACTAACAACATGCTATATATGGCCAAAATCATCATTGAAGAACACCTAAATGTACTAGATTAAGGAGAGAATTGAGTCCAAAAATTTCCTAATCACGCACTCGACCAATGATTTTACAAAAATTAGACTACAAAACTAATAACCTATAACAATACGATTAAACAAGTCTATCACATTCTACCTTGATCATTAACTGTAAATGAATGATCAGTTAGGATCATTTATTGTAAGATGTAGAGAGCCTACCTTTGATTTGAAATTCCAGTGAGCGATCAACAAAAAAGACCGAAATAATCAATTTATAGCATCAATCCGAACTACCTCCACCCACAGCCAAGCTTCAGGTGTGATATCTTGATTTTTCGTATGTTTGATTAACTAATAGAACAGATTGTTTTGAGGATCTCGTTGGGAAAATGTGGAAATTTATTTGAGCTATGCAAAGTACGGCTTTGATTTTTATTTAAATGCTTGGGTTAGCGACGATCAATATGAACTCTTGATCCGATGGATCCAGTCTTAGAATTTAAGCGCAAATGGGACTACCCCCCGCGCCCCCCCTCGCTCCGAGCCGTTCTTGTCTAGCTCTCATCTCCCTCGCTCCGAGCCGTTCTCTCTCTCTTGGCCCCATACCCACCCGCGACGAGGAGGAGGAGAAGAGAAGATCCGAACTCATTTTTGCGGCGAATCGACTTGTTTTCTTCGTACGCCAAATCTAAGGCAAGTGAAACCCCTAACTTCTCTGCTTGACTGCGGTTCATTACTTGATTGGGTGCGATGTGATGTTTTGGGCGTGGGTATGTAGAAATGAGGATTGTCTTGCATGTGGGGGAGATTTTGCATGCATGAAGAGTCTATTGCTTGAAATGGAGTCTTGTGGTCTCGGGTAAGTTGATTCTGTGGGCTGATCGTGTTATATGTCATTGAAATGACATGAATTTAGGTGGTCTCGTGAGTGAGTTTTAGGCCGTGTAGCTCAGGTTGTGCATGGGGTGTGTTTTGAGTTCGCGTGCTGAATAGGACTGAGAATACAGTGTGTGGTGACTCCGGTTTGTTAAGCCATTGTGTCAGATTGCATTGCATGTAAGTATTAAAGCATGAGTGGTGTATTTGGCCTGAGGAAGTGAGCGGTCAAGTACGTGAGGTTTATTTGTCTTGTTGGTTGAGTTCGGAGTTAGTTTTGTTTGCTCGGAGTGTGTGATTGGTGGTTAGTCTGCATGAAACTTGAGTAAATGGAATGAATTGAATATCATGTTGGCTTGTGTCCCGACAAGGACGAAATGATATCTGCATGTATCTGGAAGATACCCTTTGGAATGTGGAAGGAAATTGGGAGGTTCATGGCTTGTGTCCCATGGAAGCCCTGTGTCCCTCGGAAGCCTTGGAGTAAGGGAGAATCCATGGCTGGTGTCCCACAGATGATTAAGCCGAGATGTTTTATACCTCAGAATTGATGCCTGGGTCCCTCAATGTAACCATGGCCTGTGTCCCAATGGATAATTGGTTAAGAATTGGAAACTAGAACTTAATAAAACGAGTCATGGACATATTCATTTCATGCGTGTGCAATTCATGATTTAGGGTGAGATCCTAGTTCATGACATGTGGAGTCATTGTCGAGTCCTCGTATCTACTTGTGATTGGTATTGAGTCTTGCTTGATTGGGTGAAGAATTGACGGTTTAGTATGTCGAGTTAGCCGATTCACTAGCCGAGCTTCTAGTTCACTGTTGTTTGTTGAACTGTTTTAAGATGAACTAGGTATGCCTGTTGACACCTAAATTTTGATTTCCTTGAATTATTCATTTAAGCGTAAAACGAGGATTAGTCATAGTTCTCACAAAAATTAATTTCTCATACATTGCACATTTGATTTCGATCAGTCATGCATTATCATTTGCATTCAGGCAAGAGGTGAAGCAATTGAGCTTAATTTGATAGGCAATTAGATCAAACTTAGTCTAAAATTTTCTACTAGGGCCACAGGAGTGAGTACCGAATTTATTTAAAGGGTTTGGACCCATTCTTGGAATTCATTTAGCTTATTTATGGTCATTTAAATGTTAAAAGCTTTTAATTAATTATTCATTTAATTAATTAAAGCCCAATGTGAATTCGAGATAGCACAGTTAAGCCCATAAGACAATAAACTTCGGTTAGCCCATCTCATCATTCTTATGGACTGAAAATTGAAGGAGTTTGACTGGGTTAGGACTCTTGAAAATCCTACTGTCAACGATGAATCCTATTCCAACAAGTTTTCTTAAATCCTGTGGTCATTAAGGAATCCTACTTCAACTAGTGTTAGCTAACCCTAGTCTATAAATACCTCATTAAGCTTAGGGTTATGAGGGGGCCATTTAGAATTAGGCACACAGCCGAAGGGCTCTTCAAGGGGCCATTCAGAATTACACACACGGCCATAGAGGAAAAAGGGAGAGAGGGCGCGGGAAAAAGAAAGCTGGAATCTCCGTGGGTGGCTTGGAGTTTTTCTCTGCCAAATCCATCGCTCAAGAGGGATTCACGCCCCTTGGGGTTTGGCCACTTTCAGAAGATACACAAAAGGACAGCCACAGTGCAGACAAGAAGAGAGGGAGCACGTACAAAGGAGAGAAAACAAAAACGGAGAAAGCTTTGGACAGAGTATACACGAAAAAGGGAAAAGAGAGGCTCCATCCTTGGGCTGTTCGGGTTTTGCACTTCAACCTGCGCTTATTTTCGTTGGCCATATCCAATCAATGACGAAGCTTTCTTTTCTTTTCTTTTCTTTTGTGATTGCAGGTTTTGAGGCCACTTCATTCACATATACGGCAACGAAAAGGAGAGCGGGTTCTGAAGAAAAAGTCACAGGACTCTGGTTTTGGTCCTCTTCGGAAGCTTTCCCTCCCTCTCTTTCTTGGTGAACATTGAACACGTCCAGGGGAGGCTTTTTTCTTGGGATTTGTTTCATGCTTGTCATCTTCACTGGAATTCCTCTTGATGTGAAGCTGTTGCTCTACGGCGGCACGAGTTTGTTCCATCAATATTGCTCCTGCCCACGACACGATGCCTCTCGAGACCTCACTGAATCAAGGACGTAAGCCATCTCTTCACAGCTTCAAAAGTGTCCCTTTTGTTGCAGGTTCCTGTCAGCTGATCGAGAGCCAACCGATGAGGCCGCTGTCTTGACTAACTTGGATCAACAACGGAGCCCACGATCCAATCGAAGGAGCCTTTGCAGATGAGCAGCCGTACCTCGACAACAACGAAGATACTGATCCGTGGATCTTGACAGGAAGCCGCCACTCTGTGCTCTCCTTGAACCCATCGAGCCAACCAGTAGCATCCAATCATCAACTCGACGGTTTTGCATGATCAGAATAACCACCGAATTCCATGTTTGGGCTCGATTGAGATTGCCGAGTTCTGTCTTTTCCCTTGCATTGACAATTCATCTTGCAGGTTCCACTGTGAAGGACAACACCTGGATAAATCCCAAACTGTTCGGTGCACCAATGGTTAATTAATGGGTCAAAGTAATTGTGGGCAAAGCCATGGACAAAGCTTGAAGCCAAACTGCCTTTGTCCTGACAATCTTGCTGTCCAGCCACTGTTCAGCTCTATTCGAGGTTGATTCAGCCTTTTTTTTTTTATTTATTGAAATTCAATTACTAACTCCTTTGCTGTTTGGTGTTAGAATTCCTTGAGGTTTAGAGCTCAAATTCAGCTCAAAAGGGGTTGTTTCGAACAAGAATTACAGCTTACATAGGTGCTGGAAATTGCTTGGAAAAAAGGTAATTTTCTTAACTTTTGATTGCTAATCTATGCATATTTGCTTGGAAATTTGCATTGTTGTTCTTAAACTTCTTTGAACACATATGATTGGCAATTAAAGTTAGAGAAAAATCAAGCGTTTTTACCAATTTGTGCTTGAACCGAAAGTTGATCCCTTTTGCTAAGGAATTATGATTTTTTTGGATCAATTTGATTGGATGATGGAATTGGTTGAACTCTCTGCATAACTTGAGGATTGATAGATTTTAATTTGGAAAACTCTTTTCTCAAAGTTAAAGAATTTTTCGGCATTTCACATGATCTAAGCTAAATCAGGAAAGATAAGAATTTTGCGGAATAAATTGGATTTTTGGCACATGCATTACTCTGGCCGAATTGCTCCCGATTGGTGGATGGGCCTTATTTGAATTTTATCATGGATTGAGTGAGTAACATTATCCTATGATTTTCTGATGATGTTTCCATATTGTGAGTAGGAATTATTCAAATTGTATAACATCTAATCTCTGAGAATTAATTGAATTGGATAATATCTATTCCGCAATGGATAAACTTTTGATCTCAATGATTATCTCTAGCATGTGAGTTGGTTGAATTGTTTATCCGGTGATAGAATAATCTTATCTCCTGTGATTTTATGGTAACATTTGATTTACGGATAAGATTGAAATTTGACTGGGTAATATCTAATTTTTTGGGACTTATCTGGAAATGCCTTTCGAACCTCAAAGGATAATTTTCTCAAAATTAAATCAAACTTTAGATGAGGAAAGATGGACCCCAATATCATATTTTCGGCCACCCCTCTCTAATTTTCGAAAATTAAACTTAATTGCTCACTCTTACTTCACTTTGGTCATGTTTGTTTATTTTTCTTCTATTATATAGTTTGCACATTTATAAACAAACATGCTCATAATATATGCTCCCATGTGCCTTGTCCCGTTGAAAAATAAATTATATGCCTTGGCCATGATCTTATGGAATGAGATTATAATTTAGTATAAAATTTTTGTGTTTTGCACTTTGGGAAAATGGATGATGTTATTCTATATATCTATCTGCATACTGGCTCGAATATTTGAGGATGTAGCAGATAAAATTCTGCTCTAGTCCAAATCTTTGAGAATGAGTGAATTTATTGAAAAATTCGAAATTAAAAGGTATATTATGGGTATTTTTGTCTATTTTTGTTCAAGCTTTTGATTGTTTTTTATTATTACCAAAAATACAAAAAATCATACCCATTTTTTTTGCATATCATATGGTTCCATGTCATGTTTTCCCAATTAATCATTCGGTTCACATCAATCAATCGAAAGGGATTTTTTTATGCAATTGGCACCGAAAGGGCATTAATTTTCAAATTAATGTATCCAAGTACCCGAACTCATTTTTTCTGATTCGCAAAAAATAAGATATTCTTCATGATATCTTATTAACGTTTCTAATCAACTTTCACTAAATAATTAGTGACGACTCCTATTGAATAATTTTTCATGAAATAAAACCTAAGTTGTGATTTGATATGGGTTTGAGAGAGTCCGAATTAGGTTAATTAAATAATGAACCCGATAATTTATTGTTCCCGAACTTTAGGTTGAGACAACACCGATTCCTCCTATCCCCATCCTAGGCTATGGTGCCCCTGTTGACTTCGTGCATACATGGGAGGATTACCATGATTCCGCTTTTCCATTGGTGCATTTCAGGTTGTTGGTTTCGATCCTTGGGGTAGATGTAGGGTTGCCTATTGTGGGGGTCCCGATATATTTTGTGTCCCTTTTTATGAGAGACTTATCTGGCTAGCTGACAGGTCCATTACCTTACTTACATCATGATGATAGCGGTGACAGTGACAATGGTGAGGAGTAGCGGTAATGCTCGTGGATGGTGATAGGCTAGTGTATAGGGGCAGGTTTTTGATAGCCAGGGCCGTAGGGTGGATATAAGAACCAATGGTGGAGGTAGTGGTAGAGGACGGCAATAGTATTAGTCGGGGGAAGGAGTTTCTTTCTGGTTATCCTCCCAGTTGTTTTCCTTTGGAAGAACTAATGTAAATATAACTGGTTATCTACATATCCAATCGAAGGTTCATGAATGACTGGTTGTTTTTATTGCACGACATGTTCGGGTTTAAGAAAACCTATTATGGCTATACCCGTTAGGCACGCGCACTTATCTGTTGTTGTTCTTGACATGGTCTCATGAATGATTATTACTTAGTCTTCCGCATGAGCCATATGTATGCATGTATGTATATATATCACAATAATCATTTGAGCACATACTTAATACATAGACGGCCCGAGACGTCGCATCGGGAACCTTGAGGGATGTAATCACACGAAGTAAATGGTGGCTAGAATTCAGAAATTGGCCTACAAACGGAGGACGGCGGGAGAACTAGGTCCGAAAGGGAGAATTGAAGAGAGAGAATTTTTGTTGTTTTCTTTTCTAGTGGAAGAGAGTGTTGTGGCCAGAGAGAGAGAGAGAGAGAGAGAGAGAGAGAGAGAGAGAGAGAGAGAGAGAGAGTGAGTGAGTGAATATTAATCAAGTCTTAGTCCTTAGATTGATCCTATGGCTCATATCATTCCCTTAATGGCTAAGTTATCTTCCCATTGGCTGAAATTTTAATGACATGGATGGATGACATGTCATTTTAGATGGCCATGGATTGTTGAGATTAAGCTTCACAAGGATAGATAACATGGCAAAGGCAATTTAGCAATTATATCAAATGAAAATTTTGTAATTATGCAATGTGAGTAGAGAGGAAGCTTGCCATGGCTGGGCTGGGTTGAAATTGGTTGGTCCAAAAGGCTGGATCCAATTGGGTCCACCCAAGTTGGTTCGGGTTGACCCGAGTCGTCAAGTTGTTAAATTTTGCTCTAAATATGTCAAGTGGGATTGGTGTCTTGGCTAAGTAGGATGAATTAGCTAGATTGAGAATCGGTTGAATGGGCCGGGTCGATTTCTGTCAAATTGAGTTGACTCGAGTTGATTAGGTTGGCTCAATGCCTCTTAATTGTCTTAATTCTCTCAAATTGACCCTACGGATTTGGCCAAGACACGAAGTAGGTCCGATCGGTCAAATTGGCTTCGGCCTAAGTGGTCCGCACCGGGTCACGTCCGGTTCGACCCTATCGGTCATGTTTTGTCATTTTAGTTAAATTATGCCAAATTACCATGATTTTTTCAAAATTAATGTTGAAATTGCACTAATTTGGCTTCATAGGATTCAAATTAGGGTAATTGACATTATTCATGCAGAACCGGTAGAGGCTCTAAATTGGCGCTTGAAAATTCGCCCACCCGTCTCAAGCTTGATCATTCAAAACCGGCTTGAAATTCAATGTAATACGGCCTCTAGATCAAATGTCACAAAGAAAATAAATCTAAGAAAGGAACAAAAATTAGTGGAATATGGATTTTTTTTTTATTGAGAGTCTAAATTTTCGATTTGATCCAAAAGTCAATTCCCGCTCATTTTTTAAAATAAAAAATACGAATCAAAAGTTTAATTAAGCTTGAAACAGATAAAATTGGTGCACCTTTAAATTTTTTCAGAGTTTTCAAAAAATGTTGATCAAAAGTTGACTTCAAGGGTTGACCAAAACGCCAACAGAAAAAGTCAAACTTGGATTATTGGATAAAATAACTCCTAAGTTTCGATTGAACATAATGGAACTTAAAATTTATTGAAGATCATTGAAATGGCATTGAAATGACTCTTTTAGGCCAAGAAATAGGCCTTGTCGCAATCAAGGATCCTTAATCTCTAGTTTTTTTTAATTATTTACTATTAGACTTGTTAGCTAAAATTAGGTATCAACAATTGCGTGTTCAATAGATTAAATTAAAAATATCAAATTTACAATTAGTATGAGCTTGAGAAAATCCACGTTAAGTGTTAGCTTAGTAATCTATTAATTTTTCTTTGGGCTTTCACCTTTGGAAAACATTAAGACAAGAATCGTTTGTTTCGCAAAAAATGCAAGATTTTCAGAAAATATTTTCCAGAAAGTTATTTTTTTTTAATGAAAAAGACATTATTTTCCGATGTCTGGCTAAACTATGAAAAAGACTTGGAAAATATTTTCCATCGTTTGGTATGGAAAATCTGAAAAAGACCGAAAAAGTACCCAGAAAACCAAAAAAAGAAGAAGAAAGAAATAATTTCATCAATCCTTTAATCCTTCTGTTTCTTTATTTTGCCTGACGTTGAGCAGATCTTGAAAAGCCAGCGCTGGTAATTCATCATTTTGATTAGCAACTGGTGAAGACGATGTACGTGGGTCATTGTATGCGTAAGATGATGAGTTTTATTTGGGATCGTTGGGACCGGCCGAGCCTTGAGCTTCCCAACCCACGTCATGGCCAATCACTGGGCAGCGGGCCGTCACTGACATTTGCGATCGGCATAGGAGGAAGGAACGGCGGGCCGAGGAAGGAAGAGAAACGAAAAAAATAAAAATAAAAAGAGAAAAAATAAAAAATAAAAAATAAAAAATAATTTTTAAAATTATTTAAAAAATAAATAATGAAAAGAAAGTAAAAGAATAATTATAAAGAAAGAAAGTGTGAAAAAGAGGAGAAAGGAAAGATGAGGAAAACATTTTCCTCACTTTTAAAGGAGTTTTTTTTTCCATAGGAGGAAAATGTTTTCCGGGACTAGCTTATTTCCCGCCCCCCAAACGCCAGAAATCCGAAAAATGTTTTCGAGAAAGTTGTTTTTCGTGAAACAAACGGAACCTAATACCCTTAAATAAGGTTTTGCCTTACATTTCTAAAGTTCATCTATTGTAATAAAATGCAACAATATTATTATCAGAAGACGAGGCTTTAAAAGTATGTTATGTAGAGTTTTAATACTTTGATTATGAATCCTCAGGGTTGGCATAGTTGGTCAGGGCCATCTGCACATGCCAAAAGATTTGTACTCAACTAGCTTGTAGGGCTCGCAAGGTTTGTCACAAGCCTCCACATAGCGGGTCTTTTTTCCGGTGCCTAAATAACTAAAGAAACGATGGGTTCCATTAAACGGTTTTTGATAAATTCAAAATACCATTTATCCTTGGAGGAGTAAAAAAGTAGTTTGGCTTTCAATGTTAATTACTGATGTACTGACCTGCATTGAAAAGGTGAACATAAAAATCACTTCAAAGTGTCCTTCCAAATATTTGTTGTAGAAAGATTTGCTTTATTTCACCGTAGTTCTGATGGAAGGATTCACACAAGGGAAGTAACAACATTTATCTTGGCCATCAAGTGACCAACAACATTAACCTTCTCAAAATACAACCACACACTTGACCCGTGTTCGGGCAATCAAAGAGGAGATAACTCCCTCATACAACAATGACGTCGAACGGAAGATGCCATCAGCATTATTCATTATTTACTAGTGATACCAGGAAACTTCCAACTGAGGACGGAAGTGTTCATATTAATCGAACCCTTAGAATGTTCTTGATTTTCTCTAGCAGTTGTCGTAGCAGAAGCAAGCCCATCCCCAGTCGAAATGACAAGCCCCGTAAGCCTTTTTATCTACCTTTATGCAATGCTGATTACAACCACCGTCACAAGGCCCGCTCCATGTGTTGCTGCGGTGCTCATTACAATATTGTCCTTTCACCATTGCCACATGGCCTAAATGGATAACAAAGAGTGCAACAACTTTTATGAGTCATGACATTCCATAAATTCAACTTTCTAGCTAAACAAATAATAGCAATAAAAATGCCGAGATCTTTATTCTCTTTACTAAAGTCAAAGAATGTAAAGTGGAAAAGAGGAGTTTTTGTATATTTTGACGTATTTTGAACAAGAATGCACGAGCCTATAAATAGGCTTTATTAGAAAACTATGTAAGACGATATATCAATCAAGATATGCACATAATCTTGAGAGATACGAAAAATCAACATACTTGTCAAAATATCTCTAACAATAAGCAATTGTCCTACAAAATCATTAATTATCGCTAAGAACTAAATATTGGTAAAAGATCAAGTGACAAATGCACTCTCCATGCGCACACCCAAATGCTGTTGAAAGTAGACTAACCACTGAGGAGAAGGATACAGAAAAACACCAGAACGATGGAAGAAGTGTCAGTCTTGAAGGACTTGGCCATGCTGAAGAAGGGAGTAGTAATTTGCAAGGAGATGATGTTTAGACTCAAAGAAGATGGTGTACTCTAAGCTGGAGCACCGAATTTTATGGTGGGAATAGATAGAAGATGACAAATTCCAGCTCATCCCATGCGTCGCCCTCCTTAGTTTGTTTATACAATCTAGACAGAGTTCCACGGTGAAATCAAAGTTCGACGGCGGAATCTTCGAGAATAACATGCGAACTATTAACTCAACACCTCTGGCGATATTGTGTCTGATGGGAACTTTTATCATGCAATGAGACTTTCCATTGGTGGCAATAACTTTCAATGTTATATGCTCAACAAACATCAATGAAATTGTAGATACTGAATTATTTTTATTTTTTAGAACTTGACATATCCCATGCCTTTCTAAAAAACAGTTTTCACGGTGAAATTTACTCAACACCTCTGAGAATAACATGTCAACTTTTTCAACAGCATTGTCCACCTTTTTTTTTTTTCCCCTTGAGAATAATATGTTTCTTGCGATCTTTTATAACATAATGAGTCTTTCTAATGATAGCAATAGCTTTCAAGGTTATATGCATGACAAAAATTGATGAAACTGTAGAGCTTTTATAATATAATGAGTCTTTTTGATGATGACAATAGCTTTTATGGTTATATGCATGACAACCATCGATGAAATTGTAGAAGCTGAAAATTAATTTTAATTTTTAGAGAAGTATGGTAAAGTTCCAAATGATTAAATCTTAATATTACTGCATTTTTCTTTTTTTGGAATTTCTTGGGTACGTCATAACAAGTAAACAAATCAAATAGTGGACACTGAAATTAATTGGAAAAGCCCCAAACCAAAAGTCACGATCATCCAAACGCAGACTCAATATGTTGAAATTTTATGTGATTGTAATATCCAATTAAATTTCGTGATGCCGTTAAAAATGTTACTGTAGAGCTTAAACTTCCTCGAACTTACTTAATATAGACGTATATAAGACTTTTTTTTTTTTTGGTCGAAGTATATAAGACTTGCGGTGATGGTGTATTCTTAGTTATATTTGATCTATCTTTGTATTCATCGTTCTTTACTGTTGTTTTTGTTTTTCTGGAACTTATTGATAAGGGCAAGTCTTTTCTTGCGACGTGTCAAATGAAATGACTTTTCCGGCTGAAAAAGTGAGGCCTTTGTCGAAATTATGCCCTAGACTTTGGTGATGTGATAGGGACCTTTAGAGAGCTTGTCCCTCACAGCCTTGGAGTTGATGAAGCTTTTCCTCCAGCCTGGCAATTCGTTTGTCCTCATCAATCCTTGGCGGAACAAGACGCGCCACTTTGCACTGCTTCGTTAACGGGAGGGACCTAAATTAAGAGAGACCAAATCTAATAATGAGCTTACACATCATATGGAGATTATTAAAAAGCACGTATAAATTGTGTTAGAAAGAGTCACACCTTGAAAAATTGACGTGGTATAGATTACTTGATATATCTTAATTGACATATAATTTATTAGTTTAAACTTTTGAGTGAAGCGGATTTAATTAAATATGTTGATGAGCTCGAGTTCGAACTTACTCTTGGTGATTTTGCTGGACGAATGAAATGGGCTGTTGTGGCGCACTCCAAAAGGTCGTCAATGATAATAGTCATGAGTAGTTAACATAGACTGGCCAACAATTAATTTCGATTGGACTTTAATTATTAAAACCGTTGAGATACGGGCGACCACAGCTCAACAAAAACTCAAGTAAGAGAGAGGGGATATTTACCCTCGGAGAAGTAAAGCAAAACCCTTGAAAAGGAAATACTCGCATCCAGAAGATGACATAATTCAAATTATTATCTTCTTCTTCTTCCCTTTTTTAGAGGGAGAGAGATGCCATCGAGTTTCATTAAGCGGCCATTGAAATTTTTACGTACTACAATTCTCCGACGGTTCTTACAATAACGAATGGATAACGATATCTAAGATGTTACTTAATCCAATATGTGGCTAGAACCTGTGAGAACATAACCGACAAAGTAGTTGATTTATACCCTTTCATGGCGAAGTTCTTCACTCTTTTCATACATTTATCGAAATGTTTTCATCGAACGATATTTGGTCAGCAGCATTTGTGCTAAACGATTCCCTTCAAATTTCTCGTTAAAGAAACAACCTTAATTTGGCCACACAAGCATGAAGGACCAGATATTATGGATTCATTAGATAACATTACATGAAAAATAAAAAGCAAAAAGGGAAAATATAGTGAATACAGAGGTGAACATGTATGAAGGGACTTTTGAGGATGCATGGCATCTATTTAAGGCAATCTATGGATCAGTCATGTGGAAAAATACATATATTAGATCAATTAAGTTAGTAGCGTCACCGGTCAATCCCTAGGACACTAGCGAGTTGTTCAAGCATGTTGAGGACTTGCTTCATGTCAACCCTAAGATTAGTGACCCGACTTTGTTCAGTCCGATTTGGAATGGAATGAGTGTGAATCGGTGACCTCGTGTGAGCCGTGGTGCGTAGATATAACCTTTGATTAAAGGGAAAATGAACAGTAAGTATAACAATCGAAAAGATTGGTCCAGGACAATGGTCGAACATCCACTTATTAATTATGAAGAACTGTTTGTTTATCAAGTTCCCTATAAAAATTGAACTAGGAAGAAGATAATACGAACTAGAAACAATCTATTTATAGCTTCTTTCAAACATCCTAAAGATTGACCCACTTGTCATCGACTGACACAAAATTAATAAATACAACGAGGTAAGTAGATTGCATGGTGAAGAGTGTAGGAAACTTACTTGAGCAACGAGGGTAACAAACTGTCGACGCCAGAATTTGTGTAACATATATAATTATTCATTGCATTAAAAAATAGGAATCGGCCCTGATTCCTAACAAAAATTCAATTATTGCATTTGCATAGTTGTTGCAATTTTTTTTTCATGCATTGTTAAACCCATAATTTGCATTGAACCAGCGTCCGATGAATTTGAAGCAATGAGGATTTGAGCTTAATGGAAAATCAATTGGTTTAGGCCTGCGGTAATGGAAATTCGGCCAAGTCCATTAGTTAGAAACTGATAACTTCAACTCCATTAACAACCACTTATGAATCTTTTTTGGGATTACACCCATTATCTCAAGTTTTGGATCGAACGAATCTCCATAATGACCGACAATAAATAAAGAGGGGTGCTGAGTTGGAAATATTGATTAATTAGAGATAAACTTGGGAAGCAATTAAACTTGATATTATCACCATTTGAATCAATAAGAGATAAGAGTAGAGTTTCCTACTATTAAGATATAGTATTTTTCTTAGGTTGTGTTTGGTCGTCAAGATGAAAATGATATGTTTTATCCTATCATGTACTTGATAAATGTCCAGGATAGGATAAAGAGGATATAGCCTGGATGAAAATATCCGGAGGAAGGGGTGGGATAGACCTAGATAGGATTTCTCAAGAGAGTAAACACAAGGAGATCCAAGTTTATTTTACAACCACCACTACTCCTACACATCAAACCACCTCTCCGCCAAGCCGAGCCACCTCTCCAGTGGGGGGTTGCCCCTTTGGCGACGGAAACCGTCAAGTGTGGCCACCTCTCGGCGACGCTAGGCTAGGGTCTTTGGCAACAAAATCAAGTATCTTCACGATCTCGTTCTTTAATCAATTTCATCGTTTGAACCTTTCCAACATTAGAAGGGGGACTCGAATGTTATGAAGACCTCGAGATTGATCATCGACTTTCAAAGTGGCTCTCTCGACCTGCATAAATGTATCTTCAACTTATGAAAAGAGGCTAAATAATTTCATTGTTCAACACTTATTTACTCACTTAATAAGACAACGAGTAAGGTCAACGGGTCACTTTCAATGGATTCAACTCTAAATCAGGATCTCTGATTCTATTGGGTCTACTTGATCGATGTGTCCGAATTTAGATGGTACAAACCTTTGCTCAACAGTAGCTTACTCATCATAACTCATCACTGAATAATTTCTAAGACATTATGATATTTTAGCAAAACATAGTCAATTTTAGCTGTGATTTGCCTCTACTTATTCGACATTATATTCGCAGTTCACCAAATAGTAGATATGATATGACAAAATTCTTGAATTTCTCATCCTATCATATCCAGTTCTATCAAGACTAGAAATCCGAACGATCAAATGCAGCTTTAAAGGCCCTGTTTGGTTTAGCATTTGGCCAAGAGATTTTGAGAAAATAAAAATACCTTTAGACTAAAGGCCTTTTTCAAAATGCAAATAGTGTTTGGTAAAGTATATTTTAACAACACATTTGGAAAGTAACTTTAACGTAAATGTTGTTTGGTGAAAAATGAACTTTGTAAAATATTTTTTCTTTATGAAAAAAAGGCGGTGGCGGCGACGGCAGCGACCGGCGGCTGCAGCTGCGGCAACCGGCAATCGTCGGCGGTCAATGGGCGATGGCAATGGGCGGCGATGGCAAGCGAATGTGACAAAATTAAAATAAAAAAAAAAATTAGTTGGATTTCGCAAAAGTCCTTTAGCCCAAAGTATCTCTAGGTATTTTGGGCTAAAGGACTTGGGAGAGTATTTGAAATGCAATTGCATCTTCTCAAAGTGAGCCAAAAAATGAACCAAACATCATTTGCATTTGGCCAAGGGACTTTAGAGCCCCAATACTCATTTACAATGCTGAACCAAATAAGGCCAAAGTCCCAAAGCAAGGAGTTGTAAAGAAAATCCTAAATCCAGCATGTACGAATGGTTGCTCACAATTTGAAAAGAAGGTTCACAAATTAAGGTTTTTGGGGACTTGAGAGGAGGCTCCTGTTGACACCTGATTTTTGATCATTTTTCTTTTAGTTTTATTTTCTAAAAATTCCCAAAAATTCACAAAAAATCAAAAAAATTAGGAAATCAACATTGGAAGCCTTGGCCAAGCTTAAGGAACCAATTTTAAACAAAAAATATTTTTTCATATTTTTCTCATATTTTTTTAATATTTTTGGAAAATAGAAAAATACTTGAAAATTCATAAAAAAATACTTTTTGAGGTCAAAAAAATACACAAAAATGTTCAATATTTTTCATTTAATTCCCTTTTCATATTGACTTCATAAAAAATTGAAAATTGAATCCAATTTTAGGTGTTTCTTCATAATGCCTAGAGTTGAATTTGCACAAAAAATGTAGGTTGAGTCTTTTTATTTGCAATTTTTGCACATTTAGAGTCTTGACATTCAATTGCAGCCCCTTTGAACTTAAATTTGATCAATTGCACCTCTAATTGCGCCAATTGCATGAATTAGACAAAAATCCCTAAAATTCTTTGCAATTTAGTCCCTCAACTTGCCAATTTTTGAAATTGATTTTAATTGAGGGATTTTCGTGGCAAAATTGGATCGTCCCCGTAGGTTTTTACACATTCTGAATCAATTGGCATAGGTCTCATGGTCCAATTTGATCAAATTGACACCCAATTGAACTTTTCCCCAATTTGCCAACTTAGAAAAATTTGGGGTTTTTGTGCAAATTGATGAGAACTTTTGGGCGAAATTGCATTTCTAGATAATATTCAGGCCCCTAAGTCCAATTTTGAAATTTAATTGCAAAAATTCCCAGTAAATTTGGATTAATTTCGAAAATTACACGTCCGAACCGGGTTCGGACCGGCCTGACCGCTGGTCGGACCGGTCGAACCGGTCCGGGACAGTGTCTTTGTCTTCAACAGATTAGCGCGAATTGCAGGTTTGAACAGCAAGATTCAATAGTCAAATTGGAGCTCAATTCGAGCTTAATTGGATCAATTTGTTTAGGGCTTTTGTTCCTCCAATCGTGCTGCAACGATCAAGACCAATGGCGGGGCTAGTCATCGCCGGAGCACAGCGGAATCGCCGATCAAAGTCACGGCGCCCGTGGAAGTCAACATTCGCAAAGGCTGAGTATAATTCACGCTCGTTTGAGGTTCAACGGAGGCTGAACGGACGTGGACGGAATCCTAGTTGATTCCGTCACCGTCCGGCAGCCATAAGTCACGTGGGGGCACGTGCGGGAGAGTTGGTGAAGCTCGCCCGTGCGCGCTAAAATTCAAAACGAGTATAAAAGGGATTGAGAAGATTCCAGAGAAGGGAGGAGGCTCATTCGTATTCGTCCATCAACAGAATAGAGAGCGAAAGCGAGAGAAAAGGAGAGAGGCTCTCGTGAGCATCTTCGTCGCGTCGCCGGAGTTCAACCGTGAGGTCTTCGTGAGAGCAATCCAGAGCAAATCGGACCACCGCACCACCACCGGAAGCTCGCCTGAGCTTGGAGGAGTTGATCGACGCAGTTCAATCGGCCTGCAACTTCCCGAAACGGTAAGTCGAGCTTCGAGCGTTGTAATTGTGCGATCATGGCACCTCGACTTCCCAAGCATGATTCCGTCAATTGATGTGTGCGTTTTTATCCCCGAGCATCACCGACCACAATTGCATCATTCTTTTGCATTGATATCGTCCGATCATGTCGAGTCAAACCTCCAACCGGTCGCGACCTGGTCGGACTTCGGCCAGGCGAATCTAGCAACTGCGGGTTCGATCCGAACGCGAGGTAAGTATTCTAAACTCGTTTTGAACGATTCTGAAGCTTGAATTTGATTGTTATGCTTTGTGTGATGAGATTGAGTTCTGAGAAATCGAAACCGTGCGAGGTTGATATATGGTGATTACGTGGATGAAATCGTTCGATTCTTGGATATGTTGTAGAGGAAGTCGAGTCGAGTTGTTACGTGGTGGTTTCGTGTTATTCCGGCGAGATCTCGCCGTTAGATCTCGCTGGAATGTTTTCAGCCGTCCATCTAGGCGTCGTCGCTAGGTTGAAGATGACGCTGATGTGGCGATCGGTGTGGTCAATGTTCCGATGTGTCAAGTTTTCATTGGTCTAGCTCATGCCGAGTCGGTTCGGCCGTTGGCGCGAGCGAGCCGACTCGGCATCGATCCGACGGTCCGGAAAAATAGATAGGTTTGATTATGGATCGTTGGATCTAATTTTTTTGTATTTTCGATAATTCAGTATATTAGTTAGAAAATAGTAATAATAGAAACGGCGCCATTTTTGCTTAGATGAAGTATCGTCGTTTAGGGTTAATAATAATGGACGTTTTGGATGGAATCTAAGATCAATCGTGACCGTTCATAGCAATAGTTCATGCGGCGTCGTTTGCATTAGAAGGCATGAATGCATCGTCGTTTAGGCATGCGAAGGAATGGACGGTCCGGATCGTGCTTTAGGTTTAATCGTGGCCGTCCATGCATTTCTTCAATGCGTTGTCGTTTAGTTTAGTGAGAAACGACGGCCGTGATGAAGTTTCAGGATTTAATCGTGGCCGTTCATGGCTTTTTAGATGCGGCGTCGTTTTGAGAAATGGATCCGATGAGTCGTCGTTTTGTTAAGTGGCGAGTCGACGGCCGAGATCAAATCTGGGATTGATCTCGGCCGTCCATTATTTTCTTTTATTTTCGGATATTAGGAATTTGCTTAGAAAATCAAATAGAAAATTTAAAATAAATAGTATAAATACGTATACGGCACCGTATTGGAGGTCGAGCAGGTCTGAGGGCGGTCTGACCCGGTCCAAAAATATTATTAAAAAATAATAAAAATAGATAAAAATTTCCAAAAAACAAAAAAAAAATCCAAAAATACTTAGAAAATCCATAAAAATTCCTAGATTTCCCCAAAAAAAATTCTAAAAAATTTCTAGATCGATTCGGGACTCATAAAGTCTGGATCGAAAATTTTTGAGACTTCGAGGGTCGATTCACATCGATCCGGAAAATTCCCAACTTTTTTTAGAAAATAAATAAAAAATAAAAAAAATTAGAAAAATTAGAAAAATTCTAGAAAATCACAAAAAATGGGAAATGGCCACATTCAACTGGCCCGACCCCGATTTTGTGATTTTCGGGTCCCGAACCCCCAAAAAATGACCATTCTACCCTTCCGGGCCTTCCGCCCCAAATTTTCCCGAACCATCCTTAGAACCCAAACTCGATGTTTTTGTGGGTCGATAGGGCCATTTTTAGATATATTAAGCCTTGATTGATTGATTTGATTGCTTGCGATTATATTGATTACGTTTTTTAATTTTCTGATTGTGACATGTCAGAATAGTAAAATTCCCACCCGCATGAATACCTTAGATCGTTAGGGCCTACCTTACCCGAAATTTCATCTGCATGAATTCGTAGGTTAGAAAATCACTCGACATCGGTAACCGAAAGGGCGTCGATGAAAATCTCGGCGTAACCAAGTCCCCGGACCCAAAAATCTCCGGTTCTCGCAGAACCGAACGGTTTCTCCCGACCGCTCGGTAGGGTTTTCCGATCATACCCTCCAATAAATTGATCGGTGGCGACTCCAAATTGCATGTACACATTGCACATGCCACCCGACCACACTAAGGTCGATTTCAATGAAATTTTCTCCGACATCGCGATTCGAGTAATGGGTCTTGGGAGAGGCCCGCGATCCCAAAAAAAAATCCCGCTGACAACCGGGGTTATATAAAATCTAAGGATCGGCTCGTTAACCCTATTCATCCCCGGATAAGAATATTCCGGAGGGTCGCGACAGCTCCCAATCAAGGTTAGACACAGAGAGAGTTTTTGACAGTAAAAGAGGAGGAACGTGCAGAAAATTTTGGAGAAAATGACGAAGTGTCTTCTTCGGCAGTAGAAAAATTTCGACGCACAGTTTCACGAAGTTTACGAGAGTGCATTTGTTATTCGGTGGATCATGCTCAAAATTTTTTAATAGCACAGTAAGACATTGTTGTTGAGTTTTTCCAGTGGGACTCGTGAGAGATTTACGGAAGTACGTCTTTGATGGAGAAAACCGAGCCAGTCGGACTTGTGGATCGAGACTGGAGAGCTTAACACATGATCTCGTGAAAATGGCATATGCGTCCATTCTAAGTCAGAATTCGTTGAAATTTAGTAGAGACCTCCACGAAACCTAGTTCTTCCACTTCACTAAAGGAATCGAGCATCAAAATTCAGAGATCCCCTTGTGATGTTCACAATCCTGATGTTGTTGTTCCCACCTCTTGCAGTTCTTCGCTGGTTATCGCCGCATGATTCTTGCTTGCTGTTGGGCAAACATCTCTAGGAATTTTGATGATTTTAGAACTATCCTACGTAAATATCTACTATGATAAGTGCAAATGTCCATGATGATTAACAAAGGGTCAGGATATTCTCACAAGCAGTGACCTCACTAATCTGGTGGTGTGGCCTTCTCTGCGTGGTGGCGGTCGGTGCGATTGACGTATGACTGCCTTGATCACGCCCACCACATCAACCTCCATTGCATCCTCCTCCCCCTCGCCTTCTTGCTTGGCAGATAAGGTGGGGGTGGTTGCGGGCATGGCGACATTGGAGGGGACGGAGGAGGAGGAGGAGGGGAAGAGCTAGATGGCATCGGAGGAGGAGATCTTGCCCCAGAGGTAGTCGAGGAGGAGGTTTTGGTCGATGAAGGTGAGGATGGGGAGGTGGTGAACCCATTATGGGCTCAATATTCTTAAATAGGTAATAAATGGATTTTTGCAGAACCCATTTATAACCCGGTATGGTTAGACTTGAATATTATAAACCTATTTTCACCCAACTCTTCAAATGTCTAATAACCCATTTATAACCCAACTTCAAATACATGAGGTGAAAAGTATGTGCCAATGACCCATTTTGACACATCTAGTGGTGACCTCCTTCCACATGAAGAGCATCACATAATTCCATTATAAGTGATACAAGGACAATTATAATCACATTTGAGTCATTGAAACACTCCTAATGTTTTAAGCCTCAATTATGCCCAATAATTCACACAGTGTTTAATCCTTTAATTTTTCACAAAATAATCTCTTAATCTCATGAAAAAATTACCTAAAACCTTAACACTAGATTTTCACGGCTTCAAACACTCGGGATGTAATTTACGAGCACAAGCTCCTTTTGGAAACTCTAAAAAGAAGATCCTTCTTATATGTAGATAAGAGTTGGATCCAAAATAGAAAAATCCTTTCCCCTTTAGGAAACCTAATCAAATTTGGAAAAGACAATTAAAAACCTACATGTTTGACGAAAAAAGAAAAAAAAAACCTACATGAATTAGGAAATATTCCTCTTCGGGTTCAAACCCAACACATATTTTCAACACTATCAATAACAAAATTATCCATTATCACAAAAAACTAATTGCACATATTCCACAAATAAATGAATATTATAAAATGATAAAGGCGAATGACAGTAAATAAAAAAACGTTACCAATGAATTCAAAATGTTATAACTAAAAACACGTTCCCAACCCAGGTCTTCATTAAGAACGATGACATACTTAAAAGTCACATGAGTTGCTTCGTCGGGAAATATCTAAAAGGCCTGTGTTTGGACTCATTGAAGGGAAACTAAGGCGATTTAAATTAACATCTTAAAGCAATCAAATGAATACTCATCAATATTTAGTTTATCCAAGAATAAACTTGAAGTATCAACAAATACAAAAGGAGTTTACAATCAACATTTTGAATAATTGGTAAAATACAATCTTACGCTGCATTTGTTTCGTAGAAAATGAGTGTTTTGAAAATCACTTTTTTTTTCTAAAGATGATCATTTATACCACTTGAAATAATTAGATAATGGAAAAAAAAATCATTATTGATAGAGGTGTCAAATGGGCGAGTCGAGTAGAATATGGTCCAACTCATATTGACTCATTTTCTCCGATACAAAAAAAGTATTGACCTATTTTCATCAATGTAAATTTAATGACCCGTCCCGACCCGACCCATATTCATAAAACACTTTAACATTAAATCCGGAGTAGAAAAACTTGGTTCCTATGAATATTTTAAAATATGTATTGCTAAAATAGTGTGAACAATTTATTAAGTTTTTAAAAATTCTGATATTATATTTTATAGTTTATATTATATTATATTATATTTTCTCTTTTTCTTTCTTTCTTTTCTCTTTTGTTCTACATGCGGTCAGAGCCGCCGACCGAGAAGTGACCCATTTAACTTGTTTTGATCCATTTCTATGCAATACAAATCTAGCCACTCATACCCAAACCAAACCATGCCCAACTCAAACCCGACTTAACCCATATTAGAAAAAAAAATTAAATAAAACAAATTAACACATTTTAGAAACTTGTTTTGTAATTATCCTCCTCCTTTTTCACTATTTATACTCTAGGGAAATCATTTTGGTAGTTTTTTGTTTTTGTTTGTCAATTAATGACTTGGAAATCAATCTATTCATACATAAACAAAATAAATGTTTAGATTATTTACAAATTGAGCTAAAAATAATGGAAATTAGATATTACTGGCACTTTAAGTATGTTTTAACGTAGGTAGGGATAAGGATAGCTATGCATACTTTTCCAATAAACTATTATAAAACATAAAATTTAAAAAATGAAATGAAAATTAAAAATCTAATTTCCTGAAATTGAAAAAAAATAAAAAAAAAATTCATCTTCTTCCCATTAGTAGACCTATCAAAATGGGTCTTGGACCCATTTAATAACCCAAAAATAGTTAAATGAATTATAAATAGGTCACAACAAATTTCTTAAGTCGGCATAATGGGTCTCATAAATAAATAAGTCAAAATAAGCAGGTCATAAATGGGTCGGGAAAAGTACACTAGAAGTGCTATAACTTACGTATGGCGTTCACTTGAGTGCCATAACTTTCAAAATGTTCATTTAAGTGCCATAACTTTTAAAATATTCACTTAAGTGCCATAACTTTCAAAAATCGTTCACTTGAGTGCTACGTCAGAGCAAAATCGTTTACTTGAGTGCTACAAGAACTTTTCCGACGTGCAACGTCATCTTTTCGGCGAGCCACGTCGGCTTTCCGGTGAGCCACGTCAGCTTTTCCGGCTGCCACGTCAGCTTTTCCGGCGTCCACGTCAACATGGCACTCAAGTAAATGATTTTGAAAGTTATGGCACTTAAGTGAATGGTTTGAAAGTTATGGCACTTCTAGTGTACTTTTCCCTAAATGAGTCCATTATGAATTCATTTATGACCCACTTAACCTATTTATAGTTTTGATGCAAAAAAAAAAAAAAACCCTTTACAGTGTCTCTCTCATTCTCTCTACTTTGGGATTTAATCGGGGAAGACGGAACGAAGGTAGCCTCAACATGTTCTTCAACGATGAAAGCGAGCGAGTTCTCCTCGTGAGAGCAGGACTTGACGGATTCATCCAGTGAGGGCGAGAAGATTGACGGAGGAGGAGGAGAGGGGAGCGGGAATGGAGGGAGCATCATGGAGAGGAGAGCCGTCAAGTGCAGGTTCAATATGGCGGCAAGTGCAATGATCGACACGGCGGTGATAGAGGAGACGGCGGCGAGTGCTTTGGCTTTGCCGTGCCTCACAATACCTCCCGAAATCAGCCCCACCGTTCTGCTCGATTTGCCTACTATGCTCCGAGACCTCCCATGCCCAAACGAGAGAGGGAGAGGTTCCTCTTTGAAAATTTTCTTTTTTTGACGTAATTCTTTTTGTTTTGTTTTTGATTTGTGCCATCGATTGAGCAAGATTTCACACGTTGATGCCAATCTTTATCTCTTTATTGTTAAAGTAGATTCTTGAAATTGGAGGTGGAAGCTTATATTGTTTTCCTGATCTCTTTTCTTCCACGTTGTAGCAAATTTCGGTTCTTGTTAAGATACGGAGATTTTCTTTTTAAGAAATGGAAAGGTGAAAGAGACTGTGTGAGTTTTCTATTTTGTGAATGGGTTAGATATGAGTTAGGTATAGCTTGGGTCAATATGGGTCAGAAAATTTGTATGGCAACTAAATGAGTCACAAATGGATTAATGAATCAATTTGGATTGAACCATTTATGACCCTACTCAAACTTGAGCCAATCCACTCGTTTGATAGGCCTACACGTACGCCACAACTAAGCCAAGAACTTTCTCTCTCTCTGAAAATAAAAAAAAAACACCTCCACTTTCTCTTTCTACTACAATAGGAAAATGGGGTCGACCACCAGAAGAAAGACCTCCCCCTGGCCGAGAGGGCCGATGCTCTGCTCCCTCGCCCCCTCCGGCCACTTCATGCGTGAATAACAACCATTCTCTTCCATGATCTTATTTCTAGCTAGAAATGAATTTTCTATTTCTATTCCAAGGATGAGTTTCTAAGTAGAGACGTGTTTCATAACAATACAAAATTTCTGTTCTCGGAATAGAAATTTGTTTGATAACAGCATAAAATTTATACTATTAATGGCTGTTGGGCCTCGATTGGTGGAGGGCAGCCGACGGATAGAGACTAAGGGACGATAATTAGCCACTAGCGGATGGCAAAAGGTGGAGGGCACTCGGCTGACATAGATTAGGGACGACAATTGGTGGCTAGTAGATGGCGAAAGGCGATGGGCGAACGAGAGGCGAAGACCGGCAAGCCGCAAACGACGACCCACAGATGGCGAAGGGCGACCAGCGATAGGGATGTGAGAGAGGTGACTGATGGATAGCGGCCGGGGACTAGAGACCGAAAGACCGCAACCGATGATTTGTGAAAAACGACTGGTGATCGACTATCGGCAACAGAGACACGAGAGAGGCAACCGACGAAGGATTGCGGTGGCGGTAGGGATGGGAGAGAGGCGGCTAGCAACTGGCAGATGGAGACTGGTCAACAACAATAGGAGGTTAAAGATCGATGGCCAGCGAATGGTGAACGGTGAACAGAAGCCTGGGACAGGAGACCAATGGCTGGTGACTAGCAGTTGGCAATTAGCAGATGGAGACCAATGAAAGGCGATGGGAAGACAAAGATCGACGGTCGATGAATGGTGAACGACCAACGAGAGCCGGGGATAGGAGACCAGTTGCGGGTGACTAGCAGTCAATGAAAGGAGATCGGCAGATGGCGAATGATGGCAGGCGACAAGGATATGAGAGAGGTGACCGACGGCTTGGGACTAAGGACTAGAGATTGGCAGCTTGGGACGAGGGACTGAAGACTGGCAGGCGGTGACCTGGGGAAAATGGCGGGCAATTAGTGACCATCGGCCAGTGACTAGGGGCGGGTGACAGGCAATCGGCGGCAAGGACGTGAGAGATATGGAGATCGCATGCAAGATAGAATGAGTGAACAATAAGAAAAATTCTTTCTATTTCTAAGTCAGAAATAGAAAAGTAGAAAATTTCTACTTCTTATTTTTGTTCCAAATCTATTTTTGGGCAATAAATTTGTCCCAAAAATAGAAATGAAATTGCATTGCCAAATAGATTTATGTTCCAAACCTATTCACCAGAATACAAAAATAAAATAAAAAAATTAGAGAAATAGTACTGTTGTCAGGCGCGCCCTTCCACGCATTGCTGCCTCCTCGTCTTGTATCTTCGCATCCCGTGTCTCTACTGCCACCGCCACCTCCTTCTTCCACAGCTCCACCTCTCCAACGCACGTCAATCTCCACTTCCTTACACAGCCCTCTCCCTCCATCTGCTTCTCCCTCGGGTGCCCGACTTCGCCAAGCCATTGTCTCGTAGCGCAGCGGTGGCCAATTCGTCTGGTCGAGACCAGAAGCCGGTGCCACGGGTGACCTGCATGTGCTCATCGATGACGCATCCCAGCTCGTTCCGATGCAACCAGCACAAGAGCTACGGATCTTCAAGCGCGAGCGTCGGCTACGTGTTGAACAGGCGAGACGTGAGGAGGTCAACAAAAACACCTACCACTTTTTCTCCTCGAGTAGTGTCTTTTTAAGCAAGTCAAGAAATGAAGTCAGAAGATGAAATTGTCTATACGGGCTGAAGCTGACAAACCAAACGGGTGGAACATGAGTCTACCCCATATTCAAACCATATAAAGTTAGGCTCAGATATCATAAACCCATTTACACCCATTTGTAGAATTATCAATGATCCATTTGTAACCTGGCCTACTGAAGAGTTAAAAAAATGGGCTTCTAAACCATATTGACACTTTTAATTATCAATAATAATTTATGTTTGAACATTTTCATGTACAATGAATTTTTTTTATTCATTCATTCTTTTAAAAGATCATTTTTAGAAAATACTGTTCACATCTTTTGTTTTATCCGAAACAAAATATACCCTTAGACCAGTGGAAAGCACGTATATCTTGCTAGTTTAAATAGATTTTTAGGGCATAGCACCACCGCATGGCATCACATTTGCAAAATAACCTTGAAAAGAGCTGGACAAAGAGGTGAGTGGTTTGGGGGAACAAGGGCAGTGGCCAGTGAGCGAACCTCGCACCGGTCACAATCGGCACTTGCTTAATGTGGCACCATCGGACAAGCATCAGCCTTAACTTCCACATTTTCGATAACTCAAACAAAACATGGAGTCAACGTAAACAATTTATCACCCTTTTTGGACAAGTTTTAATGCTTAATTGTGTGTTATTTGAAACGTTTGGAAACTCGGTTGTCCATATATGTTCAATGAAAGAAATGCTAGGGTTCATTCTATACCCACAACAAAATAGAGCATTTAAACAAGAAAAAAAATCAACAAAAAAACAAGAAAAAGAAATTGAAACACAAGGTTTATTCTTATTCATTCTCAAATTAGGGCTACATCTAGTAGATGATTATACTATAATTAACATATTGCACTTCTCTGTTACATAAGTCAATTATAACCATGAAAGAGTATATATAATAGTAACTATTTATGGACCCAAACCTATACTACTAATAACTATGAATTCACACTATAAAAGCTTTTACTAGCCCATGTAGATTCCGGTGCTTTTCTATTGATGGGGAGTATAAACCACTCCCCAACACCAGTTTCCTAGTTATTATCAAGCCATTTACTTAATAAATATGCTAATGTGACAGTTTTTTTTTATCTATTGTCACATTGACTGCATGTTGTGAGTCATAAAAAATAGATAATAAATAATTAAAAATGGTTGTGAGGTTCATTTCTTTAAGAACTTATGGCTCACAACATGCCATTATTGTCATAGTCATTCAAAGATTGTTATGCTAATAAAGTCCTTTACTTAGAATTTAAGTGTCAGTAAACACTAATGCTATAAAAAAAAAAAAAAAAAAAACTAAAGCTCTTACCCTTGCTTCCTATGGATTTTGTCTCTAGAATGTTTTAAATATTTGTTTATTGTTAGAAAACATACAGTTATGTTTATACGCTAAGGATGCGAGCGCAGATGCTGACTACATGAAGGTCCATAAAACCACATTTTTGCTTTCACACATTCTAATTCTATAATTTAGTCTTTAGTTAACTCCTTCGTAGAAAATACCAAGAAAGAGCTCAAATTTGATCGCAAAGATGACTGGTCTTCGCTAATTTGTCGTCTATAAACTTCGCACAAAATTTCTGGTCATCTCCTAATATCAAGCAATATGCTGCAACTCAACTCCCACGAGAGACGCCTCGTTTTCATGTTTCTCTATCTACTTCATATGTAGAACGACTATATCGACACCCCTATTCAATTATTCAATTTTTTTTTTAGACAAAGGGATCTTATGGTTCTCTCACCATGTAGTGAAGTTGTAGATGAAATCGACACCCCTCAATTTCTTGTAGCTGTAGGTTGCACGTTGTTGCAACTCCTTAAACGCGTTCGGTCAGGCTAGATACCCAGTAGTAAAAGTTCAATCGAAAGTCACAAGAAGCTCCGTGATATCAAAAACTAAAACTTGCACGCAACATTGCTTCGCAGAATCTACATATACGCATAGATACAAAAGTATCAAAAAAGTCCATAAACCTATTACATTTGTATCAATTCAGCCCTAAACCTTTTAATTGGATCAATTTAGTCCTAAATCTTTTCACATTGATATCAATTCAGTCCATCCGACCGATTTTGAAGGAAAAACACTAATGTGGAGGCCAACCGTTCTACATGACGCGGCCGGCGCTGACGTGGACATTATTTAATACTTTTTAAAAAGATAATATATTTTCAATAATTATTTTTAATTGCATTTTATCTTTTTAGTTTGGTCGGTGAGGTTCCGTTGGCAATCCTATCGGCCACTAGGTGAGGGCTGCCTCATCCATGGCCGCGATGGCCCTAGGCAATGGCCTAGACCAGGGGCATCGTGGCCGTGCCGGCCACGCGTGAGGCGCCCATCGCCCAAATCTGGTGAGGGTTGTCGGCGACCCTTGCTGGCCAAACCGAAAGAAAAAAAGGAAAGAATAATTAAAAAATAGTTTCTTTAAAATAAGAAAATTTATTTTTCTCAAAAAATATTAAAAAGTGTCAACGTTAGTGCTACCCTACACCATTTTCGATAATCGTCGTCCACGTCAGCGATTTTCGATCAAAATTAGCTGGATAGACTGAATTGATATCAATACAAAAAAATTTAGAACTGAATTAGTACCAATTCTTTGACCAAAAAAAAAAAAAAACCTATGCAATAAATGTAGGATTTTTTTGGTATTTTTCTCTATGGATACATCAAGTTAGAGAAACTATTCAGTGGTTGATTAGTGCCACATCATCTATGCATTTATGTACTGAAATCCAATCAACAGTGAACAATGATGAAAATCAAATAAAAAAAATTACATATCAACTTTTCTTTTTCTCTCTCCTTCCTCCACCGTCCTTAGCCACCTCCTCCATCCAAATCACCGCCACTACATCCAACTCTAAGTCATCCACTGCTCCGCGTCCATGGCAGAGCCTCCCCTCCAACTGCTCGCAATGGCTATAGTTCATGGCCAAGCCACCTCGCCAACCGCTCGCGATGGCTACTGACCATGGACGAGTCACTCAATTCGTTGCAAATCGTCCATTTGCCTCACCAGAACAGGAAAAAAAGAAGAAAATAAACTGGCAATTACTAGAGCTCGTCCTATCATCGACAGCAACAACGCGACCAATGATGTCCAGATTGGGTCACCATGACTCCATATCCAGTCACCATCCGGAGCAACGTAGTCCTTGGTCGGCCAGATCCATTTAGCGGAATCTGATTTTCAGCAACAAAGGCATAGGGGGAACTCCTTGCTGGGTCTAGCAGCCATAGCGGGTGTGTTCGGAGGTTGTTGCAAGTTGCAGCGACGATGATCCTCCTGATCTGCCATGGACGACTGCAGACGGCAGTGGAAGGAGAGAGAAAAAAACGATGGATAATTTTTTTTATTTGATTGACACATCCTTGACACGTGTCAATTTTTTGTTGGTTTTCCGTACATAAATGCATTGACGACGTGGCACTAATCAACGTCTGAGTATTTTCTCCATCAAGCAGCTTTCTGGAATCGATCCATATTAATTCAAGCTTAGTAACATCTACACTGACATCTTCGACGTGATATATCCTTTGTAAGCCAGGGTATGTTGGGAAAATTCCATCACCAGGCTTAATTAAAATAATTATGCATTGTTACGAGGAAGAATCTTCCCCCGTCGAATTCCCCGAAAAAGAAAAAGGACAAGAAGAGCACAAACATAGAGATCTTCGTCGATTTTCACGTCCCCATGCAGACAAAACTGTCCAGCATCGGAGTGAACGAATATGCCCGTCGCTGTCGTCGTTTTTACATGTCTGAGGAGTGTTGATAGGTCCAACATAAAACCGGGGTGCCACTATAAAAAGCCAAATTGAAAAACGTAACAGGAGGACGGGCATTCACCACCTCAAATGGTCATGGTGCCTTCGATGGCTCGTTCATACTTCCATCCGGGGCCCTCATTGGTGTGCCTTCTATCATCCCGTTCTTCGTCGCCAGAGAGAAAGAGAGCGCGTATTGTGTTTCGTCTATATATGCATGAACTTCTTCTTACATTATCGGTTGCCAAAATAGCAAATGTCTTTCCATGAGGGTTTACAGGGAGAGCGTAATGTGTCTGGTCTATGTGTCACATGGTTTGTCATTATATATGCCCGAACTTCTCCTTACGTTATTGGTTGCCAAAATAGAACATGACTCCCAATGAACCTTTAAAGTCACATCCTCGTGAGATTTTGGCCATGTTTGGTTCAGTATTTGGCCAAGGGACTTTGATATAATGCAAATACCTTTAGGCTAAAGGTTTTTTTCAAAATCCAAGTAGTGTTTGATAAATTGTATTTTAAAAACATATTTGGAAAGCAACTTGGATATAAATGTTGTTTAGTGAAAAATAAACTTTGTAAAGTATTTTTACTTTTTGAAAAAAAGTAGCGACAGTGGGCGGTGGCCAGCGGTAGGGGGGGTGGGGGGTGGTCGCGGCCGCAGGCGATGGAGGGCAGCCGGCTGGCAGGCGACTCGGGGGGAGGGAGAGGCAGCAAGCGGGGTCCGGCGGATGGGAGTTGGCGGGGGTGGGTGGGTGGCGGCAAGCGAAGGTGACAAAGTTAAAATAAAAAAAATTAGTTGTATTTCGCAAAAGTACTTTAGCCCAAAATACCTCTATAAGTACTTTGGACTAAAGGACTTTAGAGAACATTTGAGATGCAATTGCATCTCCCCAAAGTGAGCCAAAAAATGAACCGAACACTATTTGCGGTTGGCCAAGGGACTTTAGAGTTCCAATGCTCATTTCCAATGTTGAATCAAATGAGACCTTTGTGTGAGCACCGTCAACTATTTAATGAATGAGTAAATATTTTTAAACTCTCCCTCACTCGTAGGCTAGTCTCTCTATTTTGTTTGGTCAAATCATAGGCCAGACTTTGGCTTTAGCCAAAAGTATGGAATGTGTAATTGGGGCAGAAGATTTCAACTCAAAATCTTTTGCTCTGCGACAATGTATAATTTTATGGGATCACTGTCAATTATTCTAACAGCTTAAGCTGTTAGATTAATGTGTAGTGTAATATTTAAATATATTTAAATATTCTAGCAATCCCTCGAGTCTCTCTCTGACGATCATGGGAGGCGAGGGCGAGAAAGGTATGGTTTCCTTTGGAGCACAGTTAAGGGTGGTCTTCTGTGACCTTCCTCTCTAACCTCTCTATGGATGACAAATACAAGGAGCGCGAAAAGAATATCAAGACGTCCTCTCTCAAAAAGTTGTGCATTGCAAATTGCTCCAAGTTGAGCTACTTGCCGGCGGATGGCCTGGCCCCCTCCCTCCAAGTCGCATCCATCGCTGCGAGATTATTGAAGTTCGCCTCATCCAAGAAATCTGTCTCATCGACATCGAGCACATTCGGCTCCAATGAATTGAATTCGATTACGCGCGAACCATTATGAAAGATTTATCTTCGTTGACTACTTTTCCTTCTTCATGTAATGCTTCCAACTTCTTTCTTCCATCTCCAGTCATGTTTTCTAGAATTCTGGTATGTTCTCGATTTTGAAGGCATCATTATTCCCCTTTCGGAGCGTCATCCGTCGGGTTACAAGACACAAGATACGAGTATGAAAGGAAGGAAAATCCGGCGGTGAAAAGAAATCACATTGACAATCAAAGGTAGCACATTAATAATACAAAGAAATCCAGTATGTCTGGCGTAGGCTACTGATATGAAACGATGCTGTATCCGAATAACTATCCTTGGGATTACAGTATACAACATGTCAGTTCAAGCCTCTATATGAGGCAACTTAATTGCAAGAAAATTTATCCCTTTTAGGTAGACAAGCGTCCTACGCCTGTCTAGCACGCTACGCTGTCTCAAATCCTTAACCCACAATACACAATAAAACTCTCTGGGAGGTGATTGCATCCAACAAGATAACAGACATCCCATAGACATACCACTTGGAATCCGCGGCCTACTGTTTCCTTTGTTTCTTCTTGTGCTACTAATAATAATTGTTTGGACACCGGCAAGTACTATAATTCTCACGTGAAATGTGTATCGGCAACCGTACGTGGCAGAAGCGCTCTTCCTCGACGACGGCGGAACAAATGGACAAATCCGACTACTATAATCTTTTGCTTGAGCTTCTGGATAAGAAGACACGAGTGAGCTGCAAAGAGCAGCATCAACAACGGCACATAGAGGAAAAAGAAGGAGAGGCCTCGGAACAACAACAACGTGAGGAAAGCTACAGAGAGAAAGGAAAGGATCCTGAGGAAGAGGAAGGTGCGGGCACCACAAGTAGTATGAAAGGCCGGCAGACGAGCAACAAGTGGAAGGGACAATGAGCAATAGAGGAGGAGGGTGAAGATGGAGAGGAAGATGGTGATGGGATGGCTGTCAAATGGAGAATCCGGCGTCCCCTGATATTTTATGGTAATGAAGTTGACGAGAACTGGAACAATGAAGGTGACAATGGGGTCGACGTTGTTCCATTGATCACGTGTGAAAATTGGCATTCTTGAATCTGTATTAGATGTGGAACACGGGAAGGAGAGACAGAGCTGCAAGAGGAGAGCGAATGTATGGAAGAATGGTGTAGTGTATTGAGTATGTTCAGAAGAATGGTGTTTCTTTACAGCTTTTGAGTGTCAGCTATGAGAAGAACAAAATGATTTTTAGTGAGAAGAATGGCAAGCAGTTACCTTGCTTTTAGCGGTAAGGAGAGTAGCAAGGACATAGCAAGGAGAGTACCTTGCTATTCTCAGCAGACCTTGCTATCTCCTCCTTCCTATTCTTGTCGCTTCGAACTGTGTTGTTTTATTTTTTTCGTTTGAGGTGGTGTTAAACCCTGACTGTATCTCCGACTCTCGCCCTCTGCATCCTCTTAACAATACCAGGTTTTACAAATAGCATGGGAGGAAGACAAAAATTGCCTGCAAGAAAGAGAAAGAGAGGGGGAAGAAGATGATAGAAAGTGGGACTGAAAGAAAAAGAAAAGAAGAAACCCCAAAAGGTACGGAAAAAGCTTGAACTTTCAGATGCTCAAAGGTGAGACCCGTGAAAAGTAAAATGGTAAGCACACAGTATTGAGGAGCGTTTTAGCTAGAAAAAGAGTGAAAAGGGCGATCCTAAATTAATCCAGAAATGACGTTAGTTATCAGGTTATGACTAGATATCTCAAACAGACGAGTCGGGTCGAGTTTAATCCGGGTCGAATATGATTCAACCCATATTGATCAATTTAAGTGATTTTGACTCATTTTCATGCAATACAAATCTAACGACTCATACCTTACCTAACCCGTATTACTTAAATACTTTTATATTTAATCAAATAATGATATATTTGTTTCTTATAATTTGATAAGAAAATAATATTGCTAAAACACTTCCATGCAATACGGTGAAAATTTTATTTTTATTTTTACTTTCTTTTCCTTTTTTAAAATTCAGCTCTCTGATCTCTCCAACTCATTTTGGCAAGCATGTACCTCCTCCAATTGCTCGACAATTTCCGCGATGCAGTTTTGGTTGTGTCGATGTATCGCGAATCCTTCCCTGTAATAAAAATTCGGAGGAATGGGTTTCCTTCAGCATCGCCTTTTAATTGACATGCGCATGGTTTGGCACTGTATGTCGATTCTTTCTTTCGAGTGTTGAATGGGGTAATCGTTTTTGATGCTCGATGGCCCTTCGTGGGGATTGAAAACAGTTTCTGGAGATGATGTCCCCATTTGCTTTGCACACTGAGGCAGTCAAAAGAAGTAGAGGAAACCGTGGCTTTGCGGACGAGAACAGACGCTAACAAGCACTGCTATACATGGGCCGAAACACGACTTGGGCTCTGTGTGTCTGAAAGATTGTTATAACTAAATAACCTTTTTTAAATTCATTAAATCGCGCGAACTTGGCCAGTCAGTGGTGGTTGGTGGCAGTTGACGGCGGTGGACGGTGGTTGATGGTGGGGGATGATGGCGGACGGCGGCGGTGGTCATTGGCAGCGGGCAACATTTTACTTCTTTAAACAGTTTTTGTATTCTTTAATAAAAGAAAGAAAAATTAAAAATCAAAAATCAAAACTCAAAAAATAAAAAATAAAAATAATCAGAAAACATTTTTATGACTATAGTTAGCTAACCATTTATGACCCATTTAAACTTCATTTAAGGCCTACTAAGTTGATAAGTGACCTATTTATGATTCATATAAGTTTGTTAATCAACTCATTGGTGACCCATACTCTTAAATATAGATAAGAATATGGATTCCCGACCAATTTTGTCACCTCTAGTCATGCCCCATAAACGCACGTGTATGTATGTGTGTGTATATATATATAATTTGAGAATGAAGTTAATTATCAGATTTTGCCTCGTTCTCATAAATTTAGACATTTGTCGAATTCTTAAATTAGCAGCCCATTTACGATTCTTCCCAGTTCCCAATTGTGGATTTGCCACTAGCCCATCTCCACCACCACCACTGCCACCAGCTCCGCCAAGGTCTAAAGAGTAATCAAATGAATATATAAGCAAAATTGAGAAACATGGGGAGTCTGTCGGAGACATGGAATTGTTCGACGTATATACGGACCTTAAAAAAATCCTTTGACTTCAAAAAGAATGGAAGAGAGTAGGGATAAGCATGGTCCAAGTACAACTTGGAACCTAGAGAACCGGACCAATGAAACCGATTGGTTCTAGGTTCCATGATATGAAGGGTAAGTTTCAAGTTTCAAAAATTATGGAACATGTTCTGATGGGTATATTCTCGATTCTAGGTCGGTGGAACTCGTAATCTGAAACTTGGAGCAAGTTTTTATATATTTTATTGGTATATGTCTTCGCATCATCCTACGACATTCCATGGTATCCGATAATGAGCGTGTAATCTACAACCACTTTATCATTGAGACTTACTTTGTTAATGTTTCATATTTTTTGCGTGTATAAATATGAGTTGTGGTATGTGGATTTTAACAGCACGTGGTAGTCATTAAATGTGATTATTCACTGCAATCGTTCAATTAAAAATACATGTGGAACCTGGAACCAACCCTAGAGCCTGTGATAGCGTACGTTCTATGTTCCAAGATATGTATGGTAGGTTAGAAATCTGTATAGACAGATGGGTTCCAGGCTTTGGGTGGAACCTATATGTACCTGGAACCGTTCATCCCTGAAAAAGAGCCCGGGATTGGACTTGGGCCTTGCTGAGGAGAGGATTTGTTAATAGTTTGGATGATGGTATGATGGTATCACATGAAATTTTTATATTTGATTAAGTCATAATCCAATTATCTCACGCGAATTTTGTCTTTGCTCTGAAACGGAGGATTTGCGAATCCTTTTCCTCTCTTATTATTATTATTATTATTTTGTGTGTGTGGGTCTTTTCTTTATTTGTAAGGCTTGTGTTGCTTAGCTTTTTCTTGAGTTAAACTATATGAATAATCATAACTAGAATGACGAAAGACAATCGAAATGTACATCTTATTTTGGAGACTCTGAACATGCTTCTATGTAAGATGTCTTCTTTTACAAGGAGTATATAAAAAGAAGCCTATGCGATTCAGATTGAGAATTAATGACAATATGTGTGACAGTAGGAAGTGATTCTCAAGCGCATTAACTTCGTCAACGTGAGCTAATTTTAGGCCATAAACCTTTTCTAGACCATAAGCCCATGTAAGTGAGGACACGAATAACAATCATCCTCTTCTTGGGCCTTATTTTTGGCCAGAAATAGTATTTTCTATTTCTATTTAATGAATAAGTTTGTGAGTAGAGATGCGTGTTTGATAACAATACAAATTTTCTGTTTCAAAAATAGAAATTCGTTTGATAATAACATAAAATTTCTATGGTTGGGCGATTAGTGTATGGTGGTGGCGATTGGAGGTTGGAGACCAGCTATCAGCAAGGGGTGAGCGACGGTTAGCAGCCAACGAATGGCGTCGAGCGAACTGCAGTGGAGGAGCGAGACCAATGACTAGCGGCCGGTACCTAATGATGAGCAGTAGGCGAATGGCAGCTAGGGGTCGGAGATCAACAAACCGGCAAACGGCGGTCGGCGAACAATGGTTAGGGACTGAGGACCGGCGGACGGCGGACGGCGAACGGCGAATAGCGACTAGGGGTTAGCAAACGGCAACAGGGGACCGTAGATGGGCGACCTCCCTTAATCTCGTGACTATGAGCAAGAAAGGCCGAAGGCGCCAGCATTTTCTGAACCTTGGTATCTTTCCACCCAATCTATCTATTCAAGCCGGACTTTTCGAAATTTCCTGGGATTGATCCATTGCGCATATTAGTTTGGCCAACGAAAAAAAAATTATTTCGTATATTTTTTCATTTTAGGCCGATCAAAATCTTGATGACGTACAACAATAAATAATTCTTATTTGTATCTTTGAAGACTTATGTTAACAAATATCTCACAGTGCTTCTTTACCCCATATATATATATCTATATCTCACAGTGCTTTATAAATATCGAGTAGGGGAATATTACTTTTTATATTGTGTTCACTGTGATAAACTAACCGGATGTTTATAATAATGTAAAATATATGAGAGATTTTCATATTTAGGCCCACGTCCATTTTCGCGGAAAATGAGATGTTCATTGAAAATGTTTTCCATGCAATCATTTTTCAGGAAAATGACATTATTTTTCGATATTTGGCTGAAACCCGAAAATGAAGCGTAAAACATTTTCCACGATTAGGTATGGAAAGTCGGATTTGATTTTCTTCCTTGAACTCCTTTTAATTATTTTTGTTTTTGTTTTCCGTTATTTACTTTTATTATTTTTATTTTTATTTGCTGTTACTTACTTTTATTTTTTCATTTTATTTTTTATTAGAAAATTTGAAATTTTTATTTGTTAAAATTTTTTTCTTCTTTTTTCTAGTTATTTCTTTTTTTTTCCTTTTCCCTTCTTCTTCGACTGGTCGCCTACCGGGCCTCACCATAGGCTAGCGAGCTCAAGCGTTGCTTGACTGCGGCCGGCCGAAGAAAAAGGAAAAAAATAAAATAAAATAAAAACAAAAGAGAAAAAGTAAACACTACATATTTTTTGAAAATAAAAACAAAACATGAAAAAATAATGGAAACGGAATATGAAGGAGTGGAGATAAGAAAGATGAGTGAAAATGTTATTTCTTCTCAAAAAGAGGAAATTACTTACCCCACTTTTGAAGATGTATTTTTTTTTTCATGGATAGAAAATGTTGGTCCTTGACTCATTTATTTTACGTGAACCGGACACCGAAAATTTCAAAAAGTATTTTCTTGGAAGTTATTTTCCGCAATGGACAGAGACTTAGCCCCCCCCACACACACACACACACACACACACACACATATATATATATATATATATATATATCTACTAGCCATATATTATTTGGTATTATCGATTTTCGGAGGATTAGTACATCGACGGTTTGGAGCAGACTTTTGGATGTAAATTATATTTTCATACAAAATCCTATTAATGTGTTGCAATTAGCCGAATTGAATGACTGTTAAAATGTGTCTATCGGTGATGTGGGAGGACCCGATTCTATGGAACAATCCATAAGTTCCAATTTGATTTCATTGACTAATCCAGCACAATCGATGTTCACTCAAGCAAAAGCAGAATTTAGTCATAACTTACTTTGATGGGTTCATGTTGACAATGTCAACGTAATTACTATCGACAAGTTATCAATTAAGGAGTTGTTGATTCTTCCTTGTCAATTATGTTTTAAGTTACCGATTCATCAAAATAGTTGCCGATTTCAAAGCTAATCAAGAACATATCGATGGGAGGCTATTCAGAGAGCAATTTCTTTGGATATTGGTTCATCTTTCTAAGATAGTTATTTTATGGTCAATGCTGGTGGACGAATTTTGGAAGATGAACCTCAAAAGTTTGAATCGCAGCAAAAATAAACGAGCAAGAAAGTTTATCCCTTTTGGGCAGACGAGCGTCGAACACCAATCTACCACACTGCACTACCTCGAATCCTTAACGTACAATACACGATAAAACTCTCTGGGAGGTGATTGTATCCAGCAAGATAACAAACACCCCTTAGTTTTATAACTTGTAATCCCCCGCCTACTGTTTCCTTTATTTCGTCATGTGCCACTGACAATGACTGGTTGAACACCAGCCAGTACTACGATTCTCGCATGAAATGTGTATCGGCAACCGTATGCGGCAGAAGCGCTCTTCCTCGACGGCGGAACAAACGGACAAATGCGACTACCAGAATCCTTTGCTTGAGCTTCTGAATAAGACACCCCAACTGAGCTGCAAAGAGCAGTATCAAAATTGGCAAATAGAGGAGAAACAAGGAGAGGCCCCAGAATAACAATAACGTGAGGAAAGCTATAGAGAGAAAAGAAAGGATCCTCAGGAAGAGAAAGGCATGGGCACCGCAAGCAGTATGGAAGGCAGGTAGACGAGCAACGGGTGGAAGGGACAAGGAGCAATAGATGAGGAGAGTGAAGATGGAGAGGAAGATAGTGATGGGGTGGGTGTCAAATGGAGAATCTGGCGTCCCCTGACATTTCATGGTAACGAAGTTAACGAGAACTGGGACAATGAAGTTGACAATGGCATCGATGTCGTTCCATTGATCACGCGCAAAAATTGGCATTCTTGAATCTGTATATGTGGAAAACAGGAAGGAGAGACAGAGTTGCAAGAGCAGAGCGGAATGTCTGGAGAATGGAGTGTATTGAATATTGAGAGTATGTTCAGAAGAATGGTGTTTCTTCACAGCTTTTGAGTGTGGGAAGTGAGAAGAACTGAAGGACACTCTTATATACCGGATACGACCCGGGTTAATCATAAAATTACACGATAATAAAAAAAGAAGTTCTCCAATAATAAAATTATATAAAAATTCCGAATTCGGAACTTTTACAGTATTGATAGTATGAAAATTCCATCATGATAATAATAAATAAGTACGATCATGAAAATATAAAAAATATCAGAATATTTTACACTATCATAATAGTTAAAAGTTCATGTATGATAGTTTAAAAGTTCGGTATTATGCTTTTATACTATTTTATGATTCCCATCTTAAAATAGTATATAAATTCCTATTTGCGAGTAGCCTATCACCTTGACCGTTGGGCCACCACCACGTCCACCAAGTTCTAAAGAGTAATCAAATGCATTTATAAGGAAAATTTAGAACCATGGGGATTTGTCGGAGACATGGAATTGTTCGGCGTAGAATGACGTAACCTAAAAAGGGCGCAATTTTCGAACCTACAAAATATCCTTCGACTTAAAAAAGGATGGGAAATGATTTCTTTGTGGCTTCTACTCTGTCAATTCACGTAATGTTTGATGGGTCATAAGGTTTTTTGTTTTGGTTTCCACCACTAATGATCAGTCTCCGTTTTTTTCCATCTTTCACTTCAATTTGTAAACTTATAAATTTAACAAAGAAGAGCGTGATTGCCTCAGGTCGAGGCGTCGTGGCCTCAAGTTAGCGGTGGCCAATATTGAACCGGGGCCCGGAACCGGCCTGTTGACTGGCCCGGAACCAGCCCGTTGACCGGGCCCACGGTTCCGACCCGGTTTTAAAAAAAAAAAAAAAGAGAGAGAAGGCCCGCAAAAAAGGATTATTGGGCCTAGGAACCGGCGGTTCCGAACCGGAACCGGAACCGGAGATTCCGTTGAACCGGCCATCGCTACCTCAAGTCGTGCAACTTTCTGATACCGTAGCTTTTGCCTCCGACGTCTGGTTCGCTGGTTCGCACGATCTTCATGGCGTCAGAACGCTCGTGGCTAGAGCTCTCGCACAAGCCCGGCGTTAATAGGTAAAATTGTGGATTTGCAGACCCGAGGTTTTGGCCCATATCGGGACTTAAGACCAGATTTTATGAACCGGATGTTGTTTTAAGGACTTGATACTTGAAAATTTATTATTTGCCATTATTTAGAGAGGTGCAAATTTTCGTCTGATTACGAGTTTATGATCCGGGGAAGTTGTTAATGGTAAAGCTCGTTGAATATTTATACATAGTTCTTTAACGATAAGCAGACAAAGAAAGATTCAGTCTTTAAACCTATCGTTTCCTCCACATCTTTCTCTCCTAATAGTCCAAATCTGCCAGGAAAATACCTAAAATTTCAATGTGAAGTTGATGACCAAGAAACAGATGAGCAAGACCAAGTTTCAACTCCTTCCTAGTACTTTCTACAAAGACTAAATAAACGAATGAGAACGTGGATATGTTAGCATGGTTCCATGGACTTTCAGGTAGTCGTATGTCTGCGCTCGTATCCATGAGTACTAAAATTAGCATGAATTGTTAGTAATTAAAAATACTAAAAGATGGTAGGGATAAAATCCATTAAAAAAAAAAAAAGTGGGCAAGAGCACTAATGTACTAACTCTTGAATGCTACAACCGAACTTCTTAAAGTTTCAAATAATACAATCAAGTGCTAAAATTTATCCAAAAAAAGGCAATCGATTACTTCTGTCAATTCCTTTTTCTTTATGTGATAGAAAATTTTAATATGTTTCTTCTTAACGTGTTTAGGGACAATTGGCGTTGATGCAAGACCGATGATGCCACAAACTAAAACTTGAAAAAGGAAAAGCTAGATGATGCAAAGGGTGTGGGAATTCTCGGCATGTGCTTATCAATAAATTTGGTGATCAGCCAACGAATGTTTATGGTAATAGATTTGTTCTTGAAGGATGATAGTATGCTTGGAATGCGCCTTGTTATTTACTTTATGGTATTTATTTTATTCTGCAGTTATGTGGGATTTGTTGTGTTTGAAAGCCTTCTATCTATTTCTCGAGTATTATTTTGATAAGTGAATGAAATCTTTCTTTCGACGAAAAAGGGGGTGGGGGGTCGGCATTTGTCATGGCGAATTTTATGGATAAAAGTTCTAAACTGTATTTGTCATGGTTAATACATTATTGGGTTCTGTTACTGTTAGTGGTTGCTCCTCCATCATTCCTTTTGGTTTCCTTTTCAAAAAGCAATAGAGATATCGGTGTTTTGCGCACTATACAATTTAAACAATGTATTTGAGTATGTATCACACAAGAATATCGAGAAACTAGTAAGAATAATATTTTGTATGATGGTACCATATTGGTTCAATATGTAATGTCGTTCCTGAACTTGTAACTTGTTCAATGTGAACATTGAACTTTTGGTAAATATTCAATCTAGTCATTGAACTATATAAAAATACTCAATATTGTTCCTGGACTTGAGTTAAGTCTCCACCTGCAACCCTAAGAAGGTGAGGAATCGAACTCTTCACCTGTCTTTTGTCAAGAGACTGATGAATTTTTTTTTTTTTAGCAGCCTGAGTATTGATGATGTTTAGGCGCTGGCGTTTTATTGCCATAGTCATTATTTCCGACTTCATACACCGAAGCAATAGGAATCAAATGTGACAAAGATTTGCTCAATTTGTAAATAGAAATTGTCTAAATTCCCAAAAAAAAAAACAAAACAAATAAAATTGACCTCACAACAGAGAATAGACAATAGTGGCTTACATGGCACCGATTTTGGTTCTTTGATTCTATTCCCTAGAATAAAAAAGGATGAGAAACATATTTAGTAACATAAATGATTTTGATTCGATTATATTCCCGGGAACAGGTTTTGGAGTAAAAACAAGAATAAAAAAAAAAGTTAGTTCTAAAAAAAGAATCACTTTTGAGAATTATAAAACAGAATGAAGTGTTACATCTCTCGCTTTTCCCTTTCGGTTCTATCATCACTTTTCACTTGACATAAAACATAACGATGTCTCATTAAAAAAAAAAAATACACAAGATAATAAAAAGTAAAATCAAAATAAAAAATAAAAAAAAAAATTCTAAAAAATCATAAAAATTTTAGAAAATCTCTAAAAATAGAATTTATATTAGGCTAGTTTGACCTCATTTTCATAAATTTGGGCCTAGATTCCCTAGATTCCCTAGATTTTATTCTTTTTTAAGAGAATCATAAACACGTTTGAAATTAAATCCGAACCACATTTCTCTAAGCCCTTAGGGCTTCATTAGGGTTTTATGTTGCAATCTATCAATGTCATGATTCCTGGATCGCATACTTGATTTCATTGATTGTAATTTGCCTAGGTTTAAGTACTTTGTACTTAGTCTAGTTTTAGAAAATTTGGAAAAAGACAAAAACAACCTAAGTAGACACTTAGCATTAGTTTACCTCAAAGGTTTAAGAATGAATTAAAATTTGCATGAAACACGTTTAGAAAACACTCAACTTTGGTGTCGAAAGGGTGTCGGTGGAAATACCGACGTAACTAAGTCCATAGACCCTAGATTTCTCCGATTGCATAGAATCAAACAGTTTCTCCCGACCGTTCGATAAGGTTCCCGATCCACCTTCCTCAAAGACTAGTGGTGACTTAATTTGTATGTACACATACACATGCCATCGATCACACGAAGATCAAATTTGAAATTCCTTCGTTGCGATTTGGTATAGGCCTGCAAGGCTCGAGCCAATATGAAATTACACATTAATTCAACATGATCTATCCTTTTTTAAGCTTAAAATGACTCGTTATGACATGTTAATTAGACGGAACAGTATGAAAAAATATTATATGCAAAATGTTCAATAGGAGAATCAATATGAATTAATCTTCAATTAGTTCGAAATGTATGATGAAATTTCATAAAGTAACGACATAATTATTTGATTTAAATGACAAAAATTGAGAAGAGAAATTATTTTCGGAAACAAAAATTTTATGCAGTTACCAAACGTGTTTTTGTTCTAAGAATAGAAATGTTGTACAATTACCAAGCACGTTCTGATTCTCTAAAACTCATCCAAAGAACAGAATTAGCAAAAACAATTCTAATAAAAATCATTTTTTTGAATCGGAATCGTTGTCATGCGGGCCATAGGCCATCAAATTGGCGACACAATAAGCCACATTTGCAATTCTCTTAAAACAAAGGGTTAAATCTATACAACATTAAAAAACATCGTAGGAATACTAATGTTTAGCTTTTTGGGAAATGGTTTTTTTGGTCGAATTTTTTTGGGCAATTTACGTGGTTAATGTAAAAGTAAACAACCGCCTCTTTGAAAATATAGCCAAAAACCCATTTCAGTAGATTTTAGCTATTTTTCCCGATCTGGCGTGGCACGCAAAAACTATTCTTTTATGAAAATGCTCAAAAACTTTCAAAATTGTGCATAAGTATATTAAATTCTAAATTTAGACAATATTTTAAGTTCCGAGGGACAGCGTCAAAAACAGTTATTGTGCTCTTGTTCAAAGTTCAATTTTTTTTTTAATCTTTAATTGTAGCCAACATAGTACTTTCGCTTTTGCAATAAAACCGGTTTGGTCCATGAACTCGATTTGGTTCGGTTGACACATGATTTGGCACTCCAAGTCAATCACGGGACATACATTCGTCCATGTGGTTGTACACGTCAATGTCAACACAAGCCAAAATTTGAAAACATTTAAGGGGAAAAAACAGGAAAATATTTTTTATTTAAAAAAGAAAAAACGCAGAATGATAAAGTACGAGAAGAATGGCAACGCTGTGCCTCCCCTGGCCAGCGAACCTCACGGGAATTTCTTTGGAGTTGTCCCGCAGTTGAACTGTTCATAAACCCCGCCTCACTTCGCTAGCTCTTTTCTGTGAAAGGTTATTAAGTAAAAGCAATGGTAGCACAGAACATTGTTGAGGCTTAAACCTCAATCGATGTTTTCATCCACCGTGATTAAGCAGCCTTCGACGTCCTTTGTGTCTTCGGCGACGAGGTGGTTTTGATGCCAAATGTCCGTTTCGCTAGAGCTTGATGCAGACATCATCACTTGCGTCGAATCTCCAACTTGAGTAACTGTTGAGGATTGCTCATTTTCAACCTCCGTTTAGTTTTGGACAGTTATTTTCCTCCAAAAAGTTGAACGACTTGGTCTTGAAGAAGATCTGTGCGAGAGGCCGCTTGCTATCTCACTAGCTTATGTGCTTTATTTTATAAATTCTTATCTGTTCTTTTTTTTTTATTTATAATAAACTTCCTTTTTTCTCTCTATTTTTGCTGATGTGGCAATGATGTGTGTAGCCACATTAGCAAACAGAGGTCCCATGGCTACATGCCAATCTGATCAAATTAGTTTAAAAGGACTAAAATTGGTTATATTGAAAGAGCACAAGAACCAAATTGATCAAAACTAAAGTTTAAGGACGAAATTGAATATGAAAGAAGAGTATAGATGCTAATCAGGACACTGTCCCAGATTTTGACAAGGAAAGAAATTACTTTCGAGTTTTGACCCTTCTCAGAGATTATGTCTACTTTTAACGTGATCCACGTAATTTACTATGCACATTAGCTAGGTGAACCCCATAAGACGACGCGTGGCGATGTAACATTCAAAATAAAAGAAGTTTGTAGCGAGGGGCATTTTTGTCTCACGAATGAAAAGTTAATCTTATTTTAGACATTTGAAACGATCTGTTATTTTCGTCTCTAAGTGCCAAAGTGGAATTTTGTCAACATTTAAAATGTTGAGTAAGGCAAATATATATATATATATATTGGACTAATCTCATCAAGTAGAAGAAAGTTCAAGACAAGTAAGGCCATCCCGCGTTTAATTCGAATCGATCTTGAAAACCAATCTTACCGTACGCACACATCAAACAAAACAATAATATGTTTTTTGTCCATCAGTGTTGCAGACAGAAGATTCATACATGATAAGGGGAAATGAGGAAAGCTTCTTTTGTTTACTACACAAGCAATAAGAACATCTACTATTTGCCAAGCACAGTATTAGAATTACCCCATCAGGAGCACTATGTTATTTGCCAACTCAAGAGCTGTTTGAACAGTTTAAGTACGACATTCGCCGGTGGGCATCAGAAGATGCTAAAATCCATTCTGAATTGGTACTAAGAATTCACGAAAGACCAGTACATGTAGGCAAATATATTTCTTCAAAATCTCAAAGAACGCTAACCTGTCTCATAAATTTAAAAAAAATCACAATGCAGGATATGGAACAACCATTATTATATAGATGAAAATGCAGGGGGCCTAAGATACTTATGTATAAAAGGGTTGAATAAGGTTTGCAAGTTTTTTAAAGGGCGAGCCATTAAATTTCTATTGCCGCTACGAATGAAAACTGATCAACTAAATCAAAGCAAACCAACCTAGTACCAAAATGCCGCCTTCGAAAGCCATAAGCTGGTCCTAAGTCACCTTCTTCTCGATCTTCCAGACCAAGTTTAAGATAGACAGGACAAATTTCATCAAGGTAATGAAAAAAAAAATAACCATACATATTTGCTTCTCATGAATCGGATGCGAAATGGTCAAGGTAGTCTCTAGATGCATTGCCATCCGATATAAGAATGCCCTTTTCCCTGAAGAATCTGTCGGAAAATGGGCATTCTCAAATTAGTCTTATGGAGTCATCCCAACATTATATCATTGAATTGCAACTTCAGCAACCGTGTGTATTCTCTTTAAGCATCACAATTTCCCAGCTCAAGTTCATGCAGTCACACTGCAGTAAAACATGCATAAAGGGCCTATTGATCAACAAGCATCATTGTCTCTCAAAATACATGTTTCACATTCTCAAGGGTGATATTTTATAAACATGACTCTTACTTGGGCGATGATTCTTACTGCAGTTTCATCTTGTAGGTCCAAATGATACATTCAATGTTCCTCGGCTGATGATTCTTACTTGACACTAACAGGATGTTGTTTCATCGGACATGACATAAAGTCTCTGTATTTCCTGGCAAATATGTCAATCAGTTTTCGTAGTCAGCTAGGTTAAGATTTTTACAGGTTGTCTTCGTGATCTAATTTTGGGAGGAGACATGCTTGCTTCAAATCTAAATTAAGAGCACATGCGCACTTGATAAGCATGGTTTCCAATAGATATCTTCCTGAAGAGTATGATGTGCACTTGATAAGATGGTTTCCAATGAATATCTTCCTGCAAGATACATGGCAAAACATATTAAACTGGTTTTGACCAAAAAGTGTGGTGGAAGCTGAAACATAAGTGGTCTTATTAAATGGTTTTACTGGTAATTACTTCACACCAAAACTAAGCCAGACAGTTCTACAGAAAGAGGTGGAAACTTACTCAACAGTAAAAGGTTGTAAAAACTCATAATGTCAAAATGTTTCAAAATTTCCCCCAACAAATTAGGAATGCTCTGCTTGAACTTAGGAACGAGTAGGATATCAAGCAAAACATATGAAATAGCAAAATTAGTAGGAGAATGCGATTGCTTTAATGGTCAGCCTAGCACGCACTCCCAATTGATTAATCAAGGGGAGCAGGGGTAGTAGTAGTACTGCAGACAGTTATTGGACAAATGCTGTTACAGTTGAATAGTTAAGGCTGAAAATGCAATCTCTTATTTCTTAAAGTGGAAGTACAAGAATAGTTTGCAATTAACCTATACATTCCATTAAGATGACAGACAGAGTTTACAGAAAAAGAAAAATTCATTTGCTTTATAGCTTGTGCTAGAGTTCAGAACTGTGGGAAAATGAACAGCGATAATTTAAAAAATGCAAGCTCTGCAGAAAAAATGACCTTGGCATTTGTAGAACAACTTATGAACCACAAGAGTTCTTCATTGACTCCATACCAAAATGCTTTTGCTAAAACCAATCAGTAATGATATCTCAGTCAGTAGACTTTCGAATGAAGGCCTTCCACTTCTGATGAATGATTTTCACAAGAAGAAGATAATGAAGAGATAGACCAGCTTGGAGCAGCACTCCCTAGTTGTCAAAAGAGGTAAGTTCTTGCACAGATTTAACCTCATCTGCCAGAAAGAGAATAAACAGAGTGATTCCCACTGGATAGAAGAGATCTGCCAGATAGAACGTAATAGCTGACAAGATATTCAGGGTTTACAAGACACCTGGCGTCCAAATTTCAGTTCGTTTCCAGTTTCAGCCGCCTTCCTTTGGAGTGCCATCCAACAGTACATCTTCAAGTAATCTCAGATACGGGCACTCTTCATGTCTCTGAAAAATCATGTTCAGCAGAAGGGCAAAATTCTTGACCTCAAACTTAACAGAATCTGTCTTACCATTGAAGATCATAAAATTTTTCAGAGGCAAAAATCCACTGCAGAACATCCTACGCGGACATAAGTAGCTATTGGATGTTGTTTTCAATAACAGGAAAGGACGAGTACCATGGGTGAAAGACAGATGTATCAACCGTGGGCAAAAAAGTGTCAAATTCAACTGGTGTCTCAATTTCAGTTATGTGGATAGCATCACATCCAGGACCATTGAGAGCTTCCCTGCACCAAAAGAGAAAGTTACTAATGGGGGAAAGAGAAGAACCCATATGCAACTGTAGTTATGAACAAACGTTGTGATACCTCCGGCCACCGCCAATGACAAAAACTTTCTCAGTTGATAAACAATAAGGAGATGAAGCCAATAAATCCAAGGCAGTACACATGCTTCCACATAATCTCTGCAGTAGCAATATCAAAACTCCTACAATGACTGAGAACAACATTGAGGTGGCCAGGTAGAGGCCTATGCTCAGCAGGAATACTTTCCCATGTTGTTCTACCCGTTATGACTGCATTCTTTCTCCCAGGATCAATTGACCAGAGAGTAATGCTCTTAAAAAAGTTGAGATCACAGGGCATCCTCCAAGGAATTTTTCCATCCTTGCCCATACCCATATCTCAAGTTGCAGCAACAACTTGGTAAGTCCTTTGGGAATCAGATGGAGTCCCATTGCAGCTGCTGTTAGAAAGGGTCACTGAGACTTCACCGGCCATTACAGAACTCAAAGGCTGAAAACAACCAAAAGATAGCGGCTTGAAGTAAAGGCTGCACAGCCAACTTCTTTGGAAGTGTGGCAGAACCTGAAAACTGTTTATAAAGAAGATAGCTACCATTAGATTAGAAATGCAGATAAATACGACACCAGCAGAGAAGTCATATCTTTAAAACCTAAAAAGAACAGTTGAAAGCCTGAAAAGCTGTAAGGTATTGTTGTAACAAAAGCATCCCTGAAATCCATGACACTAGCAGCTGAAAAATATGGCCACAGATCATTACATCCAAAAAAAGTGGTGCACGTTCATGAAATACAATAAATCAACCAAGATGTACAAATCATCAAACATAGAAAGCCTCCTTGCTAAGCAGGACTTCTCCTGCATCACTTGCACTTAACTCGACACCATGGTGGAAAATTTCAAAATCCTAGTGCCTCTCTTTTGGGATCACATAAAGGCAGTAACCATATGAGGCGAAGATTCATCTTTCAACTTTCAGGCAAAAGCATCTGTTTGAATAGTCCTCAAAATTATTTCTCAGAGGGATCAATTTCAAAGATCCCATCAGCGGGAACAACATTTTCAGAGAGCAAGATGCAGCACAAAAGAGAAAGGAGAAACATTATGAAAGAGTCTTCTCCAGTTTTGTTGGATGATCACCATCCGTTATGGCAAAAAAATCAAGTAGGGGGACACTTACACCTACTGCCAGCCAATATCAACATCAAATTCTCACAGATCTTCCCATGAAACTCACTCTGAATGTTCCTAGTCATGGTACTTTCCCCCTTAACTCTATGCCAAGACCAAACAACAAAGATGAGCTGCGTAGATAATGGAACTGAAAAACCCAGCATTAAATACATCAAGACCGAACAACGGTTGAAAATGAAAAAAAGCAAATCGCTCCAAAGAAAAACAGAATGGGCTAACTGACATAAACCCAGAAAAATCCAAAACACAGAGCGAAATGCTCACCGATCTGGATCTGAACATCCAAATTTTGAATCCGCAGCGAAAGTGAACGTGCAGGAACAACCAATGGGAGCGACCTCAACCCGCTTTCACTAACAAGGAATGAGCAAAAAGTAAGGGCCTTTTTTCCCCCTTTCAGAACGTCATTCGTCCGGTTATAATAGACAAGACACTGGATAAAGCAAGATGACAAGCATGAAATACAACTTGTAAATCCATGCCTACTGTTTCCTTTATTTCTTCTTGGGCCACTAACAATGACTGGCTGAACACCACGCTAGTACTACAATTCTGACATGAAATGTGTGCCGGCAACCGTACTCGTCAGGAGCGCTCTGCCTCTTCCTCGACGGCGCAACAAACGGACAAATGCGACCACTAGAATCCTTTGCTTGAGCTTCTAGTTTTGATGATGCTTCTAGACTCTAGTCCGGGACACGTTGCGGTTGCTCCTTCCCCATCATACAGCAGGCCACGCTCTGCTCCTCACATGCAAGCATTCGTTTCTCTTCTCTCTTTTGCGTCAGGTGCGTAATCATCGTTCATAATTTAATCAACTCGTCGCACCTGCTCTCCTTTTCTGGGTCAACCGGGCTCCCTCTAACTTCAGCCAAAAAAAAAAAAAAAAAGAGAGATAGAAACACTGTGCGTAACACTTACCCTTTGGAGACTTTTAGCTTTCAGGGAGATTGCAGAAACCTTACGCGTGCCCACGTCGTATCTGATCACTTCCTTGCTTCCGAACTGCTAAATAACGAAGAAATATAGTCAAGAAGGAATGGTCTCCCGTGTGAAGGAAGAGAGAAGAAAGGATCCTCGCCTTAGTTCTGAGTGTTGAAGAATGAAGTCGGCAGAGAGATCTACACGGAAGGTTCACTATGGATTGGGCGCCCTTTTATCCACTGCAAGATCATTTTATTATGGATATACTTTCCTTTTTCGAAATGTTGAGTCAATGGTTACTGCATTGATACCATAATTCTTCCTCAGCGTCGCTCCTTTCAAAGATTGATTTCGCTAAAGAATATATTTTTCGGATCCTTAATTATATTTGGATCCCGAAATTATAACTGGCAATCTTTCCTTTCACCAGACGTCATAATATCAAAGATGCAAATGTTCCCCCTTTAACTTGACGCGTCTTCCAACCCAAAAAAAAAAAAAAAAAAAACTTGACCCATCTACCATTTAAAAATCTTTTCAGGATTGCAATTGATGCGTTCATACTTCATAGGTGGAATAGAACCCAGATCTGTTTGCATGCTTGAAGATGCTTCTAGATAGAGGGCCGATGACCCTCGCCCAGGTCTGTGATAGGATCGTGACCCTAACCCGGTTCTGAGAGAGGGTCGTGGCCGGCCCTAGTCGTGGCGATGGCAACCCAGCCGACCATTGTTGACACCCCACTGGCGGGGCGACGGCCATAGAAGCCTGTATTTTATTTATTTATTTATTACTTGGGTTTTTTAATAGAAAAAGAAAAAAAATCAACAAAAATAAAGCATGAAAATGCCCTAGACTAGCCGGTGAGGTAATGCCTTTTTTTGAGATTGATATGTCTATTTCATACCTTTATTTAAGAAAATGACGGCACATCAGATTTTATTTGAAATAATATCCACTTTATGCCCTTATTTTAGAAAATAAGAGCATTTTGAACCTTTATATAGAATCTTTCCAAAAGATACAAGGAGAGAGAGAGGGCAAGGGCAATGGGCAAGGGTTGCCGCAACTTGTAGAGGTCACAATGAGTGCTTGCTAGCCATCCCACAATGTGGTGAGTAGACCTATCAAATGGATGGATCGAATCGGGTCGAAAATGGTCCAACCTTATTGACCTATTTAACTCGTTTTGATCAATTTTCATACAATACAAATCTAGTGATTAATACCCGACATATTATTAAAAAACACTTCAATATTAAATCCGTCGACTAGCACCGCCAGCCCCGCCGCGCCGTCCACCGCGCCGGCCGGTGACCGGACTTTTAATTTGTTATGTAAAAGAAAGAAAAAAGAAAAATACAAAATTACAAATTAAAAAAAATCAAAAATCAAAAAACATTTAAAAATTGAAAATTGTTCAAGAGGCACATGAATGAGTTGACTCAATTAATGACCTTCATAAGCTAAATATGTTGTAAATGGGTTAAAATATGGGTTTATTTTAACCCATTTACAACCCTCATATAATTAAGTTTACAACTCAAATCCATTAACAACTCATTTATTAAAACTTGACTAACCCATATTTGATCCGTCTCATTGGGTATGGATTAAAATATGAATTTTCAACCCATTTTGACACCTCTAGTGGTGAGGTCTGAGTCCTTAAAGGTCATGGAATCACGTTGTACTTTTGTAAAATCCAGTTTTTTTTTTTTTTCAATTTTCTGGGCTGGCCGTGTTATTTAGTCTCTAGTTAACTCGTTGTAGGAAGTACTACGAAGGAGCTGAAATTTGACCAGAAAGACGACTGATCTTGGCTATCTGTTTTCAATCAACTTCCCATTGAATATCTTTGTATAAATTTAATGGAAAGCAATATGCAGCAGCTCAACTCTCACGAAAGATGCCTAATTTTCGTCTCTCTCCTTGGGGGCCCTTCTTGAGTGATTGGAGTTTCCCTGGGGGAAGGATTGCCATTCTATGTGGAGTCATTATAGCTCCCGTGCAGATGTAGTACGATTACATCGAAATTTCCTGTTGCAGGACAAATCTTCATGGCATGAGCGAAGTATATATAGAGTGATCTAAGTATGTGTAATTTCCGTCTCAACTAAATGATGTGCCGTCGTAATCATTATAGTTCCCGTTCAACAATTCTTTTTCGTAACTTTATATAGAGTGATCTAAATATAGTTTGTTCACCATGTAATGAAGTTGTAGATGAAAGAGAGCTACAAACGCATTCGGTCGTTTCCCCCCTCGATTTATTCTGTGCTGCATGTTGCCATGCCGAACGATGTCAAACGCACTATTGGGCATTTTCACGATGTCTGCTCTACTTATGGGGTGTTCTACTGGTTCTTTCTATTCCCATTTCGGCAGATTTAACGGGGGAGGATCTGCAGCTGTTGTGGGCAAATCAGCTCACAAGGTTGACCAGCTGAGGAGTTCAGCAGAGGAAGAGTCCTTAAACAATGAGGTGAAACACACCATAAGGATGGGAACTCTCTTTTGATCTGTAAGTTGACGTTCTTGTCGCGACCCTCCCGGAAAATTTTGCATTGGTCATAAATTTCCCGGTGGTGAGAGGGTTAACGAGCCGATCCTTTTAATTTTTATAGGACCCCGGTTATCCGCGGGATCTTTTCGGGATCGCGGGTTTCTCCCAAGACCCATTACTCGAATCGCGATGTCGGGTAAAATTTCATCGAAAATCGAAATCGACCTTAGTGTGGTCGGGTGGCATGTGAGAGGTGTACATGCAATTTGGAGTCGCCACCGATCGGTTTATTGGAAGGTACGATCGGAAAACCTTACCGAGCGGCCGGGAGAAACCGTTCGGTTCCGCGAAAACCAGAGATTTTTGGGTCCGAGGACTTGGTTACGCCAAAATTCACATTGACGCCCTTTCGGTTACCGATGTTGAGTGATTTTCTAACCTACGAGTTCATGCAGATGCGATATCGGGTGAGGTAGGCCCTAACGGTTCTCGGTTTTTATGCAAATGGGATTTTTCTATCTAGACATTCACAATCGGAAAATTCAAAAGTGCAATCAAAACATTTAAAGTCAATCAAATCAAACGATCAAGATTCGATATATCTAAAAATGGCCCTATCGGCCCACACAAAAGTCAAATTTGAGTTTCGGGATGGTTTGGCAAAAGTTTGGGGCGTAAGACCCGGAAGGGTAGAATGGTCATTTTTAGGGGTTGGGACTCGAAAATCACAAAATCGGGATCAGGCCAGTTGAATGTGGCCATTTCCCATTTTTTGTAATTTTCTTGAATTTTTCTGATTTTTCTAATTTTTTTGAATTTTTATTTATTTATTTTCTAAAAAATAGGAATTTTCCGGATCGATGTGAATTGACCCTCGAAGTCTCGAAAATTTTCGATCCAGACTTTATGAGTCCCGAATCGATCTAGGAATTTTTAAAAAAATTTTTGTAAAAATCTGGGAATTTTTATGAATTTTCTAAGTATTTTTGTAATTTTTTGGATTTTTGGAAATTTCTTTTTATTTTTTTATTATAAACCGGACCCGGTCAAACCGGTCAACGATCGGTCAACCTGGTCCGACCGTCCGTAGACCCAATCGCAACACAAAAACGACACCGTATATGTACATATATCTATATATTTTTTTGATTTTCTAAAATAGATTTCCTAATTTTCGAATATAAAGAAAAAGAACGGACGAGCGAGATCAATCTTGAATCCATCACGACCGTCAATTTCGTCTAACTAAAACGACGCCGCACTCTAACAAAAGATGGACGGCCACGATTATACACTCGGACGCGATCTCGGCCGTCGACTCGCTATTAAACAAAACGACATCGTATCGAACATTTAATGGACGACCACGATTCGAAATGGAACCGATCCGGGCCGTTACTCACTTACACTATGAAACGACGGCGCTTCTAGTCTTCAACATTAAACGACGCCGAACCGGTCAAAGGAACGAACGGTGGAGATCAAACTTAAGACTCAATCTAGGCCGTCCATTCAATTCAAAGGTCAAAACGACAACGCATTTGGGTACTTACTGCGAACGACGTCGCATTATATTGATCAAAACGACACCATTTTCACGTTTTTTATTTTCTGGCTAATATATTAATATCTAAAAAATACGAAAAAAGGATCCGACGGTCCCGAATCAAACTTGCCTAATTATCTGGATCGTCGGATCGGAGCCGACTCGGCTCGTTCGCGCCAACGGCCGAGCCGAGTCGCCGACGCTCCGCACCAATCAGACGATGACACGTAGGCCGCCGACCCGTTGACCGCGCCGGGTCGCCTTCGTCGTCTTCCTCGCGACGACGCCAAACGAACGGTTGAGAAGGTTCCGGCGAGATCCAACGGTGAGATCTCGTCGGAATGACATGAAATCAACCCTAATCGACTCGCATTTCTTCGCAGATAAACATATCTAAGAATCGAGCAATTCCATCCACTAAATCACGAGAATCGGACTAAGTACAAGAACGACATCTCAAACTTCAATCAAGCAATATCGATCATAACAATGCAATCCAAGCTTCAGGCACATATAGATCGAGTTCGGGACACTTACCTCGAGTTCGGATGGAACCTACGGTTGCTAGAATAGCCTGGCCGAAGATCGACCAAACCGCGAGATGTTGGAGGTTCGATTGAGGCGACTCGGGCAAAATCAATGCAGAGAAAGGTTGCGATCGTGGTCAGCAACATTCAAAGACGTAAACGCACACAACAATTGCGAGAATCGCGCATGAATCAGTGTAGTGCCATGGTTGAGCAGAGCTTAGATTGGAAGAACGACTTACCAGGTTCGAAGGTTTTCATCCGATTGAACTATCGCGATCGTCTTCGGGAAGCACCATGTCGCGACCCTCTCCGTCGGTCCGGTCGGTCCCGGCGGGGCGAGTAGGGCTAACGAGCCGATCCCCCCTTTTATATATATTTTTTATTTTGGGGATCGCGGGTCTCTCCCAAGACCCATTACTCGAATCGCGATGTCGGGTAAAAATTTTTCAAATATCGAAATTGACCTTGTGTGGTCGGGTGGCATGTGCGATGTGTACATGCAATCTTGGAGTCGCCACCGATCGATTTATTGGAAGGTACGATCGGAAAACCTTACCGAGCGGTCGGGAGAAACCGTTCGGTTCCGCGAAAACCAGAGATTTTTGGGTCCGGGGACTTGGTTACGCCAAATTTCATATTTGACGCCCTTTCGGTTACCGATGTTGATTGTTTTTCTAACCTAGGAATTCATACAGATGTAATATCGGGTGAGGTAGGCCCTAACAATTCTAAGTTTTCACGCAGATGGGAATTTTCTATCCTAATCAATCACAATCGGGAAAAATTAATGCGCAATCAAAATCAATACAATCGATCAAATCAATCAAACAAGGTTCGATATGTCTAAAATGGCCCTATCGGCCCATACAAAAATCAAATTTGGGTGTCGGGGTAATTTGGGTAAAAATTTGGGGCGAATGGCCCGGAAGGGTAGAATGGTCATTTTTGGGAGTTAGGGACCCGAAAATCACAAAATTAGGGTCGGGCCAGTTGAATGTGGCCATTTCCCATTTTTTGTGATTTTATGGAACTTTTCTAATTTTTTCTATTTTTTTGGAATTTTCATTTATTTTTCAAAAATATTGAAAATTTTCCGGATCGAAATTAATCGACCCTCGAAGTCTCAAAAATTTTCGATCCAGACTTTATGAGTCCCGAATCGATCTAGAAATTTTTAGAAATTTTTTATGAAAATCGGGGAATTTTTATGAATTTTCTAAGTATTTTTACAATTTTTTTGGATTTTTGAAAATTTCTTTTTATTTTTTTTATTATTTTTTTATTAATAAACCGGACCGGACCGGGTCAACCCGGTCAACGACCGGTCAACCCGGTCCGACCGGACATCGGACCCATCCACAACACAAAACGGCAACGTATGTATATATTCTATTTATTTTTGATTTTTTTTAAAATTGTTTTCTAATATCCGAATATAAAGAAAAGAGATGGACGGCCGAGATCAATCCTCAATTTGATCTCGGCCGTCGACTTACCCTCAGACAAAAACGACGACGTCTCGGCCTTCTTCATAAAAACGACGCCACATAGCCCTTGAACAAATGAACGGCCACGATTGGCCCTAGGAAATGATCTGGACCGTCAACTATCTCTCGGATAAAACGACACCGCATCTGTTAACAATGTGAACGGCCACGATTAAAAGCTCAAAGTAAGATCTAAGCCGTTCGTTCCTATTGAGGCTAAAACGACAACGCTTCGGGTCTTGCTCCTAAAACGACGTCGCCCGACTTATGCGTGGACGGTCGGGATTAAACCCTAGACTCTATCTGGGCCGTTCAATCTACCTAAGGTCTAAACGACGTCGCATCTCTTACACTGAACGGCGCCGTTTATATTTTTTTGTATTTTTACCTAATAAACGAAATATCTAAAAAATATAAAAAGGAAATCCAACGGCCGAGAATCAAACTACCCTATTTATCTCAGCCGTTGGATCGGATCTGAGTCGGCCCGCTCGCGCCAACACCCGAGCCGACTCGGATCCGAGGTGGACCTATCAGCTCGTGACACCTCAGCCTTTTGACTCGTTGACCGCCACATCAGCATCGTCTTCTCCATCGCGACGACAACTAATGGACGGCCGGGAACTTCCGGCGAGGTCCAACGGCGAGATCTCGCCGGATCGGCATGAAACCACCACCGCTCGACTCGCCTTGACCTCTAGTTCAACATATCCAAAAAATAAACAATTTCATCCACAGAATCAACCTTAATCAAGCTTATACAGTATCGGTTTCACAAGATTCAACCTCACAGCACAGAGCATAACAATGCAATCCAAGCTTCAGGCATGTCAAGATCAAGTTGAGAACACTTACCTCGGGCTCTGATTGAGCCCGGGATTGCTGATTCGCCCGGCCGAAGATCGACCGGATCGTGAGATTTTGAGTATTCGATTGAGGCGACTCGGACAAAATCAATGCGGAAGAAGATTGCGATCGTGGTCAGAGAAGTTTCAAAGGTAAAACGCACACATCAATTGAAGAAATCAAGCTCGTGAGGGTGCGATGCCATGGATGCACAGTACGAAAGCTTGAGATTCAACTTACCGGTTCGGGAGGTAATACGCCGATTGAGCTACGTCGATCGCCTCTCCCGACCTCCGGTGAACTTCCGGTGGTGGTGCGAGGCCTCGATTTGGCCTGAATCAAGCCGGCGAAGACCTCACGGTTTCGGTCCGAAACTTGAGCTCAAGCTTCGCGCAAGAGCTTTTTTCTCTCTCTCTCTCGCTTTCTCTCTCTATTTCGTTGGTGTGTGAGCAGAATGAGCCTCCTCCTGTTCTAGAATCCTCTCAACCCTTTTATACTCATTTTCAAAAATCGCGCGCGCACGGGCTTGAGTCGGCCGAGGCTCTCACGTGCCAATCACGCGGGTTTAGGCTCGCCGGACGGTGACGGAATCGTTAGGATTCCGTCCAACGTCCGTCAAGCCTCCGTCGATCACCTAATGCGCGCTAATTTGACACGGGATTGCAAATGTTGACTTTTCCGAACACCGGAGCTTTGACCGGCGATTTCGACCACCTCCGGCGGCCATTGGCCGTGCCGCCGGTGGCAATCGACGGGCCTTAGCTCGAGGGTCAAAAGCCCCACTTAAATTGGATCGATTATGCACGAATTGATCCCCAATTTGGCCGTTGAAATCCATTGTTCAAACCTGCAAAATGCACGAATTGGTGAGGAAGATGATGAACTGTTCCGGACCGGTTCGCCCGGTCCGACCGGTTCGACCGGTCCGACCGGCGGTCCGACCGGTCCGAACCGGTTCAGACGGTAATTTTCATAGAATTTTCAAAATTAATCGAAAACGAGTGGGAATTTTTGCAATTAAATTTCAAAATTGGATTCAGGGGCCTGAATTCTATCTAGAAATGTATTTTTGCCCAAAATTTCCCATCAATTTTAACAAAAACCCCAAATTTTCATAAATGCCCAAATTAGGGAAATGTTCAATTGAGCGTCAATTTGATAAAATTGGACCATGAGACCTATGCCAATCAATTTGAAATGTATGAAAACATAGGGTAACAGTTCAATTTTACCAAGATAGTCCCTCAATTAAAAGTAATTTCGAAAATTGGCCGATTGAGGGACTAAATTGCAAATAATTTGGGGATTTGGCCTAATTCGTGCAATTGGCGCAATTGAGGGTGCAATTGATCAAATTGAAGTTTAAAGGGACTGCAATTGAATGTCTAGACCTAAAATGTGCAAAATTTGCAAATAAAAAGACTCAATTGGTATTTTTTATGCAAATTCAACCTTAGGCGTTATGAAGAAACACCTAAAATTGAACTCAATTTTTGATTTTTCTTGAGGTCAATATTAAAAGGGAATTAAAAGAAAAATATTGGACATTTTTTTGTATTTTTGCGACCTCGAAAAGTATTTTTTATGAATTTTTCAAGTATTTTGCTATTTTCGAAAATATAAAAAAATGCGAAAAATATGAAAAATTATTTTTTGTTCCAAATTGGTTCCTTAAGCTTGGCCAAGGCTTCCAATATTGATTTTTGATTTTTTGATTTTTTTTGTGAATTTTTGGTGAATTTTGGAAAATAAAACTAAAGGAAAATCGATTAAAAATTCGGGTGTCAACAGCTGCCCCTCTTTGAAAGTAATCTCGGTTAGAGGTTGCTTTCAAAGACAAGGTGACACCTGGATCCTTAATCGACCCCGCTGGGGAAAAATCTAAAGAAAATAAGTCTTGACATTCAATTGCTTTACCTTTGCTGTTAAAGCTCTGACTCCGTGAGGAATTATTTCAATTCATGCTCGTCTTATGTGAAAGAGAAATGAGAAGAGAGAGACTTACCCGTAGCTCACCTGTCTATGGTTTGAGATTTGTCGATCCGAGGTTGAAAAATTCAGTGTATGAAATTACCTGTGGACGGTTTGGCGCAATTTTGCAATGGTCGGCGTCCGTATGATGTCGAGTGGTGGTTTGAAGATTTGTGGGGAAGGTTCACCCTTGTAACAAAGGGGTTTCACCTATTTAAAATGGGTTTGACTATCCACTAGGGATTCATCATTTAAAAAGGGGGGGCAGATCGGCTTTCGTCTCTCCAGCTACTCACCGTTCGAAAGGGAGGTTCACCCTTGTAACAAAGGGGTTTCACCTATTTAAAAGAGATTGGCTATCCTCCATGCGGGGACTCACCATCTAAAAAGCAGATCGGCTTTCGTCTCTCCAGCTACTAACCGTCCGAGGGGGGAGGTTCACCCTTGTAACAAAGGGGTTTCACCTATTTAAAAGAGATTGGCTATCCTCCATGCGGGGACTCACTATCTAAAAAGCAGATCGGCTTTCGTCTCTCCCGCTACTAACCGTCCGAGGGGGGAGGTTCACCCTTGTAACAAAGGGGTTTCACCTATTTAAAAGAGATTGGCTATCCTCCATGCGGGGACTCACCATCTAAAAAGCAGATCGGCTTTCGTCTCTCCAGCTACTAACCGTCTGAGGGGGAGGTTCACCCTTGTAACAAAGGGGTTTCACCTATTTAAAAGAGATTGGCTATCCTCCATGCGGGGACTCACCATCTAAAAAGCAGATCGGCTTTCGTCTCTCCAGCTACTAACCGTCTGAGGGGGAGGTTCACCCTTGTAACAAAGGGGTTTCACCTATTTAAAAGAGATTGGCTATCCTCCATGCGGGGACTCACCATCTAAAAAGCAGATCGGCTTTCGTCTCTCCAGCTACTAACCGTCCGAGGGGGAGGTTTACCCTTGTAACAAAGGGGTTTCACCTATTTAAAAGAGATTGGCTATCCTCCATGCGGGGACTCACCATCTAAAAAGCGGATCGGCTTTCGTCTCTCCAGCTACTAACCGTCCGAGAGGGTGCCATCTGAGGACCTAGGTTGACTAGTGTACCTACGAGCTCAAACCCTATTTCAAATTTTCAAATAAGCAGATCGGTTTTCGTCTCTCCAGCTACTAACCGTCGGAGAGGGTGCCATCTGAGGACCTAGGTTGACTAGTGTACCTACAGAGCTCAAACCCTATTTCAAATTTTCAAATAAGCAGATCGGTTTTCGTCTCTCCAGCTACTAACCGTCCGAGAGGGTGCCATCCGAGGACCTAGGTTGACTAGTGTACCTACAGAGCTCAAACCCTATTTCAAATTTTCAAATAGTGGGGGATCTGAGGACCTGGGGACTCCAGAAGACCCGCAGAAAATCCAAGTTAATCGGATCTTTAAAATGTAACTTTTCCGAGGATTTGGGATCACCGGGGAACCCGCAGAAAGTTCAATCAAACATCATTAGAATGACAATTCTAAGTCCCGGGAAGAGACTTAAGAATTCTTAGACAAATTTTCAAAGTGTATTTGCGAAAGAAATGTATCCAATCACAATTTCAAATTTTCACCAGGGGTGGATTTTGAAATGACATACCCCGAGTGTTCTACAAAAAGGGGTGTTTTAAAAGTTTTTCAAAAGGGTTTTCCTTCATCCAAGAGGACTTCTCACCATTTGGGAAGGCTTTTCTTGAAATTCAAATCTGCTCACAGGAAACCTAACCTTGAGGTTTCGGGATCATTCGAGATGCATACAACCCGACTAATCGTAGAAGGCATTTTAAAAGGGACCGTAATTCAGGCCAGGTCAAAGGCTTATCAAAGGATATTCATTTTGAGGTTTAGAAATGAATTTTGATTAGAAATAGCTTCTTCAGGTCTACAAGTCAAGAACCCCGAAGACCCGATAAGACAGGATTGTACTTACCTCTTTAAGCGGTAGCTTCCTGTGTGATCTCTTGCATCAACCTGAAACACCTCTTAGATCAGAAAAGTCTTGGTGACAGGTTGTATCTTGGCTTAAGGTGGGCTCTTTAAGAATGGCCATATTTTCAAAAGAGAGGGGTGAACTTTGGTGATCACCTAGACATTTTTCCAGCATTCATTTGCTTTTTGCAATAGATTCATGATCGTTCTTTCTTCAATGATTTTGAGGATTTTCCTCTTTCATCTTGCTAATTTTTCTTTGGGAATTGCCCCTTTTCGGGGTGTTCTTTTCATGGGCTTTGGCCTTGCTTTTACCAGGCACTTTGCTCTTTCTAGCCCTTTCATTCTTCATCATTTTTCGCATTGACCGGCTCTTTTGAGACCAGTATCAAGAATTTTTCCAAATTATGCATTTTGACTTATTGCCGGTAATTCCTTTGCTTGCCCCAGTGTGGGGAGGGTGATCACCAATAAGGGTTTAGAAACGAATATTCAAAGGTTCAAATTGGCTCTTCAAAGGGTAAGTGTTTGGGGATATAGAAATGAAGTACTTTTCTTCACTTTGAGGTGTTCCAAGTCTCTGCCAGGAATCACCCGAAGCTATCACAAAAAGATTAATGCGGGTTAGCACAATAAAGTCTTACCCGATCTTTTCTCCAAAGAATCATCCAATGAACCTCCAAACATGCCCCGATGTGGGGTGGTTCTTGGCAGGGTTATATTCATAAAATCCCCCCTTTTGGCTCTGATTGGTTATCAAGGGATATAAATGTGTATGGATAATTTTGAAATGGAAATGCCTTTCATCATTTCAATCCATGTAATCACCGCGAATGACCCCTACGCCCCGAGGTTAAGCTTTTTCGCTCTATCACTCTCACTCATCACTCAAGTGTATCGGGGATGTGTTTGAGGACAATGCTTGCCTCTTCTCATTTGAAGGATCATTCTTTTGAAAAGCTTTCAAAGCATGCCCTTTATAGAAACTCGGGGTATTTCATCAAAAATTCATCATTCGCAAAAATCTTCATTGAGAGGGTATTCAAAAGACGTTTCTGAAATTTGAAAGGAATGTTTCTTTGAAAAAGCTCTGTTGCTTTGCAAATCCAAATTTTTCTTAATTTCAAGCTCGACGGTGTATGAAAATACTTTGTAAAGGAGGAGAACCTCAAACCTGTCTTCTTCAAATATTGACTTCCGTCTCCCGTAAAAACAAAAGGAAACAATCGGTTCAAGATATTTAAAATTTTCAAATCCCGGAGCGACTCCTTTCTACCTCCTTCGGATGTCGACTCCCGTTTCCTATAAAAACAAAAGGAAACAATCAAAAGATATTCAAATTTTCAAATCCCGAAGTGATTTCTTCTCATCTCCTTCGGATGTTGGCTTTTGTTTCCTGTAAAAACAAAAGGGATCAATTAGTTCAAGATATTCAAAATTTCTAAATGCTGAAGCGATTTCTTCTCATCTCTTTCGGACGTTGACTCCCGTTTCTCGTAAAAACAAAAGGAAACAATTAAAAGATATTCAAAATCTGTAGTCCAAAATAACTGATAACTTCCCTGTTTTGACCAATTACTCGCAGAGCTCTTCATGATTCCCAGCTCACCCGCAAAATACAGACGTATGCAAATGCATGTATGCAAATGTCATGCGAATGCAAAATCTTTATGTGACTCAGATCTGCTCATCAATCGCTTTGAAGCTCAATTTATTTCAAGGAAAATATCTCTTCACGACGCTCGCATTTCTTGGACTTGTCAAATCTTCTCCGTCCATGTTTACAAGTATAAGAGCTCCCCGGATAAGACTTTCTCGAATCACGTAGGGGCCTTCATAATTTGGCATAAATTTGCCTCCCGGGTGTTGTGCATTTGGAAGCATTTTCTTCACAACTAGCATTCCTGCTTCAAAATTTCTGGGCTTAACCTTCTTGTTAAAAGCTCTGGCTACTTTCTTCTGGTAGCTTTGACCATGACAGATAGCCCTTAATCGCCTTTCATCAATCAAATTCAATTGTTCGTGTCTCTGCCGGTCCCACTCATCCTCTGTGAGTTCTATCTCGAGACAGGATCCTTAAAGAGGGGATTTCCACCTCTACCGGTAGGACTGCTTCCATACCGTATACCAAAGAATAGGGAGTTGCCCCGGTTGAAGTACGAATGGAAGTTCGGTAGGCCATGAGAGCATACGGCAATCTTTCATGCCAATCTCTATATTTCTCAGCAGTTTTGGCCAATATCTTCTTGATGTTCTTGTTTGCCGCTTCCACGACTCCGTTCATTTGTGGGCGGTAAGGTGAAGAGTTAAGGTGTCGTACCTTAAATTGTTCCAATAGTTGATCGACAACCTTGTTATTCGATTAGAGCCATTGTCCGTAATGATGGCTCTTGGCACTCCATATCTTGAGATGATATCTCGCTTGATAAACTTAGCCACACTATTCGCGGTGACATTGGCATATGAGCTGGCTTCAATCCATTTAGTGAAGTAGTCAATAGCCACCAAAATAAAGCGATGTCCGTTTGAGGCCTTTGGGTTGATAGGGCCAATCATATCAATTCCCCACATGCGAATGGCCATGGCTCGACATTTGATGTAGCTCGGTTGGCGGCGCATTTATCCTGTCGCCGTATACCCGGCATTGATGACAGGATCTAACATGCTGGTTGCAATCCGACTCGATAGTCAACCATGAATACCCGAATCTCATGATCTTCTTGGCGAGGAGGTGGCCATTCATATGCGGTCCACATTCCCCTTCATGAATCTCTTTCATAATGAGATTTGCTTCTTTGGAATTCACGCACCTCAGCAAGACCGAGTCAAAGGATCTCTTGTATAGGATCCGTCCGCTGAGGAAAAATTTAGATGCCATCTTGCTTATGTACTTTTTATCTTCTCGGTCGATCTGTCCCGCGGGAATTCGCCCTTCAAGTAGGTAATTCTTGATGTCGTGGTACCACGGTTCTTCATCGAGTTCTTCTTCAATGACCATGCAGTATGCAGGTTGCTCTAAGATATCAATCCTTAATGGCTCTATCTCAATGCCATTTTGCACTTGTAACATTGCTGATAATGTAGCCAAAGCATCAGCAAAGTGATTCTGAGTTCTCGCGAGATATTCAAAAGTGATCTCCTCAAAATGTTGGATCATCTCCTCGAGGTACTTATGATAAGAAATAAGCTTGGGATCCTTTGTCTTCCACTCCCCTTGAGTTTGTAAAATGATTAGCATGGAATCTCCATATATCGGTAGCTTCTTCACCTTTAGTGAGATGGCCAATTGTAATCCTAGTATGCGAGCTTCATATTCAGAAATATTGTTGGTGCGGGGGAATACCAACTTGGCTGAAACCGGATAATGTTGATCTTCGGGGGATATCAGAATCGCCCAAGTGCTCGATCCAGTGAGGTTCACTGCACCGTCAAAGTACATTGTCCATTTGTCTTCCGATATATTCAGAATTTGACCTTCCTTGTTTCGCTCCGAAACGTCCTTAGGAGGATTCTCACCTAGCATGTCGGCAATTGCTCTTCCCTTGACAGATTTTTGGGGAGAGGTTTTGATATCAAACTCTGAAAGCAGTATTTGCCATTTAGCCATCTTTCCCAACAACGTTGGCTTCTCCAAAAGGTACTTGATAGGGTCATTTTCAGTGACCAATTCTATATGATAATGCAGTGTATACTGCCTCAATCCGTGGAGGACCCAAACCAATGCTACGCAAGTCCTTTCCACTCGTTGGGTATTTGACTTCAGATGTTGTGAACTTTTTGCTCAAATAATATATGGCTCGCTCTTTACGATCTTTGGGGTTAGTTTGGGCAAGTAAAGCCCCCAAGGATTCATCATTGGTATCGAGATATAGAGTTAGAGGAACATTGGGGATAGGAGGTACCAACACCGGAGGTTGTACCGGGTATTCCTTGATCTTCTCAAATGCTTGTTGACATTATGCATCCCATTTGACCTTCGCACCTTTCTTTAACAGCTTGAAGAAGGGTTTCGCCGTTTCGACAGGTTGAGATATAAATCTGGATATATAATTCAACCTTCCCAAGAGGGCCCCTTATTTCCTTGACAGTGGTAGGAGTTCCTATTTCCCATATGGCTTTGATCTTGGAAGGGTCAATTTCAATACCACATTTGCTCACCACAAATCCTAGCAGCTTTCCGGATCTTGCCCAAAATACGCATTTCGCGAGATTCAACTCGAGCTTATATTTTCTCAATCGATCAAATAACTTCTTCAGCACTTTAACATGGTCTTCTCCGTGTCCGGACTTGGCAATCATATCATCCACATAGACCTCAATCTCCTTATGTATCATGTCATGAAAAAGGGTTACCATAGCCCTTTGATATGTTGCCCCTGCATTTTTCAATCCAAATGGCATTACCTTGTAGCAGAAAGTTCCCCATTGTGTAGTGAATGAGGTCTTGATCTTATCTTCTTCCTTCAGCATGATCCGATTATATCCCGAGAACCCATCCATAAAGGAGAACAATTCAAAACCCGCAGATCTGTCGACGAGCACATCAATGTGCGGTAAGGGAAAATCATCCTTTGGAGTGGCTTTGTTCAAGTCCCGATAATCCACACATATTCTAATTCTCCCATCTTTCTTCTTAACCGGTACGATATTGGCGACCCAATCAGCATATGGGACGGCCTCGATAAATCCAACTTTAAGGAGCTTCATGACCTCTTCCTTGATCTTATCCGCCGATTCGGGATTCATCCTTCGGGTGATTGATTTCTTGGTGTGCAAGAAGGATTGGTGGGCGAGCATGCTCCACAATTTCACGATCTAGCCCCGGCATGTCAGCATATGACCAGGCGAAAATATCTTGATATTCCTTGAGTAACGCCGTCATCCTTAAAACATCGCTGCGGACGGTGTCCTCCTATTTTCACTTCCTTGACGCAATCGGAATCTCCCGGATTAATAGTGATGAGTTCTTCGGAAATAGGGGGTTTAGATTCTTCAAAACAATCCCATTCTTTCTTGATATTGCTCACATCAACCTCGTCTATATCAACTTCGCATGCATAGTCATCGAGCTGATCCGAGTCACATATTAACCTGTTATGTATGGGTGGGATGACATGCCCGAAATGCACCATGAAAGGTTAGTATTCAAAGATGATAAAATTGAAGGATGCATGATTTCTATCATGAAAACATTTTTCAAATTTCAATTTTCTTAGACAAGGAAAGGAGAACTAGTCCACGATCTTCCGGACATCCTGGTTCTCAAAAGTCGTTTAAAACCCTAGATCATATGGCGGATCGGGCCTCAAGTTTCATGGTAGAATCAATTGTCATCATCGGACCAATCCGTTGCTCCACATGTCACGTAATCAAATTTGAAATGTTTTTCATTAATAGATGCAACTAAGAACAATACAAGATCGCACTTCCTGGATCACAGCATGTGACCCAAAGGGTGCTAAAATATCAAAAAGCTTTAAAGCAAATGCAGTAATCAAAATGCATTAAAAGATAAAGTTCAGAAAGGGCCTTTTACTCGGGGGTGGGGAAATCATCGTCCAGCCACTCAATTATCACGTTCACCCGATTATCCAGGAACGGGTTGAATAAGTCCGGCTCGCATCTTCGAGAGATGTCCTCATCTTCCAGCCGTTTGCCTCCCTTAGAAAATACCTCGAATAAAGGGTTTAGGAGCATTTTTCCTCTAGCTTTCCATACATCGGTACCTATGAAACGGCCAGCTTGGCGCCCACGGCGTCCACGGTCTCCATAACGATTGTTTCGACCTCGGCCTCGACCTATGTTATTTTCCGCTATTCCATTATAACCCGGACCAACCTTGTGGTCATTTGAGCCCAAATTCAAAGGGTTACGGATTCCCCGACCATATTTCCCTAATCCAAGACCGGAATAAATCCATAAGAGAGTAGCACTTTTCCCGCCATAGTTGCGGGTCTCGAAAGCTCCGGTATAGCCACCTTTGCATCCGGTGACACATGCATGACGGATACAATGTCGAAGGTGTGATAACTCAGCTCCTCCTCTTTTGAGGGTTCGACGTATGGAACCATCCCTTTTAAAGCGGTCCGATGTCCTGTCTCGCCATGGACGGTGATCAACCGACCCTTGACCACAAATTTTAACTTTTGATGCAGAGAGGAAGGTACCGCTCCGGACACATGAATCCACGGTCTTCCCGGGGAGCAAGGTGAAGGCGCTTGGAATATCCAATACTTGGAACGGTATAGAAAATGTTACCGGTCCAATGACAATGTCCAATTCGATCTCTCCCACCACATTCTTGGAGACTCCGTCAAATGATCGGATGGTTGCCTTGGATGTCTTCACAAAATCTTCATTGATCCCCAAGCTTCTCAAAGTGCTTAGTGGACATAGGTTGAAAGCGGAACCATTATCAATCAAGACGTGAGGCACCTCTTTTCCGTGACACCTCACGGCTATGTAAAGGGCTTTGTTGTGGACCCGCCCTTCTTTCGGGAAGTCTTCGTCCGAGAAGGATATCTGGTCCTTCAGAAGGATAGCACCCACAAAGTCTCCCAATTGCACTTCGTTAATTGTCTCCGGAACATGCACCTCATCCAAGACCTTCAAAAGGGCGTCTTTGTGCTTTTCAGAATTTTTGAAGAGATCCAAGAAGGAAATGCGTGCGGGCATCTTCCGCAGTTGGTCAACGACCTCATATTCACCGGTCCTCACGACCGATTGTAACTTCTCAACCTCTTCCGCAGTTGGGACTCTCTTTTCAGAATCCGTTTCTCTCGGGGGATAACATCTTCCCGATCTCATTATGGCGTCAATCTCGCCCGTTCCATAATCCCAGTGAAGCGCCCTTGAATTATACTCCTCCACAGGCGGCAGCTTAATCTTCACCGGTATGATCTTTTCTGGTGGTGATTCGGATGTTGATGGTTTTTCCGAACTAGAAGTTTCCAATTCCCAACTATCAACTTTGTTCAAATCAATCACGAAACGAATCGGGGTATCTACCATCCCGATCATTTCGTCCTCATGAACATCTTCGGGGTTATGTTCTGGACCTGGCCTCATTAACGCGGCATTCTCTTCATCTAGATCCCTCTGCCTTTCCTTTTCGATTCTTAGGATAATCCCCTCAATTCTCATACCAATTTCCACCGGATGTTGGAATGAGGAGTAGGTATATGCATACATACGGTCAAAGTATTCCGCCGGAAGTGACTTAAGTACGAACTCCAACATTTCTTTCTCTGACAGCGGCGGTTGCACCATCACAGCATGTTTCTTCCATCTCCTTGCGAAGAGTTCAAAACTCTCGTCTTCACCTTTCCCGATATTCAGCAAATTGGCCTTAGTGAAATAACCCCTAATTCCAGCTTCAAAGTGGCGTGTGAAATGCTCCGATAAATCTTCCCAGCTCGGGACCCAGCCTAGGTCAATTAATCGAAACCATGCTAGTGCGGGGCCCGTTAAACTATGTCCGAAATTCCGGATCAATGTTTCATCATCTTCATGGTGGCTAACCATTTGGCGGAGATAGTATGAGATATGCGCCAGAGGACACCCGGCGCCATTATACTTCGTACGGAAGGTCACTCTCGGGTTCGCGCCTTGAGGCGGGACATTTCTCGCTTGGGTAAGTGGCGTAATCAGCTCCTTCAACTCATCCATTTTCCTCGACACGTCATTTCCTTGCTCTTGCAGTAGAGCGATCTTTCGATTCTGTGTCTCCATGGTCCGCCGTATCTCCCGAATCTGCATATTCTCTTCTATTCTTGTGGCGTTGTTCCTGGCCATCAATTGCGATAATTCTGCTACCATAGTCGTCAAATGACGCATGTGCGTCTCCAGATTAGAAAGTCGCATATCGACCTCTCGATTCTCCTGTTCATTCCGAGGAGCCGCTTGATCCTTAACTTCATCGATCGTTCCCACAAATTCATCGCTTACCGGGTCATCCATTCCACCCCACCCATCGGGGACTATATCTCCAGAATCGACAAAAAAGCTTGGGGGTGCCGAATACAACACCTTAAAGTTGTAACCCCCACTATCTTCCCCGAGGTTATCAACTATTTCGCCCCTCTCTAGGGCTTTTCGCAAAAATCTTCTATCGCCTCGGTGTGCTTTGTCCAGACGGATCTCATATTCGTCTATCTCTTCAATTTCTTGACCATCTTTGATGCTCATCAAATATCCCGAGGGTATTTTCAAAAGAGCTCCCCTCGTAGGTTTCATCGCGAACTCCTCGGACAGCATGTCTACCGCCACGTAGGTCCCCTTGAAAGCGACATTTTCCATTCTTCCTATGACGCCCAAGCTAATCAATTTTTCCAAGCAAGCCTCTTTTTGCTCCCGGGAAATACTCTCTCCTTCCGGATATTGCGAGGCCAATGTCAAGATATCCCGCATTTTATTCATGTCCACTATGAATTCCAGAACCTCATCCTCTTCACCTCCAAAATCGCGTTCACCTCGCGATGCTCAGTGTAGCGGGTTCCTGCTGTACATTCGGTTCGGCTTTATCAAACTCCAGAACTTTTCCATCGATCAATGCTTGCACCTTGAATTTCAGAGCGAGACAGTTGTCCGCGTTATGCCCCCTTTCTCCCATATGGTATACGCACGTCTGGGTCTCATCATACCCAGGAAATTTTGGCGGGTGAGCTCGAGGTGGCTCTTTTGCAACTAAACGATTCTCCAAAAGCATGGGTAACAATTTGGATAAGGGTCGGGGTAGTGGGGTGAAAATAACCTGGGTTCTTCTTTCCGAATTCCGGTGGTTTGGAAGCGGTCCAGAGGACGTTCCTTGGGTAGGAATTGAAGACGAGAAATTTCTGGGCTTTGGCGGATTAGGGACAAAAGCTACTTCTCCAGTTTGCTCCCTAATATCCCTTCTCAAAGGGTATTGGCGTTTGAAAGGCGCCTCGGGTATCTTCTTCTCTCTCGGTGCCCACTCATGACGCTCCGCCACCTTGATTAGGTGCGCAAATGTCCGACACCCAGAGGTGTTCAGCTTGTCGAAAAATTCAAATGGAAGGGCCTTGAGAAAAAGGTCTATTAGTTCTTCTTCCGGGACGGGCGGCTTTTACCTCGCGGCCCGGTGCTCTCCATCTCTGGGCGTAGGCGCGAACGGCCTCGCTCTTTCCTTTTACGGTCCTTAAAAGGTCCTCTCTAGTTAGGGCGGTCAAAGTGTTAAACTTGTATTGCCGAAGGAACTCGTCCGCCGGTTTATCCCAATCGGCGAGCCTCTCTGGCTCCAATTCAATGAACCACGCCAGGGCCGCCCCGGATAGGCTTTCCTGAAAGGTGTTAACCAAGAGTGGAATGTTGTTAGAGAACTGAAACATTCGGCGCAAGTAATACTTCAAGTGCGCCTTGGGACACCCGGTCCCGTTATATCTCCTCACAAAGTCCGGTTCCTTGTAATCAGCGGGAACCTCTATCTTTTCAAACGGTGCAACCTTGTCGAATCTCGAGAGTTCATAACCCCGACTCGCCAAACACTCTTCGATCTTAGCGAGCCTCTTAATTTCCTATTCCATTTTGAGGACTTGCTTCTCCTTTTTCTCCGGATCAATCACAATGGGAGGATCCTTAGGCGGTCTTTCCGGATTCAGAGTTGGATTAGCGGCGGGCGCCGGATTAGCGTTTGCTCCATCGGATGGCCCCGCAGAGCTTGAGAATTAGGGTCAACGGGGTATCTCCCCCGGCTTGCAATCATCATTGCCTTCATCTCCGCCACCATTGTGGCGATCACATTCATTTGATTCTCCGGATTACCCACACGAGGTGCGAGCTCTTCTTGTTCCATCCTTTACTTACGCGTTTTGCTACGAGTCCTCGTATTTATCACTCACCTGTTTTCGGGATATCAAATCAGTATGGGAAATATTAAAGGATTGGAGACATTGATCCGTGGTAATTGACTTTTCTATATGTATGCATGAAATGCTCATAAAAGAAATAGTATGTATTTATTACAAACCAAATTATTCAAAAGTATCTAAAAGATAACAAATATGTAAAATCTAAATGGGGGAATGGATCTATCCAAGTCGGGGACGCTTCCACTCTTCTTGCTCTTCTGATCCATCGGAATCCCACAAGTATGGGTCTTCTCCTTCTTCCGACATCCATTGCTCCGGATCCTCGGGAATGTACGGTTCTACTCCCGGTACATATGGTACTATGTACTCCGACTCATATGACTCCACTTCTTCAATCCGAGGAGATACGCATTCGGGTACATATGGCTCGACCGTTGATTGACGATATTCCTTAAACTTCTGGATATACTCCTTGGAGGCCCCGTGAACGTTCATCTCATCGTCCAAATAATCCGGCCATTCGACTTGTTGCAGTGGGGAATTCTTCAAAGCGTGAAGAATAAGCTTGATCCGGGCCCGATACAACTCCTTTGTTTCCTCGGTGAGCTTTCCTCGTATCATATCGAATGAGAAGATCCCGGGACAAACATCCGGTGGTATCTCTTGTAGAACTCCAAATTGCCTCACCACTCGAATGGGGTAATACGCTACGGCGCCGGTACATCCCAATAAGGGAATATGGTTATCTTCAATACCCGAAATGCGAGCTTCTAGGATCTTGGGCCAAGTCAAACGCCATCTAATATGTTCGGGTTTCAAATTGTCCAATAGCTCAACCCACTTTTTGAATGAGTATTTGGGTACAAGGGATTGACACTTAAGGAAGGATCTAAGAGGGTGAACGTGCTCATTGATCTCATAGCATCCCACTCGGAGTTGAAAAGTCTTTATATGAGAGGTGAACCACAAGTGGAGTAATCCACTAGACGCTTGGAAAACAGCCTTTTTTGAAGATTTGGAACGATTCGGGGAGAGAAAAGTCTCAGCTAAGATCATGTACGAATAATCCCAGCGACAACACGCTTGTCTAGCTATATGGGTTATGGAGGGGTCAAAAGTAGTTCTAGAAGTCGGGAATAGAACGAATGCAAAGAAAGTCAAAATGAACACCTTTCCCGATTTATGACCGGTTTCGGCGGGTAGAGAGGAATAATTATCGAAAAGGAACGAGAATGTGAATTTGTTGGAATTGGACTTGTAAACTTTTTCAATCTCAGAAGTTTTAAGACGAAGGAAACTCGATAACGAACGAGTGGAGTCCATGTCCAAAGGGGGTTGAGCTATACGTTCTTCAAATTTGGCCCCGATAATAGCGGTATACTCCTCAAGCGTAGGGGTCAATTCTAATCCTCAAAAGTTGAATGTCATTGTACGCGCGTCCCATGCCTTGGCTAGTGCTTGAATGAGCGCCGGTTGGTATTCCACTTTGATCAAATCTACAAGTCGTCCCAAACGTCCTTCCACATAGGCTTTGTTGACGATGTCGAGGCGATCCCACCATATAGCGAGTTCCTTGCGCGGTATTGGGATGACTTTGATGTCTCCATTCCCCATGATCTAAGAATGCAAAAATGATGATTCTAAAGTCAATTACCACAGTTTAATATGCATATGCATGTAATGTGATACAAATGTGCTAACCAAATTCCATGTCATCTTTTGGTAACATGAGGGTCAACTACTCCCACTTGACCCAAATAAGCCAAATAGGGTAGTTATGGACCAAATCTCACCCAAAGATGGCATGTAATTTGATTAGGATCGTTTAAGCGTAATCGGGGTAGAAAGCCGCTCACAAATTGACAACTCATGAAACTTACAAGTCTAACACAATAAAGTCGAAAGAGATAGAACATGATAGTATCTAGAGATGTTCGGACAATAAATGTCGATGAAAGTACATAATAGACTCAAAATACAATAAAATCTAGAAACTGTCCCAAAGTCGTACTAATCTAGACAATCGGGATGGTATCCTCATCGGATGAAATCTCCACTATCTCGGGAAGCTTGACATCTTCTTCGTCATCGGAGGATATGGTGATGACTTCCTTCTTCTTGATCGGGGAATGTTTTGGGGCCGTCTTGGTAGCACGAGGCTTCCTCGCCAATTTCATGTACAACTTCCAGATTCTTTCTTTCTCGCGCTCGAGTTCCAAATATCGTCCACATCGGGTATAATCGCAACTCTCGCTACGGATGCAGTTCCGTCCATTGAGCTCTCGTCCGTGAACAAATCCGAAAACCCGGAATGTAGCGAGTACTCGGTCCTCGCGTCGAATGGTCCTCCGCTCCCATGTGAATACATCGGGTACATCAACACGACTTTGGGGCGCCATCTACCGTAAAAAGGAAAATTTGACCTTCAACCCCGATCACTTAAACGATCTTATAAATTGTGATGATACGTAGTGAAAATGTATGATATGCAAAATTTAAATTTACAAGTTCAAAATAAAAAGGGTAGAAAGCCTTACCAACCGATGTTACTCTTTTTTTTTGGTTTTTGGTTTTAGGTATACCAACCATCCATTTCACATGCGCATGAGACAGGTGAGGTTTAACTCTAAAGAAATCAAAAAGGCTCGGGTATGGACCTAAAAAGGCTCCCGCTATACAAATCGAGGGGCCGCCCACAAGCGCAATCAAATAACAAGTGGGTAGGACCATCAATCTTGCATAGCGAGCGGGATTAAATATGGTCAACCCAAGTGCAATCAAACACAAGAGCTTCGCATACCAATCCCTATCTATGGCGACCTAAAAGGTGATTTCGCGGCTCGGGTTTAGGCGCTTGTGTGTGCAGTGTCGTGATCCTCAAAATATGCAAGACATGCACAACAATTTATATTCAAAACACCGCTTCAAAATTTGCATAAATAAACAAACAATCCAAAACTCCATATCTGCATCAAAAATGGTTAGCATAGACGCCACCCCTTATAACTCCCATCCGCATCAACATTTAACACTTTTTGTTAGTGGACGTACCTCATCTTCAAGAGCATCTGCGTAAAACGAGGTTAGAGAACAATCAGCATTTTTATCGGCTTAAATCCTCTTAAAGATTTCCCCAGCGGAGTCGCCAGTCTGTCGCGACCCTCTCCGTCGGTCCGGTCGGTCCCGGCGGGGCGAGTAGGGCTAACGAGCCGATCCCCCCTTTTATATATATTTTTTATTTTGGGGATCGCGGGTCTCTCCCAAGACCCATTACTCGAATCGCGATGTCGGGTAAAAATTTTTCAAATATCGAAATTAACCTTGTGTGGTCGGGTGGCATGTGCGATGTGTACATGCAATCTTGGAGTCGCCACCGATCGATTTATTGGAAGGTACGATCGGAAAACCTTACCGAGCGGTCGGGAGAAACCGTTCGGTTCCGCGAAAACCAGAGATTTTTGGGTCCGGGGACTTGGTTACGCCAAATTTCATATTTGACGCCCTTTCGGTTACCTATGTTGATTGTTTTTCTAACCTAGGAATTCATACAGATGTAATATCGGGTGAGGTAGGCCCTAACAATTCTAAGTTTTCACGCAGATGGGAATTTTCTATCCTAATCAATCACAATCAGAAAAATTAATGCGCAATCAAAATCAATACAATCGATCAAATCAATCAAACAAGGTTCGATATGTCTAAAATGGCCCTATCGGCCCATACAAAAATCAAATTTGGGTGTCGGGGTAATTTGGGTAAAAATTTGGGGCGAATGGCCCGGAAGGGTAGAATGGTCATTTTTGGGAGTTAGGGACCCGAAAATCACAAAATTAGGGTCGGGCCAGTTGAATGTGGCCATTTCCCATTTTTTGTGATTTTATGGAACTTTTCTAATTTTTTCTATTTTTTTGGAATTTTCATTTATTTTTCAAAAATATTGGAAATTTTTCGGATCGAAATTAATCGACCCTCGAAATCTCAAAAATTTTCGATCCAGACTTTATGAGTCCCAAATCGATCTAGAAATTTTTAGAAATTTTTTATGAAAATCGGGGAATTTTTATGAATTTTCTAAGTATTTTTACAATTTTTTTGGATTTTTGAAAATTTCTTTTTATTTTTTTTTTTATTTTTTTATTAATAAACCGGACCGGACCGGGTCAACCCGGTCAACGACCGGTCAACCCAGTCCGACCGGACATCAGACCCATCCACAACACAAAACGGCAACGTATGTATATATTCTATTTATTTTTGATTTTTTTTTAAATTGTTTTCTAATATCCGAATATAAAGAAAAGAGATGGACGGCCGAGATCAATCCTCAATTTGATCTCGGCCGTCGACTTACCCTCGGACAAAAACGACGACGTCTCGGCCTTCTTCATAAAAACGACGCCACATAGCCCTTGAACAAATGAACGGCCACGATTGGCCCTAGGAAATGATCTGGACCGTCAACTATCTCTCGGATAAAACGACACCGCATCTGTTAACAATGTGAACGGCCACGATTAAAAGCTCAAAGTAAGATCTAAGCCGTTCGTTCCTATTGAGGCTAAAACGACAACGCTTCGGTGCTTGCTCCTAAAACGACGTCGCCCGACTTATGCGTGGACGGTCGGGATTAAACCCTAGACTCTATCTGGGCCGTTCAATCTACCTAAGGTCTAAACGACGTCGCATCTCTTACACTGAACGGCGCCGTTTATATTTTTTTGTATTTTTACCTAATAAACGAAATATCTAAAAAATATAAAAAGGAGATCCAACGGCCGAGAATCAAACTACCCTATTTATCTCGGCCGTTGGATCGGATCTGAGTCAGCCCGCTCGCGCCAACGGCCGAGCCGACTCGCATCCGAGCCGGACCTATCAGCTCGTGACACCTCAGCCTTTTGACTCGTTGACCGCCACATCAGCATCGTCTTCTCCATCGCGACGACAACTAATGGACGGCCGGGAACTTCCGGCGAGGTCCAACGGCGAGATCTCGCCGGATCGGCATGAAACCACCACCGCTCGACTCGCCTTGACCTCTAGTTCAACATATCCAAAAAATAAACAATTTCATCCACAGAATCAACCTTAATCAAGCTTATACAAGATCGGTTTCACAAGATTCAACCTCACAGCACAGAGCATAACAATGCAATCCAAGCTTCGGGCATGTCAAGATCAAGTTGAGAACACTTACCTCGGGCTCTGATTGAGCCCGGGATTGCCAGATTCGTCTGGCCGAAGATCGACCGGATCGTGAGATTTTGAGTATTCGATTGAGGCGACTCGGACAAAATCAATGCGGAAGAAGATTGCGATCGTGGTCAGAGAAGTTTCAAAGGTAAAACGCACACATCAATTGAAGAAATCAAGCTCGTGAGGGTGCGATGCCATGGATGCACAGTTTGAAAGCTTGAGATTCAACTTACCGGTTCTGGAGGTAATACGCCGATTGAGCTACGTCGATCGCCTCTCCCGACCTCCGGTGAACTTCCGGTGGTGGTGCGAGGCCTCGATTTGGCCTGAATCAAGCCGGCGAAGACCTCACGGTTTCGGTCTGAAACTTGAGCTCAAGCTTCGCGCAAGAGCTTTTCTCTCTCTCTCTCTCGCTTTCTCTCTCTATTCTGTTGGTGTGTGAGCAGAATGAGCCTCCTCCTGTTCTAGAATCCTCTCAACCCTTTTATACTCATTTTCAAAAATCGCGCGCGCACGGGCTTGAGTCGGCCGAGGCTCTCACGTGCCAATCACGCTGGTTTAGGCTCGCCGGACGGTGACGGAATCGTTAGGATTCCGTCCAACGTCCGTCAAGCCTCCGTCGATCACCTAATGCGCGCTAATTTGACACGGGATTGCAAATGTTGACTTTTCCGAACACCGGAGCTTTGACCGGCGATTTCGACCACCTCCGGCGGCCATTGGCCGTGCCGCCGGTGGCAATCGACGGGCCTTAGCTCGAGGGTCAAAAGCCCCACTTAAATTGGATCGATTATGCACGAATTGATCCCCAATTTGGCCGTTGAAATCCATTGTTCAAACCTGCAAAATGCACGAATTGGTGAGGAAGATGATGAACTGTTCCGGACCGGTTCGGCCGGTCCGGCCGGTTCGACCGGTCCGACCGGCGGTCAGACCGGTCCGAACCGGCTCAGACGGTAATTTTCATAGAATTTTCAAAATTAATCGAAAACGAGTGGGAATTTTTGCAATTAAATTTCAAAATTGGATTCAGGGGCCTGAATTCTATCTAGAAATGTATTTTTGCCCAAAATTTCCCATCAATTTTAACAAAAACCCCAAATTTTCATAAATGCCCAAATTAGGGAAATGTTCAATTGAGCGTCAATTTGATAAAATTGGACCATGAGACCTATGCCAATCAATTTGAAATGTATGAAAACATAGGGTAACAGTTCAATTTTACCAAGATAGTCCCTCAATTAAAAGTAATTTCGAAAATTGGCCGATTGAGGGACTAAATTGCAAATAATTTGGGGATTTGGCCTAATTCGTGCAATTGGCGCAATTGAGGGTGCAATTGATCAAATTGAAGTTTAAAGGGACTGCAATTGAATGTCTAGACCTAAAATGTGCAAAATTTGCAAATAAAAAGACTCAATTGGTATTTTTTATGCAAATTCAACCTTAGGCGTTATGAAGAAACACCTAAAATTGAACTCAATTTTTGATTTTTCTTGAGGTCAATATTAAAAGGGAATTAAAAGAAAAATATTGGACATTTTTTTGTATTTTTGCGACCTCGAAAAGTATTTTTTATGAATTTTTCAAGTATTTTGCTATTTTCGAAAATATAAAAAAAATGCGAAAAATATGAAAAATTATTTTTTGTTCCAAATTGGTTCCTTAAGCTTGGCCAAGGCTTCCAATATTGATTTTTGATTTTTTGATTTTTTTTGTGAATTTTTGGTGAATTTTGGAAAATAAAACTAAAGGAAAATCGATTAAAAATTCAGGTGTCAACACACCACCGAGCTTCTGGAGGTGGTCCGACGTCTCGATTCGACCCGAGGTGACCAGCCGGGCGATTTACAGCTTGTCCTCGAAGCTCGGGCGAAAGCTTAGCACGAGAGTTTCTCTCTCTACCTCTCTCGCTTTCTCTCTCTATTCGGTTGGTGAGCGAGCCGAAATGACCCTCCCCCTTGTCTCGAACCTTCCTCAAGATTATATACTCACTTTCAAATTCGCGCGCGTATACGTGTGAGCTGGCCGAGATTCCCACGTGCCAATCACACATTTTCTAGCCGCTGGACGGTGACGGAATCATTAGGATTCCGTCAAGGTCCGTTAGATGTCCGTTTGGTACTCAAGCGAGCGTAAATGAGCGCGAATTGTTCATGAATTGCAATATGTTGACTTTTGCGCATGCCGAGCCTTTGACCGGCGATTTCGCCGTGCTCCGGCGGCCATTGGCCGTGCCGCCGGTAGCAATCGACGGGGCTTGACCTGAGCCACCAAAGCCCCACATCAATTGACTTAATTGATGTCGAATTGGATGTCGAATTGGACGTCAATTTGATCGTTGAAGTTCGCTGCTCAAACCTGCAAATGGCGCGGGTAAATTGGGGAAGATGACAATGTTTGGACCGGTCCGACCGGTTTGACCGGTCCGAACCGGTTCAACCAAGAATTTTTACACAATTTTCAAAATTAATCCAAATTGATTGGGAATTTTTGAAATTAAACCTCAAAATTGCACTTAGGGGCCCGGATATTATCTAGAAATGTGTTTTTACCCAAAATTTCCCATCAATTTATATGAAATCCCCAAATTTTTCTAAATCGGCAAATTGGGGAAAAACTCAATTGGACGTCTAATTGATAAAATTGGACTATGAGATCCATGCCAATCGATTCAGAATGTGTCAAAACCTTAGGTGTAGCCCAATTGTGTATAGAAAGTTCCTCAATTGAAAGTAATTTCAAAAATTGCAAAGTTGAGGGACTTAATCGCAAAAAATTTTAAGAATTTCTATGCAATTCATGTAATTCGCGCAATTGAGGGTGTAATTGATCAAATTGAAGTTTAAAGGGACTGCAATTGAATGTCTAGACCTAGAATGTGCAAAAATTGCAAATAAAAAGACTCAATTGGCATGTTTTATGCAAATTCAACCTTAGGCGTTGTGAAGGAACACCCAAAATTGAATTCAATTTTCAATTTTTCTTGAGGTCAATATGATAAAGGAATTAAATGAAAAATATTGGACATTTTTATGTATTTTTGTGACCTCGAAAAGTGTTTTTTATGAATTTTCAAGTATTTTCCTATTTTTCGAAAATATTAAAAAATGTGAAAAATATGAAAAATTATTTTTTGTTCCAAATTGGTTTCTTAGGCTTGGCCAAGGCTTCCAATGTTGATTTTTTGATTTTTTGTGAATTTTTAATGAATTTTGGAAAATAAAACTAAAGGAAAATTGATTAAAAATCGGGTGTCAACAGCCGCCCCTCTTTGAAAGAAATCTCGATTAGAGGTTGCTTTCAAAGACAAGGTGACACCTGGATGCTTAATCGACTCTTCTGGGGAAAAATTCTAAAGAAACTAGGTCCCGACATTCAATTGCCTTACCTTTGCCGTTAAAGCTTCGACTCTGTGGGGAATTATTTCAGCTCATGCTCATTTCATATGAAAGAAAGATAAGAAGAGAGAGATACTTACCCGTAGCTCACTTGTCTGTAGTCGGAGACTTGTTGATCTGAGGTTGAAAAATTGAGTGTACGGAATTACCTTTGGACGGTTTGGCGTGATTTTGCAATGGTCCGCATCCGTCCGGTGTCGAGCGGTGGTTTGAAGATTCGAAAGGAAGGCTCACCCTTGTAACAAAAGGGTTTTACCTATTCGAAATGGGATTAACTATCCATTGGGGATTCATCATTTAAAAGGGGCAGATCGGCTTTCATTTAGGAAGCTACTCATCGTTCGAAAGGGAGGTTCACCCTTGTAACAAAGGGGTTTCACCTATTTAAAAGAGATTGGCTATCCTCTATGCAGGGACTCACCATCTAAAATGCAGATCGGCTTTCATCTAGGAAGCTACTCACCGTCCGGAAGGGTGCCATCTGAGGACCTAGGTTGACTAGTGTACCTACGTAAGCTCAAACCCGATTTTAAATTTTCTAAAATACGGATCGGCTTTCATCTAGGAAGCTACTCACCGTCCGGAAGGGTGCTATCTGAGGACCTAGGTTGACTAGTGTACTTACGTAAGCTCAAACCCGATTTCAAATTTTCTAAAATGCAGATCGGCTTTCATCTAGAAAGCTACTCACCGTCCGAAAGGGTGCCATCTGAGGACCTAGGTTGACTAGTGTACCTACAGAAGCTCAAACCCGATTTCAAATTTTCTAAAATGCAGATCGGCTTTCATCTAGGAAGCTACTCACCGTCCGAAAGGGTGTCATCTGAGGACCTAGGTTGACTAGTGTACCTACAGAAGCTCAAACCCTATTTCAAATTTTCTAAAATGCAGATCGGCTTTCATCTAAGAAGCTACTCACCATCCGAAAGGGTGCCATCCGAGGACCTAGGTTGACTAGTGTACCTACGTAAGCTCAAACCCTATTTCAAATTTTCTAAAATGCAGATTGGCTTTCATCTAGGAAGCTACTCACCGTCCGAAAGGGTGCCATCTGAGGACCTAGGTTGACTAGTGTACCTACGTAAGCTCAAACCCGATTTCAAATTTTCTAAAATGCAGATCGGCTTTCATCTAGGAAGCTACTCACCGTCTGAAAGGGAGGTTCACCCTTGTAACAAAGGGGTTTCACCTATTTAAAAGAGATTGGCTATCCTCTATGCAGGGACACACCATCTAAAACGCAGATCGGCTTTCATCTAGGAAGCTACTCACCGTCCGGAAGGGTGCCATCTGAGGACCTAGGTTGACTAGTGTACCTACATCAGCTCAAACCCGATTTCAAATTTTCTAAAATGTAGGGTCCGAGGACCTGGGGACGCTTGAAGACCCGCGGAAAATCCAAGTTAATCAAATCTTTAAAATGTAACTTTTATGAGGATTTGGAATCACCGGGGAACCCGCAGAAAGTTCAATCAAACACCATTAGTATGACAAGTTTAAGTTCTTGGGAGAAACTTAAGAATTCCAGACAAATTTTCAAAGTATGTTTGCGAAGGAAATGTGTCCAATCACAATTTCAAATTTCCATCGAGGATGGATTTTGAATGACACATCCCGAGTGTTCTACAAAAAAGGTTGTTTTAAAAGTTTTTCAAAAGGGTTTTCCTTCATCCAAGAGGGCTTCTCACCATTTGGGAAGGCTTTTCTTGAAATTCAAATCTGCTCACGTAAAACCTAACCTTGAGGTTTCGGGATCATTCGAGATGCATACAATCCGACTAATCAGAAAAGGCATTTTAACATGGACCGTAATTCGGGCTAGGTCAAAGGCTTATCAAAGGATATTCATTTTGAGGCTTAGAAATGAACCTTGATCAACAATAGCTTCTTCGGGTTTACAAGTCAAGAACCCCGAAGACATGATAAGACAGGATTGTACTTACCTCTTTAAGCGGTAGTTTCCTGTGTGATCTCTTGCATCAACTTGAAACACCTCTTAGATCAGAAAAGTTTTGGTGACAGGTTGTATCTTGGCTTGAGGTGGGCTCTTTAAGAAAGGCCATATTTTCAAAAGAGAGGTGAACTTTGGTGATCACCTTGACATTTTTCCAGCATTCATTTGCTTTTGCGGAAGATTCATGATCATACTTTTTCCCATTGACTTTGAGGGTTTTCCTCTTTTCATCTTGATGATTTTTTCTTCAGAATTTGCCCCTTTTCGGGGTGCTCTTTTCATGGGCCTCGGCCTTGCTTTTACCAGGCACTTTACTTTTTCTAGCCCTTTCATTTCTCATCATTTTTGCATTGACTGGCTCTTTTGGAGACCAGTATCAAAAATTCTTCCGATCAAGCTTTTTGACTCATTGCTGGTAATTCCTTTGTTTGCCCCAGTGTGGGGAGGTGATCACCAACAAGGGTTTAGAAATGAATATTTAATGGCTCAAATTGGCTTTTTCAAAGGGTAAGTGTTTGGAGGTATAGAAATGAAATGCTTTTCTTCAATTTGAGGTGTTTCAAGTCTCTGCTAGAAATCACCTGAAGCTATCACAAAAAGATTGATGCAAGTTAGCACAATAAAGTCTTACCCGATCTTTTCTCCAAAGAATCATCCAATGAACCTCCAAATATGCCCCAGTGTGGGGTGGTTCTTGACAGGGTTATATTCAGAAAATTCTCCCTTTTGGCTCGTAGTAGTTATCAAGGGATATATATGTGTATGGATAATTTTGAGATAGAGATGCCTTTCATCATTTCAATCCATGTAATTACCGCGAATGATCCCTACGTCCCAAAATTAAGCTTCTTCGCTCCGTCACTCTCACTCATCGCTTAAGTGTATTAGGGACGTGTTTAAGGACAATGCTTGCCTCTTTTCATTTGAAGGATCATTCTTTTAAAAAGCTTTCAAAACATGCCCTTTTATAGAAAGCTAGGGCGTTTTCATCAAAATTCATCATTTGCAAAAATTTTCATCAAAAAGGGTATTCAAAAGACGTTTCTGAAATTTGAAAGGAATGTCTCTTTGAAAGGGCCTTGTGGTTTTATAAATCCAAGTTTTTTCAATTTCAAGCACGACAGTGTATGAAAATACTTTGTAACGGAGGGGAATCTCAAACCTGTCTTCTTCAAATACCGATTTCTGTCCCCTGTAAAAACAAAAGGAAACAATCAGTTCAAGATATTCAAAGTTTCAAATTCCGAAGCGATTTCTTCTTGTCTCCTTCGGATGTTGACTCCCGTTTCCCGTAAAAACAAAAGGAAACGATCAGTTAAAGATGTTCAAAATTTCAAATCCCGAAGCGACTTTCTCCCGTCTACTTCGGATGTTGACTCCCGTTTCCCGTAAAAACAAAAGGAAACAATCAGTTAAAGATGTTCAAAATTTCAAATCCCGAAGCGACTTTCTCCCGTCTACTTCGGATGTTAACTCCCGTTTCCCGTAAAAACAAAAGGAAACAATTAGTTAAAGATATTCAAAATTTCAAATTCCGAAGCGATTTCTTCTCATCTCCTTCGGACGTTGACTCCCGTTTCCTGTTTTGATCCACTGTTCTGTAGGATTCTTCGTGACTCCCAGTCCACCTACAAAGTATAGACATATGCAAATGCATGTATGCAGATGTCATGCGAATGCAAAACTCTATGTGACTCGGATCTGCTCATCAATCGCTTTGAAGCTCAATTTTATTTCAAGGATAATATCTCTTCACGGCGCTCGCATTTATTGGACTCACCAATTCTTCTCCATCCATGTTTACAAATATAAGAGCTCCCCCGGATAAGACTTTCTGAATCACGTAGGGGCCTTCATAATTTGGCATGAATTTACCTCCTGGATGTTAGGCATTTGGGAGCATTTTCTTCACAATCAGCATCCCCGCTTCAAAATTTCTAGGCTTGACCTTCTTGTTAAAAGCCCCGGCTACTTTCTTCCGGTAGCTTTGACCATGGCGGATAGCCTTTAATCACTTTTCATCAATCAGATTTAATTGTTCATGTCTCTGCCGGTTCCACTCATCTTCCGTGAGCTCAACTTGAGACAGGATCCTTAAAGAAGGGATTTCCACCTCTACTAATAGGACTGCTTCCATACCGTATACCAAAGAGTAGGGAGTTGCCCCGGTTGAAGTACGAATCGAAGTTCGATAGGCTATGAGAGCATGTGGCAATCTATCATGCCAATCTCTATATTTCTCAGCAGTTTTAGCCAATATCTTCTTGATGTTCTTGTTCGCCGCTTCTACAGCTCCATTCATTTGTGGGCGGTAAGGTGAAGAATTAAGGTGTCGTATCTTAAATTGTTCCAATAAGTGATCGACTACCTTGTTGTTCAGATTGGAGCCATTATCCGTAATGATGGCTCTTGGAACCCCGTATTTCGAGATAATATCTCTCTTGATGAATTTAGCCACGTTGTTTGCAGTGACATTAGCATATGAGCTGGCTTCAATCCATTTGGTGAAATAATCAATAGCCACCAGAATAAAGCGATGTCCGTTGGAGGCCTTTGGGTTAATAGGGCCAATCATATCAATTCCCCACATAGAAAATGGCCGGGGTTCTGACATTTGATGTAGCTCGATTGGCGGCGCATTTATCCTGTCGCCGTATACCCGACATTGATGACAGGATCTAACATGCTGGTTGCAATCCGACTCGATAGTCATCCAAGAATACCCGAGTCTCATGATCTTCTTGGCGATGAGGTGACCATTCATATGCGGTTCGCATTCTCCTTCATGAATCTCTTTCATAATGAGATTTGCTTCTTTGGAATTCACGCACCTCAACAGGATCGAGTCAAAGGACCTCTTGTATAGGATCCGTCCACCGAGGAAAAATTTAGATGCCATCTTGCTGATGTACTTCTTATCTTCTAGTTGACTGTCCTGCGGGAATTCGCCCTTCAACAGATAATTCTTAATATCATGATACCACGGTTCTTCATCGGGTTCTTCTTCAATGACCATGCAGTATGCAGGTTGCTCAAAGATGTCAATCCTTAACGGCTCTATCTCGAGGCCATCTTGCACTTGTAACATGGCTAATAATGTGGCCAAAGCATCAGCAAAATGATTCCGAGTTCTTGGCAGATATTCGAAAGTGATCTCTTCAAAATGTTGGATCGCCTCTTCAAGGAATTTATGATAAGGAATAAGTTTGGGATCCTTTGTCTTCCACTCCCCTTTAGTTTGTAAAATGATCAACATGAAATCTCCATATACTAGCAGCTTCTTTACTTTTAATGAGATGGCCAATTGTAACCCAAGGATGCAGGCTTCATATTCAGAAATGTTGTTGGTGCATGGAAACACCAACTTAGCTGAAACTGGATAATGTTGATCTTCGGGGGATATCGTAACCGCCCCAAGACTCGATCCATTGAGATTCACTGCGCTGTCAAAGTACATTATCCATTTGTCTTCAGATATGTTCAGGATTTGACCTCCCTTGTTTTGCTCGGAAACGTCCTTAGGAGGATTCTCGCCTAGCATGTCAGCAATTGCTCTTCCCTTGACAGACTTTTGGGGAGAGGTTTTGATATCAAACTCTGAAAGCAATATTTGCCATTTAGCCATCTTTCCTAACAATGTTGGTTTCTCCGGAAGGTATTTGATGGGGTCATTCTCAGTGACCGGTTCTATATGATAATGCAGCGTATATTGCCTTAATCTGTAGAGGACCCAAACCAATGCTACGCAAGTCCTTTCCACCGCTGGGTACTTGGTTTCAGACGTTGTGAACTTTTTACTCAAATAATATATGGCCCGCTCTTTACGATCCTTGGGATTAGTTTGGGCAAGTAAAGCTCCCAAGGATCCATCATTAATCGTCAGATATAGAGTTAAAGGAACGTTAGGGATAGGAGGTACCAATACCGGAGGCTGTACCAAATATTCCTTGATCTTCTCAAATGCTTGTTGACATTCTGCATCCCATTTGACCTTTGCACCTTTCTTTAACAGCTTGAAAAAGGGTTTTGCCGTTTCTGATAGTTGAGATATGAATCTGGATATATAATTCAATCTTCCAAGTAGGCCCCTTACTTCCTTAACAGTAGAATGAGTACCTATTTCCCATATGGCTTTGATCTTGGAAGGGTCAATTTCAATACCACGATTGCTCACCACAAATCCTAGCAGCTTTCCGGATCTTGCGCCAAATACGCATTTCGCAGGATTCGGTTTGAGTTTGTACTTTCTCAACCGATCGGATAACTTCTTTAGCACTTTAACATGGTCTTCTCCAGGCTTGGACTTGGCAATCATATCATCCACATAGACCTCAACCTCCTTATGTATCATGTCATGAAAAAGGGTCATCATAGCCCTTTGATATGTTGCCCCCGCATTTTTCAATCCAAAGGGCATTACCTTGTAAATGAATGTTCTCCATTGTGTAGTGAATGAAGTCTTGATCTTATCTTCTTCCTTCAACATGATCTGATTATATCCCGAGAATCCATCCATAAAGGAGAATAATTCAAAGCCCGCGGTATCGTCGACAAGTACATCAATGTGCGGTAGAGGAAAATCATCCTTTTGACTAGCTTTGTTTAAATCCCGATAATCCACGCATATTCTAATTCTCCCATCCTTCTTCTTAATCGGTACGATGTTGGCGACCCAATCAGCATATGGGACAGCCTCGATAAATCCAACTTTAAGGAGCTTCATCACCTCTTCCTTGATCTTATCTCGCCGTTCGGGATTCATTCTTCTGGGCGATTGATTTACTGGTGTGCAAGAAGGATTTGTGGGCAGAGCATGCTCCACAATTTCACGATCTAAACCCGGCATGTCAGATATGACCAGTGCGAAAATATCTTGATATTCTTTGAGCAATGCTGTCATTCTTAAAACATCCGCTATGCACAAGTGCCCTCATATTTTTACTTCCTTGACGCAATCGGAATCTCCCAAATTAATAGTGATGGGTTCTTCGGAGATATGGGGCTCAGATTCTTCAAAATAATCCCATTCTTTCTTGATATCGCTCACATCAACCTCGTCTATGTCAACTTCGCATGCATAGTCATCGAGCTGATCTGAGTCACATATTAACCTGTTATGTATGGGTGGGATGACATGCCCGAAATGCACCATGAAAAGTTAGTATTAAAAGATGATGAAATTGAAGGATGCATGATCTTTATCATGAAAACATTTTTCAAATTTCAATTTTTAAACAAAGAAAGGAGAACTAGTCCACGATCTTCCGGACATCCTGGTTCTCAAAAGCTATTTTAAAAAAACAAAATCATATGGCGGATCGTGCCTCAAGTTTCATGGTAGAATCAATTATCATCATCGGACCAATCCGTTGCTCCATATGTCCGTAATAAAACTTGAGATGATTTTCATTAATAAATGCAACTAAGAGCAATACAATCTTGCACTTCTCGGATCGCAGCATGCGACCCAAAGGGTGCTAAAACAGCAAAAAACTTCAAAAACAAATGCAGTAATCAAAATGCGTAAAAATGTAAAGTTCGGAAAGAGCCTTTTACTCGGGGGTGGGGAAATCATCATCCAGCCACTCAATGATCACATTCACCCGATTATCCAGGAACGGGTTGAATAAATCCGGCTCCGCATCCTCGGAGATGTCCTCCTCCTCCAGCCATTTGCCTCCTTTAGAGAACACTTCAAATAGAGGGTTTAGGAACATTTTTCCTCTAGCTTTCCATGCGTCGGTGCCTATAAGACGGCCACCTTGGTGTCCACGGCCTCCTTGGTCTCTATAACGCTTGTTTCGACCTCGGCCTCGACCTGTATCATTCTTCACTATTCCATTATAACCCAGACCAACCTTGTTGTCATTTGAGCTCAAATTCAGAGGGTTAAGGATTCCCCGACCGTACTTCCCTAATCCGGCACCTGGAATAAATCCATTCGAGAGTAGCACCCTTCCCGCCATGGTCGCAGGCTTCGAAAGCTCCGGTGCGGCTATTTTTGCATCCGGCAATACATGCATGACTGATACAATGTCGAAAGTATGGTAACTCAGCTCCTCCTCCTTTGAGGGTTCAATGTATGGGACCATCCCTTTTAAAGCAGCTCGATGTCCCGTCTCGCCATGGACGGTGATCAAATGACCCTTGACCACGAATTTTAACTTTTGATGCGGGGAGGAAGGTACAGCTCCGGACACATGGATCCATGGTCTTCCGAGAAGCAAGGTGAAGGCGCTAGGGATGTCCAGCACTTGGAACGGTATAGAGAATGTTACCGGTCCAATGACAATGTCCAATTCGATCTCTCCCACCACATTCTTGGAGACTCCATCGAATGATCGGATAGTAGCTTTAGACGTCTTGACGAAGTCTTCGTTGATCCCCAAGCTTCTCAAAGTGCTCAGAGGACATAGATTAAAAGCAGAGCCATTATCAATCAGAACGTGAGGAACCTCCTTTCCATGGCACCTCACGGCGATGTAGAGAGCTTTGTTGTGGACCCGCCCTTCTTTCGGGAAATCTTCATCCGAGAAGGATATCTGGTCTTTCAAAAGGATAACACCTACGAAGTCCCCTAGTTGAACTTCGTTAAGTGTTTCCGGAACATGCACCTCATCCAGCACTTTCAAGAGGGCATTCTTGTGCTTTTCCGAATTTTTGAAGAGATCCAGTAAGGAAATCAGTGCCGGCATTTTCCTCGGTTGATCAACGACCTCATATTCACCGGTCCTCACGACCGATTGCAGCTTCTCAACCTCTTCCACAGTCGAGACTTTCTTTTCGGGATCCGCCTCTTTTGGTGGATAACATCTTCCCGATCTCATTATGGCGTCAATCTCGCCCGTCCCATAGTCCCAATGAACTACCTTCGAGTTATATTTCTCCATAGGCGGTAACTTAATCTTCACCGGTATGATCTTTTCTGATGGTGATTCGGACGTTGACGGCTTCTCTCAAGCTGATGTTTCCCAACTGTCTACCTTATTCAAATCAATGACAAAGCGAATTGGAGTATCTACCATTCCGATCATCTCATCTTCATGGACATCATCGGGGTTATATTCCGGACCTGGCCTTACCAGCGCGGCATTTTCTTCATCGAGTTCCCTTTGTCTTTCACTTCTAACTCTCGGGATAACCCCTTCAATTCTCATACCAATCTCCACCGGATGTTGGAACGACGGATATGTATATGCATACATGCGGTCAAAGTATTCCGCCGGAAGGGATTTGAGCACAAACTCCAGCATTTCTCTCTCTGACGGCGGCGGTTGCACCATCACAGCATGTTTCTTCCACCTCCTTGCAAAGAGCCCAAAACTCTCATTTTCACTTTTCCCGATGTTTAAAGTGCTCTAATAAATCTTCTCAGCTCGGGACCCAATCCGGATCAATTGATTGGAACCATACCAGTGCGGGGCCCGCCGTACTACGTTCGAAATTCCGGATAAGTGTTTCATCATCCTCATGATGGCCAACCATTTGGCGAAGATAATATGAGATATGCGCCGTAGGACACCCATCGCCATTATATTTGATGCAGAAGGCCACTCTCGGGTTCACGCCTTAGGGCGGAACATTTCTTGCTTGAGTAAGTGGCGTAATCAGCTCTTTCAACTCATCCATTTTCCTTGACACATCGTCTCCTTGCTCTTGCAGTAGAGCGATCTTTCGATTTTACGTCTCTATAGCCCGCCGTATTTCCAGAATCTGCATGTTCTCCTCTACCGCCATGGTATTCCTTTTGGTCATCAATTGTGACAAATCCGCCACCATGTTTGTCAAATGACGCATGTGAGTTTCTAAATTAGAAACCCGCATATCTACCTCCCGGTTCTCCTGTTCATTCCGAGGGGCCGCCCGGTCTTTAACCTCATCGACCGTTCCGACAAATTCCTCACTTTCGGGGTTATCCATGCCACCCCATCCATCGGGGACTATATCTCCAGAATCCACAAAGAAACTCTGGGGCGCCGAATATAGTACTTTAAAGTTATAACCGCCACTATCCTCCCCAAGGTTGTCCACTACTTCGCCTCTCTCAAGAGCTTTCTGCATAAATCTTCTATCGCCTCTGCGTGCTTTATCCAGACGGACTTCATATTCGTCTATCTCTTCGATTTCTTGGCCATCTTTGATGCTCGCCAAATATCCCGAGGGTATTTTCAAAACAGCTCCCCTCGTAGGTTTCATCACAAATTCCTCGGACAGCATGTCCACAGCCACATAAGTACCCTTAAAAGTAGTGTCTTCCATTCTTCCTATAACACCCAAGTTGATTAGCTTTTCCAAACACACCTCCTTTTGCTCCCGGGAAATACTTTCTCCTTCCGGGTATTGTGAGGCCAATGTCATGACATCCCGCATTTTACTCATATCCGCTATAAATTCCAGCACCTCTTCCTCTTCACCTCCGAAAATCGCGTTCACCTCGCGATGCTCGTGTAACGGGTTCTGTTGCATATTCGGTTCAGCTTTATCAAACTCCAAAACCTTTCCGTCAATCAACGCTTGTACCTTAAATTTGAGAGCGAGACAGTTGTCTACATTATGTCCCCTTTCTCCCATATGGTATATGCAGGTCGGGGTTTCATCAAACCCGGGAAATCTTGGAGGATGGGCTCTAGGTGGCTCTTTTGCAACTAGGCGGTTCTCCAGCAGCATGGGTAATAATTTGAATAAGGGTCGGGGTAGTGGGGTGAAAACAGGTTGGTTCTTTCTTCTAAATTCTGGTGGCTTGGAAGCGGTCCAGGAGAACGTCCCTTGGGTAGGGATAGAAGGTGAGAAATTTTTAGGCCTTGGCGGGTTAGGGACAAAGGCTACTTCTCCAGTTTGCTCCCTATTATCCTTTCTCAAAGGGTATTGGCGTCTGAAAGGCACTTCGGGTATTTTCTTCTCTCTCGGTGCCCATTCATGGCGTTCTGCCACCTTGATTAGGTGCGCAAACGTCCGACACCCAGAGGTGTTCAGCTTGTCGAAATACTCAAAGGGAAGTGCCTTAAGGAAAAGATCTATCAATTCTTCTTCCGGGACAAGCGGTTTTACCCGCACCGCCAATGCTCTCCATCTCTGGGCGTAGGCACGAACGGCCTCACCCTTTCCCTTTACGGTTCTCGGAAGGTCCTCTCTAGTAAGGGCGGTCAAAGTGTTAAACTTGTATTGCCGAAGGAACTCGTCTGCCGGTTTGTCCCAATCGGCGAGCCCTCTCGGCTCCAATTCAATAAACCACGCCAGGGCTGCCCCAGATAGGCTTTCCTGAAAGGTGTTAACTAGTAATGAGATGTTGTCGGAGAATTGCGACATTCGGCGCAAATAATACTTCAAGTGCGCCTTGGGACACCCGGTCCCATTATATTTCCTCACAAAATCCGGTTCCTTATAATCAGCGGGAACCTCTATCTTCTCGAATGGTGCAACCTTGTCGAACCTTGAAAGTTCATAACCCCGACTTGCCGGGCATTCTTCGATCTTAGCCAGCCTTTTAATTTCCTCTTCCATTTGAGGACTTGCTTCTCCTTTTTCTCCGGGTCAATCACAACGGGAGGATCCTTAGGCGATCTCTCCGGATTCAGGGCGGGATTAGCGGCGGGCGCCGGATTAGCGTTTGCTCCATCGGATGCACCCGCAGGGGCTTGATGATTAGGGTCGACAGGGTATCTCCCCTGACTAGCGATCAGCATCGCTTTCATCTCTGCCACCATTATGGCGATCATATTCATCCGGTTCTCCAGATTACCCATACGAGGTGCGAGCTCTTCTTGTTCCATCCTTAATTTGCGCGTTTTGCTACGAGTCCTCGTATTTATCACTCACATGTTTTTAGAACATCAAATTAGTATGGGAAATATTAAAGGATTTGGAGACATTGATCCGTGGTAATTGACTTTTCTATATGTATGCATGGAGTGCTCATAAAAGAAATAATATGTATCTATTACAAACCAAAGTGTTCAAAAGTGTTCAAAAGACAACAAATATGTAAAATCTAAATGGGGGAATGAATCTATCCAAGTCGAGGATGCTTCCACCCTCTTGCTCTTCTCGACCCATCGGAATCCCACAGGTATGGGTCTTCTCCTTCTTCCGACATCCACTGCTCTGGATCTTCGGGAATGTACGGCTCTACTCCCGGTACGTAAGGTACTATGTACTCTGGCTCATATGACTCCACTTCTTCAATCCGAGGAGATACGCACTCGGGTACATTTGGCTCAACCATTGATTGGCGATACTCCTTAAATTTCTGGATATACTCCTTGGAGGCTCTATGAATGTTCATCTCGTCGTCCAAATAATCCGGCCATTCAACTTGTTGCAGCGGGGAATCCTTCAAAGCGTGAAGAATAAGCTTGATCCGAGCCCGATATAACTCCTTTGCTTCCTTAGTGAGTTTTCCTCGTGTCATATCAAACGAGAAGATTCCGAGACAAACATCCGGTGGTATCTCTTGTAGAACTCCAAATTGCCTTACCACTCGGATGGGGTAATATGCCACAGCGCCAAGACATCCCAATAAGGGAATATGGCTATCTTCCACGCCCATAATATGAGCCTCCACAATCTTAGGCCAAGTCAGACGCCATCTAATATGCTCGGGTTTCAAATTGTCCAATAGCTCAACCCATTTTTTAAACGAGTGTTTGGGTACAAAGGATTGACACTTGAGGAAGGATCTAAGAGGGTGAACATGCTCATTGATCTCATAACACCCCACTCGGAGTTGGAAAGTCTTTATATGAGAGGTGAACCACATGTGGAGTAGCCCACTAGATGCTTGGAAAACAGCATTTTTTGAAGCTTTGGAACGGTTTAGGGAGAGAAAGGTCTCAGCTAAGATCATGTACGAATAATCCCAGCGACAACATGCTTGTCCGGCTATATGGGCTATGGAAGGGTCAAAGGTAGTTCTAGAAGTTGGGAATATGACGAATGCAAAGAAAGCCAAGATGAACACCTTTCCCGATTTAGGACCGGTTTCGGTGGGTAAAGAGGAATAATTGTCGAAAAGGAACGATAAGGTGAACTTGTTAGAATTGGACTTGTAAACTTTTTCAATCTTAGAAGTTTTAAGGCGAAGGAAACTCGACAAAGAACGAGTAGAGTCGATGTCTAAAGGGGGTTGAGCTATACGTTCTTCAAACTTGGCCCCGATAATAGCGGTGTATTCCTCAAGAGTAGGGGTCAATTCTAATCCTCGGAAGTTAAATGTCATTGTGCGCGCGTCCCATGCCTTGGCTAGCGCTTGAATAAGGGCCGGTTGGTATTCCACTTTGATCAAATCTACAAGTCTCCCAAACGTCTTTCCACGTAGGCCTTGTTGATGATGTCGAGGCGATCCCACCATATAGAGAGCTCCTTGCGCGGTACCAGGATGACTTTGATGTCTCCATTCCCCATGATGTAAAAAAAATGCAAAAATGATTATCCTAAAGTCAATTACCACAGATTTAATATGCATGTGCATGAAATGTGATGCAAATGTGCTAACCAAATTCCATGTCATCTTTTGGTAACATGAGGGTCAAATACTCCTTCTTGACCCAAATAAGTCAAATAGGGTAGTTATGGACCTAATCCCACCCAAAGATGGCAGGTAATTTGATTAGGATCGTTTAAGCGTAATCGGGGTAGAAAGTCGCTTTTACAACTCCAAATTTGTCCACTCATAAAACTTACAAGTCTAGTACAATAAAGTCAAAAGAAATAGGACATGATAGCATCTAAAGATGTTCGGACAACAAATGTAAACGAAAGTACATAATTGGCTCAACATGTAATGAATCCTAAAAATGCCCCAAAGTCGTACTAAACTAGACAATCGGGGTGGTATCCTCATCGGATGAAATCTCCACTATCTCGGGAAGCTTGACATCTTCTTCATCATCGGAGGATATGGTGATGACTTCCTTCTTCTTAATAGGGGAGTGCTTTGGGGCCGTCTTGATTGCACGAGGCTTCTTTGCCAATTTCATGTACAAATCCCAAATTCTCTCTTTTTCACGCTTAAGTTCCAAATGATGCGCACAACGAGTATAATCACAACTCTTGCTACGAATGCGGTTCCGTCCATTGAGCTCCCGTCCATGGACAAATCCAAAGACTCGAAATGTAGCGGGTACTCGGTCCTCGCGTCGAATGGTCCTCCGCTCCCATGTGAATACGTCGGGTATATCAATATGACTTCGGGGCGCCATCTATCCTAAAAAAGGAAAATTTGACCTTCAACCCCGATCACTTAAACGATCTTACAAATTGTGATGATATGTCGTGGAAATGCATGATATGCAAAATTTAAATTTACAAGTTCAAAGTAAAAAGAGTAGAAAGCCTTACCAACCGGTGTTACTCTTTTTTTGGTTTTTGGTTTTAGGTATACCAACCGTTCATTTCACATGCGCATGAGACAAGTGAGGTTTAACTCTAAAGAAATCAAAAAGGCTTGGATATGGACCTAAAAAGGCTCCCGCTATATGAATCGATGAGCCGCCCACAAGCGCAATCAAACAACAAGTGGATACGATCATCAATCTCGCATAGCGAGCGGGATCAAATATGGTCAACCCAAGTGCAATCAAACACCAGAGCTTTGCATACCGATCCCTATCTATGGCGACCTATAAGGGTGATTCGCGGCTCGGGTTTAGGCGCTTGTGTGTGCAGTGTCGTGATCCTCAAAATATGCAAGACATGCACAACAATTTATATTTAAAACACCGCTTCAATATGTGCATAAATAAACACACAACCCGAAACTCCATATCTGCATAAAAAATGGTTAGCACGGACGCCACCCCTTATAACTCCCATCTGCATCAACATTTAACACTTTTGTTAGTGGACGTACCTCATCTTCAAGAGCATCTGCAGAAAAACGGGGTTAGAAAGCACTCAACATTTTTATCGGCTTAAGTCCTCTTATGATTCCCCAGATGAGTCGCCGATCTGTCGCGACTCTCCCGGAAAATTTTGCATTGGTCATAAATTTCCCGGTGGTGAGAGGGTCAATGAGCCGATCCTTTTAATTTTTATAGGACCCCGGTTATCCGCGGGATCTTTTCGAGATCGCGGGTTTCTCCCAAGACCCATTACTCGAATCACGATGTCGGGTAAAATTTCATCAAAAATCGAAATCGACCTTAGTGTGGTCGGGTGGCATGTGAGAGGTGTACCGCAATTTGGAGTCGCCACCGATTGGTTTATTGGAAGGTACGATCGGAAAACCTTACCGAGCGGTCGGGAGAAACCGTTCGGTTTCGCGAAAACCAGAGATTTTTGGGTCCGGGGACTTAGTTACGCCAAAATTCACATTGACGCCCTTTCGGTTACCGATGTTGAGTGATTTTCTAACCTACTAGTTCATGCAGATGCGATATCGGGTGAGGTAGGCCCTAACAGTTCTAAGTTTTCATGCAAATGGGATTTTTCTATCTAGACATTCACAATCGGAAAATTCAAAAGTGCAATCAAAACATTTAAAGTCAATCAAATCAAATGATCAAGATTCGATATATCTAAAAATGGCCCTATCGGCCCACACAAAAGTCAAATTTGAGTTTCGGGATTATTTGGCGAAAGTTTGGGGCGTAAGACCCTGAAGGGTAGAATGGTCATTTTTTGGGTTCGGGACCCGAAAATCACAAAATCGGGATCGGGCCAGTTGAATGTGGCCATTTCCCATTTTTTGTAATTTTCTTGAATTTTTCTGATTTTTCTAATTTTTTTGAATTTTTATTTATTTATTTTCTAAAAAATAGGAATTTTCCGGATCGATGTGAATCGACCCTCGAAGTCTCGAAAATTTTCGATCCAGACTTTATGAGTCCCGAATCGATCTAGGAATTTTTTAAAAAAATTTTGTAAAAATCTGGGAATTTTTATGAATTTTCTAAGTATTTTTGTAATTTTTTGGATTTTTGGAAATTTATTTTTATTTTTTTATTATAAACCGGACCGGGTCAAACCGGTCAACGATCGGTCAACCCGGTCCGACCGTCCGTAGACCCAATCGCAACACAAAAACGACACCGTATATGTACATATATCTATATATTTTTTTGATTTTCTAAAATAGATTTCCTAATTTTCGAATATAAAGAAAAAGAACGGACGGCTGAGATCAATCTTGAATCCATCACGACCGTCAATTTCGTCTAACTAAAACGACGCCGCACTCTAACAAAAGATGGACGGCCACGATTACACACTCAGACGCGATCTCGGCCGTCGACTCGCTATTAAACAAAACGACATCGTATCGAACATTTAATGGACGACCACGATTCGAAATGGAACCGATCCGGGCCGTTACTCACTTACACTATGAAACGACGGCGCTTCTAGTCTTCAACATTAAACGACACCAAACCGGTCAAAGGAACGAACGGTGGAGATCAAACTTAAGACTCAATCTAGGGCGTCCATTCAATTCAAAGGTCAAAACGACGACGCATTTGGGTACTTACTCTGAACGACGTCGCATTATATTGATCAAAACGACACCATTTTCACGTTTTTTATTTTCTGGCTAATATATTAATATCTAAAAAATACGAAAAAAGGATCCGACGGTCCGTAATCAAACTTGCCTAATTATCTGGACCGTCGGATCGGAGCCGACTCGGCTCGCTCGCGCCAACGGCCGAGCCGAGTCGCCGACGTTCCTGACCAATCGACGATGACACGTAGGCCGCTGACCCGTTGACCGCGCCAGGTCGGCTTCGTCGTCTTCCTCGCGACGACGCCAAACGAACGGCTGAGAAGGTTCCGACGAGATCCAACGGTGAGATCTCGCCGGAATGACATGAAATCAACCCTAATCGACTCGCATTTCTTCGCAGATAAACATATCTAAGAATCGAGCAATTCCACCCACTAAATCACGAGAATCGGACTAAGTACAAGAACGACATCTCAAACTTCAATCAAGCAATATCGATCATAACAATGCAATCCAAGCTTCAGGCACATATAGATCGAGTTCGGGACACTTACCTCGAGTTCAGATCGAACCCACGGTTGCTAGAATAGCCTGGCCGAAGATCGACCAAACCGCGAGATGTTGGAGGTTCGATTGAGGCGACTCGGGCAAAATCAATGCAGAGAAAGGTTGCGATCGTGGTCAGCAACATTCAAAGATAGAAACGCACACAACAATTGCGAGAATCGCGCATGAATCAGTGTAGTGCCATGGTTGAGCAGAGCTTAGATTGGAAGAACGACTTACCGGTTTCGAAGGTTTTGATCCGATTGAACTACTGCGATTGTCTTTCGGAAGCACCAGCGAGCCTCTGGAGGTGGTCCGACGTCTCGATTCAACCCGAGGTGACCGGCCGGGCGATTTATGCCTTGTCCTCGAAGCTCGGGCGAAAGCTTAGCACGAGAGTTTCTCTCTCTACCTCTCTCGCTTTCTCTCTCTATTCGGTTGGTGAGCGAGCCGAAATGACCCTCCCCCTTGTCTCGAACCTTCCTCAGCATTATATACTCACTTTCAAATTCGCGCGCGTATACGTGTGAGCTGGCCGAGATTCCCACGTGCCAATCACACGTTTTTCGGCCGCCGGACGGTGACGGAATCATTAGGATTCCGTCAAGGTCCGTTAGATGTCCGTTTGGTACTCGGGCGGGCAGAAATGAGCGCGAATTGTTCATGAATTGCAATATGTTGACTTTTGCGCATGCCGAGCCTTTGACCGGCGATTTCGCCGTGCTCCGGCGGCCATTGGTCGTGCCGCCGGTAGCAATCGACGGGGCATGACTCGAGCCACCAAAGCCCCACATCAATTGACTTAATTGATGTCGAATTGGACGTCAATTTGATCGTTGAAGTTCGCTGCTCAAACCTGCAAATGGCGCGGGTAAATTGGGGAAGATGACATTGTTTGTTGGACCGGTCAGACCGGTTTGAACCGGTTCATACAGTAATTTTTACACAATTTTCAAAATTAATCCAAATTGACTGGGAATTTTTGAAATTAAACCTCAAAATTGCACTTAGGGGCCCGGATATTATCTAGAAATGTGTTTTTACCCAAAATTTCCCATCAATTTATATGAAATCCCCAAATTTTTCTAAATCGGCAAATTGGGGAAAAACTCAATTGGACGTCTAATTGATAAAATTGGACTATGAGATCCATGCCAATCGATTCAGAATGTGTCAAAACCTTAGGGGTAGCCCAATTGTGTATAGAAAGTTCCTCAATTGAAAGTAATTTCAAAAATTGCAAAGTTGAGGGACTTAATCGCAAAAAATTTTAAGAATTTCTATGCAATTCATGTAATTCGCGCAATTGAGGGTGTAATTGATCAAATTGAAGTTCAAAGGGACTGCAATTGAATGTCTAGACCTAGAATGTGCAAAAATTGCAAATAAAAAGACTCAATTGGCATTTTTTATGCAAATTCAACCTTGGGCGTTGTGAAGGAACACCCAAAATTGAATTCAATTTTCAATTTTTCTTGATTTCAATATGAAAAATGAATTAAATTAAAAATATTGGACATTTTTATGTATTTTTGTGACCTCGAAAAGTATTTTTTATGAATTTTCAAGTATTTTCCTATTTTTCGAAAATATTAAAAAATGTGAAAAATATGAAAAATTATTTTTTGTTCCAAATTGGTTCCTTAGGCTTGGCCAAGGCTTCCAATGTTGATTTTTTAATTTTTTGATTTTTTGTGAATTTTTAATGAATTTTGAAAAATAAAACTAAAGGAAAATTGATTAAAAATCGAGTGTCAACAGTTCTTCATCCTGTTTTTTCTCACTATACTAGGAATTGAATCAAGCACGACCAAGGGACATAGCAAGGACATTTTGCAATTAAGTACTAAACCATAGTCAACACAATCGATGCGGGATACTTCAGCGCAAACAAAAACCCTTGTTTATTGTCACAATCATTTCCTTAGCATGACAAATCTAAGCGCATCGAGAGTAGAAAGAAATAGAATAAAGTATGACAGAACCAGTAGCTTTGAGCTTGAATCCATGTAGGATTACTCACATCTTTTCCCCTGACTAATGTCTCCGTTGCTTCTTCTTGTGCTACTGACAGTGACCTGGTCGAACACTGGCAGGTACTACAGTTCTAACAAGAAACGCGTATCTGCAATCGAAAGTGGCAGAACTACTTGCGCTCTTCCTCCCTGCAGTCGACGGCGGAACAAATTGATGAATGCGACTAGTGGAATCTTTTGTCTTACTAAATGAAGGAGTCTCTGGACGAGACCATGCAAGTGAGCTGCAGAGAGCAGTATCAGCAACGGCAGATAGAGGAGAAAGAAGTAGAGGCCTCGGAACAACAAAGACGTAAACAAAGCTATAGAGGTGGAAAAGGAAAGGGTAATGAGGAAGCGCAAGGTGCGGGCACCACATGCAGTGTTAAAGGCTGGTAGATGAGCAACATGTGGAAGGGACAAGGAGCAATAGAGAAGGAGAGTGAAGATGGAGAGGAAGATGGTGATGGGGTGGCTGTCAAATGGAGAATTGGGCTTCCCTTGGTACTTTACTGCAATCAAGTTGACCAGAACTGGAACGATGAAGGTGAGAATGGTGTGGACGTTTCTCCATTGATCGAGCCCAATAATAGGCATGTTGAATTTTATATATTAGGAGAAAGAGGTGGAGGAGAAGGCGCTACAAGAGGAGAGCAAATGGCAACGCATTGGAGGAAAGCAGAAAGCTTATTTATAATTGACATTTCATTTTATTACAAAAGGGAGGATTGAAGACTCAATACTTTCAAGAAAGGGTAATAGGTCGAGATGCTTTAGACTTTTTGGATTATAAATTAGAGGACATGCAGAGGAGAGAGAGAGATGGTAAGGACGACAGGATCTAAGAATGAGTACTTTAAAGGAAAGGTTAATGTGTTATGATATGTTAGAACTTGTGGTCGATTAGAGAAGATGCCGAGGAGAGGGAGATGGTTGGGAGGACAGAATCGAACATTGAATACTTTAAGGGCAGCTTAATATGTTATGAGGACAGGATCAAAGATTGAATACTTTAAAAGGAAAGGTTAATATGTCAAGATGTTTCGGACCTTTTGGACCAAATAGAGAAGATGCAGAGGAGAGACAGAGATGTTAAGGAAAGGACAGGATTGAAGATTGAGCACTCTAAAGAAAAGGTTGATATGTTAAGATGTCCTAGGTTTTTTGGGCTATATGAGAAGATGCAGAAGAGAGACAGGTGGTAAGGAGGACAGGATCGAAGCCGGGATACTTTAAATAAATGGGTAGTATGTAAAGATGTTGTAGACATTTTTTTTTAATTAAATAGAGAAGACGCAAGGGAGAGAGATAGTAAAGAGGACAGCACTGAAGATTGGATACTTTAAAGAAAATGGGTAGTATGTTAAGATGTTGTAGACTTTTCGGACTAAATAGGGAAGATGCAGAGGAGAGAGAGAGAGAGAGAGAGAGAGAGAGAGAGAGAGAGGTGCTAAGGAAAGGACAGAGTTGAAGAGGAGTACTTTAAAGAAAAGAATGATATGTTAAGATGTCCTAGACTTTTTGGATTAAATAAAGAAGATGCAACCTCCCAACAAAAAAAAAAAAAGCCGAAAAGGCAGCTAATCTGATGCTTTACCTTTGGCTCTTTTGCTTAAAAAAAAGTCGGACTCACTGAAGTGTAACTTACCAAAATTTTCGCAAACAATGGCCTATGGACTATATGCTCTATATAATGAACTATTTAAAGTAGTTTCTCTAGAATTCGACTCCATGACGAAATATCTTTTACTGAAAATCGTTCTTCGATTTTTATTTAGAGGAGACAAGTTCATAGGTAGACAAAGGAACCGGTAACTTCACTTAAAAGAGAACCGAACGTACATAAACTGTGCTGGGATTTAATCGACGATAAAGTCTAAGGACGTAAATATGCAATGCCAAAATTTAATCAATGACAAAACCATCGCAAATTGTCGCGCTTCTTGCACCGATTGTCTCCTCTACACTTCCATATCAAAATATCCAAATTTCAGACAAATTTAACGGTGGAAACTAAATTAATCGAGCTCGAACCAGCTAAGCCATGGCAAAATCAATCGTGCAAACCAGAACAAATCCAAACCTAAAAATCATACAGCAAGCATCCATGGAGTCCAAGGAAACTTACCCGAGATCATGATGGACCTATAGATTGTCGGTTTTATCTCGCGAAGTCGCGACAGGTTCGAGAATGGTTGAAGATTCGACTCGAGATTTTATGCTTCGATGCTCGGTGATGTTCAAGGAATAAAACGCCTCAAAAAATTCAAGAATTGATGGTCGGAATCAAGTTTTGTCATAGTTACAAAGCTTGAAGGTTGAAGATGGAACTCACCTTTTTCGGGAGAATTGAGCTGCTGCGATCTCTTTCTTGAGGTATCGGGGAGCTCGGAGATGTGATTTGGAAGCTTGATATGGCCTGGATCGTCGCGACCGAGCTCGGGAAGTTCCCGCTCGAAGCTTCAACAATGGCGGTTGCAGAGAGCTAGAGAGCATTTTCTCTCTCCTTCTCTCTCTCTCTAGTCTGGTATCGGGATTGAACAAAATGAGCTCCTCTTTTTGATCGAAAATGTGTGGATTGAACTTATCCAATTAGAAATAGAATTTCGCGAGCGGGAGGGATGTCCACCGACTTGACTTCGCAAGTGACCTCACGTGCAAAATGGTCATAACGGCGCTGGAGAAGCTTGGGATTCCGTCGGGCTCTATTTGGTTCTCCGTTGGGCGTTAATTGGCACAAATTGGACTTGGTTTGTGCTTGGGTTGACTTTGGGTACTGCTGCAGCAAAGATAGAGTTCGTCACTCCAGCTTCGGCGAACGTTGGCCACGAAACTTGGTGTGATGGAGCGGAATGAGGTGGCGCGCAATGCCTACCCCATGGCACCTTTGATTATAGCCAGGAAGGTTCTCAATTTGGCTGCTCAATCTCAACATCCATAACTGTTCAAATTTGCATTGGAATGAGGGTTGGGGAAGAAGATGGTTGGCCGAGTCGCGAGGTCGGATCCCGTCCAACTCGGCAAACCCAATTGACCAAATTTCTTGAAATTGACTTAGAAAACTTCAAAATTTGTCAAATTAAATCTCAAAATTGAATTCGGGGACATGGATTTCAATTAGAAAGGGTGAAATTGGGCAGAATTAGTATTGAAATGTACAAAATCCCCAAATTTCTAATTTGACCCGAGAATCAAATTTGAGAAATCGAAACTCTACATGGAAAAATGAATCCAATTCAACCCTACCAATGAATTCAAAATGATGAAAACAAGAGGGTAGTGGAACCGGATTGCATAGTCATCCTTAAAATTTGATTAATTGCATTTGCGGTAGAATCTATGGACTAAATTGAAAAATAAAAGTTCAGTTAAGTCCTTCTTACCCAAATCGCACTATCCCTCAAACAATTGGACTAAAATTCAATGAACAGTATTAAAGGCAAATGTCATGACTTAGAAAAAGTAAAAATTGAAAATAAAATGTCTCAAAATATAACTTTTGGCTCAATTTGGGGTTATGTTCAATGAAGAGACTTGTAATCCCGAATTGAATTTTTTTAAAATTTTAAGTGGCCAAAATGAAGAGGGAATTAAAATAAAAATATTGACTATTTTTTTTTTTTGTATTTTTGCAGCCACAAATGCTATTTTTTCTGATGTTTTCAAGTATTTTCCTAATATTGAAAAATATCAAAAAAATGCAAAAAATACAAAAAATTATTTTTTGTTCATGGTTTCTTAGGCTTGGCCAAAGCTTCCAAAGCCGATTTCACAATTTTACGAATTTTTATGAATTTTTTTATCAATTTTCTGAAAATAAAATAACTAAAAGTTAGATGTCAACACTTATGGAGAAACTAAAGTTCTCTAGGAAGGAGGCTGATTTATCAAAGTAACAAGGAAGTTTGAGATCCTTTATGATGGGCTGGGGGAGATTTGTTGGGAGCAGCCCAATATGTCTGGAATTTGATTTAAAAGATCCGATGATTGCTCATCAAGAATACCTAATAGGAAGGAGTCCTATTATGATAGGACGCTAAAAAGGAAGAATACCAAGATAGAATCAATTATAGTGATTGCCCAAATTAGAGGAATTTCAATCAATTGGGGAGATTTCTAATCAAGAGGTGATTGCGAAATCAATTAGGAAGGATTCTAATTTGGTTGAAGATGTACAACTATAAACAAAGCGATTGGGTGAAGGATTTAGTGTGCACCAGAAAAATACTCCAGAGAGATCACAAAAGTTCTCAATAATGTGTAAATACAAGAGATCTTCAAAGTTCATCAAGTGGGGATGTATTTTGTAACAATTGTGAGGATTTATTGTAAAGGAGATACCATCGGAGTGTTAATTGTAATCCTTTGATTATAGTCGAGCTGTTCTTGGAAGAGTGCCTTGTGGTCCTTCCCACATTGAGTTTTCCATGTAAAAAACCTATGTTGTATCGTTCTTCTTATTTTTTGTTGATGTGTTATTTATGTTTATTCTCTAAAGTGGATATACGGTCACGTATCGTGCGAATCTGACAGTTAGAATTCCGCCGCTATTGATTGCGATCCGACTCAATTTACAACATGCCGTTAGTAAGTTATGTTCGATCAACAAACAGTGGTAAATTGTTTTCCTTTTCCTACAGCTACTTGTGGTGCCCGCATCTTCCGATTCCCCATGATCCTTTCGTTTTCCCTCTGTGGCTTTTGCGTACGTCTTTGTTGTTCCGAGGCCTCTCCTTCTTTCTCCACCATCTGCCATTGCTGATACTGCTCCCTAGCTCCCTGACATGGTCTCATTATGAAGTTGCCTCCTCTGTTAAAGCTTCAAGTGCTTGTGGTGTTATTGGTCCATTTGTTCTGCCATCGACTACGCGAAGGAAGAGCGCCGCTGCTCTCGCCATGTGTGTGCTGATACGCATCTCATGTCTGAATAATAGTATCTGTCGGTTTAACCAGGTCATTGTGGTTGCACAAGAGGAAACAAAGGAAGTAATAAGCGGGGAGATACAGATGAGCGATGTTACATGCCTTGAGATGTTGACTTAGATTTGTATGTTTACCCCGATGCTTGTGTCTGGGTCCTCGGAGACCTGGGCCCGGGTCCACATAGGCCAGACCTAAGACCCCGATGCCTCATGCACGGGCCCTTAGCGGCCATACCCAAGTACCCGGCTCCCACGTCAAGTCACTGGCGCTCGGGCCAAGTGGACAGAGGCTGGGTTGAGGTCCCTTGTGGTCAGCTCGGGCACTACTGGCTTGTGCCTGGACATCGGGCTCCCGCATCCAAGTGGAAAGTTCTTTTGTTGACAAACAAATATGTGCTCATGCTCCCATGATTTAGGGTTACGTTGGCCGTGGATCCAGGAAAGGTCAAGTCAAGGAAAACAATAAAAAGAAGAAGAAAACTTTGTTGCCTGAATGCTCAGGTGAGTGGGACGTTACACCTAATTGAAACCCTTCTAAGTTTATTATGGAATCGACTTAGAAGAGTAGAAAAACGTCCTTATCAAGACCTCCTAATTACAATCTCCTCTTCGGGAAATTGTCTCGTGATCAAGCCTACCCATTGGCGAGTACATCACACGCATTCGATAAAACTTTATTAAAAAAATTAATGATATAATATGTACGCATCATATATCACATGAATAGTGCATCACTCTAGAAAAATAAAAATCACATTTTCATTTCCAAAAGACGAAAATAAATAATTTATCCTTACTTTAGAATAAACGCCAGAGATATTATGATATTTCTAAAAATATAGTTTTATTTGGAAAATGTTTTTTTAAAAATAACAAATTTTCTGCCAAGCCAAGGGTATATAAAAACTATAATAATCAAACCATGTAAAAGACAAGCTCCAACGGATCTGGTGAGTGCATCGACTAGGGGTGTGCAAAAGAATCGAAAATCGCCCAAACCGGACCGAACCAACCGGTTCTAGCCAATTCCATGTGAACCGGTGATGGGTGGTCCTGTTGCTAGTTCAATACAATTTGGAATGCACGTCGCACATTTCAAATCATTGGAATTGCGATTCGCCGCTTGTTTTGGAGAAGAAGAGGCAAAGAAAGCGATGGGAACAACTAAGAATCTAGGAGTTTAAACACGAAAAACTATAAATAACCTTATCTATCGTGTAAAAAATAGTTAATTTTTTGTAGAAGGACACGAGAACCGCCAAAATTTATGTATAACGCTAACTTTAGTATCAAAATTTTTTGTCAATTCACTTAAGCGTCACATGGGAGAAAAAACGATCATTTAAATACCAACGGTGATCAATTACGGCAAAAAAATATGCGTGGCATTTATGAGTAAAACATTTTAGTGACATGGCATTTCTTATTTAAAAATCAGTTCACTTGGAATTTTTTTTTTAAAATTCAGTCCACCTAGACTTTTAGACTTAAAAATAATAAGCTAAAATTTTTATAAAAATTAAAAAAGGCTAAAAGTAAACAAAAAAAAAAAAAAGAATGTTTGGGTTTGCGGCGACTAGGGCTTGCACAACCCTCGCTGCCGCCACCCCATCATTGCTAGCAATTACCGGCGAGGGTGGGGATGGCATGCGATCCCTACCGACCGCGAGCAAGGGCTTGCAGGCCATCAAGTAGATCTTGGTGAGGGCCGCAACACCCGCCGACTACCGGTGCTGGTGGGGCGGCAATGGCGAGGGCTAGGCAACCCTTCCCACCTTTTCCTAATTGTTTCTAATTTTCTAGTTGTTAGCTTATTTTCCAAATGTTTAACTCTCTTTTATTGCTGATTGGGATCCTCCGACGAGCCACGTAGGATTATGATAATAATAAATAAAAATTTCACGTAAGATTTCCGACAAAACTCACCAGAGTTGGCGCTCAAATAATCGATTTTAAAAAAAAATTGACACTTAAGTGATCCAAAAAAATTAAAAATTTGACATCATAGTAATCATCGTACATAAACTTTGACACTTCCGGTATTCTTCTACCATTAATTTTCTTAACCCTAACAAGTAAAATATCCATGCTGTGCAAAATATCATTATCGGACATTACTAAGAGATGCGGAAAGTTCCATTCCATTCCAAGTTCTACTAGCATGATGTTCGGCTTTAAGTGCATGTTCGTTGAATCGGAAAGTTTGAGCAAAGATTGACCAGTGACAATATGCCCTTCCGACATCCCCGACTGACCTGATTTTTGACGTGTTGAAATGCATACGATCTCTAGTTTCAGGATGTCCAATTGAATGGCCCAAGATAGATAGATAGATATCATTACAGAGTCGCACGGGCGGCCCGTGAGAGGGTGAGATTACGTGGGTCAAGCTCAGCCCACTCCTCGTACCCGCCTTTGCCCACGTGTCACTTGTGGTGGACCCCATCATAGCCCCGTTGCGCCTGCATCCACAGGAGAAAAATCTCATTTCTCGTATGACCAAATTGCCCCTGCCCTCCTATGGTAAGTCCCAGTAGTATTCCTTCATAAATATTCCCCGAGGAATATTCTTGCTGGCGAGGGTGCCAACGTCATTTCGTACACCCACCCACAGATCGAAAACCTCTCTTTATCTTTGTCCATAGGCTCGGGAAAAGTCCTGTAGTATAAACTTTCCCACTTCACATCAGAACGAGAAGAAACCCAGATCGAAGCGGAAACTCTCTCTCTCTCTCTCTCTGGACCCCCAAAACTTCTTTTCAATGTGGTCAACTTGCGCAACATAATGACTGCCCCCTAACCCATTCCAACTTCGAACTTAACATTGCACCTCATAATGTCAACAAGCAAGAAATTGCTGCACATAATTAATACTCACCGAAGCAGATTTAATATAAGCTTTCCCACTTCACATCAGAACGAGAAGAACCCCAGATCGAACGATAAATGGTGCCCACTGGAATTTGTCCCAGCCATGAATATTTCTGAATTTGCTCCAACTGACTTTCTGTGTTTCCCACGTTCGGAAAGTTTCATGTCCCAAATTCTTGACCAAAAGCTTCGTCTAAAGATAAAAGATGGAGAGACTTCATTTGAACCCAACGCACATAGGGATCAGAATTACGCAATAATCTCGGATGCACAAAAAGTCGAACCATGTTATTTCATTCCGCGAAAAACGGTAATTCAAAAAATCCTTTGCTGAAAACGAACAATCAGATATTTTTGTCTAAATGGATGAACAAAATATAAGTTGGTGTCTCTCAAAGACCCCAGCTCATCCCGATTTAACCTTTTGTTATCAACTGACTTCTTTTCACATCTTCTTTTCGTGCAGGTGCCCTCGGTTTCAACTCCTCGTACTAACCCTGTCCCGAACTAGGAACTTTCAACTCCAATTCTGAACTTTTAGTTTTGTACAAAAAATGCCATTGAAGTATAGTTTTCTAATTTATCCCCTCCTATTGTTTTCTTTCCCCGCATTTCATATTAAACAAACGCAACACGTCATCGAAAATCTACATATTAAAATTACTTGTTTCAATAAGGAACAAGAATGTAGGAGTTGTTATAATAAATGAATACTTGTGCTCTATTCGTACGCCACGTGTTAAAACGATGTTCTAATTAATGTGGCGTGTTTGACCAATGGAGTAAATGTTTCCCGCATGCATGACCTGATCCGAAATTGCTAAAAAAAAATAATAATAACAAGTAGAAGAAGAAGAAGACGACCGTGGTGAGAGCGACTTTACATGTAATTCAAAGCCAATCGCAATTTCACCGAATCTAGTTTGCTAGGTTATTATTTGGTCAGACTATTGATCTAGAATTCAAAGTAGCAGAATCTGTAGGTATACGGGTTTTCGGATGCGGACATTCTCGAAGTGTACTAACAGTTCATTTTACAGTTGCTCAATAAGTCCTAGCTAGATGTCAATCATTCATTGGACTCATTTGTTCAGAAACTTGCGTGAAGCGGACGGCAAGCGTTCCCCTTCTTTCGCCATGCTTATAAATATGAGAACTTGAACTTAGAAACCCATTCCTAATTTGTGAACTCCTCTTCCTCTTCCTCTTCCTTTTATCCTAAGACATAAAAATTCCAAGATGCCTAGCATCAGGCATGACCAATGGACCAACATCGACGCCATTCTCGCCTTCATCGTTCCAGTTCTGGTCACCTTCATTGCCGTGAAATACCATGGAAAGCCCAATTCTCCATTTGACACTCACCCCATCACCATCTTCCTCTCCATCTTCACTCTCCTTCTCTATTGCTCCTTGTCCCTTCCGCTGGTTGCTCGTCTACCAGCCTTTCGTACTGCTTGCGGTGCCCGCATCCTCCGCTTCCTCATGATCCTTTCGTTTTCCCTCTCTATAGCTTCGCTTACGTCACTGTTGTTCCGAGGCCTATCCTTCCTTCTCCTCTATCTGCCACTGCTGATACTTCTCTCTGCTGCTCCCTTACATGGTCTCCTTAAGAAGTTGCTTCGTCTGGTGAAGCTTCAAGCAGTTGTGGTATTCGTCCATTTGTTCTGTCATCGACTGCGAGGAGGAAGAGCGCCGCCGCTGTTGCCACGTACGGCTGCTGATACGCACGTCGGAATTGTCGTCAGTTTTCAACGGGGTCGTTGAACGTAGCACAAGAAGAAACAAAGGAAGCAGGAGGAGGTCGGATATAAGGGAGTGATGTTACATGTCCGAGATGTGTATTTAGATTTGTATGCTAAAGCTGTATGCTCACCGACATAAGCCTGGGGAATTTTATGACTTCTCGAGGCCATTGTTTTGTTTGTTGCAATTCCTATTTGTCATAATTTTCCAAAATAATCGTGTATGACATGTCCAGAAACCAGCTTGGAAGAATTTACAAACATGTCATTTTCGTAAGTCCAATAATTTACGCACTTGACAATTTCTCTAGAGACCAAAGTTCCCATGAAATTTGACGTGCGCTACCTAAACATTCTACAATTTGACTTCTGTCAACAAAAAATGGAGGACTTTTCTTTTATAGGAGTCATAAGTGAAGCGTTGAGACATGAATCTAGGGTTTGCTATTGGAGGACTCGCTCAATAGATAATTATGAAATCAAACTACTTACTCTTTTTAATAAACTGTGGCTACTCTTCTTAATACTAATGTAATTACGATATTTCATAATACAACACGGTCAAGGTTGAATGATACCTATGCCAAACGGTCTCCGGACTCCATAAGCGGCATTATGCTCTAAAAAGCATCCAAAAAATCCTCTTGTTCTAAATACGTGATGTAAAGAAGTTCTTAACACAAGACTACCTCTTCTCTTCTCCTAACTTTAAAGGCTCCGTTTGTCGCAATAAGTATATGAATTTAAAAAAAAAAAAAGTCCTAAAAGGAATCACTTATATCGTGATTTCGCAATCGTCAACTCGGGCCTTTCGCTCGTGTAATCTTCATGGCGCCGGGAACGCTCATGAGGAGCTGCTCCCATGAGTCCAATACTAATAGGTAAATTTGTGGATTCCACGGACCCAATGTTTCGGCCCACATCGGGGCGTAAGACCCAATATTATGAATCGAATGTTGTTTTAAAGACTTAGGGTGCGCATGCTAACACTTCTGAAGTAAAAATCCGTTTGGTAATGCAACTTCTGAAGCAAATATCCATTTGGTTACGTAACCGTATTTTTCTGTTTTCGGAACATATTTTTGCTCCACAAGTAGTTTTGGAGCCACTTAAAGAAGTAAAAAAAAAATGACTTCTCTCCAGAAGTTAAAATCAAAAAGAGATAATCCCGCGAACCTAACCTGGTCCGGGTCCGGAAACCTAACCCGGTTCAATTCTCTATAATAATAAATAAATAAGAGACATTATAAATATTAGAAATATATAAAAAAAATTCAAAAAAATGAAAAACAAATAGGAAATGCTAGGAAGATGTCTTTTCTTGAAGAGATTTCAAATGAGGTTTTGTACCATTCGAGAAAGGCAAATAAGGTAGTGGATGCTCTCGGTTGAAAGTCGGCGTTAACAATAGCTAATATGATGAACGGAGTTTAAACACTCTAATTCGTTTACTTAGGCTTTATTTTTTATTTTTCTTTTTTCGACGGGGGAATGTAATTTATGTTATAGTTAACTCCTTTTTAGAAAATACTAGGGAGGATGAGTGATCTTGCTAATCTGTTGTTGATCAACTTTACATTTAATTTCTTGTTAGCAATGTGAAACGTAAAAGAGAAGAAGAAATTAGAGAAGGAGACGCAACTTTTTCACACGAAAACCCCTTTAGAATCAGAAAGGGAGAAGAAACACGATACCGCACTATCATATCGAATCGAAATTTGGTCAAGGAATGAATGACAAGGTACTTTACATACGAAACCAAAAAGGGATTTGAAACTTTATATCAGATATCTACTGATATTTTTAGACCTAATATTTCCCAAAAAAAAAACAAACCCTAAAACTCTGAACTTGTATGCCTTAAAGTGTTATGAAAGCTTAGCCTTCTTTCAAATTCCAATTTCAACCCCCCCCCCTTTTTTTTTTTTTTTTTGCTCCCCGTATTTCATATTACATGTAGGTAACACGTATTGTGAGTCACTCGCTCTTAAACTCTCAAAATAGAATGATCATTATGGATGTTTATATGTCATCTGGATTTTGATTTTCCGAAAATGTCAAAAATATGCAATAGATCTTCTTTTATTTTCTGGACAAACAAACATGCACAACGTTTGACAACGAAGACTATCTTGCTAAGGCACCCTCAATTTAAGGTAAGAATCTGTACATGTAAAAGAGAAGACTCGAAGGGATCTGATGAGTCCATTACCAACTTTCTGGACTTAATATGAATCAATCGACGTGAGAGAGAGACATTCGAACAGATCTCGGTGGGGCTATCATAAGCGTTTGGTGGAGAGTAAACTATGATAAAAAAACTCATATTATTGCAGTTGGCGAATACTTTGGGAATCCTTGCTTCTCACATCGGGTACGTCCACGTGAGCTTAGAGAAACCGAAGCATGATCCGACAACATGTGACCCCCCTACGCACGAAATGCGGGGGTTCGAGGGCAGTGCCCCCGACACAGGTGTTTTGTGGCCGGTCGGCGGGCGAGTGTCCCACTACCGGGTGAGTGGGTGGTAGTTCAGGGGCAGCGCGCCCGAAACAACAACGGTTTTGGGTTTTTGTTTAAGTTGGTTCATTTGTTGAAGGATTAAAGAGGCTTCGGATAGAATTAGATTTTGGGCATGTTTAGGACATATATATTTACTTTTTTTTTGCTGATTATTATAACGAATTGTGCGGTTGTAAACCAAAATCATAGTGAAATCTCTTTGCGGGACGTGACCCTATTCAGGGGTAAACCTAGGTAAACCATGCATTGTCTAATTTTCTTCTATTATTTGTGTGATTGTTCTGAATCGATTTGCGATACAATCCTTCACATCTATGTCCTAACAAACGAAGAAAGCATGAGAAAAGAACAAGGGGGAAATGAAGCTCTCGGTCAATGCAGGTTTTGGAACTGGCATGCACATGATCTCGAGCCTTTTTTTTCAATCCCCACTACGTCTCTATCTTTGAATATTCTTCTTTAGGGTTTCCTAATTTTTAATTTTGGTCAAAACTAGCAGCGGCAATGCATTGATGGAAAAGTGAGGCATGGGGCGGAAATATCGCCTGCCTGTACAGTGGGGAACGTTAAATTTCATTTTCGGAACAAAGCTTCGGGCGTGTTTGTTTCACTAAAAGATATTTTCAGCAAAATTAATTCTAGATAAAATAAACAATCATTGATGCTTGTTTATACTCATAATGAGTTGAAAAAAAATTAATCTTATGGTAATTGATATTAACAAACTTTACCAAAATGCATTAACAGAGTTCAGTTTAAGCTAATTTGATCGATATGCATTGCTTTTCGTAGATCGGCTAATTTTCTGTCATCCAAATATCAGAAAATTGAAAAATCAATTTCTCAAAAACTGTTCTCCTTCAATTAGATGGGCTTTATCGCATAACAAATTGTAAGTCCTCAAGCAGAAATATCGCTCCCTCGAGTACTTGGCAAGTAGTTATCACAGGTGAAGAAGGTGCGTGGAAAGATCACCACGACAAAACTTCCCCGCATCCATGAATGCGGCAATTATTTCATCTCATCTTGTACTTTGAAAACGGCGCCAACCTTTGTCTTTTTCCTATTATCATTTTATTTCATGTGGCCACACGTCCACAAGAAAAACTGAGGTTTGGGATTTTGTCCCATCCAGCACGTCATTTGAAAAGGAAAAAAGGCTGTCGGAGACAGTCAGCAAATGTCTTAATTTGACATTCTTGTTTAAGGAAGATATTTGAAAAGCTTACAGTATAATAATAATAATAATATAGCGGTGCAATTTCAATTATAAATATTATGAATGGTAAGAAAATATATAATAATCATGATAGGACCTATTTATGATCTTATACCCGACACTCTATCATTATACTGTGATACTCTCATGCTAGTGGGATCATTTAATAAATTAGTTGGTTAATGTAGGCTTTGGAATATCCATTGCATCATTAACGATGATATTCCTTCCTTGTGCCTTTAGTGCGGTCGTGGATGTGCTTGATCTTTGAATATGCTGCTTTAGGGTTTCGTAGTTTTTAACTTTGGTGAAGGAAAGCAACGACAATGCATATTACAAATAAAACTAAAAGGGATGGGAAACTTCATATCAGATATCTACTGGTCTCTCTTCTAGAAGTTGTGTGGACAATTGGAGAATGGCAAGTCATCCACATACCCATTTTGTACTTTTAAATTAAAACAGACGGGTTCCCTCTTAGATTCTTTTTAATTACATTGTTTGGATAGATAGTTTATAACTTTTTTGCCTTGACAATTTTATGCTAATGTGAAAGCATTAGTAGAGTAAAAGATTTGGAGACTAAACTTATAGATTGGTCCTATTTGTTCTCTCGATTTTGGAGAGCTGCAAAATGAACATTTATCATTGGGAGATTAATTTGTTCCCAATGTGAAAGCAAGTGGAGAGCTGCACGAGCAGAGTGAATATCAATAGGCAATGCGTTGGGCCCGTCTGAAACTGAACCGGTCAACACCGAGTCAATGCCGGTCAACGTTCGGTCAATGGTCGATGGGAGCTAATGTGGCGCTAACGTGGAAATAATGTGGCATATGATGTCAGCACGCGTGGAGGATAGCTGGTGCGTGTTGCAGGAGAAGCGCGTGGATCTCACGCAAAGGGGTGCATACGAAAGATTCTGGTGACAAAATTTCGCAGGATGCGTTGGGGGAGGGCGGTGAGGCTTGGGTTGGTGTTTGTTTTTCAAAATAGGCGGCGAAAGATGTCCAAATCACGACTAATCAGTGGAGGGCTCGTCGGTTCCGAGATGTAGTGGCTTGTAGCGATTTTCGAGGTATGTTGGCGACGAAATCGTAGGGTTTGATTCGTATGAAGGTGACGAGTCTGATGGTGGGCGTTGAGGGTCTGAAATGAGCAACGGAAGTGTGCTGAGCAGTAACTAAAGGCTTCGATCTTGGCTGAAAATTGGGAGCGACATGGCCGATGTGGCTAGCGTGTCTAAATAGACTCAATGGGGAGTTTCTCAAAAAATAATGGCTCTGATATCAAGTTAAGAATAGAAGTAATGACAGAAAAAAGTAATATCACGTTCATATGAAATGAAGATTACATGTATCTTTTTATAGGCCTTAGATGAGACTATATGAAGTAACAAACTAAATACAATCAATCACGATTAATCAAGGGAAATACACAGAATCGGGATATCCTAAATATATCTAACACGAGAAAAAGCGAGGCCTAGGGAGGAAATATGCCCTGCTTTCTACGGTGGAGATTGTTTACTCTCATTTTCGGGATTGAGTTTTTGGCACGTTTGTTTCATTGAAAACTTGTTATCGCAAGATAGATTTCGAGAAAAACCAATTTTAGATAAAGTAAACAATCTTTGATATTTTTTTACGTTGAGAAAAGTTAATTTTATGGTAATTGATGTTAAGCAACTTTACTAAAATGCATTGGCAAAGTTTATTTTAAGCTAATTTGATAGTGCAGTTATCATAGGTGAAGTTTTAGCTCCTTCCCGGTATTTTCAGAGAAAAACACAATAGCCGGACCACGGTTCCCTGGACCTTCCGCTGGTCCGACTTATGCAATCGCTTCCAAGGTTTATTTTTTATGGTTCACAAGTCACAATATACAGATTTTCTCATAGTCACAAAATCTGTTATGCTAGCAAAGTGCTTAAAAAAAACGAGCAAATGGAGAAATGGGGCCCCCCGGAATTTGTCGTCGAGTCGGGAATATTTCTGAATTTGCTGCCACCGACTTTTTGTATTTCCCACCTTTGGAAAGTTTCATGTCCCAAATTCTTGACCGAAAGCTTCGTCTAAAGAAAAAAGATGGAGAGACTTCATTTGAACCCAACACACGTAGGGATCAGAATTACGCAATTATCTCGGATGCACAAATAGTCGAACCATGTTATTTTATCCCGCGAAAAACGGTAATTCAAAAAATCCTTTGCCGAAAATGAACAATCGGATATTTTTATCTAAATGGATAAACAAAATATTAGTTGGTGACACAATCTCTCAAAGGCCTCAGCTCATCCCGATTTAACCTTTTATTATCAACTGGCTTCTTTTCACATCTTCTTTTCGTGTAGGTGCCCTCGGTTTCAACTCCTCGTACTAACCCCGTCCCGAACCATGAACTTTCAACTCCAATTCTGAACTTTTAGTTTTGTATAAAAGATGCCATTGAAGTATAGTTTTCTAATTTGATTCTAAAGGGTGTACATATACGTGGTCCAATAATCGTGTGGGCCCATACTGTGTAAAGGAAAGGCTGGATCGAGCGTTTTGTTCTTTGGATTGGCGCCTTTTGTGTTTGCAGGCTGAAGTTTTTGCGTTGCCACCGGTAGGTTCGGATCATAGCCCTCTCCTGGTCTCTTTGACTCATTCATCACCACCCTACGGACGTCGATTTAAATATGAAGCATACTTGGAATGATTCGATGATTGTCTTCGTGTGGTTAGAGAAGTATGGACATCTCCAGCTCATGTAGCGGACTCTTGCCCTGTGAAGTTACGTCGGGTCTCGCGCCGCTTAGTCCAATGGAGTCGCTCGCGCTTTCCTAATGCTGCAACTGCTATTTCCTTGCTTAAACAGAAGCTGGAGACTTTGACAAATCAGCCAATGGGATTACTAACTAACGTGGTATGCATTGCTCATATTAGGAATCAAATTGATGCCTTGTGGAAACAAGAAGAACAATATTGGGGGCTTCGATCAAGAATACAATGGCTAACATACGGGGATAGAAACACACGGTTCTTCCACGCCACCACAATCCAAAGGCGACTCCGCAACCGCATTTCAATGCTCAAGACAACACAAGGAGCTTGGATCCGAGGACATTCACAGTTACAAAATCATATCCTAACCTACTTTGGTGACCTATATTGCACCCAAGGTAACAGGCAATTTGAGCCAATCCTTGCCCACCGCCCGCTTGTAGTTACTGCAGGTATGAATGCTGCTTTAACTCAAGCTGCGACTTTAGATGAGGTTCGGCTGGCAGTATTTCAATTAGGACGATCTAAGGCACCGGGACACGATGGGCTAAGCGGTTTGTTTTACCATCATCATTGGGATACCATACAGCAAGATATTCTCGACATGGTCAATCGATTTTTGCTCACCGGTATGCTTCCTCGTTCCCTCAATCACACACATATTACTCTTATACCGAAAGTGCCTCATCCAGAGAGTTTAGACCAAGATCGTCCGATCGCCTTATGCAACTTTTCATACAAGATTTGCTCGAAGGTCCTAGCCAATCGGCTCAAACCTCTACTACCAACTCTTATACGCCCGCAACGGAGTGCCTTTGTTGCGGGAAGACAAATTCGGGACAACATCCTAATCGTCTAGGAAATTCTCCACCAACTTCGAGTTAGACAGAGAAAGCAGAGATTTCAAGCTATTTTGAAACTTGACATGCAGAAGGCCTATGATCGGATTGAATGGGATTTCTTGGAAGCCTGTTTATTTCGAATGGGATTTGCGGCCAAATGGGTATCTTGGATCATGGCTTGTGTTCAATCTGTTTCCTTTAGCATCCTCTTAAATGGCGCCCCCTTACCAGAATTCTATCCCTCGAGGGGCTTGAGGCAAGGTGATCCGTTATCGCCCTATCTATTCATTCTAGTATCAAATGTTTTATCATATATGCTAGCTGCAGCAATCCAAGAAGGGCGTTTTACGGGCATTAAACTGAATCGTCATTGTCCAACTCTATCACATCTTACGTTTGCGGATGATTCTATTTTCTTTCTTGACGCCAAGATATCAGAATGCCGTAACTTAAATCAGATTCTAAACCGGTATTGCTATGCCTCGGGACAGGCCATAAATCTAAATAAGTCTGGGATGTATTTTAGCCGTGGATGCCCGTAACGGCCGAGGAGTGCTCTGGCTAATGAGATGCGGGTTTCGGAGCTAGCTCACACAGGGAAGTACTTAGGTCTTCCTTCCGACCGGGGTCAGACAAAAAAGGAATTATTTTCCTGGATTGTGGCACGAGTCCACAATAAATTAGCGGGTTGGAAAGAAAAACTATTTTCGTTTGCGGGGAAAGAAGTCTTAATTAAGGCAGTAGTCCAGGCTATACCTCGGTATGCCATGACAGTTTTTAAGGTGCCTCTCTCTGTTTGTCGTGCTATTGAAAAGAGGATTGCAGCATTTTGGTGGGCCAATAAAGATGCGTGTTCTGGTTTGCATTGGCGCAGTTGGGAGCTTCTTAAAACTAGTAAGCATGATGGCGGACTTGGTTTTCGCGATCTTATTTCTTTTAACCACGCGATGCTTGGTAAAACCGCATGGAGGCTTCACTCTGATTCGGTTAGCCTTTGGGCTGCCTTAATGAAAGGCCTCTACTTCCCACATAGTTCATTTTGGGAAGCCACAAAGGGAGCGAGGCCATCTTGGGGATAGCAAAGTCTGTTAATTGGCCGCAACTCTATCGCCCCTTTTGTACGCCGGCAAGTCGGGAATGGAAATCGAATCCGTGTTCGCTATGATAATTGGTTACCAACTGGACCTATAGGTGGTGAACCGGAATCTTCAGAACCTCGCCTACTTGCTGGTTTTATTACCTCATCATTTCAATGGGATGAACATCTCCTTCGCAAATTCTTTCCATTGCAAAAGGTTGAAGAGATAGTGACAATACCACTTACCGACCGTAACTCCCAAGATAGGTTGCTATGGGCTCCTTCTACTTCAGGTCATGATTCTGTTAAAACTGCTTATCGAACGTTCCGGACATCCGTCCCTACTAAGCCTACAATGCACCCATCTACTTCTTACCAACCCCACCATTGGCTATGGAGACAAATATGGAAACTACCCGTACCTCCTAAGATTCGACACTTCCTATGGCGTGTGTGTCACAATGCAATATCGACAACAGCAAATTTATTTCGAAGAGATATCATACCCGATCCCAGCTGCAGCCTATGTCACCAAGCACCTGAAACCGTAGAACACTTGCTATTGTTGTGTCCTTGGACAACACGAGTTTGGTCACATCCGCTAATCAATATGCCGATTAATCCTCAGAGTATAACGAGAATTGAAGAGTGGCTAATATCCTTGCTGCAGAAACCACCATCAAACCAGGCTTCAGTATCCGTTATCGCCCATCTTACGTGGCAGATTTGGAAAGCTAGAAATGCAGCCATCTTTCGCCACCAATCTCTGGATCCAGAACATACGGTTTACATTGCACTCACTAATGATACTAGCTATTCCGGATGGCAACCACACAGACAACTACAAGCAGAAAATCTACCCGAGCAATGGCGGCCTCCTTCGACCGGGACACGTAAATTGAATGTCGATGCCTCCTTCCTCTTAGGTGCGACGTCGGGAGTGGTCGCCGGTATTCTCCGCGACGAACAAGGAACCTGCATTGATGGCTTTGTCAAGGATGTCCCCGCTATAGATTCGGAGCAAGTTGAAGCTTTGGCCTACAAGGAAGGGGCACTATTCTGGGCAAATCGTCAACAATCTTGCACTGAACAGCAGTCTACCTCGCTACCTCTTGTTATTGAATCTGATTGTGCCAATGTAGTAGGCGACCTTACCTTCATGGATTCTCTTCCGATGGATCGGCGAAATCCTCAATCGGAGCAGCGGCCGTCTCTAACTTCGTGGAAGACGACTCCAATCCTTCTGGAATGTCTTCGTGTCCTAAACCAAGTTGGACTCCCAGTTGTGTTTCATCATTGCTCTAGAGATGCAAACCGAATAGCCCATTGGATTTGTCAAGCCCACAGACGGCACCACTTGCCTAGTGACTAGGCCTCCTCTCCCCCTTTTGTACTTAGGGTCTTGCTTTCTTCGGAGGCTTTTTTGCCTTGTACATCTTACCCGTCATGATCGGTAATAAAAGCATCGGTTCCTGACCAAAAAAAAAAAAAAAGTATAGTTTTCTAATTTAACCCCTCCTATTGTTTTCTTTCCCCGCATTTCATATTAAACAAACTCAACACGTCATCGAAAATCTACATATTAAAATTACTTGTTTCAATGAGGAACAAGAATGTAGGAGTTGTTATAATAAATGAATACTTTTGCTCTATTCGTACGCCACATGTTAAAACTGATGTTCTAATTAATGTGACATGTGTTTGACCAATGGAGTAAATGATTCACGCATGCACGATCTGATCCGAAATTGCTAAAAATAATAATAATAATAATAAGTAGAAGAAGAAGAAGACGACCGTGGTGGGGAGAGCGACCTTAAACCTAATTCAAAGCCAATCGCAATTTCACCGAATCTACTTTGCTAGATTATTATTTGGTCAGACTATTAATCTAGTATTCAAAGTAGCAGAATCTGTAGGTATAGGGGTTTTCGGATGCGGAGATTCTCGGAGTGTACTAACAGTTCATTTCATGCTTGCTCAATAAGACCTAGCTAGAAGTCAATCATTCATTGGACTCATTTGTTCAGAAACTTGCGTGAAGCGGACGGCAAGCGTTCCCCTTCTTTCGCCATGCTTATAAATATGGAACTTGAACTTAGAAACCCATTCCTAATTTGTGAACTCCTCTTCCTCTTCCTCTTCCTTTTATCCAAAGACATAAAAATTCCAACATGCCTAGCATCAGGCATGACCAATGGACGAACATCGACGCCATTCTCGCCTTCATCGTTCCAGTTCTGGTCGCCTTCATTGCGGTGAAATACCAAGGAAAGCCCAATTCTCCATTTGACACTCACCCCATCACCATCTTCCTCTCCATCTTCACTCTCCTTCTCTATTGCTCCTTGTCCCTTCCGCTGGTTGCTCATCTACCAGCCTTTCGTACTGCTTGCGGTGCCCGCATCCTCCGCTTCCTCATGATCCTTTCGTTTTCCCTCTCTATAGCTTCGCTGACGTCACTGTTGTTCCGAGGCCTATCCTTCCTTCTCCTCTCTCTGCCGCTGCTGATACTTCTCTCTGCTGCTCCCTTACATGGTCTCCTTAAGAAGTTGCTTCGTCTGGTGAAGCTTCAAGCAGTTGTGGTATTCGTCCATTTGTTCTGTCATCGACTGCGCGGAGGAAGAGCGCCGCCGCTTTTGCCACGTACGGCTGCTGATACGCATGTCGGAATTGTCGTCAGTTTTCAACCGGGTCGTTGAACGTAGCACAAGAAGAAACAAAGGAAGCAGGAGGCGGTCGGATATAAGTGAGTGATGTTACATGTCCGAGATGTGTATTTAGATTTGTATGCTAAAGCTGTTTGCTCACCGACATAAACCTGGGGAATTTTATGACTTCTCGAGGCCATTGTTTTTGTTTGTTGTAATTCCTATTTATCATAATTTTCCAAAATAATCGTGTATGACATGTCCAGAAACCCGCTTGGAAGGATTTATAAACATGTCATTTTCGTAAGTCCAATAATTTACGCACTTGACAATTTCTCCAGAGACCAAAGTTCCCATGAAACTTGACGTGCGCTACCTAACCATTCTACAATTTGACTTCTGCCAACAAAAAAGAGAGGAATTTTCTTTTATAGGAGTCATAAGTGAAGCGTTGAGACATGAATCTAGGGTTTGCTATTTGAGGACTCGCTCAATAGATAATTATGAAATCAAACTACTTACTCTTTTTAATAACCTGTGTCTACTCTTCTTAATAATAACGTAATTACGATATTTCATAATACAACACGGTCAAGGTTGAATGATACCTATGCCAAACGGTCTCCGTACTCCATAACCGGCATTATGGTCTCAAAAGCATCCAAAAAATCCTCTTGTTCTAAATACGTGATGTAAATAAGTTCTTAACACAAGACTACCTCTTCTCTTCTCCTAAACTTTAAAGACTCCGTTTGTTTCGCAAAAAACATATGATTTGAAAAATATTTTCCTAAAAGAAATTGCTTATATCGTGATTTCATAATCATCGACCGGGGCTTTCGCTCTCGTAATCTTCATGGCGCCGGGAACGCTCATGAGGAGCTCCTCCCATGAGTCCAATACTAATAGGTAAATATGTAGATTCCACATACCCAATGTTTCGGCCCACATCAGGCGTAGGACCCGATTTTATGAATTGAATGTTGTTTTAAAGACTTAGGGTGCACTTGACAACATTTCTAAAGCAAAAATCCGTTTGATAACGCAACTTCTGAAGCAAATATCTATTTGGTTACATAACTATATTTTTCTGCTTCTGGAACATTTTTTTGCGCCACAAGTAATTTTGGAGCCACTTAAAGAAGCAAAAAAATTACTTCTCTCCGGAAGTGAAAATTAGAAAGAGACAATTCCATGAACTTGGCCTGGTCCGGGTCCGAAAACCCAACCTGGTTCAATTCTATATAATAATAAATACATAAGATAAATAATAAATATTAGAAATATATAAAAAAAATTTCAAAAAATGAAAAACAAATAAGGAAATGCTAGGAAGATGTCTTTTCTTGAAGAGATTTCAAATAAGGTTTTGTACCATTCAAGAAAGGCAAATAAGGTAGCGGATGCTCTCGGTTGAAAGTCGGCATTAACAGTAACTAATATGATTAACGGAGTTTACACACTCTAATTTGTATACTTAGGCTTTATTTTTTTTCTTTTTCTTTTTTGGAGGGGGGAATGTAATTTATGTTTTACTTAACTCTTTTTTAGAAAATACTAGGGAGGATGAGTGATCTTGCTAATCTGTTGTTGATCAGCTTTACATTTAATTACCCGTTAGAAACGTGAAACGTAAAAGAGAAGAAGAAATTAGAGAAGGAGACGCAACTTTTTCACACGAAAACCCCTTTAGAATCGGAAAGGGAGAAGAAACACGATACCGCACTGTCATATCGAATCGAACTTTGGTGAAGGAATGCAATGACAAGGTACTTTACATACGAAGCCAAAAAGGGATTTGAAACTTTATATCAGATATCTACTGATATTTTTAGACCTAATATTTCCCAAAAAAAAAACAAACCCTAAAACTCTGAACTTGTATGCCTTAAAGTGTTATGAAAGCTTAGCCTTCTTTCAAATTCCAATTTCAACCCCACTTTTTTTTTTTTTTGCTCCCCGTATTTCATATTACATGTAGGTAACACGTATTGTGAGTCACTCGCTCTTAAACTCTCAAAATAGAATGATCATTATGGATGTTTATATGTCATCTGGATTTTGATTTTCCGAAAATGTCAAAAATATGCAATAGATCTTCTTTTATTTTCTGGACAAACAAACATGCACAACGTTTGACAACGAAGACTATCTTGCTAAGGCACCCTTAATTTAAGGTAAGAATCTGTATATGTAAAAGAGAAGACTCGAAGGGATCTGATGAGTCCATTACCAACTTTCTAGACTTAATATGAATCAATCGACGTGAGAGAGAGACATTCGAACGGATCTCGGTGGGGCTATCATAAGCGTTTGGTGGAGAGTAAACTATCATAAAAAGCTCATCTTATTACGGTTGGCGAATACTTTGGGAATCCTTGCTTCTCACATCGGGCACGCTCACGTGAGCTTAGAGAAACCGAAGTATGATCCGGCAACATGTGACCCCCCTACGCACGAAATGCGAGGGTTCGAGGGCCGTGCCCCCGACACAGGTGTTTTGTGGCCGGTCGGCGGGCGAGTGTCCCACTACCGAGTGAGTGGATGGTAGTTCAGGGGCGGAGCGCCCGAAACAACAACGGTTTTGGGCTTTTGTTTAAGTTGGTCCATTTGTTGAAGGATTAAAGGGGCTTCGGATAGAATTAGATTTTGGGCCTGTTTAGGACATATATATTTACTTTTTTTTTGCTGATTATTGTAACGAATTGTGCGGTTGTAAACCAAAATCATAGTGAAATCTCTTTACGGGACGTGACCCTATTCGGGGGTAAACCTGGGTAAACCATGCATTGTCTAATTTTCTTCTATTATTTGTGTGATTGTTCTGAATCGATTTGCGATACAATCCTTCACATCTATGTCCTAACAAACGAAGAAAGCATGAGAAAAGAACAAGGGGGAAATGAAGCTCTCGGTCAATGCAGGTTTTGGAACTGGCATGCACATGATCTCGAGCCTTTTTTTTCAATCCCCACTACGTCTCTATCTTTGAATATTCTTCTTTAGGGTTTCCTAATTTTTAATTTTGGTCAAAACTAGCAGCGGCAATGCATTGATGGAAAAGTGAGGCATGGGGCGGAAATATCGCCTGCCTGTACAGTGGGGAACGTTAAATTTCATTTTCGGAACAAAGCTTCGGGCGTGTTTGTTTCACTAAAAGATATTTTCAGCAAAATTAATTCTAGATAAAATAAACAATCATTGATGCTTGTTTATACTCATAATGAGTTGAAAAAAAATTAATCTTATGGTAATTGATATTAACAAACTTTACCAAAATGCATTAACAGAGTTCAGTTTAAGCTAATTTGATCGATATGCATTGCTTTTTGTAGATCGGCTGGTTTTTCGTCATCCAAATATCAGAAAATTGAAAAATCAATTTCTCAAAAACTGTTCTCCTTCAATTAAACGGAATTTATTGCATAACAAATTGTAAGTCCTCAAGCGGAAATATCGCCCCCTCGAGTACTTGGCAAGCAGTTATCACAGGTGAAGAAGGTGCGTGGAAAGATCACCAAGACAAAACTTCCCCGCATCCTTGAATACGGCAACTATTTCGTCTCACCTTGTACTTTGAAAACGGCATGAACCTTTTTCTTTTTCCTATTATCAATTTTATTTCATGTGGCCACACGTCCACAAGAAAAACTGAGGTTTGGGATTTTGTCCAATCCAGCACGACATTTGAAAAGGAAAAAGGGCTGTTGGAGACAGTCAGCAAAGGTCTTAATTTGACTTTTCTTGTTTAACGAAGATATTTGAGAAGCTAACAGTATAATAGAAATAATATAACGGTGCAATTTCAATTGTAAGTGTTATGAATGGCAAGAAAATATATAATAATCATGGTAGGATCTACTTCTAATCTTATGCCTATTATTTTACCGTTATACTGTTATACTATCATACTAGCATAATCCTTTAATAAATTAGTTGGTTAATGCAGGCTTTGGAATATCCATTGCATCATTAACGATGGTATTCCTTCCTTGTGCCTTTAGTGCGGTTGTGGATGTACTTGATCTCGAGCCGTTTTTCAATCCCCGCTTATCTTGATCTTTGAATATGCTGCTTTAGGGCTTCGTAGTTTTTGACTTAGGTGAAGGAAAGCAACGACAATGCATATTACATATAAAACTAAAAGGGATGGGAAACTTCATATCAGATATCTACTGATCTCTCTTCTAGAAGTTGTGTGGACTATTGGAGATTGGCAAGTCATCCACATACCCATTTTGTACTTTTAAATTAAAACAAACGGGTGCCCTCTTAGATCCTTTTTGATTACATTGTTTGGATAGGTAGTTTATAACTTTTTTGCCTTGACAATTTTATGCTAATGTGAAAGCACTAGTAGAGTAAAAGATTCGGAGACTAAACGTATAGATTGGTCCTATTAGTTCTCTCGATTTTGGATAGCTGCAAAATGAACATTTATCATTGGGAGATTAATTTGTTCCCAATGTGAAAGCAAGTGGAGAACAGCACGAGCAGAGCGAATATCAATAGGCAATGCGTTGGGCCCGTCTGAAACTCAACCGGTCAACGCTGAGTCAATGCCGATCAACGGTCGGTCAATGGTCAACGATTGGAGATAATGTGGCGCTAACGTGGAAATGATGTGGCATATGATGTCAGCACGTGTGGAGGATAGTTGGTGCGTGTTGCAGGGGAAGCACGTGGATCTCACGCAAAGAGGTGCGCAGAGGTGTATGCAGAAGATTCTGGTGACAAAATTTCGCAGGAGGCTGTGACGGAGGGCAGTGAGGCCTGGGTTGGTGTTTGTTTTTCAAAATACGCAGCGAAACATGTCCAAATCACCACTAATCAGTGGAGGGCTCCTCGGTTCCGAGACACAGTGGCGTGTGGCGGTTTCCGACGTCTGTTGGCGATGAAATCGTAGGGTTTGATTTGTATGAAGGTGACGAGTCTGATGGTGGGTGTTGGTGGTCTGAAATGAGCAACAGAAGTGTGCCGAGAAATAACTAAAGGCTTCGGGCTTGGCTGAAAGCTGGGAGCAACGTGCCCGATGCGGCTGGCGTGACTAAATAGACTCAATGGGCGGTTTCTCAAAAAACAATGGCTCTTATATCAAGTTAAGAATAGAAGTGATAACAAAAAAATGTAATATCATGTTCATACAAAATGAAGATTACATGTGCCTATTTATAGTCTTTAGAGAAGACTATATGAAGTAACAAACTAAATACAGTCAATCATGATTAATCAAGGGAAATATACAGAATCAGAATATCTTAAATATATCTAACACGAGAAAAAGCGAGGCCTAGGGAGGAAATATGGCCTCCTTTGTACAGAGGAGATTGTTGACTGTCATTTTCGGGATTGAGTTTTGGGCACGTTTGTTTCATTGAAAACTTGTTATCACAGGATAGATTTTAAGAAAAATTAATTTTAGATAAAGTAAACAATCTTTGATTTTTTTTATGTTGAAAGAAATTAATTTTAGATAAAGTAAACAATCTTTGATTTTTTTTATGTTGAAAGAAATTAATTTTATGGTAATTGATGTTAAGCAACTTTACTAAAATGCATTGACAAAGTTTAGTTTAAGCTAATTTGCTAGTGCAATTATCATAGGTGAAGTTTTAGCTCCTTCCCAGTATTTTCAGAGAAAAGAGTTACCTAAACCCGTATAACACAACAACCAGAACACGGTTCCCTGGAGCTTTTGCTGGTCCGACCTCTGCGATCGGTTTCGAGTGTTTATTTTTTATGGCTCACAAGTCACAATATACAGGTATTCTTACAATCACAAAATCTGTCATACTAGCAAAGTCCTTTAAAAAAAAAAAAACGAGCAAATAGATCGATGGGGCCCACTAGAATTTGTCATCGAGTCATGAATATTTCTGAATTTGTTGCAACTGACTTTTTGTATTTCCCACCTTTGGAAAGTTTCATGTCCCAAATTCTTGACCAAAAGCTTCGTCTAAAGAAAAAAGATGGAGAGACTTCAGTTGAACCCAACACACACGTAAGGGTCAGAATTACGCAATTATCTCGGATGCAAAAATAGTCGAACCATGTTATTTCATCCCGCGAAAAGGTAATTCAAAAAATCCTTTGCCGAAAATGAACAATCGGATATTTTTATCTAAATGGATGAACAAAATATAAGTTTGTGACACAATCTCTCAACGGGCCCAGCTCATCCTGATTTAACCTTTTATTATCAATTGGTTTCTTTTCACATCATCTTTTCGTGCAGGTGCCCTCAGGTTCAACTCCTCGTACTAGCCCTGTCCTGAACCATGAACTTTCAATTCCAATTCTGAACTTTTGGTTTTGTATAAAAAATGCCATTGAAGTATAGTTTTCTAATTTAACCCCTCCTATTGTTTTCTTTCCCCGCATTTCATATTAAACAAACTCAACACGTCATCGAAAATCTACATATTAAGATTACTTGTTTCAATAAGGAACAAGACTGTAGGAGTTGTTATAATAAATGAATACTGTTGCTCTATTCGTACGCCAAATGTTAAAACTGATGTTCTAATTAATGTGACATGTGTTTGACCAATGGAATAAATGTTTCACGCATGCATGATCTGATCCGAAATTGCTAAATAATAATAATAATAATAATAATAATAATAATAATAATAAGTAGAAGAAGAAGAAGAAGACCGTGGTGAGAGCTCCCATTCGGTACAAAACCTTATTTCGTAAGTCCAATAATTTACGCACTTGACAATTTCTCTTGAGGCCAAAGTTCCCATGAAACTTGACGTGCGCTACCTAAATATTCTACAATTTGACTTCTGTCAACAAAAAAGGGAGGAATTTTCTTTTATAGGAGTCATAAGTGAAGCGTCGAGACATGAATCTAGGGTTTGCTATTTGAGGACTCGCTCAATAGATAATTATGAAATCAAACTACTTACTCTTTTTAATAAACTGTGTCTACTCTTCTTAATAATAATGTAATTACGATATTTCATAATACAACACGGTCAAGGTTGAATGATACCTATGCCAAACGGTCCCCGTACTCCATAACCGGCATTATGCTCTAAAAAGCAACCAAAAAATCCTCTTGTTCTAAATACGTGATGTAAAGAAGTTCTTAACACAAGACTACCTCTTCTCTTCTCCTAAACTTTAAATGCCCTGTTTGTTTCGCAAAAAGTATATGATTTGAAAAATATTTTCCTAAAAGGAATCGCTTATATCATGATTTCGCGATCATCGACTCGGGGCTTTTGCCCGCGTAATCTTCATGGCGCCGGGAACAGTCATGAGGAGCTCCTCTCACGAATCCAATACTAATAGGTAAATTTGTGGATTTCACATACCCGATGTTTCAGCCCACATCGGGGCTTAAGACCCGACTTTATGAATCGAATGTTGTTTTCAAGACTTAGGATGTGCATGACAACACTTCTGAAGCAAAAATTCATTTGGTAACCCAACTTCTGAAGTAGATATCCGTTTGGTTATGTAACTGTGTTTTTCTACTTCTAGAACTTTTTTTGCTCCACAAATAGTTTTGGAGTCATTTAAAGAAGTGAAAAAATTACTTTTTTGCAGAAGTTAAAATCAAAAATAGACAATCTCGCGAACCTAACTTGGTCCGGGTCCAGAAACCCAACCCGGTTCAATTCTATATAATAATAAATAAATAAGATAAATTATAAATATTATAAATATATAAAAAAATGAAAAAAAAAATAAGGAAATGCTAGGAAGATGTCTTTTCTTTGAAGAGATTTTAAATAAGGTTTTATACCATTCGGGAAAGGCAAATAAGGTGGAGGATGCTCTCGGTTAAAAATCGGCATTAACGGTAGCTAATATGATGATTAAGGAACGGAGTCTACTTGAAGAGGTTTCAAATTCTGAGATTAGACTTGATGTGAGCAACGTTACAAGTGTATTGGCTGCTCTTATAATCGAACCCGAGATCATACAAAGAATCAAGACACTATAGCAATCGAATCTAGAGATTACGAAGAGCTGAAGTAGAACTCTAAAAGAAAAGAGACCGGACTTTCAAGTGTCGGAAGATGGAATTGTGAAATTTTGAGGACGGCTTTGTGGGCCCAATGACGATGAGTTAAGAAAGGATATTTTTCTAGAGGCTCATCGAAGTCATTATAGTATTCATCTAGGAAGCACAAAGATATATCGGAACTTGCAGCAACATTATCGGGGGAATGGAACGAAGACCGATATCGCCAAACATGTCGCAAGGTGTTTGACGTGTCAATAGGAGAAAGCTAAGCATCTCAAATCAGCAGGAATGTTAAGACCGTTGGAGATTCCTGAATGAAAGTGGGAGCATATACCGATGGACTTTATTCAAGGATTGCTAAGGACAATGAAAGGTCACGATTCCATTTGGGTAAAAGTGGATCGTTTAACTAAGTCTGCCCATTTTCAGGCGGTACGGGCAGACTGTCCATTGGAGAAATATGCAGAATTATATGTTAAGGAAATTGTATGATTGCATGAAGTGCCTGTAAGCGATTACGTCCGATTGAGACTCAAGGTTTACAACGAATTTTTGGAAAAGTCTCCAAGTTGCCTTAGGAACTAAATTGCAGTATAGTGTTAATTTTCACCCACAAACGGATGGATAATCGGAAAGGATCATCCAGATAGTAGAAGATATGTTGCAAGCATGTAGTATTGACTTTAAAGGCAACTGGGATGAGAAATTATATCTAGTAGAGGTTGCCTATAACAACGGTTTTCAACGAAGTATTAGCATGGTGCCATTTGAGGCACTATATGCAGAACTTCTATCCGTTGGGATGAAGTTGGAGAACGAAGCATAACGGGACCAGAGTCGGTATTGGTTACGTCGGATGTAGAGAAGCTAATTCAAGATCGACTAAAGACTGCTCAAAGTCGGCAGAAAAGTTATTCGGATAAACGCCGAAAACCTTAGAAATTTAGCATGGGAGATCATGTAGTTCTAAAAGTGTTGCCAATGAAGGGCGTGTCAAGATTTAGGAAGAAGGGGAAGTTAAGCCCGATATTCGTGGGACCATTTAAGATCCTTGTAAGAATTGGAGATTTGGCGTACCGCCCAGCCTTGCCGCCAAAGTTGTCCAACATCCATGACATCTTTCACATATCTATGTTTAGAAAGTACGAGCCCGATCCAAAGCACATCTTGGACTTTAAAACGGTGGAAGTGGATGAAAGAATAAAGTACATGGAGGAATCAGTACAGATCTTAGACAAAAACGAGCAAATTTTGAGAAACAAAGTGATTCTGCTGGTTGAGGTCTTATGGCAACATCACAATGTAGAGGAGGCAACATCACGATGTAGAGGAAGCAACATGGAAAAGTGAAGATGACATGAGGCGTCGATATCCACACTTGTTTGAAGGGACAAGTAAGATATTAAATTTTGAGAACGAAATTTTTTAAAGAGGGAGGAGTTGTGACATTCGGAATTTCGCTTAGCCGATTAGAATCGATATCGGTATTAGAAATTATTTGTTTGACATGAATTGGAATATCTGAAGTGGTTAATTGAGGGATGATAATGCTAATTTAACCTCTAAAGTGAAATTACCAAGAGCATAGTACAATTTATGTCTAATGTGAGGTTTAATGTGCATAATTAAGTGACTAATGGCGAAATAGACATTTTCCCCTTATATGGCCGGTCACCTGTGGGAAATTGAGCCGAAAATTTCACTCAATTAACCATCATGATTCACCCTAAAACAGTATTCATGCTACCCCTTTGCACCAATGGAATTTCAAGCTTGAACATTGTCTTACACTCAATCTCTCTCTCCTTCTTCTTCTTGCTCATATGGCCAAACACCCCCCCCCACAATTCCACCATTCTTGCTTTCATTTTTTCACGCTAAAACTCTCTCTAAGAAGTTGAAGGTTGGTGTTGACGTTCAAGGCAAGTACCTTCATTTTTATGTTACATTGTTCGATCTTGTGATTATTTGATTTAAGTTTCATGTGTAACTTCGTTATACTTATTACAAGTTGGGAATATAACTGATATGGTGTCTATGAAACTAATTGTGGTCGGTTTTGGTAAGGGGAGACTAGAAATAGCCATGCATGTTCTTCTTTGTACTAACTGGAACTCGAGTCTGATTTGAACTTCTAGGTTTTCTATTTTTTTGTAGCCCTTTGTGCGCTTTTGTGAACAAAAATTTATTAACAAGAGTTTCTCATAACATGTTAGTCTAGAATATAAATTAATTTGAGGATTTTTTGAGGCCGAATGGTCGGTCTAATGGTCATGTACATTCACGGTTTTGTATGTGTCTAGGGAAATCCTGCAGTGACATTTGTATGTTCTTGATTTTTCATGATTTTTCTTAAATTGTCTTCATGAAAGTTTTAAAGGACATCTAGGATTACAACATAAAAAATTTTGAGAAATTTTTAAACTCTTTGAGTCGGCAAAACAGCCATCCATTTAACTAGTTATGTTATGTTACGTTACTAAGACTAACTTTTTCCACTGTATTCTTTGATTTACTGTGATTTATACAAATTGATTTAGATTTTGCACTTCCATGAAAGTTGTAGGGCAAGGCCTTACCTACAACATACTAAAATGTTATAATATTAGGAGTTAAGCTAATTGGTTAAAGGTAGTGATTTCGATTAGTGTGTGAAACTGTCCCTAGATGAGAGAGTCGCAAATTTTGGGGAAAACTCAATGTTCTGAGAGTCAAATGAAAACAAGTTGCAAATGAAACTTATTCACCATACTTTGAACTATTGCTCTGTGAATTTTTAGGATTTTATGAATTTATTTGGTAATTTTAGCTGAAGTCGACTGATCGAGCCTAAACCTGCCTTGTAATTAATTATATGTTGAATTTGTGATGATCGGATAAACAATGCATAGAACACCTACGTGGAATCAATGTATGAGTATGCTGATTAGTGGTGAATTTGCCCAAATGAGATATGGAATGTTCACATGGCATATCATATAATAACTTGCATGCAAGAGTGTGAAGTTAAGAGAAGTTAATCATATCCATCGGTCGGTGGACCAATGACGCCCTAGGGTGTTTGAGATGCCATTGCTATGTGATTTGGGAAGCCCCAGCTATGTGATCAAGGGATGCCTCAGGAGTTGAGATGCCCAATGAAGTGAGTCCGGGGAGCACCTTGCATGGATATTGTGGTTAATCCGTGCGTCTTAGCAAGGAAGAAAGGTTGGATCATGAAATGCTACATGAAACAAGGCCTCAAGCATGCGGGGACTTGTGAATGGGCAACATCCTCATGCATTGTGTGACCATTCCTATTATTTATCTCGATAATTATCATTAGTTGCCTCGTGAACTTGCTTGTTAATTTGAGTCTAATTATCCTAAGTGAATTCTTGATCAAGTCGCATATAGATAGTATAGTGTAATGTTTAGATGTTTGTCTCTTGCTGGGCGTTAGCTCTCTGTTGATTTTTCGGATCCTTAGCTTTATGGTAGCTACCCCCGCTACTACGATTACCCGGTATGGCACTCCTATGGATTTTGAGGCGTCTTTGTATGACTTTACCGACCTAGCTTTCCCCGGTATAGAGTTCATGAGGGTTAGGTCTACCCTTTGGATCAACATGAGATTGATAACGAGATGGATCCCGTATTGTTTCGTGTCGGTTTATGTTCGGCATGGCGGGCATTTAATTGGCCTGATTCCGTCCTCACAGAATGATGACAGCGGTAATGGTGATGGTGGCGGCGAGTGACAAGAAGGTGGTGGAGGACCGGATGGCTGCCATGCACAAATGCATATTCATATATGCATGTGCTTAATGTCTTTATGTATTAGGCACGCTTTTAGACTTATGCTATGCCATCTATTAACAAGGTGTAGGTACCTTTTTGGGAAACCCCTCTAGGCTTAGGTAGTTGCTTTTTGTCCGACGGTAATGACTAATATGTAACTCTACTCTTAATGTGCCCATATGTAATTATATGATGCTATGTCTTCATGAATTTCCATGTTTGTCCTTTTGGGGTGTGAAATGAATATTATGTTGCCTTCCGCTTGCGCGAATTAATTGAAAGCATAATTTCATGTAAGCACAAATTAAGAGGTGGCGTACCTGGGGCGGCACACTTACGTTCTTCAACCTTGAGGTTTTCTTTTTTACTCCTCCACCTTCAAACTACCCGTTGCAAGGTCTCCAAAGGATCACTCTTCAAACTTCGTATTTGGACTAGATTGTATACAAATGTGTAGCTGTTGATAATATCAAAAGAAAGAATCCCCCATTTGATCAAATTACCCATAAAATCATGAGGGTTTCCCAAGATGGAGTTCTTCGTATGGTAAGCCATACTCTTCTCCTTAATTCACGGCCTTTAATGATCTTTGTGATTGATAAACTTCAAGAACGAATCCATCTTGATTTGATAACCGTTGTGATAATATAATATCTCAATTATATTATCTTGAATGTATCTCATGATAATCTAATCATTGCACATGAAAGACTCCATTAGAGCTTGAGCTTTGCGACAACACCCGAGCTCCTCCATTAGCGTTTGAGCTCCTTAAACAGATGCAATCATGTGTAACTATTTTTCAACAATAGAATACACTTTAGGATAATTTGCAAAACAGTATTTATTGCACCAATTTAGATATTAGAGAATAAGGATTGTTTTGTCAACTTCAAAATCAATTAGGATTTTTCTCAACAAATTACTCTAATATTCTCCCTCAATTTTAGTCCGGTCTTTTTTCTCTAGTACTAAGCGTGAACATATTTAATTGGGGAGATAAATGGAGCCTGAAAGATTCGAACTCAAAACCTCCCGCTCCGATACTATATGAGATTTTGTGGCGATCACATGAGGCTCTTTCGGATGGCTCGGTAAGTCACATTTGCACTTCTTTTAAAAACAATGGTTAAATCCATACAACGTTACAAACCATTGTAGAAAATACTGATGTTTAGCTTTTTGGGAAATTGTTTTTTGTTTATATGGTTAGCGTAAAAGAAAAAGTTCCCCCCGAAACTTTTCGGGCAATTTTTTAATGAAAAATACTGAGAAACTGCCAAATTGTTCATAAATAGTAGTGTAGGAGGACCGCATATTAAATTATAGATTTCGACAATACTCGTACGTTTTGAGGGACGGTGTCAAAAACAGTTATTGTGCTCTTGGTCAAAGTTCAATTTGGCTTCTAATCTTTAACTGCAGCCAACGTGGCACTTTTTTGGCCTTTGCAATAGAATAGAACCAGTTTGGGCCATGAACTTGAAGAAGTTGAACAAATTGGCCTTGAAGAAGATCATCTCAAATGGTGCCGCAGCAAACTAGTGCAAGCCCACCACCACCGATGAGAGAGCTTGTCTTCGACCGGATCTGGGTGAGGCCCGCCCACCATCTCTCTAAGTGGTTCCTTATTAATTTTGATACTTAACTGTTCTATCTTTCTGATAATTTTTTTTAAACTTCAATTTTCTCTTTATTTTTGCTGATGTGGCGATGAAGTGCATAGCCACATTAGCAAACAGAGGTCCCATGGCCGAGTCAGATTGCCACGCCAAATGCCAATACGATGAAATTACCTTAAAGGACTCAATTGGTTATACTAAAAGAGCACAAGGGCCAAATTGACCAAAATTAAAGTTTAAGAACAAAATTGAATATCAAAGATGAGTATAAATACTAATCATGACACTGTCCCCGATTTTGACAAGGAAAGAAAATTTATTTTTTACCCTTTCTAAGCCACAATAAATGGACAATGTTGTTATGACAGAACGAAGCGAGGAATCACTAGTTTCGTATGATTCTGGGCATTCGAATACTGGAAACTGTGCTAGTAATCAGACAATCTTTCCAAGCGATACATACATGGGACGACACACCCTTTTTAAATTACAATTTTTGCTATCAGATTTAATGTTTTATTTTTTAAAACCCCATTAGCTCAATGAAAGCTTACGTTTATTTTTTTATGGTGATTAACTATGCCCGTTAGCTCAATGAGCCACCTAAGATGACACGTCGCGATGTAACATTCACAAAAAATGAAACTTATATAGGAAATTTGTAGCGAGGGTCATTTTTGTCCCACGATGAAAGGTTGATCTTGTTTTAGACATTTGAAACGATCTGTTAGTTTTGTCACTAAGAGCAAAAGCTGAATTTTGTCAACATTTAAAATGTTGGGTGGGGCGGATTTTGGTGGACTAATCTCATCAAGTAGACGAAAATTCAGATAGGTAATTGTGCAATTCGGATCAATTTTGTAAACCCGTCTTACCATATGCACACATAAAACAAAATATTAGCATGCTCTTTGCCCATCAGCATTGCGCACAGAAATTTAAACATGACAAGTGGATGACATAGCGTGTGTTTTGGACTTATTATAACGAAATCCATGCTTTTATATACGCGCAAAACTAAATGATAATTTGATACTCAAACTAAATGGAAATTTAATATATCATTTGTGTATGTTTTGAAACATTCAAAACTACCCGTATCACAAAATGATTTGAGTTTAAAGGTTCTTAGAAATCCAAACATTGAAATTATCCACGTACAAACTAAAAATGAACGTCGGCGATGTCCATGCTTGCGGCCCCGTTAAGTTTCCTCCAATCGCAAACAGACAAAAACATGATCCAGTATTATTTTCTCGCCGATCAACACCGCTCGACCACGGTCTCGGACTCTCCTTGTCGAGTCGTTTTCAAACAAGGAGAAATGAGTGAGAACCTCTTTGCCCAACGAGCACAACATGTCGGAACATTCTATACATTATGCAACATGAAAATAGAAGTCAATTTTGGTTCCTATAGGTCGCTACTATGTAATTCCAAAAGAAGATTCCACACCTTTGTTTGGTATCGATGCTTACCTGCTTCGCATTATATGCTCCCAAAAGAGCATTTCCATGATTCTTCAATCTTCTTACCCGACAAAACGCGAGTGGACGCGGCCACCCCACATGCGTCCCCGTGCCACCGACGGTAATGACCTTTTTGATGGTTATCACTTTGTAATTACATATTTAATATCTCATGGGCAAATTTATCTATAACTAATTGTCGTTATATGTTTTTTTTTTCAACTGCAATTTATTTCTATACGACAAATTTATTCTTTTTGCTAAGTACGATAATCGCTGGTGGGCATCCGAGCATTTTCAAGATGCTAAAATCTGTTTTGAATTGGTACTAAGAATTGACGAAAGACTAATACTTGATTTCTTCAAAATCACAAAGATCACTAACCTGTCCCATAGATTCAAAAGCAAAAAAAAACAGTAGGTTTACCAATGCAGGATATGAAACAACCATTACTTTATAGCTGAAGATGCAGGGGGCCTAAGACACTTACGTATTTGTCGCCCTGCTGAAGATCTGCTGGGTTGCATGAGCAGAGACCATCCTGATCAAACCTCCAGCCATGAGTTCTCTTTTTGCCTTCCGAGCAAGTGATCCATTAATCTGCACAGAGAAATAGTTAACAAATGATGAAGAGACGACTAATCACTAGAAAGAAGAGCTCAGCTAGCAAGATCCTCTCATTAATGAGAACATGAATATATTAGCTATAGCATATTGAAGTAATCTGTTCTATGCAAAACACTGCTCATGAAAAACCCGTAATTTCAAAACAAACAGAACCACAAGACCATCCGTAATGTCAAGGCAGCGAAGGTTAACTGTTGTCATCTTAACTCGATCATATGCAACAAAGAATAGTTCCATGAGAGTTTTTTATAACGCAAATACTAATGGTTCAATGTATAGGATGGTGAACTCTAAGAACTGAGTAAATACGACAGCTTAGAGGATCCATAGGAGACTGGTTCATGGTACAAAACTCGGATAGTGAATTTCATTCTCGAACAAAAGCTGAGTAATCCATGTTAGCAGAAATATGTCCTGCCACCACAAAATTGATGATGAAGAATGCATTCTTTTAGGACAAGAAAAATTAACAATTCGTTCGACAAGGAGTGAGCCGACGGGGAGTTCTAAATTACACCATCATTTGCCTATGGCAACAGACTTTCCACACTATCCTCGTAACTTGATAGACTTAACCAAGCCATCCAAACAATTTCATCAGATGCAAAGACTACTTGAGAGCTCCACCATATGCAAAACTAACAAGTTTAGGCATTTCTGAGAATTCACAGAGCGAGATCCAGCTGAAAACATCTTATCAACAACATACAAGGTTCCATAAAAACATGTCCAGAAAGGTTCAAGTGTGAAGATAGCAATTACCATCTCATTAAGTAAGAAATAACTAGATGACTGATCTTGTAAGCAGAGAAGGGGATTAAGTAGATGCCCAAACCAAGACAGACACGATTACAATTATTGGCGCTTCCTTAGACAATCGGAGCGAATGGACAGGGCATTGAGCTTCTAATTGGGCGCCTTGGACAGATGCTTTCATCAGTTGCATGGTCAAACAATGCCATAGTGTTCACCTTCTCCTTCTGCTTTCCCTTACTCCATTACTGCTCAGCATCACTACAATCTATTCCATCACGACCCAACTAAGCCGACATAAACAACAAATAGCAGCAGCATGGACATATAAAACATGTTCCCTTTTCATCTCATTTTTGGCTGAAATTGCAGAGACTAATCGCTAAAACACTTGCCAGTAAAAACAATCAGTAACTTAGCAACAAAAAAAGAAAAAAAAATATGTGCAGATGAAAAGGGAACATGTTTCCAGATCTGCTAAACAAAAAGACTACTAGCTAAGACAGATAGAGATTCTGAAGATGATGACTGGAATATGTGCAGCAACTTAGAGTTTCCAGATCTGCTAAACACAATCTCAGGAAAACCATACTATTTCAAAGTTCTACTGTCTCTGAGAGAGCAAGAGCTATGCATCCACAGACAGAATTGCATAAGATGCCAAGATAAAGGAACATCGTTAATCACCTTAGAACCACCATGATTCTGGGGGGACTAAAAAATTCTCACTTCCTAAATTGCCAAGCATTATGTACATCCTATTGAGAATTCCCTATGCAGGACAGAAACATGTAATCTTCTCTAACCTGAAAGAAAATTAAGAAAGAAAAAAAAAATCAGTCTCAAGGAACAATTTCTGCAGCCAATGTAGTATGTGTCAAAAACTCAACCACAGTCAGGCAATTGATAAACATGAGCATCCCCGATAGCATGGACAAAATCGCCGGGATAAAGATTTGCAGAAGAAAAACTTGAAATAAGGAAAGAAAACAGAGAGAATTTGGGGAAAATGAAACCAAACATATCTAACTTGCGCAAAATGTGGCAAGGTGGAAGTGACATCAGTTTTAAATCAGAAGGATTCCAAGCAGAGAGTATAATTCAACGATCGCATGGATTATTCTTGATCTTGTAAAAAACATCCAACAACTGATCAAGTCCTTGGCTGGTAGGTCAGCGTGCAGATTACTGTACCAGTGACATACGAATGTCATTAAATATATATTGCCGCAACGAGTGAAAACTGATCAACTACATCAAAGCAAACCAACCTAGTACCAAAATGCCGCCACCGAAAGCCATAAGCTGGTCCTAAGTCACCTTCTTCTCAATCTTCCAGACCAAGTTTAAGATAGACAGGACAAATTTCATCAAGGTAATGAAAAAAATAACCATACATATTTGCTTCTCATGAATCGGATGCGAAATGGTCAAGGCAGCCTCTAGATGCATTGCCATCCGATATAAGAATGCCCTTTCCCTGAAGAAACTGTCAGAAAATGGGCATTCTCAAATTAGTCTTACGGAGTCATCCCAACATTAGACAGTAAAAAGAGAGTTTCTTAAAGGATGACAGATACAACCTGAATAATCTTCCAAGGGATACTTGTGCAGGAAACCAATTACATGTCCCAAGTAAGAGCGAAGGCGAATAAGCCCATATGGGAGTAATCAAATCAATCCACTTTTCTTCAAAGTGTCACTTTAGATCATTGAATTGCAACTTCAGCAACCGTGCATATTCACTTTAAGTATTAAAATTTCCCAACTCAAGTTCATGCAGTCACACTGCAGTAAAACATACATAAAGGGCCTACTGATCAACGAGCATCATTGTCTCTCAAAATACATGTTTCACATTCTCAGGGGTGATATTTTTTAGCGAATTATAAACATGACTGCAGTTTCAACTTGTAGGTCCAAATGATACGTTTAAAGTTCCTTGACCAATGATTCTTACTTGACACTAACAGGCTGTTGCTTCATTGGTTGTGACATAGAGTCTCTGTATTTCCTTGGAAAATATGTCAAATCAGTTTTTATAGTCAGCTAGGTTAAGATTCTTACAGGTTGTCTTCGTGATCTAATTTTGGGAGGAGACATGTTTGTTTCAAATCTAAATTAAGAGCATGATGTATGCTTGATAAGCATGGTTTCCAATAGATATCTTCCTGCAAGACGCATGGCGAAAAATATTAACTGAGTTTGACCAAAAAGTGTGGTGGAAGCTGAAACATAGGTGGTCTTATTAAATGGTTTTACTTGTAATTACTTCACACCAAAACTAAGCCAGACAGTTCTACAGAAAAAGGCGGAAATTTGCTCGACAGTAAAAGGTTGTAAAAACTCATGATGTCGAAATGTTTAAAAATTTCCCCAACATATTAGGAATGAGTAGGATATCAAGCAAAACATGTGACTTAGAAAAATTAGTAGGGGAATGCGATTGCTGTAATGGTCAACCTAGCAGCACTTTCAATTGATTAATCAAAGGGAGCACAGGTAGTACTAGTACTACAGACAGTTGTTGGACAAACGCTGTTCAGCAATTTTGTTGAATAATTGAGGCTGAAATTGCAATCTCTTATTCCTAAAAGTAGGAATAGTTTGCAATTCAATTACACCTTCCATTAAGATGACAGATAGACTACGGCAACAGTCAGTAACAGTTCACAGAAAAAGAACAATTCATTTGCTTTATAGCTTGTATAGAGTTAAGAACCGTGAGAAAATGAACAGCAGTAATTTAAAAAATGCAACCTCTGCAGAAAACAATGACCTTGGCATTTGTAGAACCACTTATGAATCACAAGAGTTCTTCAATAACTCCGTGCCAAAATGCTTTTGTTAAAACCAATCAGTAACGATATCTCAGTCACTAGACTTTAGAATGAAAGTTTTCCACTTCTCATGAATGATTTTTACAAGAAGAAGATAACGAAGAGGTAGACCAGCTTGAAGCAGCAAAGTTTTTGCGCAGATTGAACCTTTTTTGCAGAAAGAGAATAAATAGAGTGATTCCTACTAGATAGAAGAGATCTGCCAGATAGAATACAATGTAACAGCTCACAAGATATTCATGGTTTACAAAACACACCTGACGTCCAAATTTCAGCTCGGTTCCGGTTTCAGCCGTCTTCCTTTGGAGTGCCATCTAACAGTACATCCTCGACTAATCTCAGCTACAGGTACTCTTCATGTCTCTGAAAAATAATGTTCAGTAGAAAGGCAAAATTATTGACCTCAAACTTAATAGAATCTGTCTTACCATAGAAGATCATACAATTTATCTGGCACAAAAATATACTGCAGAACATCCTACGAAGACATAAGTAGCAATTGGATGTTGTTTTCAATGACGGGAGAGGACAAGTACCATGGATGAAAGACAGATGTATCAACCATGGGCAAAAAAGTGTCAAATTCAACTGGTGCCTCAATTTCAGTTATGTGGATAGCATCACATCCAGGACCATTGAGAGCTTCCCTGCACCAAAAGAGAAAGTCACTAATGGGAGAAAGAGGAGAACCCATATGCAACTGTAGTTATGAACAAACATTGCGATAACTCCGGCCACTGCCAATGACAAAAACTTTCTCAATTGATAAACAATGAGGAGATGAAGCGAACAAATCCAAGGCAGTACACATGCTTCCACATTTAATGACATTCTCTGCAGTTGCAATATCAAAACTCCTACAATGAGTGAGAACAACATTGAGGTGGCCAGGTAGAGGCCCATGCTCAGCAGGAATACTTTCCCATGTTGTTCTACCCGTTATGACTGCATTCTTTCTCCCAGGATCAATTGATGAGAGAATAATGCTCTTAAAAAAATTGAGATCACAGGGCAGCCTCCGGGGAATTTTTCCATTCTTGCCTATACCCATATCTCAAGTTGCAGCAACAACTTGGTAAGTCCTATGGGAATCAGATGGAGTCCCATTGCAGCTGCTGTTAGAAAGGGTCACTGAGACTTCACCGGCCACTACAGAACTCAAAGGCTGAAAACAACCAAAAGATAGCGGCTTGAAGTAAAGGCTGCACAGCCAACTTCTTTGGAAGTGTGGCAGAACCTGAAAACTGTTTAGAAAGAAGATAGCTACCATTAGATTAGAAATGCAGATAAATACGACATCAGCAGAGAAGTTATATCTCTAAAACCTAAAAAGAACAGTTGAAAGCCTGAAAAGCTGTAAGGTATAGTGGTAACACAAGCATCCCTGAAATCCATGACACTAGCAGCTGAAAAATATGGCCACAGATCATTACATCCGAAAAAAGTGGTGAACGTTCATGCAATACAATAAATCAACCAAGCTGTACAAATGATCAAACATAGAAATCCTCCTTGCTAAGCAGGACTTCTCCCGCATCACTTGCACTTAACTCGACATCATGGTGGAAAATTCCAAATCCCAGTGCCTCTCTTTTGGGATCACATAGAGGCAGTGTAACCATATGAGGCGAAGATTCATCTTTCAACTTTCAGGCAAAAGCATCTGTTTGAATAGTCCTCAAAATTATTTCTCACAGGGATCAATTTCAAAGATCCCATCAGCGGGAACAATATTTTCAGAGAGCAAGATGCAGCACAAAAGAGAAAGGAGAAACATTATGAAAGAGTCTTCCCTGGTTTTGTTGGATGATCGCCATACGTTATGGCAAAAAAAGTGTGTTTGTGTGGGTTTGGTGTGGGGGGGAGGAGGAGGAGGACGGGGTGGGGTGGGGTGGGGTGGGTTGGGGTGGTGTTGGGTGGACACTTACACCTACTGCAAGCCAATTTCAATATCAAATTCTCACAGATCTTCCCATGAAACTCACTCTGAACATTCCTAATCATGGTACTTTCCCCCTTAACTCTATGCCAAGACCAAACTACAAACATGAGTTACGCAGATGATGGCACTGAAATACCCAGCATTGAATACATAAAGACAGAACAACCGTCGAAAGTGAAAAAAAGCAAATCGCTCCAAAGAAAAACAGAACGGGTTAAATGACATAAACCCAGAAAAATCCAAAATGCAGAGCGAAATGCTCACCGATCTGGACCTGAACATCCAAATTTTGAATCCGCCGTGAAAGTGGACGCACAGGAACAACCAATTGGAGCGACCTCAGCCGGGTTTCACTACCAAGAAACGAGCAAAAAGTAAGGGCTTTTTTCCCCTTGCAGAACGTCATTCGTCCAGTTATAATAGACAAGACACTGGATACAAATATGAACGGAAAATCCGGCAGTTATGATAGACACTACGCTAACTCAAATCCTTAACCTACAAAACGTAATAAAACTTTCTGGGAGGTGATTGTAGGCAAGAAGATGACAAGCATGAAATATAACTTGTAAATCCCTGCCTACTGTTTCCTTTATTTCTTCTTGTGCCACTAACAATGACTGGCTGAACACCACCTAGTACTACAATTCACACATGAAATGGGTGTCGGCAACCGTACTCGGCAGAATCGCTCTTCGTCGACGGCGGAACAAACGGACAAATGCGAGTACTAGAATCCTTTGCTTGAGCTTCTGCATAAGACTCCACAAGTGAGCTGGAAAGAGCAGTATCAACATCGGCAAACAGAGGAGAAAGAAGGAGAGGCCTCGGAACAACAAAGACGTAAGCAAAGCTATAGAGAGGGAAAACGAAAGGATCCTCAGGAAGAGAGAGACGCGGGCACCGCAAGCAGTACGAATGGCCGGCAGAGGAGCAACGAGTGGAAGGGACAAGGAGCAGTAGAGAAGGAGAGTGAAGATGGAGAGGAAGATGGTGATGGGGTGGGCGTCAAACGGAGAATCCGGCGTGCCCTGATACTTCATGGCAACGAAGTTGACCAGAACTGGGACGATGAAGGAGACAATGGCGTCCATGTCGTTCCATCGATCACGCGCGAAAATTGGCATTCTTGAATGTGGACAGATGAGGAAAACGGGAAGGAGAGACAGATTTGCGAGAGCAGAGCGAATACCTGAAGAATGGAGTGTGTTGACTTTTGAGATTATGTTCAGAAGAACGGTGTTTCTTGACTACTTCTGAAAGTGAGCCGTGAGAAGAACTGAAAGGCACATTTATACCGGGTACAGCCCGGATTCTCTAACGAGAAAATCCGTTCCCCGACAATAAAATAATATTAAGGTTCCGAACTTTTGCACTATTGACAGCCTGAAAATTCCATCATGATAATATTTAGTATCCACTGTCATGATAATATAAAATATCCGGATATTTTTATACGATAGTATAAAAGTGCACGATCATATAAAAGTTCCGAACCATACTTTTATTTTATTTCTGAATTCCCATCTTAAAATAGTGTATATGTACCGATTCGCGACCGCGACCACGACCACTGTCACCTCCACCAACGTCTAAAGGGTAATCAAATGCATTTTTATAAGGAAAATTTAGAAACATGGGATTGTTCCACGTTGAAGGACGTAACTTAGAAAATCTCTCAATTCTCATAATGTAGACGGGTCATATGGTTTTTTGTTTTGGTTGCCACCAATAACAATCAGTCTCTTTTTTTTTCCAATCTTCTACTTCAATTTGTGAATTTGCAAATTTAACAGGGAAGAACGTGATTACCTCAAGTTAAGTCATCGTGGCCTCGAGTCGTACAACTTTCTATTCCTATAATTTTTGCCTCCGACTCTGGTTCGCAAGGATCTTCATGGCATTGGAGCGCTCGTGATGAGAGCTTCCCTTCTAGCCCAACATTAATAGGCAAATTTGTGAATTCGTGGATCCTGAGTTTTTGGCCGATATCGGGGCTTAAGACCCAATTTTATGAACTGAATATTGTTTTAAAGACTTAATTCTTGAAAATTTGTGATTTGCCAGTATTTAGAGACATGGAAAGCTACGTTTGATTCCGAGTTGATGATCCGGGGCAGTTGTTAAGGTAAAGCTCGTTGAATATTTAAACATAATCTGGTTTTTAATCTTTAATTGTAGCCAACATTGTACTTTTGCTTTTGCAATAGAACCAGTTTGATCCATGAACTTTCGGTCGGCACATGATTCGGCTCTTCAAGCCGCAATCACGCGAGAGCGAGATACATCCGTCCATGTTGTTATACACGTCACTATCCACATAATCCAACATTTGAAAACAATTAAGGGACAAAAAAGGTAAATATTCTTAGAAATTTTAGAAGGGGAAAAAAAAAAAAACACAGAAGGGTAAAGTAAGAGAGAGAAGGGCGACGCTGTGCCTCCCCTTGCCGGCGACCCTTACTGGGATTTCTTTGGAGTTTGTCCCATAGTTAAACTGTTCATAAACGCGGCCGCACTTGGCTCTTTTCTGTGAAAGCTTATTAAGTAATTGTAGCACAACGCATTGTTGAGGTTAAACCTCAATCGATGGCGTCATCCACCGTGATTTTAGGCGGCCTTCGACGTCCTTCATCGCCAACGAGGTGGCTTTGACACCATTCTATTCATCTCGCTAAAGCATCGTCAGCATCGTCACTTGTGTCGAATCTTCGATTTGAGTTCCTGCTATGATGCCTCACCAAAAGCAAGGCCGCCACCACTGGTGAGGGCACTTGCCTCCGCCCCTATCCTTCTAATTTATGCTTTATTTTTTTAATTATTATCGCTTTTATGTTTGTTATTTTTTTTAAAACTTCGTTTTTTTCCTTTTATTTTTTCTGATGTGGCGATGATGTGCATAGCCACATTAGCAAACAGAGGTCCCATGGCCAGATCGGATTGCCACGCAAAATGCCAATCTGATCAAATTAGCTAGAAGGACTAAAATTCAATATCAAAGAAGAGTAAAAATACTAATCATGACACTGTCCCAGATTTTGACAAGGAAAGAAAATTACTTTTGACCCTTTTTAAGCCACAATAAACGGACGATGTTGTTATAACAGGACGAAGGAATCACTTGTTTCTTATGATTCTGGGCATTCAAATCCTCAAAACTTCGCTAGCGAAGAGACAACCTTTCCAAGCAATACAGACAAGGGACGACGGACCTTTTTCAAATTACATTTTTTACTGTCAAATTTATTTTTTTTATTATTTGAACCATATTTCTTGCATTATGTGCCCAAAAAGGAAATTCGTAGCGAGGGTCATTTTTGTCCCAGGACTGAAAAGTTAATCTTGTTTTAGACAATCGAAACGATTTACTATTTGGTCTCTAATGCAAAGTTGGATTTTGTCAACATTTAAAATGTTCTTTTTTGTCGAAACATTTAAAATGTGGGAGTGAGGCATTTTTTTCTTTTTTGTGAGTTATGATGTGGTGGACTAATCTCATCAAGTACATACAAGTTTAGATGAGGCCATCCCATGGGTAATTCGAATCAATCTTGTAAACCAATCTCACCTTATGCACGCATCAAACGAAACATTAATATGTTTTTTATCCATCAGTATTGCACATTGAAAATTGACACATGGAAAGTGGATGACATAGCTCTCACAGTCGGTGGCTGCTTAGTCGCATTCGAGAGTCCAAATCTCTCTGTACTGTACTGCTTTTCTTAAAAAAGAAAATAAGGAGATCGATTTAAGCTCCTTCCCTTCCACTGCATAGCTGCCCTAGCAAGTACTATGAGCCCTCTGTCCCACGCACCTAAGCAGATCGTGTGTGGTTCACCGGATCCACCAAAAACTCTCATTTGTTCAAGCGAAGCATAGTGCACTTTAGGCGCTGAGTGAGAAAGGTCTGAAAGCTTCTTTTGTTTACTACATAAGCAATAATAACATCTACTATTTGCGAAGCACGGTATTAGAATTACCCCATCAGGGGCAGTATGTTATTTGCCAACTGATGAGCTGTTTGAACAATTGAAGTACGATAATCGCCGGTGGGTATCAGAGCATTTCAAGATGCCAAAATCTGTTTTGAAGGGGTACTAAGAACGCAGGAAAGACTAATACTTGTAGGCAAAATCTATTTCTTCAAAATCTCAAAGAGCACTAACCTGTCTCATAGATTAAAAAGCAAAAAACAGTACGTTTACCAATTCAGGATATGAAACAACCATTAATATATAGCTGAAAATGCAGGGGGCCTACGATACTTATGTATTTGTCGCCCTGGTGTAGATCTGCTGGCTTGCATGAGCAGAGACCATCCTGATCAAACCTCTAGCCATGAGTTCTCTTATTGCCTTCCGAGCAAGTGATCCATTAATCTGCACAAGAAAAATTTTATAAATAATGAAGAGATGACTAATCACTAGAAAGAGGAGCTCAGCCAGCAAGATCCTCTCATTAATGAGAACATGCATATATTAGTTATAGCATATTTAAGTATAAAATTTGTTCTATTGAAAACACTGGTCATGAAAAACCCATAAGCACAAAAGCAACAGAACCAAAAGACCACCCGTAAAGTCAAGGCACGGAAGTTTAACTGTCGTCATCTTAACTTGATCGCACACAGCCATTTATTTATAAATGCAGCAAAGCATAGTTCCCTGAAAGTCTTCGGTTATAACTCACTAAAGTTCAAAGTAAAGGATTGCAAACACTAACCACTGAGAGAAAATGACAGCTTAGAGGATCCAGAAGACACTGGTCCATAGTACAAATCTCAGAAAGTGAAATTCATTCTCAAAAGGGCTGACATATCAGCATACATATGTCCCTCCACCAAAAGATTTGCTGGTGAAGAATGCGTTCTTTAAAGGCCAAGAAAAATTGTTATTCATTCCAAACAGGAAGTGAGCCGATGGAAAGTTTCTAAGTTACATCATCATTTGCTGATGGCAACAAACTCCCGACACTCAGATCCTCCTAACTTGACAGAATTAAAGAAGCCGTGCCAATTAACTTTACTGGATGATAAGTCTACTTGAAAACTCCAACATATAACAAACTAATAAGTTGAGGCACTTCTGAGAATTAACAGAGCAAGATCCTGCTGAAAACATCCTATCAGTTACATAGACACTCTTAACCTGACTGTATCAATAAAAGGTTCCATCAAAACATGTCCAGAAAGGTTCAAGTGTGAACATAGCAATTACCATCTCAGTAAATAAGAAACAACTAGACTGATCGATCTTGTAAGCACAAAAGGGGAAAAAGGGAAATGACCAAACCAAGACAGAGACAATTATCAATAACAAGTAGATTAACACAAAGGCATACCCTTAGGCGATCAGAGAGGATGGACGGGGTGATGAGCTTATACTTGGGTGCCTCGGAAAGAAGCTTGTCATAAGTTGCCTGGTCAAACAGCACCATGTTGTTCACCTTCTCCTTCTGCTTTCCCTTGCTCCATTTCTGCTCACCATCACACAATCTAATCCATCACAACCCAACTAAACCGACGTAAACAAGGAATAATAGCAGCACCAACACGTAAGACCTGTGTCTTCTCATCTCATTCTTGCCTAAAATTGCAGACACCAATCGCTGAAATACTCCAGTACAAACAATCAGTACCTAGCAACAACTCTTCGATAGCTCAACTTAAGACCCCTAGCTCATTAGCCGCTCCCCTAGAACCTAGTAAAACGTACATGTAGTGGGTAAAATTTGAAAACTCTGCAAGGCCATCGTAGCCGAACATGAAAGATCTGCCATCTTCACTTCATTTCGTGTAACGTCATTGAAAAACATCCCGAATAACTACAAAAGGAACCACAATTGTACCAAGACTTTCAACAGGTCAACATGAGAGAGAGAGTTGCACCTTCTTCTTCTGCTTTCCACCACCAGACTTCGCAGGCTTGGACGAGGGAGGCGGGGCTTTGTCCTTCTTCGGAGCCTACGAGTCACGATCCACGAAAAATTGAACGTCAAAGAGAGAGAGAAACGCCGCGAAGAATACTGATAGACTCGGTCCGATGATGATTTTGCTCGAAGGCTGCAGATTACAAGGAGACTTACCATGGGATCGAGCGACTCGCTTCGCGATCGGAAATATGGAGGCAGTGACAGCACGAGAGAGAGAGAGAGAGAGAGGGGATGGGGATGGGGATGGGGATGGGATTTGCTCGAAATTGGGATTAGGGTTTTGCGTTCAGGTCACAGTTGAACCGCCGTCGTTTTGGGCCGCGCTGCCCGTGCGGTCACCAAGCCCTGTGGTAAACGTCGTCGTTTGGCGTTCGATTTTTCCTTTCAGGCCGCGTACTATGTTGGTCATAAATTAAGCACGAGGCTCTCACACCCTAATATTAATGGAGGAATAATTCTTGAATGCATTCATATGTTCTAAAATTTGGAGGAAACTAGAAAAGCGGTCTACATGCCATTGCGCATATTCAATTTTTGGTCCTTGTATTTTATCTCGTGAAAGATTGATCCCAAAACTAATTTCCAATCACGATTTCCAGAGAAATTTCATGATTACATCCAAATATCCCTAGAAAATTGTTGACTAAGCATAGATAAAAACACACGACGCGAACATGCAATAAACAAATCGATAACTAAGGATATATCAGAAAATGGTCCGTGCACACACCTGTTCGATTTTGATCATGTACTTCAATCCAAAAAAGAAAAAAAATTGGTTGGTATTGATTATGCGGTCCTCACTCTGGACAATCCCCATTTATTTATTTTTTCATCCAAATGCAAACAAAAAATGTTGATTAAATGCCAATAGTTAACACGGGACATTAACATGTTATGATAGTTATGAATGTCCATGACTTGTAGTGATTCTCTATAAAGGGTATTAAATGCATGCATTTCGATGGATATACATAATTTACATTGAAATCAAAATAAAAACTTACTGAGGGACCAAATATGTCATAGAACAAAGTATGAGGGGCCAAAACTGTACTTGAACAATAGTACAAGGCCCATTTTTATAGTTTCTCCTTAGATACTTTTATTTTCTTATTCCATGTGAGGGTCCTGAGTAAGGGTGATTGGTTTCGGGGTGGGTGGATGGTTCCCACCCTAGAACTGAGAACCGTCTGCTAGGGATTAGTTCCGCAAAATGCGAACTATGAACCACCCGCTCGTTCTATGAATCCATCCAAGAATCGGACCACTAGTCTAGTTCGGTTCTCGGTTGGATCCCGCTTACGATCTTACCGAACATCAACATCCATTACAATAGAAAAGGAAAACCAGTTTTGGAGAAATTGGCCCCGCATTGAACCTTGCCTCCTTGATGGGAAGGTTCAACGTAAAGTTCCAAATGGAAGAACGGTGAACTGTATCAAGCTTACACTTTGGACACTTGAAAGTTTTTTACTGGAATAACAAGTTTTCAGTTAGAATGAAAAGATCGAAGGTCATAGCGGGATCGTGTTCTACTGATATTCCATGTTCACTGAGCCCACATTGCTTAAGTGCATACAACAATATGAAAGAACAATTGAAAGTCCATTAAATTGAAACAACGGATATAAACTAACTTCTCAAGCTTTGAATCTAGAACCAAGTCTACAAAGTACAAAGGACCGGTCCGATTGGATCGGTTGGATAGTTCCCACCCGAAACCCAAAACCGAATCGGCACTCGTCGGTTCTAGAAAATTGAAACTAGGAACCAGACCGTTACTCGCTAATTTCATCCAAAATCAACCAATTGGGTACAATCCGGTCCGGTTTGGATGAATCATGATTTTTTTGCTTACCACTAGTCCCGAGTTCCTGCTGATGCCTAGTCTGCATTTTCTATCGAAATTTGGACAAAAGTGTTCTAGAAATTGTGACCTAATATTAGTTCAAGGACCAAGATTGTATTGGATGTCTAGTATAATGCGATGATTTTTTTTTGGTGAAAATAATGCAATGACTTTTGTGCATGAGTATTTCAACATCCAACGTATTTTGATAAATAATTTAGATTCCATCTATTTCGCAAAAAATAAATTATTTAGAAGATATTTTCCTAAGGATAATTGTCTTGTATCACTTACAAAAATAAATGAACAAAAAATGTCAAAATATTTTATGAAAATAATAAGACATAAATTGTCGTCAATGACGATATTGACTGATTATTTCAAACAATGCAAGCGATCATTTTTAGAAAAAAAATATTTTTCAAAATATTTGTTTTCCACGAAACAAACGGAGATCCTAATATGTCTAGCATTACTCAATAGCTTAACTTATAGCGGCCATCATTTTCATGTGAGTCCCATCAAAATTAACGGATTGCATGCACACAACACAACAAAGGAGATGATTTGGAGTCAATGCCTCAGTTGGACCTCATGTTTCAAAATGATGATTTTGAGTCCATGCCTCTAATTTGCATCCTCTTACGAATTTATTTAGTTGGTCATTACCTCAAAGTTAAGTAATCCCCCCATCTAAACCTCTCTCAAGTAGAGCTATCTGTAATAATTCTCTCGTTTCCATCCCTAGGAGCTTGAGCATTGATTGAAATATGCCGGCTAACCCTTTGCTAGTTGCACTTGGACTAGCCATAAAAGACTGTCGGTGTTGTGGGTGGGGGTGGTGGGGTTGATTTGTTGGGTGGGACATGAACTTATATTTGTCTTACTTGCGAAACTCATCGGCTTCCAAGGAGGAACATGCATAGTGCTACATTTTGAGAAAAAAAATTAAGAGATTTTTTTTTAAAATATCGACATATTTATAAATATTACATTTATTTAGTAATATCTAAAGTAACAAGGGGTTCTCAATTGTACTGGTTCTCAACTCAGAGGTATCAGCTTCCTTGGTCTGGCGTCAAATCTCAATCAAAGAAATAACGAGTATAGAAACATCTACTAAAGCCCCCAATGGAGTTTTGCGAAATGAACTTTCTTTTGACAGTTTTGGATGCCGTGGGGGTATATCATTGATTTTTTGTTCGAGTTCTGCAAAATCTGTCTAAAATTTTACCTTTTTTTTATTTTTAACCTAAAAAGAAACTAATAAAAGAATAATGCAATTTTAGGGCTCAAATCAATTTCCGTGAAATTTTAGAACTTCAAGTGCCCTTATCCCTCACTATTAAGCAAAGTTATGTTCTAGTTGGTAACATATTTTGTTTAACCAGATGTGTCATGAAACAGATAGCTAATTAGTTTAAATGTAGAATTCAATTCATGGTCCATGCCCCCGAGATCCTACCCAGCGTGTAGCCGGAGGGATTTAACGAGGGATGCAACGTTAGCACAGATCTTCAAGTATTTAAACAAAAACAAAAAACAGAATGAGTAATTCAGATACAATCAGTTTGGTATACGTGCAGTAACTCAAGAGTTTCTAGATCTGCTAAAAACAATCTCAGGAAGACCATACAACTTCAAAGGTTTATCTGTCAGTCAGGGAGCAAGAGCTATGCATCCACAGACCAAATTTCACGAGATAGCAACATAAATGAACATCCTAAATCACTTAGAACCACCATGAATCTTGGGGAACTAAAGGAATCTCACTTCCTAAATTGCCAAGCATTTAGGTGTATGACAGAAACATGTAATCTTCGAAGACCTGAAAGAAAATTAGGAAAGAAAAAGAAACTGTCTCAAGGAACAATTTCTGGATACAATCTAACAAAGTCTCAAAAACACAACCGCCGTCAGGCTCAGGTATAACGATTGATACTGAAACAGCAGAAGCATCTTATCCATATTCTGAACAACTTCTGACTGCCTAGAGTCTCAACTACCACACTACTATTATATGACTAACACTAGTTGATTAGCTGTGTGACAAGACTGGACTCCCTTTAATATCAACTCCTAAACTAAAGAAAGTAGGAACACCACGAGACATTAATACAAAAACATTCTACTGTAATTGACAGTGCCTTCTTCAGTATCACTGGAAACGGTTGCAATCCCCAAATGTTTCCTAAAACAAATGTACTGTTCAGGACATGGTGCTAAAATTGTCTAGCATTAGTATTCACCTAACTAAAAAAATAAAGCTAACAATGTTAGAGGTAATGCAGGAAATGAAGGAATTCTTACCTACCTCCTGTATATAAAATTGACAAGGAAGTCCATGAATCCACCATATCACCAAATCTTTAACTCTAGACTGCCATTTTCATTTCTAGTTTATCATGAGGGTCATATCCGATTAGTTTGAAATCAGCTGCTAAGAAAGAGTCTATATCCTTCCTCTCTGGGTTTATCTTTAAAATCTGTACATGTGGACAAGAATGTTAGTGAGTACAGCAGAAGCTAAGTTGGGTCAGAGCAAGGAAATGAACGCAAAGCAAAGTCACCATCCTGCACTTTTACTGCAGATTACTCACTGGAAAGGGCTTGGGTGCTTTCTGAAGTTGTTCCTCCAGAGGTCTAACATGGGTACGATAAACATGAGCATCCCCGATAACATGGACAAAATCACCAGGAGAAAGATCTGCAGAAGGAAACACAAAATAAGTACTAGTTCCCATTCTTATATTCTCCTATCACCGAGAAAGAATACTTTTCACCATTAGGATACGCTAGCAATCATCTAGCAACCACTAGTGTAAACTATTATAGCCGTAATTATAATAGTGCAACTTCCACAGAAGCATAATTCCTTTCAAACCAGTACCGTATAAGAAGCATTGGAAAGGCATATGTGAGTCACTTTTCCCCCACAGCAGCAGTTACAGCATTCCAAAACTCCGTTTGATTAATATTGGTCAATAAACATTACAGATGACACAAAATCACATCCCACCTATATTGGGACATTTGTTCTAAAGCATGTATACATACCACAAACATGAGCAATCATGCATGTAAGGAGAGCATAAGAAGCAATGTTGAATGGCACTCCCAATCCCATGTCAGCAGAGCGCTGATACATTTGACATGACAATTCCCCATTTGCAACATAGAACTACAGAGGTAAAAATTAGGTTAATGAAACAAAGAAAGAAGTAATAATAAATAAAAAAAACAGAGAATTCAGGAAAATAAAGCCAAACATATCTAACCTGCGCAAACATGTGGCAAGGTGGAAGTGCCATCAATTTTAAATCAGAAGGATTCCAAGCAGAGAGTATAATTCGACGATCATCAGGATTATTCTTGATCTTGTAAATAACATCCAACAGCTGATCAAATCCTTGGCCGGTATAGTCAGCATGCATATTACTATACCTGTGACGTATGGCATATATAATGTCATCAAACAAATATTGCAGCAACAAATAAAAAGTAAGCACATTATATGAAACAAACCAACCTAGCACCAAAATGCCGCCATTGAAAGCCATAAACTGGTCCCAAGTCACCTTCTTCTCGATCTTTCAGACCAAGCCTAAATAGACAGGACAAATGTCATCAAGGTAAAGGAAAAAAAATAACCATACGTATTCATTCTCATTAATCAGATGCAAACCCATCAAGGTAGTCTCTAGATGCATTGCCATCCCATATATGAATGCCTTTTTCCTGAAGAACCTGGTGGGAAAAGGATATTCCCAAGTTAGTCTTACCATGTCATCCCAACATTAGACAGTCAAAAGAGTGTTTCTAAAGGCAAAAGCACAAAACCAGAATACCTTCCAAGGGATTCATGCGCAGGAAACCAATTACATGTCACAATTAAGAGCAAAGGTAATTAAGCCCATATTGGAGTTATCAAATCAATCTACTTTTCAGAGAAGTGTCACTTTAGATCCCTGAATTGCCACTTCAGCAACCGTTTGGTATTCACTTCAAGTGCCAACTCATATTCATGGAATCATCTTTACATTAAAGAAAAACATCGAGGGCCCATTTATTATAAGGAAGAGCAATCAATATGCTTGTTAATGCATCATTGCCTCTCAAAATAGATATTTCACATTCTCAACCTTGTCCTTGCTTCTTAGGTGATATTTTTTTAATTTTCAATTTTTGGTCTTGTTAGTTGTTAGCACTACTCTCACTTTTGCCTTCTGCAAGGATCAAACACCTGCTCCCTCACTCGCACGTTCCCCACCCCCCACCCCCAAACACACACGCATCCCCAAAATCATCTTGCCACCAGGCAAATATTATCAATTTTTCTAGTCAGCTAGGCTAAGATTCCGATAGGTTGCCTTCATGTCCGACTTTTGGAGCAGACATGCTTGCTTCAAATCTAATCTAAGTGCAAGATGCACACTTGATAAGCATGGTTTCAAATAGATATCTTTCTGGAGCACAGATGGCATATGTCTTGACTGAATTGAAAAAGACCAAACAGTGTAATGGTAGCAGATGTATAGATGGTCGCATTTAATGATTTTACTGGCAATTCACACCAAAACTAAGCCGGACACTTCTACAGAATTTGATGGAAAACTTATTCACCAGAAAAAGGTTGAAAACGCTCATTATATAGAAATGTTTCACAATTTCCCTAGCAATTTAAGAGTACTCTGCTAGCACTGAAGAACAAGTAGAATATCGAAAAAACATAGCAAAATAAGTAATAGGATGAGATTATTTAACGGTCAGCCTACACAGCGCTTTCAATTGATTAATAAGGGTAGATAAGGATATACTAGCACTGCAGTCATAGTTATTGGACCCTGTTCTTGAAATATAAAGGCTTAAAATGTAATTTCTTATTTCTCAAAGTGGAAGCGCAAAGACTAGTTTAGTACTCAGAGATACTGTCTTGCAATTAACTTTTGCATTCCATTAAGATGACTGATGGACTACGGCAATGACTAGTTACAGTTTATAGAAAAGCTACAGTTCATTTACTTATAGCTTGTATGGAGTTCAAAACTGTGGATGAATGAACAGTTGTATTCCAAAAATGCAAGCTCTACCCAAAAAAAAAAAAAAAGGAATTTTGTTCATTACCTTGGCATTTGTAGAACCACTTATGAACCACAAAAGCTCTTCAACAACTCCGCGCCAAAATACTTTCTAAGAACCAATCAGTAATAACATCTCAGTCACTAGAGTTTTAGAATGAAAACTTTCCACTTGTGAATGATTTTACAAGAAGAATATAATTAAGAGATAGAAAAGTTTGGAGCAGCACACCTTAGTTGTCAAAAGAGGGAAGTTTTTGCGCAGATTGAACCGCATCTGCAAAAAAGAGAATAAACAGAGTGATCCTAGTTGATAGAAAAGATGGGCTGGATAGAATTTAACAGCTGACAAGATATGGCTTACAAAACACACCTGGCATCCAAACATTGATATGGTACCAGTTCCAGTCCTGTCATCCTTTGGAGTGCCATTTAACAGTATATCTTCGACTAATCTCAAATACAGGTACTCTTCATGTCTCTCAAAAATCATCTTGGGCAGAACAGCAAAAGTCTTCACCTCAAACTTCACAGAATCCGTCTTACCGTTGAAGATCAGACCATTTGTCTGAGGCAGAGACTCCAGTGCAGAACATCTTACACGGACATAAGTAGTAAAAGAGTATCGGATATTGTTTTCAACAACGGGAAAGGACGAGTACCATGGGTGAAAGACAGTTGTATCAACCATGGGCATAAAAGTGTCACATTCAACTGGTGTCTCAATTTCAGTTATGTGGATGGCATCACATGCAGGAGCATTGAGAGCTTCCCTGCACCAGAAGAGAAAAATTACTAAGGGGGAAAGAGAAAAACCCATAAGCAATTGTAGCTATGAGTAAATGTTACAATACCTAAATATCTGGCCACCGCCAATGACAAAAACTTTCTCAATTGATAAACAGTAAGGAGATGAAGCCAATAAATCCAAGGCAGAACACATGCTTCCACATATGATGACATTCTCTGCAGTTGCAATATCAAAGCTCCCAGAACGAGTGAGAACAACATTGAGGCGGCCAGGTAGAGGCCTATGCTCAGGAGGAATACTTTCCCATGTTTTTCTACCCATGATGACCGCATTCTTTTTCCCAGGATCAACTGTCGTAAGAGTAACGCTCTTAAAATATTTGAGATCAGAGGGCAACCTCCAGGGAAGTTTTCCATCCTTGCCTATACCCATATCTCGAGTTGCAGCCACAATAACCTGGTAAGTCCTTTGTGGATCAGGTGGAGTCCCATTGGAGTTGCCATTGGGAAGGGCCACTGAGAATTCACCAGCCATTACAAAACTCAAAGGCTGAAAACTACCAAAAGACAGCGGCTTGAAACAAAGGCTGTGCAACCACCTTCTGTGGAAGTGCGGCAGAACCTGAAAATCGATCAGAAAGAAGATAGATCCCAAAACATTAGTAGTACAGCTATATACAACACCAGTGAAGGAGTCATATCTTTTCTCAAAAGCACAGTTGAAAGCCTGAAATGCGGAAAAGTATCGTGGTAACACAAGCACCCCAGAAATCCGTGACACTAAAAGCTGAAAAATATGCCCACAGCCCAACAAACACAGAAAGGCTCCTAGCTAAGCCAGATTTATTCCACACCGGTAGCACTTAACTCCACATAATGGCAAATTCAAAGTCCTAGTACCTCTCTTTTCGCATCACATTAAAGCAGTATGTGAAGCATAAGATTCATGTTTCAACTTTCAGGCAAAAGTATCTGAATTTAACACTTCCAAATTCCGCAAATCCCATTAACAAGAATAAAATTTTTAGAGAGCAGAATGCAGCACAAAAGAGAAAGGAGAAACATAATAAAAGAGAGTTTTCTCCAATTCTTTCGGATAATCACAATCCATTATTGCTCAAAGCAAGTAGGGGATACTTAATCCCTACTGCAAGCCCACTTCAACATTTTAGGAATTCCCAAATGAATCGAGAAATTCTCACTGATATTCCCATGAAACTCGCTGTGAGTATTCCAAGTCATTGTACTTTCTCCCTCTAACTCTATGCCCGGACCAAACATAAAAAATGATTTACACAAACAGTCCTACTCGAAAACCCAGCATTTAGACACGCGGTTAAGACAGAACAACAGTCGAAAGTGAAATCAAAGCAAATCACTCCCAAGAAAAGCAAAACTCACTGACTAAGATAAACCAAGAAAAATCCAAAAAGCAAAGCGAAATGCTCACCGATCTGGACGCGAACGGAGAAATTTTTAACCGCAGCAAAACTAAAACGCGCAAAGTGGTCGCGACCTCAATCGGGTATCACTACCAAGAAACGAGCAAAACAGTTAGGGCTTTCTTCCCTTTCAGAGCGCCAGTCGTTGGGTAAAAATAGGCAAGACACTTGATACAAATAAGAAAGACAGGAAAACCCAGCAGTGAAAAGAGGGGACTGTGAACGACAGCGTTGAACTCACACCTCTCTCGTATCCCCTCACCGCCGAGCAAATTCAAGAAAGTCGAAGCAGCAAACTTCGATCGAATCAATTCGCCAAAAAAAAAAAAAAATTTCACTACAAAAGGGTTCACAAAATGGGTCGCGGACCGTCCGAAGTGGGGTTCTCCCGGCGGATCCGAAGAAGAAGAGGCGAATCGAAACCCCACTCTGTGCAGGAAAGAAGGAAGAGGAAGAGAACCCCACGTTTCGAAAAGATGTTAAAGAAGAATCGTCAATTGCGTCAATATCCGATGAATGTGTGTGGGAGAAGCAACAACAGCAACGCTTTAATGGAGGAAGAGAGAGAGCGCGCAAAAACCTGCGGATGAAACCGCTTTCTCGCTCGCGGAATTCTCTCTCAGGGTCTCCGTCACTTCAGAGGGTCGCGGTCATCGTCTTCAAAAGAGGCAAAGAGGGGAGAGAGAGAGAGACATCGAGAAGGAATTCCAAAAGCAGGGTGGACTGGAGCTGGACGCGGAGTGCCGCCAAAGCGAGAGCGAGCGCAAATTGTTTATTTTATCCGTCGGTTCTGGAAACTTCAATTTCATCCATTTTGCGCGCTACGTTGGTACAAGGAGCCAAAAGTCTCATCGAAGAAAAGGAAAATCTACCAAACTCGTCCTCGTACTATTGTCTGAATTCAATTTTGACCCGTGTATTGTGTTTCGTGCATGTTTAGTCCCCCGACCTATTCCCTGCGGGAATATAAGGACATAGCGAACCGACAAGCGGATCGCTCAAATTAAGGGTGTGCATGGTCCGGGCCGGTCCGGTCCCGACATGGAACCGGGGACCGGATCGTAGTCCCGGTCCCCATATTTTCGAGACCAAGGACCGGACCGAGACCGGCGGTCCCGGTCCCGGGCACGTCCCGTCCGGTCCGGTCTCGGTCCCGGCCCAGTAGGACCGCTAACTATTGAAAATCTAGTCAACTTAATAAACTATGCCATGGTAAAAACATAGCGACTCACTATGACTTTTATGATCGACGAACTTGACCAAAATATTCGAATTCAATATCAAATTCAGCCATTACATGATAAAAACATCACTAACTGCACTCAAAAAAGCATGCAGAGAGAAAAGATGACCAAAAACATGATGAAAAATAAGACTAAAAAGAGAGTCTTGAGGAGGAGAGTGCGAACGTGCAAGGTTGGGAAAAAAATGGATAGTGAACTTTTATTATTCTGTTTTGTTTTCAATTTTTTTTTTGTAATTGTATATATTTATATATAAATAATTATATATTATTGGCGGTCCAGTCCGGGCCGGACCAATGCGGTCCCAATACAAGAAACCCGAGTACCGGACCGCCCGATCACCGATCCCATTTATTGGGACCGGGGACCGGACCATCCACCTCAAGGACCGGACCAACCCGGCCGGTCCGGGCCGGTCCCGGGTTGGTCCGGGCCGGTCCAGTCCAGTTTGCACACCCCTAGCTCAAATGTGCGAGCTTTTGAAAGATTATACTATTAGTCCTCGTACTTTGAAGAACGTTCACTTTCAGTCATTGGGCATTTAGTCACAAATGTTTCTAACAATAACTTAATTTGTTTAGTCACATCTCTGTAGGAAATCTCATGAAGATGGCAATTAAGACCAACTAATAATTGGCGATCCCATTGTTCACATACGTGCACAATCTAATTTGACAGCCATATCAAAATTAGTCTCATTATATACGATGATGGTGCATTCATTTGAAGTATACGGTCCTGTTTGGTTCAGCATTTGACCAAAGGACTTTGAGAAAATGCAAATACTTTTGGGCCAAAGGCTTTTTTCAAAATGTAAGTACTGTTTGGTAAAATGTATTTTAAAAACACATTTAGAAAGCAACTTTGACGTAAATGTTGTTTGATGAAAAATGAACTTTGTAAAGTATTTTTACTTCTTGAAAAAAAAGGGGCAGCGAGCGGTCAGAAGTGACCAGCGGCGGAGGGCGGGCGGCAGTTGTCGACGGGAGGGTGGATGGGGTCGACCGGCCGGCGGTGAGCCTACCCGGGCCACGACGGAAGGCAAGCGGCGATGGGCGAGTGACGGCGAGCGGCAGGTGGCAGCGAGCTAGTGGCTAGGCAATGGCAAAAGGCAAGCGGCGATGAGCGACGTGGGTCCGCGGGAGCCACTGCCGCCGGTAGGGGACAGCCAAGCGGCAGACTGCAGTGGCCGGTGGCCGAGTAGCGGCGGTGGGTGGCGAGCGGTGTCGACAACGGGCGGCGAGCGGGTGGTGGCAAGCGAAGGTGACAAAGTTTAAAAAAAAAAAAAATTAGTTGCATTTTGTAAAAGTCCTTTAGCCCAAAGTTTGGGCTAAATGACTTTGAAGAACATTTAAGATGTAATTGTATCTTCTCAAAGTGAGTAAAAAAATGAATTAAACACCATTAGTATTTGGCTAAAGGATTTTAGAGCCCAAATGCTTATTTCTAATCTTGAACCAAACGGGGCCTACATCTATATAGAACTACCGAGGACTATTTGCAAAAAAAAAAAAAAGTGGCTAATTTATAGGCAAAGTCTTTCTGACGGTTTATAGGGCAAATTGAATCATAGGATTGCCAACAAGATCGCATCGTATTGATTGCGTGAAGGCTTGTGGACGTTATGGGGAGGCTATTAGTAATAAGTATCGTTATTACTAAAAGAGCCACGCACTCCTTCTTTAGCTAAACATTCCTCAGCATAATGTTTTAACAATTTTGCCCTTAATGGGTCCCACTTTTAACATCCCTCTGTCACTGTTCTAAGAAAGTGTTCTTTTGATTTTTTTTGTTGTGTCCCTTTTTGTATTGATTTCCCATTTTTCCCTCGGAAAATCCAACATAAACTATCCTTAATCTTCTTCCTTCTCTTCTTTCTCTCAAGAGACAAAGAAACAGAGAATCGAAAGGGTCGTGTCCTTGTGCTCACCTATCATAATCAGGGCCATATCCACTTGCCACCGGGACGTCGACAAAGCCCTCCTCCCTGATCACCTCTATCTCCGCGGCTACCGATCTGCCTTGATCAACCTCGGCGTAATTCAGAGTCTTTGCAAGGAAATTTTGGCACATTGGCAGATAGATTTTTTCGACAACTAGATGGGGGAGAAGGCAAGGAAATTGATTCTCAGGCTCCGGGAGGTAATCAAATGCCAAAGAGGATTTGCTAGTGAGCAGAGCTGCTTTTGCGAATGTCGTTGATTCCTTGTGCGGAGACCCTTTTTTTTTGGTTTTTTTTGTTTTATCAAGTGTTTCAAATTGCGGAGAGTATGCCTCAAGGCCGCCGCCCTTAGCTGCCCCGTCACCCTTCCCGACTCCTCTTCCTCATCGGCACGAACTCCTCCACCTTCGCCGGGCTCATCAAATGCAGAGTCCAAAACCACCTCATGCCCCGCCAATATGCGCTACTCCCCGCGAACATGATCCCCTTGTTTCCATAAGACATGTGGCACAGACCCTTCCCTCAGGCAGCTCGAGAAGGTGCTATCGTTGGTCACGAAGAGCAGTTCAGCTGCCTCCGCCTACACATGCCCGGAAGTCTCCATTTCTCTACCTCTCTATTGCTCTGAGGGGCTACATGAGGAACGAATAGCAGGAAGATGACAAGGAAAGTGAAGGTGCGACCCATGGGAAAAGAAAAAGGAAATTAATAAAAAAGGGACACGACCAGAAAAAATGGAACAACACTTTCTTAGTATATTGGCGGAAGAGGACTGATAAAAAAGAGGGATCCACAAAGGGCAATATAATAAGTTTTTTTGTGTTGAGGATTTGTTTTAGTCAAAGAGGGAATATAAAAAGCGTAATCCTTACTAAAAAAAACCACCCATAAACATTACACATATATATTATGTATATGTAATTCCTCATTTAAATCTCATTAAGAATCAAATATGAAAAATCGTACTCAAGAGCCTTATCATTCAATGGTACAGGGACCAATATTTTTGCCAAAACAAAACATAGAGACTAAATTTGAACATTCATGAAAGTACGAGGACAAAAAGTGTAATTTTACGAGCTTGTCAACGTAGGAGCCACATCTCAATTTGTTAGAGCTCATGCAGCACATTCCATACACGTTTGAACCAAAAATGACTTTTGTCTCTAGTTGCCACCAGAAATAAGTTGGGGGATTAATTGTGCGCAAAATATACTACAAGGTCTAAAGCTCAGTTGAGGGAATTATGCGAGGACGGATTTTACAATTTTCCCTAAAATGAACAAGCCCTTGACATAAGCGCTATGCATGCGCACGATTGCCTTTTATGTCGCTGGCACGTGTGTGATTGCCTTGTTTGTCTTTTCATTATTCTTCTTTTAAGCTCCGTTTGTTTTGCGGAACATAAATGATTCTAAAAATATTTTTATAAAAATGACCGTGTCTATCGCTTGAAATAATTAGTTGATGAAAAGCATTTTCACACACTAATGTCCCTATGAAGCTGGAAGCAATTTAATCGACGTGATCCTAAGGACTAATCCTGAAACTGATTCTTTCATGGGATATCTAACTGACTAAAAATACAAGTCTGAAAATATTACCATCTGGTGACTACTAGCGCATTAGCATGCTCTGCTTGCATTTATGATGGTTAGAGGTGACAAATAAACTCAAGTTTAGAGGCGAGAACTCGCTCCGACCTACACAATGGTATTTCCATTAATGTTATTAACATAAAAAGGAAACTCCTGTGTGTTCGCGTTATAGATAATCTTTGACAGACTGAAGGATAGATGGCTCAGATTAGCCAATTAAAAGTGCTAGTTTAGTATAGATCCACTATGCTTGATAAACAGCATAAATAACTTGTAAACGCAAGACAACGATAATTAATGCAGAGTTATGGGACAAACCAACTGTATCAGGTGCTCGGAGGACCATATAGAGTATGCACACCCACAAAAATGCAAAAGGACAGTTGAAGAGATGAAAGCTCATTGAGAGATACTAATCTAAGAGTCCTACAGGAATTTTCATTGCCTACAAGTGGTATTTGCATTAACTAGTCTAACAGTTCATAACAGTTTCAAATTTGGATCAGCAGGCAATAGAAGTGAGGTAGGAGAATGTATCAAAAGAAACATAAATCAATGGATGACAACTGCATTGACAAATTGCCAACTATTCTAAAAAGTTTAAGCTATTAAATAAATGTGTGGTTTAATATTTTAATATTATAACACCCTCTCTCTCTCTCTCTCTCTCTCTCTCTCTCTCTCTCTCTCTCTCTCGCAAAGCTGGACTTTGGTCTAAGCCTAAAATGTTAAAATACATAATTGAGGAGGCAAATTGGAACCTGAAAAGATTAGAAAACCTTCCCCTCTAATGCTATATGAGATTTCATGCGATTTCATTCGAGGTCATGCTTTAGGGTGCATTTGTTTCTAGGAAAAACTCCATGAAAAAGGAAATCATAAAATCATTTTTTAGGAAAATGTTTTGGCTACTTTTGTTCTGTCATATGTGACCAAAAATATTTGTTAGTGTTTGGTTCTTATTTGGAAAATGATTTCAATTTAATGACTTTATTTGAGGCAAAAAAAAAATAGAATTTTACTTTTTATAATATTATTTATTTATTTATTTTCTTTTTTCTTCTACCTCACCGAGTGAGCCACGGTGAGGCTCGGCCTCGCTCAAGAATGGCAAGGCCAAGCCTAGCCTGGATCTAGTGAGGCTCAAGCTCATTGGCCTGTGCTTGTTGCTAATCACTGGAAGTCATCGAGGCCCATTGATTGGCCGAGGGAAAGCAACAAAAGAAAAAAAATAAAAAATAAATAAAAGGAAAAAAGAAAAGAAAACATAGCAAAATATTAAAATAGAATATCAAAAAATTCAAGAGGAGGAATTCTGGAAAGTGTTTTCACCTCTTCAGGTTGGAGAATTCGCTTTTCTAATTTTATTCATTAATATTCTCATTGATTGTTTTCGGTTGATTTGTCGTTTTTGGTGAACTAACGAATGAAAGTTCGGAAAATAAATTCCCAAAAAATATTTTCACTCAAACAAACACACCTTAGTGTTGACGTCGGAGAGGCAATAGCATTTTCTTTGACTTTTCAATTTTAACAGTTTTTTAAGATTTGAATGGGCTAGCTAATAACATGTACTTTCCAGTGCAGATATTCTAAGATGGACATGAGGAACCACCTTTCATCGACTAATTTCCAAATTTAAGGAAACCTTGGGCTTGTGCAAACCATCTAACATGTTTTGAGTGGGAAAGGATAGGATCAGTACCAAAAGTTGTGTATGAAGATTACTTTCAAAAGTTTCTATTGGATCACTTCGGTGCCAAATCGAAGATAAAAGGATTACTTTGGTGCCTCCGAGGAAATATTTCGACCAAAGCTGCCACGTGTCATTAATAATTAATTTTTAATGTAAAATGAATTTTTCACAAAAAAAAAAGTCCACATGAGCTGCCACGTAGACTTCTGCACTTTAAAATAAATTAGAATAAAATAAATTCTAATTTTAAAATTAGCTAAAAATTAAATTCATTTAAAATAAAATTTAAAATAAGCTTAAACTTTTAACAAAAAAACGTTAAAATTAAAAAAAGGAAAACTTTTGGGAAGAGAACCATGAGGCAAGGGCTTTCACAAGCCCTCGCTACCGTCGCCCCCCCACCATCGCGCAATGGCCGGCGGTGGTGGGGCATGGCTAGCGGGGGTTGCTAGCCTCGGCCAGCGAGCGACGGTGGCGATGGGGGCTATGCAAGCCCTTGCCGCTTGTTCCGCAAACGTTCACTTTTTTTTTCTTTTTTAATTATTTTTTTGAGTTTTTTATTTTTTTGTTAATTTTTAACCTAATTTTTTAGATATTTTTAAAAAAATTTGTTTTTTTTTTCAAATTTTAATTTTTTAAATTTTTGTAAACTAATTAAGTTTGTATTTTTACTTTTAGTATTTTTTTTAGTTTTTACCTTTTTTAATTGCCGACTAGACCTCGTCAGAGCCACGTCGCCTTCAAATAATAGTAAAATAATACTACGTCAGATTTCTAGCGGAACAAATTGGAGTTGGCACTCAAAAGATTGTTTTTCAAAAAAATTGGTACTTAAGTGATTCGAATAAAACTTTTGATAGCAAAGTGATATCCGTACACAACTTTTGATACTAATAGTGCCCTTTTCCCTATTTTGTGGACTTCTCATTACATATACGAGAGAGAAAAGTTTGTCAAGGAATTGATTTTAGGTGAACTCAGCAGAAAAGTGTGTAAGATTAGCTGTCTTATTCTCCACTATTTTGTGGTAATAAAACCTCCATATGTGTAGGGAAAACTAAAAAAAAAAAAAAAAAAGCTCTAAAACCTATTGTAATTGTGTCAATTTAGTCTTAATTTTTTTTTATCAATTAAGTCTTAAACATTTTACATTTATGTCAATTCATTCCACCTGGCCGGTGCTAATGTGACAATTTTTAACAATATTTTAATTTTTTTAAATATATTTTAATTTTTTTCCTTTTTTCTTTTCTTTCTTTTTCTTCTTCTTCCAGTAGGTCGCGGAATCAGTTAACTAGTTGGAGGAAGCTAAAAAAAAAAAGAAAAGAAAAAGAAAGAAAAGAGAAAAGGAAAAAAATGAAAATAGTATTAAAAATTGGCACTTCATCGTCGGCAAGGTCGGCCGACGTTCACGTCGGCGTCGGCCTGCCAAAGTTGATCAAATGGACTGAATTAATGCAAATGCAAAAGGTTTAGGACTCAATTAGCGAAACAAAATAATTATGACTGAATTGACACGATTACAATAGATTTATGACTTTTTTGATAATTTTTCCACATGTGTATATCAATGTCAATATCGCAAAAATATATAGTCAAAAGAGAAACTCATATTGACTCATCATCAACCTGGATTATATTTTTTTAAGCATGAATGACTCGACGTAACTAGATCACCAACTTGAGAAATTTAACCGGAAATGTCTTACTAGAAATATCCCAAAAAAAAAAAGGGATAATTACACTATTAATGCCATAACTTTTGTACGGCGTTCACTTGAGTGCCATAAATTTTAAAACGTTCACTTAAGTGCCATAACTTTCCAAAATTATTCACTTGAGTGCCATCGTTGACGTGGATGCCGAAAAGGCGACGTGAACGCTGGAAAAGCTGATATGGCTTGCCGGAAAAAGCGATGTGGATGCCGGAAAAGTCGACATAGCACTTAAGTGAACGATTTTTGAAAGTTATGGCACTCAAATGAATGATTTTTGAAAGTTATGGCATTCAAGTGAATGTTTTGAAAGTTATGGTACTCAAATGAACGCCGTACACAAGTTATGATACTCACGATGTACTTATCCCAAAAAAAGAGTTCAACCACGATAAATCGGGAAGATTCTCCTCAAAGGATCACCTTTTATTTATCAAAAATATATTTTCTTTTATCATTCATTACTCACGCAAAAATAATATTGTTGGCGTTTAAAATCCCTCGACTAGGCCCAAATGGGGTTCTTGGGCCTTGGCCCAAATAAGGTTGGGGCCCAAAAGGATTATCCACGCAGGAATCTTTTATCGAACTTAATGCGTTTATTTTCCAATAAGGAGTTCGGGTCGAGTCTTGGACAAAGAATGTCAAATGCGAAAGATACTTATATTGACACGAGATGCATGATACAAACTCTTGACAATCTATCAATCCGCCTGTTCGACAACGAGATAGGCTTCGACGTACTAAGACTCAAAGTATGACTTCGAATTTAATCGACGGGGGCCAAACCAAACTGTGGGACACAATGCCAGAACCTAATCGACGACACTAGACAGTGGATGTAGGACATAATACCGGAATTTAATCGACAGTATTGGACGGGATGGGTGATGAGTACAACACCGGAATCGAATTGACGACACCTAACCTTGGGTATGACCCTCACCGGAATCGAATCGACGATGGGAATCTGAAAGCTATGATTAAAGTATAAGCTAGGTAAAAGAGTAAAGGCTTATTTGTTGAGTTGTTCTGGGGTCTTCCCCGTTGAATGATCTGTGATATTTATAGGTGTTGACACTTAAAATAATTCAAGAAAGCCTCGTGACGAGCACGTGAGGAAGCAATGATCGGCTACGGGAAGGGACGCTGGAGCAAGGAACGTGCCAATTAGAAAGGCGCCACGTGTCGGGGTAAATTCTAGCGCCACTTCCTTCTAGAGCAAGAAAAGCGCGCGGAGGGGGGCCACGATTGAAGCGGTTGGCGGTAATCCCCACGAGGTAAAAAGAAAAGGCGCGAAGACCGGGAAACCGTCATCCACGTGGCTTATGGAAAAGGGCAAAGCGTGGGGCCAAAGGAAGAAACCGCTCGGCGGTTACCAAAGAGCTTGCCTATAAATACCTCGCAGTAGCAAGATACAAACACACACAACAAATCCAAAACACTTGCATTTTCAAACTAGCTCTTAGCTCTTAACCTTTAGCCTTTAGCCTAGCCTAGTTGTAGTTTTCGGATCCCCGTCGTCGATTCAATTCCGGCGAGTATCATATCCAGAGTTAGGTGTCGTCGATTAGATTCCGGCGTCTACTCGTTAGGTTCGATACCGTCGATTAAATTCCGGTGTTGCACCCTTCACCCATCTTGTCCCGTACCGTCGATTCAATTCGGTATTGTGTCCTATAATCCCCGTCCGGTCTTTGTTGATTGAATTCCAGCATTGTGTCCTACGTTATCTCCCGATCCTGTCGATTCAATTCCAGGGTCACGTCGAAGTCTGTCACATACCATCACTGTTGCACATTGAGCCGTCGAAGTTGTCGAAAGCCTATTTGTAACGCGCCCTTTTGTGTAAATCTATTGCATTTGACACTCTCTGTCCAAAATCGACCCAGAACCCCTTTTCGGAAAACGAACGGATTAAGTTCGATAAAAGATTCTCGCGCAAGCAACTTTCTTTGGGCCATAGTCAATCCGGGCTTAGAACCCATAACCAGCAAGGCCTTGTCGAGGGATTTTAATGCGCAACAATCTTTTTTGGCACGCCCGGTGGGACATTTGGTGTCGGTTCGAGAGAAGTGCTATGCCACGCACACGAGGACGTAACAACATAGACGGTGGTGGAGACGAACCCCGGGAAGAAATACAACGAATGGAGTCATCCACGGCCCACCAAGAGGACGTCGAGGTCTCTCGACGGAATGTTGAGGAGCCAAGGAGAAATCCAGAAATGACGTCTGTCATGTTAACATCGATAAGGCGTACCATCGAAGAAGTCGGGAACGAGTTTGCTGATCACATGGTCCAGCGGATGACTGAAGTTGTCGGGCCATTAATCATCAACACGTATCACGAATGTGCTGCGGGGCAACATGAGACTACAATCAACCCACCTCATGCTCAAGAAGGGAATGGTTTCGTGCCAACAATAAACGGCGGTCTACCAAGAACAACACCGCCGAATGGAGGCCTTGCAGGGCGGAATGCTCAACCTTTAGCACCTCCGCGGATTCCGCAACGAGGGGAGACGTTACCGGCCAATGAACCTAGACCCCCGGTAAATGCAGACACATGTATGTTCCCTAGGCATCATATTCGACAAGATATACCTGCGGATACCGTTATGCTTCCGGGACACCCTGTTCGACAAGACGAGAATATTGCTCGTCGGGAAGTAGCTGCCCAACATAACCCTGTCCTTATCAATGAACAACCGGTATCCATGATTATCGAAAATCGGGGGCAATGCCCTTTAGGGGGCAATGGCAGGCTAGGGGGCAAGATCAATTACCCCAAGTCAGGGGGCAAGGACAGTATGGACACTAGGCCGTACGACCCGGATATCGGCAGATGAATCGGGCCCTACAACCACCAGGTCCCGAGCCAATGTTTCAGCCTGTTGTGCAACCCATATATCATCCGCCACAACTTGGATATCAAATGACATATCAACCGCAGTACCATCAGCCAATGTTCGACCAGGCACCCGTATACATTGACCCGATGGTAGGATACCGGGCTAATGTTTACCGAAAACCGTACCCAGATTGGATGGATACGATCCCGTATCCAAGAGGGTTTAAAATACCCGAGTTTACACTTTTTACTGGCGAGGATGATCAGTCCACGTATGAACATATCAATCGTTTTCTAGCACTATGTGGGGATGCTACACATGCGGATCATTGGAAATTAAGGCTTTTCCCATTATCCTTGTCGAAAACTGCCTTTACATGGTATACCGCACTACCACCCAATTCGGTGTTGACATGGGAACAGATGGAGCGTTTGTTTCATGGCCGGTTTCAAAGAGCGGTGTCGAACTTGTCAGTAGCGGATTTATCGACAATGAAGCAAATGACAAACGAAACGGTCGACCGGTTTATTGTAAGGTTTAAACGGGCTAGGAACAAATGTTTAGTTCCTTTACCGGAAAAGACATTCGCTAAGTTTGCTTTCAACGGATTGAAATTCGAAATACGAGATAGGATGGTGGGGCATCCATGTGCAGATCTATTCGAATTATCCACGATGGCAACAAAGCATGAAAGTCTGCTCAAGGAAAAAGACAAAAGGCATACCCGAAGAGGAGATGTAAGTTTTGTCGAGCCACCCGATTTCGACGAAGAATCAACGGAGCCTGTCGAAGTGGCCGTCGCCCAATTAACCATTGACAAGCCATACACTTGCCAAGCACCGAAGCCAGCAAGGATGAAAGAAAAGTCAGCTATAATGGCTAAAGCAAAAGAGGCAGTGTACTATTCATTCGATGCGAACCAGGCGGAAGAAATTTTCGACATACTCTTTGGTGACGGACAAATCAGGCCGACGGAAGGGCGGAAGATACCATCCAAAGAAGAATTAGCGGGGAAGAAGTATTGCAAATAGCACCACTCATGGAGCCATAACACATCGGATTGTTTAGTCCTCAAAAAGAACATTCAAGAAGCGATTCGACAAGGAAAGATCAAATTCGGCGAAGACAAAGGGAAACCCCCGATGGATGTGGATGCGGATCCTTTTCCGATGATGACTGGAATGGTATCTTTGAAGCGATCGAGTAAAGGCCATACGTCAACAAATTTATGCGCTTATTGCGGGCGAAAATTGGGAAACATGAGTACACCCGAGGAAGGGTACCAAAAGAGCGGTCGAACTAGTCGGAGGGATAAGACGCCTTTTCACATCGAAAATGCCGGACCTCGAAGAAGTTCCAACCATCGGAGAGTTTATAAGTCATTTAAGCGGAGATACGATGAAGGGGACCCTACAATTGGTACTTTAAGTGAGCCAAGTGGCAAGTTTGATTATTACGTAAGCTATGGTCCACCAACCCCACATCCTCAAGAAAGACTCCACTATGGATGGGGAAAGGAGTTCGACAGAAATTTTCGACAGAAATTTTCGACAAGGCCTTCATGAGCCACATCGTCGATGCACTCTTAAGATACCAAGCAACCCCGTAGAGGGATCGTGGTATGAGGTAACGGAGGACCAAGAAAAGGAGAAAATCTTGACCCGAACTCGGAAGAGAAGGGTGCAAAGAAAGAACAGGGTCCGCATATTACGGCAACAGGAGATTCCAGCCGGTTATGACTCAATGGCAACAGCTCCTAACCACACCAAATTGCGGAGGCCAAGAAATCTGGTTTGGCGGCGAATACCGGAAGAAACACACCCATCTCAAGAAAAAGAGAACAAGGGTACAAAGCCACGTAAAACATCCGCGTCTAAATCCCGAATTAAAACCCCGTTAGCAGGGTCAGTATCCCCTCTAAGCTCTTGTGTGGTACGAGTTAAATTGCCACGCGAGTTTCGACTCGAGTCGACCTCAGCCGACGGCGGTGACAAAGAAACGACGCAAGAAAAGGAAGGGGCTCGGTTTTGCTTCAGCGATGAAGAAACCATGGAATATCTCTCAAATCATTTGAGGTCGCTCAATATAAATGCCAAGATCAACGGACGGCCAGTAATGAAAGTACTTGTGGATGGGGGTTCAACGTTAAATCTCATTCCATACGGCTTCTTCAAGAAAATAGGAAGAAATGATGACGAAATAATCCCATCGAATATACAAATGTCTGATTTCACTAGCAAAATTACTGAAGTAAAGGGAGTATATGTCGCTGACCCGACCGTAGGATCTAAAACATCAAGGACGTCTTTCTGCGTCGTCGACGCCGACGGATCTTATAACTTGCTGTTGGGACGAGATTGGATACATGGAAACCAATGTGTCCCATCGACGCTTTACCAGATGCTGGCGTTTTGGAATGGGGACAAAGTCGAATATGTAAAAGCAAATCCCCGGACTTGTGTTACCTGGACCCGTATATCCGGCCGGGACAAAGTGATGCCGGATGATTGCCTCCGCATATCCAAGCCGCCTGAAGTGGACCCAAGAGATATTGCATTCTGCCGTTTCGACAAAGGGAGTACCGAATGGATCCCAAGAAAGGAACCGGTGGAACCAATCGACCAGTTTTCCGATGGAAAGTCGGTCATTTGCGCAAAACCTCGCTAAAAGGTATGCGGCCTGCGGGGCCGAGCAAAGTGATCAAGCTAGACAGCTTGCAGACGGCATTTTAGATTTTGAAGAATCCCCAATTAAGGAGGATGACAAGGTAATTCAAGCTCAAGACCCACTGGAAGAGATCAATCTTGGAGATGAGGCCTGTCCTCAACCTACTTATGTGAGCCAATTACTCGATCGGCGGTACAAGGTTCAAATGGTAAACCTGTTGAGAAAATATAAGGATTGTTTTGCCCGAAATTACCATGAGATGCCTGGTCTTTCGAGGAACATAGTTGAGCATCGATTGCCAATTAAGAGGGGATTTCGACCACACCAACAGTCTGCTAGAAGGTTCGCTCCCGAAGTAATCCTTAAAATCAAGGAGGAGATCGAGCGTCTCCTTTCGGCCGGATTCATAAGATCAGCAAGGTACGTCGAATGGTTGTCGAATATTGTGCATGTCAAGAAGAAGAATGGCAAACTCCGAGTGTGTGTTGATTTCCGCGACCTTAACGCGGCCACCCCGAAAGACGAGTATCGGATGCTCATGGCCGATGTGTTGATCGATTCGGCCTCCAATAATGAAATGATGTCCCTCATGGACGGACATTCCGGGTATAATTAGATATTTATAGCGATCGAGGATGTTCACAAGATAGCATTTAGATGCCCTGGGGCCATTGGTACGTTCGAATGGGTCGTCATGCCTTTCGGATTGAAGAATGCCGGTGCTACGTATCAAAGGGCAATGAATTACATTTTCCACGATATGATTGGGGAATTCTTGGAGGTCTACATCGATGACGTCATCGTCAAGACAGCCCAGGTAAGTCATCTGGACCACCTAGAGCAAGCTTTTGAGAGAATGCGCAAATTTAAGTTAAAAATGAATCCTTTGAAATGCGCCTTCGGGATAAAAGCTGGCAATTTCCTTGGTTTTTTGGTTCATCAAAGAGGTATAGAGGTAGACATGAATAAAGCTAAGGCTATTTCGGAATTACCGTCTCCTGATAATAAAAAACATTTGTAAATGTTAATCGGGAAATTAAATTTCTTGCGGCGTTTTATAGCTAACCTCTCGGGAAAAATCGAAGTTTTCTCCCCGTTGCTCAAATTGAAGAATGAGCGAGAGTTTGTGTGGGAAGAGAAACATCGGGTGGCTTTCGACATGTTAAAAGAGTATCTCGTCAAGCCACCAGTGTCGACGCCACCAAAGGCGGGACGGCCATTGAAGTTATATTTATCGGCCGCTGATACAACGATCGGGAGTATGCTGGCTCAAGAAAACGACGAAGGGAAAGAGCAGGCCGTGTACTACCTAAGTAGGATGCTCAACGATGCTGAGACAAGATACACGTCCATCGAAAAACTATGTTTATCACTTTACTACGCCTGTACAAAATTACGACATTATATGTTGCCGACTACGGTACATGTAATTTGTAAAACAGACGTAGTTAAGTACATGTTGTCCAGGCCAATCATTAGGGGCCGGATTGCATAATGGGCGTTCACTCTGATAGAAATCGACCTGGTTTATGTGCCGCTCAAAGCAAGAAAAGGGCAGGCAATATCCGATTTCATTACTGAATACCCTTCGGGTTTAAAAGTCGAGGATGATGAAAATTATCTTGGTATTGCACCTTGGATATTATATTTCGATGGGTCGGTGGCGTCCGGGTCGGCAGGCGCAGGAATCATGGTTATTTCACCTTTTCGACAGAAAACAAAACTCATATTCAGGCTTGACTTTGAATGCTCAAATAACCAAGCCGAATACGAAGCCCCGATCATGGGACTGAATGTTTTAATTGACATGGGGATTAGGTCAGTTAAAGTGAAGGGCGACTCTCAGGTGGTGATCAAGCGGCTAAATGGTGAGTATCAATGTTTGAATGAAAATATTATCAGACATCATCACCTGGCAAAAGAATTATTGTCAAAATTCATCGAATACGAGCTAATCCATGTCAAGAGGAGTGAAAATTCAGAAGCTAATGAATTGGCTCAAATGGCGTCGGGATATCGTATATCGAAGGAGCTAGCGGACCACATCATTACTCGGGTAAGGACCTTACCATCGATAGATGCTCGGGTAATAATGATTGAGCAATCTGAAAGCTCGGGAGAAACCGGCGGCCAACAAGATTGGAGAACCCCTTTGGTAAACTACTTGAAAAACCCGGGTTCTGGCGGTAGGGACTTCAAAAGAAAAGTCCTAAAATATATGTTGATCGACAATGAGTTATATCGAAAGACCATCGACGGACTGCTTCTCAAATGCTTGGGGCGGGAGGAAACAATGCTAGTCATGACGGAAGTCCATGAAGGGATGCGTGGTGCGCATCGAGTTGGATTGAAAACAAAGTGGTTGTTAAGGCGACATGGGTATTTTTGGCCAACAATCACCCAAGACTGCATCGATTACGCGAAGGGGTGTCAATCGTGCCAAAGGCATGGACCAATCCAGCAAGTACCTGCCGCACCGATGAACCCAATTATCAAGCCGTGGCCTTTTCGAGGTTGGGCAATGGACATAATAGGGAAAATTTACCCTCCCTCATCGAAGAAGCACGGTTTCATTTTAGTGGCCACGGACTACTTCACAAAATGGGTCGAAACGGCGTCGTACAAAAGCGTGACACAAAAAACAGTTAGGGAGTTCATCGAAGAGGGAATTATTCATCGATTTGGGATTCCGGAGACTATCACTGCTGACCAAGGGACAGTCTTCACAGGTCAAGAAGTACAGGATTTTACTAAGTCGAGGGGCATCAAGATGATTCATTCGACACCCTACTACGCTCAAGCTAATGGCCAAGCAGAAGCTTCCAACAAAATAATCATCGGATTGATTAAAAAGCATTTGGAGGACAACCCAAGGGAATGGGACTCATTGTTGTCGACGGTGTTATGGGCTTATCGAACTTCCAAAAGATCAAGCACTGGAGTCACTCCTTACATGCTAACATATGGGCAAGAGACCGTGTTACCCTTGGAGATCACGGTGCAATCATTAAGGGTGAAGCTCCAAGATGGTATGGCTAAAGAGTAGTACGATGAAATGATGTACGCCAACATTGATGAATTGGGAGAAAACCGAGCCGCAGCACTAGAAAAATTGATGGCTCAGAAGCGAAGGGTTGCCAAGGCTTACAACAAGCACTTGAAAGCTAAGCGTTTCGACGTGGAGGATTTGGTGTGGAAGACTATTTTGCCTATGAACCTCGATAGCGAGAAGTTTGGCAAGTGGTCGCCAAAATGGGAAGGACCATACTTGATAACGGTCGCCCTCCCAGGGAATGCATATCGAGTAATGGAAATCGATGGAAGAGAACTACAACGCTTGATCAACGGAAAGTACTTGAAAAAATTCTATCCATCGATGTGGGAAATACAAGGAGAATCAGAAAGCGAAGAGTAAGAAAGATCAATTCCATTCATTCAGTAAAAACTTTTTACAATCTTTCTCCCTTTCCCTCTCTTTCTCTCTTTCTTTTTCCCTCTTTCCCTTTCCCTCTCTCTCCTTCTTGCTCGCTTGCCCCAGCCGGCCCTTACTGGAAGTGCTCCCTGAAACGAACCACGAAGCCTCGCAGTAGGCACTCCAACTTGGCGTTCTCTTCCCTCGCGCGGTGATGAACTTCAGCCAACTCTTCCGGTGCCGCCTCCGGCCTGTCCTTCTCGCCCTCCGGCCGTTGAAGGTGCTCCTTCCGACCCCGCAGAAGACCATTGGTAGAGTTCAACATGGCCTTCGGACCCTCCAAAGGGGCCCCAATGGAAGCCAAGGAACGGGTCTCTGAGGCTTCAGCCAGTTCATGTTCCCGCTGCTCGGTTTCCTTTAGAGGCCTTCGCGGTTGTCGTTGGCCGGCGATCAGGTGGTCGGAAACAATGTTCCGAAGTTGGAGGACGCTAGCGTGAGAGGCATGGAGGGCTTCCCGGACGTTGCAGAGTTCCTTGTGCACCACTTCCCCGTTCTCAATCTCTTCGATCTTACACCAAACTTCATGTTCGGTGAGATCATGCTGAGACATGGTCACCGTATTCCGGCGAAACTTATCCAGCCCGTAGTCGAAGAGCGTGACAAACTCTTCGTAGTCCGACCGGAACGGGTGGTCGGAGGGAAGATTTTGGGGCGTAGAACGGTTGAGCGGGGCATGCGGCTTCTCGAGGGCCCGTGGTTTCACCACCAGCATGGTATAGGTGTAACTCGGAGAGGAGATAATCTCCCTCTAGATAGCCGAGAACTCACGGCTGAAGTATGTAGGGGGAGATGAAGCCGTAGAAGAAGAAGCACGCTCCATTAAGGCTTTGAGAAGTTTTCTCCAAGGATAAAAGGGAGAAGGGTTTGGATGAAGACGCACTCCAGGCAAGTGATCCTATTTATAGATAAAGGCCGAGGAACGGTTCGTCCCACGATGCTGAGTATCCGCCCACGGCCTTCCGACGATAGAGGCGATAAAAGTTAGTGGACGGTTATCGAGGCAAAAAGGTATATCGCGATTGGTGAAACATATAAGTAACCATAATGATGCGAGTGGCGGGTTTCCCGTTGGCTATTAACCACGACGAACCGTCATGACGATTTGAATTCGGAAGGAGAATCGGAAACAACGTCTTTCATTAAATGCCGCATGAAAAAAGGATGATCCCGAGAAGATCATGTCATGATGAACTTTGGAGAATTGACACTAAGACCGGCGGTTCAATGATGGAATAAGACGATAAGGACAAGTGGCATTAATATGAGACTAGCAACAGCGGACTACAATACGTGCTGTTCGAGACTCAAGACAAAACTATGAAGTTGCATTTCACTATTGCAGTTGGCATCAACAATTGCCTCCTTTCGATGACCGGCCTGCATCATATCAAGGTGCGGTGACTCGCAAATTGCCTCTTGCTGTTTGATTGCCTTCAATTGTGCAGATAGTACTTGCGGGGTGGTACAACCGTCACTTTCCAGGGTATCAAGAACACTACGCCGATAAGCCGACTCATTGTCAGCAAGAAGGGAATCTGTTTCCAACTTGTCGATAATCGCTAGTTCACGCTGCCTTGTCCTGAAGGACCTTAAAGTCGAGCCAAATGTGAGGAAGAGTTCATTGATGGCAAATCCAAGGGCACGACATTGGACCGGATAGGGCAAATGGGCCAGAAAAGCAAGGAGAGCTTTGATCTCGTCCTCACCGTACGCTTGGTTACATATGTAGGCGTATCCTCCTCCTAGTAAGTCATGCAAGCGTGACCACTTGCCGCGAAGGTATGAATAGTTGCAACGAAGAATATTCGATGGGCCACCCGAGGCACTCGCCATGTTCATATGAACAACCCACGATTTGTTGGGTAAGTCATCCGTGCGGCCGTCAGAAGCCGGTGAATCATTTGGGAAGAAAGTCGGATCAACAATTACATCAAGCAAGAATCCAGAGAAGTACCCACTTTCATTATCGGATTGTTTATATCAACAAAGGGTTTACCTTCATCGACCGGTTGCTCAAGTATAATGCTCGGTATAACGAAAGAAGCAGGTCTTCTTAGAGGATGCAGCAAGCCCAATGAGTGTCGATAGACTTTCGAGAGAACGTCCATTGCACCGATTGAGAACAAAGAGGAGCGGTAGGAGAGCCACCACTTGTCGAAAAATGAGGTGCTACAAGGATGGTCAGAGAAGGCGACAAATACAAAGCGCCCGAGAACGGCATGAATAACTTCGATATGGCCCTTCATGTCGGTTACCTCTTTCTTGCGACCAGAGAAAGGGAAATTCTTGGAATACACCACCGGCATTGGAATCCCCCGAGTAAGCCCGAATTGGCGAGCACAATAATGAGGATTATAAATCTCAAATCCTGATGAGAATTTGCCGCCACCGGACAAATTCATGGCTAAGTCAGTTGGGGCTAACACGCTCATCCGTAAAAGACGAGAATCGGGTTCTGTACTGGAGGAGCTATAGATATCATTATCGACGGGCAGCCTGGAGAAATCAAAGCTGGTGAGAGACAACAGTTCAATAAGGAAGTCGTCGAAAGCGGTAAGATTGTCAGGGGCACACGTGAAGGGTCCGATTGAACACCATGGGTACATCATCCCTTTTAATTTTCGATGATTCAGTTGTCGAAGTGAGCGCTTGATCAAAAAACATATGAGGAAAGTATACTCGGACCCAATAGTGCGGAATCCATAAAGGACCCGAAAATGGGGCGGGATGATTGTCCATCGGCGAAGATTGAGCATCCGATAATCCCCGATATAATGCAGCCGGGAACATCCGGCCTAGGCCAATATCAACACCACATGCCAGTTCATAGGCCATATCAAGGAATTCCGAGGAAATTCGACATGTGGGGAGACAAAAGACATATTTGCAAAGCCAACATAAAAGGAAGGCTGTATGTTCCCCGAGAAGGATGGGTCCTGAAGGTTTAGCATGGCGATCCATGAATTCACCATATGGCGGGTCAAGGTAGTAAGACATATCAAGGAAAAATTGGTCATCCGGAGGTCGAGAGTCACCGTCGATAGATGAAGAAAGACCGGTCGAAAACCAAATATCAAGAAGGGTAGGGGTCACTGGACCAATAGGCAAAAAGAAACAGTTCGATGACGGTGACCAAAAGCAACACAAACTACCGAGGAGGCCATACTCCGAGGGGTCAATAGATGTACCGCAAAAGGACAGTAGGACATCTATCCCGGCTTGTGCCCAGATGGTAGCCGCTTCTCCTTCTAGTCGTTTGTACCGGTTGTAAAACCGATGGTCGAAGGTTGGGTATGAAGAAAATCTATAGTTACTCGACGACCAAGCAGAGGTACAAATAATAGATTGCTCAAAGGGTAAGACTTCTTGAGAGCAATGGGGAAAGCAAGTAATCAGTGAAGAAGGGAGTGGCAAACTTGTGAGATGCGGACCCAAAATTATGTGACCATTGCTGGGTTGGTGATCCATGAAGGATAAGGAAAGTTCCCTTTTGGCATCGTTATGAGAGAAAGCGTCGAAGCGCGACAAGCAAGGAGCTGCGCGAGTACTCATGTGAACTTGATAGCAAAGTTCGTATGAATCGGCATTTGGAGGCAATCATTATTTATAAGGGGTTTTGAAGTAACCGACTTGAGATTGTGATGGTAGTTACTCGGACGTTGGCGATTACATGGATCGTGGCAGAATGCAATACGAAAAATAAGGAGAAAGAAAGGGAGATTTTATTGACGAAAATCGGGATACTGAGCCGTCTTGATCCCCTCAAGCGGTTCACAGAGTAAACGTTTAAACTTCTTATTTTTATATATGTACATATTCCTAGTATGACGTCGGTCTACTTCTGCATGCATGACCCGAGCGCAATCGGCTCGTTTCTTCTCTTCTAAGGAAGTTGCGAGCGTTTTCGGTTGATCTTCTATGGAGGATCGACGGGAAAATACTGTCGATCGCTGACTTCGAGTCTCCTCTAGTTCTCTCTCTATCACTAGCCTCTGTTGCTCCAGGGTAGCCTCCTTCTTATCCAAAGCGGCGAGCTCGTCGACGACAGATTGAAGGGATTGTTCTCCTTGAGTTACAAGTTGCCTCGCCTCTTGGGTCTCGGAGCTAGGAGAAAAGAGCTGATCGGGAAAATTTGACTGAGCAAGCACCTTGTCCCGACACCGTCGAAAATGCATAAAGGGAGTAGGAAAGTGCTCCAAGAATGTTTTCAGCCGGCGGACTAAGCCTTCGGGAAGCTTCGCGCTGATCTCCTCTTTGACCGACCACTCCATCACGGATTGGATGTTTCGAATATTCGATGAGTTGTCAACAAAAGAGGCTACCCCTAAATGAACAAGGTCCAGGGAGCAAGATAGCATGATTCCCAGGTTGCTGAAAATCTACGAGTCGGGTGAGCCGCTTGATTCAGGCATACTCGGGTGATCCGAGGAGCGAGAAGATCCAGCAAGATGAGCTTGAATGTCTTCGATGGGCGACAGAAGAAGAGAAGCAGCAGGAAGATCCCGGATAATATCCGCAGATGAAGGGTCTTCAGGTGTTGGGGGACCTTCAGCTATTAAAGGAGCTTCGACTATCGGGGTCGGGACAATGGCAAGGGTCATCGAAGAAGGTTCCCCTTGAGGCTCCGTAGGCGAAGGAGCCGCGGGTTCAGACGGATCCTCAGCAATGGTCATATTGCTAGACCCCCCGATGGGTGGATCAAGATCTACCAAAGAATCTTCAGGACAAACGGTTGGAGACGCTTCGACAAGCCGAGGGACTATCGGAGATTCCACCGGAGATTTGCTCTTCTTCGCTACCATCTTTCGTCGTTTAAGAGAAGTGAGCGTCTCCTCATCGGCTCCGTCGTCAGAATCGTCACCTAACAGCGAAAGTAAAGCAAAAATCACCTCGGGCCAGCAATACTGCGAAGACCAGGAAGAAAGAGACCCACTCGAAACAGTCGTCGGACGTTTGCGACTACCAATTGAGAGGGCTCTAGTGGCACCCTTTTTCCCGATTTTCTTCAAAGCAGGACCAAAAGGTCAGATCCGGCTACTCTGGAGGATGGATGAGATGGCATCTTCGAAAGGGCTTTCGAAGGCAAAGGACGTCCACCAGGTCGTAAACTCGGAAGTCACGTCGGGGCTAGAGTGAAGTATTGTTGGGATATCCCCTGAAAACCGCCGGTACATCATGGTGGTAATCTCGGCACAAACAGTGAACGGTTCGTCAATCTTGATATTATACATCTTCTTGTCCATGGATGAGAAGTCCATGAGATAAGGGATAGGCATAGGCACCGCCCGTCGAAGACCGAATTGCCTGGCGCAAGAATGAGGAGAATATGGTTCGAAGTCTGGATAGAACCTACCCTTAAGACATAGCCGGATTGGAAGGTCTCTAGGGAATAAGACAAAGGTCCAAAAATCACGGTGGTTGAACCGTTTCAAGGTTCGAGAGTTGAAGCAAAAATTGAATTCACCTGAGCGGTAAGGGAAGAAATCTATTTGATCAGCCTCATAAGACAAAAGCTGTCGAAGAAACAACCGAAAAGGTCGAACATCACCGGGGACATTCGAGGGGGCAGCTTGGAGTAGTCGTATACCAAGCTTCAAAGGAACCATGTTAGGATTAAAGGAAGGGACGTTTTCAAACATGAAAGGGAAATAGAATGCGACCCAGGCTTGAAGAATCCAGAGTGGACTCGACAATACACCATCCTCTTCGGAATTCGACATTAGCCGAGCGGCATAAGAAACACTCTTGTACAGAGACGCCAGAGCAAGAGGGCCAAGGGCAACAAGATTCCCTTTTGCTAGAAGTAGGGCAAGATCATAATAGTCCTTGGACACTTTGAGTGTTGGGCTAAAGAATAGATATTTCGACAGCCAAAAAAGAAGGAAGGCTATTCGTTCCTCGAGGGAAACATCCCCGGAAGTTTTACTATGGGCATCGATGAACTTCCCATAAACAAGAGAATCGTCAGAAATGGGGCAATCCTTAGTTTTTCCTAGATTCTTGACCGAGGCCCCATAAGGAGAGAGACCAGCTATGGCGAAAGTATCTAGAAGGGTTACGGACATGGGACCCCACGGGAAGAAAAAGCAATTAGTGGAGGAGGACCAAAAGCTTGTAACGGACCCCAGTAGACCTCTATTCAAATCGTGGGACAACATGCCGACCTCAATTGCTGTCCCGATTTGCGCTGTTTCCCGGAGGCCAACTGTTGGAATATCCTCCCGAAGCCTTTGGAACCGGGTGTAAGCCCCGTCGTCAAATGACGGGAAACTCCTAAATCGCTGAGCCGGCATGGACCAAATGTCCTTTAGTGAAGAAGCTTGAATGGGAAGGCGATCGTCGGCCCGCATTGGAAAGCAAGACCGAAGAGATGATGGAATGTGGTGGTGATCATGGAGACCGGGCCCGAGAATGAGACCGGCGTGCTCTCGTTGAGTGTTCAACAACTTGAGGAAACAGTGATCAGCGTTATCACTATTGATGATCCCATCGAAGCGGGCGATGAGCTGGTAAGGAAGGAACTTAGGAGTTTTGGTCGCCATGAAAGCTTGGAATGCTTAGAGAAAGGGGTTTAGGGTTTAAGGGAAAACCGCTGATGAAGAAAGACGACAATTGGGAGTTTTTTTAATATCCTTAAAAAGCAAGATGAAGAAAGCCAGCGCACGGTACGAAGTCGAAAAGGTTGCGTTTTGGGAAAAGAGATCAAGGGGAAAGCGTAATCATCATTTATACAGTTGGAGATCATCAAACCAGAGGAAGATATCTTAAAAGAGGTAAATCTTCGATTTACATCTTTTAAAGGGGGCATATGTTGACACTTAAAATAATTCAAGAAAGCCTCGTGACGAGCACGTGAGGAAGCAATGATCGCCTACGGGAAGGGATACTGGAGCAAGGAACGTGCCAATCAGAAAGGCGCCACGTGTCGGGGTAAATTCTGGCGCCACTTCCTTCTAGAGCAAGAAAAGCGCGCGGAGGGGGGCCACGATTGAAGCGGTTGGCGGTAATCCCCACGAGGTAAAAAGAAAAGGCGCGAAGACCGGGAAACCGTCATCCACGTGGCTTATGGAAAAGGGCAAAGCGTGGGGCCAAAGGAAGAAACCGCTCGGCGGTTACCAAAGAGCCTGCCTATAAATACCTCGCAATAGCAAGATACAAACACACACAACAAATTCAAAACACTTGCATTTTCAAACTAGCTCTTAGCTCTTAACCTTTAGCCTTTAGCCTAGCCTAGCAGTAGTTTTCAGATCCCCGTCGTCGATTCAATTCCGGCGGGTATCATATCCAGAGTTAGGTGTCGTCGATTAGATTCAGGCGTCTACTCGTTAGGTTCGATCACGTCGATTAAATTCCGGTGTTGCACCCTTCACCCATCTTGTCCGGTACCGTCGATTCAATTCCGGTATTGTGTCCTATAATCCCCCGTCCAGTGCTATTGATTGAATTCTAGCATTGTGTCCTACGTTATCTCCCGATCCTGTCGATTCAATTCCGAGGTCACGTCGAAGTCTGTCACATACCGTCACCGTTGCACATTGGGCCGTCGAAGTTGTCGAAAGCCTATTTGTAACACGCCCTTTTGTGTAAATCTATTGCATTTGACACTCTCTATCCAAAATCGACCCAGAACCCCTTTTCGGAAAACGAACGGATTAAGTTCGATAAAAGATTCTCGCGCAAGCAACCTTCTTTGGGCCATAGTCAATCCGGGCTTAGAACCCATAACTAGTAAGGCCTTGTTGAGGGATTTTAACGCGCAACAATAGGGAGCTTCTTGGTAAGCGCCTTTGATTTTCCACTTCTGCACGTTCTTTCACTCTTCGACGGTTTTCATCGACGGTTCCTGGATTTGCGCGCCACTTCCTTTTCCACCTTTTGGGAATACCGCCTTTTTGCGTAATCGCTTTGGTCATGGTTTCTTCGCGCATCTTTTCCCTCTGCTTTTTGGGAACCGCCGCTTCTGAAGCATGGCGTCTTCCCGATCCATCAAAACCCGATTCTAGTACACTCGGCTGTATGTAATCATACCATCCCCACGTACCTGTCACGTGACACCCTTGGTGATTCTAGGTGTCAACAAATATACATGTTTCACCTTACATTTGTGGCAACTTTGTCCCCAACTCAACCATACGGCACGCACGGTGGTTATTAATGCAGAGAGATCTAGATTTTCAAAGGAACTTCACATAAACACTCGATATATGGACCCGACACGTCCATAAATCATCATAGTTCTCCACAAAAATATGGTGGAGCAAGAGTCACAAAATGAGGGGTTGCTAGAATTATAATAGGAGAATGAGAGGGTGCCCGAGCGGTTATTGGGAGGCGGGTGACGGTGCGTTCGCCATCATACAACTTAAATCAACAATAAGTTAAACTCAAGCCATAATAGTCCAAGCTCACTCGGAAATCAAATTCACGATAATCTTGTGACGAGCCAAACATGAAATCCACTTGAAAAGCTAACGTATATTGCATTTGTCTGGCCACATATTTTCCCTTAGATTTATTTTTGTACAATTCACCATGCCAGCCAACTTTCAATTCAAAATAACTTAACTAGATAAAAATGTACTGTGGCCTAGTTCACCAAATGCTAGAAAGAGACTTGTTGCAGTGTAAAATTTTTAATTGTTGGCTAACTCTTTGAAATCTCGTCATGTTAGGTAGAAATGCATGCGCGTTTGCTAATTTGACTTTCATTATCTTAGATAGGTTAAACTATTTTTTGGGTACACTACAAAAAATTGAGTTTTACATTTAAATAGTTACTCGAGCCTAAGAAATGGGAAAATTGTCAAAAAAGTCATAAATCTATTGTACTTTTGACAATTTAATCCTAAATGTTTTACATTAGTGCTAATTCAGTCCTAAATTTTTTTTGTACTAATTCAATCATAAACCTTTTTTATTTGTGTTAATTCAGTCCATCCGATCAATTTTGGTCGGTCGACACCGACATGGATCCAACCGATCTTGACGGGGCATTTTTTGATAATTTTTTTAATTTTTTTTAGATTTCTTTCATCTTTTCATTTTATTTGTTCATCTTCTTCGTGATGAATAGAGAAGACCTAATGAACAGAGAAGAGGAATCGAGGAAAAAAAAAACCTAAAGATGAATGACCATGGCGTTGGCTACTACCTCCAGTTGGTTGAAGGCCCACAACTAGGTTGAATCTCGCCGGCCACCGGCACCACCACCGGGCGAGCTTGGTTGAGCCTAGATCCGGCTCGGTGAGGTTTGACCCTACGGTCCCTCTCTGGTCTCTAACCAAATCCCTTGGTTCGCACTTGAGCAACCTCATGAGTTCGACCTTGAGCTCCATCGCCGTCTTTGGACGCCATGGCTGGGCAAGGTCCGGCTTTGCCTAGCCATTCGGTGGCTCGGTCAAGCTCACCCGACGATGACACTAGTGGCCGGCAAGGTTCGACCTCTCCATGGGCCTTCGGACAGCTGGAGGCAATAGCCAACGCTATGGTCGTTCATCTTTAGTTTTTTTTTTCTCTGACTTCTCCTTCTTTGTTCATTGCGAAGAAGATGAACAAACAACATTTAAAAAAATAAAATGAACAAAACGAAAGAAATAATTTTTTTTAAATATTATAATATTATCAAAACTTGCCTAGTCAAGACCGGTCGGATCCACATTAGCGCCGGCCAGCCCAAATTGACCGGATAGACCGAATCGGCACAAATAAAAAAGGTTTACTACCGACGTGGCACAAATGTAAAATGTTTAGGATTTAATTGACAAAATTGAAAGGTTTATGACTAAATTGGTAAAAGTGCAACAGGTTTAGGATTTTTTTGATAATTTTCCCCCTAAGAAATATTCCACATGCGATAATTTGATTTTCTTTCTTATTGGTTTCAATTCCTTTTTGGGAAAAAAGAAATATTTTGTAATATCGAGTTGCTAAATTTGCTCCATGTCTCTCTATTATAAAGGTTTTGTCTCGCAATTACATCTCGGTGGCAGCTTGTGGTAAAAATGATAGGCGCAATACCCAAAACAATCTCTAATTTTAACATTTGTGATAATTTTATTCAAATTTTTTTTTGTCTCATAGAAAACCTCCTATTTTTAATTTTATCCTAATTCTACTCCAAACTTTTACTTTTCTCTCAATTCTATCCGTCTAGTACCAAAAAAACCTCAACTTTAACATATTTCCCAATTTTATCCAAAACTTTTTTTGTGTCATAAAAAACCTTTAACTTTTATTTTTATCCCAATTCTATCACCGTTAATCTTCCATCCATAATCACCATTAGTTAATTTTACATGGCATTTTTTCACATCATTAACGAATTACACCTCGGTAAAATTGACATGAGAAAATCACTAAACTTTTTTTCTGTTGTTTGCTTCCCTTACATATTATCGGGAGATACAAAGTCACTCAAGACGGCGCGTTTCATATTCTCTTCGGCACTCAACAGCCCAAAGAACAAGTAGACATGGAGATATTTGGACGAGCAATCGAAAATCTCGTCGTCCCCGAAACCCCTTGTCACGTCCCGTGCCTGACGGGTCGACCAACATCCCGCAAGGTCACCAGAGAACTCGCAACTCACCGGGATCCACAACGAACGTAATGTATGCGAGATGCAATGCAAGCGGAACGATAAAAAAAAACAGCCCGGACAAAATAAACAAATGAATGACATAGAGCACAACGTTAACGTACATGGAACACAACTAGGTAAAGTCAAGGTTCATACGGACCACCATAAATACAACGACTACGACTCGGGACACGACGTGGGGAATACAAAAAAGAAACCACCTAAACAAAAGTCGCTCGTCAGCACACGAGGATACAAAAGAGGGGATGAGGGTCTCTAAACTCCTAAGGGTCGGACGTCCTCATCGGTGGTCTCATCGGCAGGGGGAGCATCTTCCGGATAGAAACTCGCTCCAAGGGTGTCATCCGTCTCTAGCTCCAGCTCCTCCTCTGGCTCCGGGTCCTCCTCGGGCTCCGGGTCGTCCTCCGCCTCGGACTCTCCATCGGGCTCGTCCATCCGCTGGTCCCGCTCGGGATCGACGACGTGGACTACATCCGGGACAGGCTCGGGAAGCATTAGGGGTCCATCCGCCGGCCCATCGGGCTCCAATATCCCTCCATCCAAAGCGGGCATCCCGGGTATGGGGGACCTCGGCTCGGGAACCGGTCCGACTACGGGTCCAAGAACAGGGAGTCTCGAGGGTGAGGCTATCGGAAGTCTAGGTCCGGCAGCATCCAAGACAAACTCGAGGATCACTTCCTCCCTTAGTGGCCCGTATACAAAGTCCCCATCCTTATAGGTCCAAGAGAGAAAGGAAAAGGGAGTCAGGAGTCCTCTCGCGTCGTCTATCCATAAGGTGCTAATCCTCCGATAATAGGTTTGATCGGGTCCCACTGTACTCTCGGTGATCACGGGCTCGAACCGAATCGGTAGTCCAAAAAGTAGCGGCATCGAGGCGGTCGGGAGCGAGGGTCTGAAAATGTGGGTCCCACGAGGGGTGAGATAACATCCCGGTAAGGTAGGTCTAAGCCAACCCTATGTTACAGTACCTCCAAGCAGTCTAATTTATGACATGCTTGTCGCGACCCTCCAGAAATTTTTTTTTCGGGTGGAATAGGGCTAACGAGCCGATCCTTAATTTTTATAACCCCGATTGTCGGCGGGGTATTTTTTTAAGGATCGCGGGTCTCTCCCAAGACCCATTACTCGAATCGCGATGTCGCGCGAAATTTATCAAATATCGAAATTGACCTTGTGTGGTCGGGTGGCATGTGCGATGTGTACATGCAATTTGGAGTCGCCACCGATCGATTTATTGGAAGATACGATCGGAAAACCTTACCGAGCGGTCGGGAAAAACCGTTCGGTTCCGCAAAAACCATTTTTGTGATTTTATGGAATTTTTCTATTTTTTTTATTTTTTTGGAATTTTTATTTATTTTCTAAAAATATTTGGAATTTTCCGGATCGAAATTAATCAACCCTCGAAGTCTCAAAAATTTTCGATCCAGACTTTATGAGTCCCAAATCGATCTAGAAATTTTTAGAAATTTTTTTGTGAAAATCTGGGAATTTTTATGAATTTTCTAAGTATTTTTACAATTTTTTGGAAATTTCTTTTTATTTTTTTATTATTTTTTATTAATATTTTGGACCGGGTCAAACCGGTCAATGGCCGGTCAACCCGGTCCGACCGCCCACGTAACACCCGCTCAAGACAAAACGATGCCGTACATGTATATATCCTAATTATTTTTTATTTTTCAAAATGTTTTTCTAATATCCAAATGTAAAGAAAAGGGATGGACGAGTGAGATCAATCTACGAATCAATCTCGGCCGTCCGTGCGTCTCGAAGCAAAACGGCGCCGCATTTAACTATTGAACCGACGGCCACGATCTACCTCAATTCTAATCTGCGCCGTTCATTCCCTCCGTACACAAAACGGCGACGCTTTAGAACCATGAACTAAACGACGTCGCTTAACTAAATCAACGAACGGCTGCGATTCAAAATAAAAACTAATCTGGGCCGTTGAATCCTTAAACTACAAAACGACGTCGTGTAGGTTAAAACGTTGGACGGTCACGATTGCTTCTAGACTTAATCTAGACCGTCGAATCACCTAAAGCTCAAAACGACGGCGCATCACAAAGCCGAAACGACGCCGCTTTTGATTTTTTTATTTTCTAACTAATATATCTAATTTCCGAAAATATGAAAATACAGATCCAACAGCCGTGCCAACGGCCGAGCCGAGTCGGCGACCACTTGGACCAACCAGAACATGACACATCGCCCGCCGACTCGTTGACCATGACACGTCATCGTCTTCAACCCCGCGCCGGACGACGCAGTGAACGGCCAGAAACGTTCCGGCGAGATCCAACGGCGAGATCTCGCCGGAATAACGTCAAACCAAATCTAATCTACTCGTACCTCTTCACGGATCAATATATCTCAAAATCAAAGGATTTCGTCCATTAAATCGCGAATATCGGACGAAGCACGATCACGACATTGCGGAACTCAATCATGCATCACAGAGCGAAATAGTTCAATTCCTTCACAAGATTCACTCACATAAGGTTTAGAAACCTTACCCGCAGGTCCGATTGACCTGGTTTGGTCTAGATTTGTCTAGGCCGGCTTCGACAGTGCTCGGCCATGGAGATGGATTTCACGGACTCGATTGGTAGGTTTTATGCAAAATCGAGGTAAAAAGGATATGTAGAAGTGGTCAGCAACGTTCGAAAGCCAAAACGCACACAGCAATTGCAATAATCGTGTCCAAAAAGGTGAGATGCCATGAACGTGCCGAGCTAAGTTTAAGAGGTCTACTTACCGATTCGGGAGCTCGCAACTTGATTGAGCTGGCGCGATCGGATCCTTAAGTTGATACGAAGCTTCGAGGACCGATTGCGAGCTTCGATTTGCTCTGAATCGAGTAGAAGGACGGTGAGCGATCCGAGCTCCGGCGAACAATATCGCGACCACCAGAGCCTCTCTCTAGTTTTTTTCTCTCTCTCTCTCTCACTCTCTCTATTCTCGCGTGTGATGAACCAAATGAGCTCCCCTTAGTCCGGAATCTTCTCGTTCCTTTTATACTCCCCTTTTGCATTTTGGGCGCGCACGGTGATGATTCACCGACTCACTTCGCACCCGCCCAAGCGTGCGAAGTGAGTTGGACTGAGACCGGAACGGAATAGAATTCCGTCCAGCTCCGTTTGGCACTCCGGCGATGTCAATTACACGTGAATTGCACTTAATTTGCTGAATGTTGACTTTCTGTGTTGCCGTAGGTTTGATTGCTCCGCCGGTGCTCCTCCGGCGACCATTGGCTCCGAGGTCGAGCTCAATCGACGGGTAATTACCCGAACAATAAAACGCCCAAGTCAATTGATCTAATTGTCGCCGATTGCCCCATCAATTTGCTCATTAAAATTCGCCCAAGTACTGTTCATGTGCACAGATATTCTGAGGAAGAGGAAGTACTGTTCTGGACCGGTTCGACCGGTCCGACCGGCCCGAACCGGTTCGGACAGTAATTTTTTGCAAAATTTCAAAATTAATCCAAATTGACTGGGAATTTCTGCAATTAAACCTCAAAATTGAACTCGGGGGCCTGAATATTATCTAGAAATGTGGTTTTGCCCAAAATTTCCCATCAATTTATACAAAACCCCCAAATTTTTCAAAATTCCCAATTTGGGGAAAAGTTCAATTGAAGACCAATTCGATCAAATTGGACCACGAGACCCATTCCAATCGATTTGAAATGCATGAAAACCTAGGGGGACAGTCCAATTTTATCAAGATAGTCCTTCAATTAAAAATAATTTCAAAAATTGGCAAATTGAAGGACTAAATTGCAAGATTCTTTGGGGATTTGGCCTAATTCGTGCAATTCGCGCAATTGAGGGTGTAATTGATCAAATTGAAGTTCAAAGGGACTGCAATTGAATGTCTAGACCTAAAATGTGCAAAAATTGCAAATAAAAAGACTCAATTGGTATTTTTTTATGAAAATTCAACCTTAGGCGTTGTGAAGGAACACCTAAAATTGAACTCGATTTTTGATTTTTCTTGAGGTCAATATTAAAAGGGCATTAAAAGAAAAATATTGGACATTTTTGTGTATTTTTGTGACCTCGAAAAGTATTTTTTATGATTTTTCAAAGATTTTTCTATTTTTCGAAAATATTAAAAAATATGAAAAATATGAAAAATTATTTTTTTGTTCCAAATTGGTTCCTTATGCTTGGCCAAGGCTTCCAATGTCGATTTTTCAATTTTTTATTTTTTTGTGAATTTTTAATGAATTTTGGAAAATAATACTAAAGAAAACCGACTAAAAATTCGGGTGTCAACAATTGCCCCTCTTTGAAAGTAATCTCGGTTAGAGGTTGCTTTCAAAGACAAGGTGACACCTGGATTCTTAATCGACCCCGCTGGGGAAAAATCTAAAGAAAATAAGTTTTGACATTCGGTTGCTTTACCTTCGCAGTTTAAGCTCCGACTCCGTGGGGAATTATTTCGATTCATGCTCATTTTATGTGAAAGAGAAATGAGAAGAGAGAGACTTACCCGTAGCTCACCTGTCTATGGTTTGAGATTTGTCGATCCGAGGTTGAAAGATTCAGTGTATGGAATTACCCGTGAATGGCGCGACGAGATTTGCAATGGTCGGCGTCCGTATGATGTCGAATGGTGGTTTGAAGATTTGGAAGGAAGGTTCACCCTTGTAACAAAGGGGTTTCACCTATTTAAAATGGGTTTGACTATCCACTAGGGATTCATCATTTAAAAAAGGGGGCGGATCGGCTTTCGTCTATGCAGCTACTCACCGTCTGAAAGGGGAGGTTCACCCTTGTAACAAAGGGGTTTCACCTATTTAAAAGAGATTGGCTATCCTCCATGCGGGGACTCACCATCTAAAAAGCGGATCGGCTTTCGTCTCTCCAGCTACTAACCGTCTGAGGGGGAGGTTCACCCTTGTAACAAAGGGGTTTCACCTATTTAAAAGAGATTGGCTATCCTCCATGCGGGGACTCACCATCTAAAAAGTAGATCGGCTTTCGTCTCTCCAGCTACTAACCGTTCGAGGGGGAGGTTCACCCTTGTAACAAAGGGGTTTCACCTATTTCAAAGAGATTGGCTATCCTCCATGTGAGGACTCACCATCTAAAAAGCGGATCGGCTTTCGTCTCTCCGGCTACTAACCGTCTGAGGGGGAGGTTCACCCTTGTAACAAAGGGGTTTTACCTATTTCAAAGAGATTGGCTATCCTCCATGCGGGGACTCACCATCTAAAAAGCGGATCGGCTTTCGTCTCTCCAGCTACTCACCGTCCGAGAGGGTACCATCCGAGGACCTAGGTTGACTAGTGTACCTACGGAGCTCAAACCCTATTTCAAATTTTCAAATAAGCAGATTGGTTTTCGTCTCTCCAGCTACTAACCGTCTGAGAGGGAGGTTCACCCTTGTAACAAAGGGGTTTCACCTATTTCAAAGAGATTGGCTATCCTCCATGCGGGGACTCACCATCTAAAAAGCAGATCGGCTTTCGTCTCTCCAACTACTCACCGTATGAGAGGGTGCCATCCGAGGACCTAGGTTGACTAGTGTACCTACGAGCTCAAACCCTATTTCAAATTTTCTAAAAAAGCAGATCGGTTTTCGTCTCTCCAGCTACTAACCGTCCGAGAGGGTGCCATCTGAGGACCTAGGTTGACTAGTGTACCTACAGAGCTCAAACCCTATTTCAAATTTTCTAAAAAGCAGATCGGTTTTCGTCTCTCCAGCTACTAACCGTCCGAGAGGGTGCCATCTGAGGACCTAGGTTGACTAGTGTACCTACGAGCTCAAACCCTATTTCAAATTTTCAAATAAGCGGAGGATCCGAGGACACGGGAATGCCAAAAGACCCGAGAAAATCCAAGTTAATCAAATCTTTAAAATGTAACTTTTCCGAGGATTTGGGATCACCAGGGAGCCTGCAGAAAGTTCAATCAAACATCATTAGTATGACAATTCTAAGTCCCGAGGAGAGACTTAAGAATTCTTAGACAAATTTTCAAAGTGTATTTGCGAAAGAAATGTATCCAATCACAATTTCAAATTTTTACCGAGGATGGATTCGAATGACACATCCCGAGTGTTCTACAAAAAGGTTGTCTTAAAATTTTTCCAAAAGGGTTTTCCTTCATCCAAGAGGGCTTCTCACCATTTTGGAAAGGCTTTTCTTAAAATTCGAATACGCTCACGTAAAACCTAACCTTGAGGTTTCGGGATCATTCGAGATGCATACAATCCGACTAATCGAGAAGGCATTTTAAAAGGGACCGTAATTCGGAGCCGGGTCAAAGGCTTATCAATGGATATTCAATTTAAGGTTTAGAAATGAATTTTGATCAAAAATAGCTTCTTCGGGTCTACAAGTCAAGAACCCCGAAGACATGATAAGACAGGATTGTACTTACCTCTTTAAGCGGTAGCTTCCTGTGTGATCTCTTGCATCAACCTGAAACACCTCTTAGATCGGAAAAGTCTTGGTGACGGGTTGTATCTTGGCTTAAGGTGGGCTCTTTAAGAATGGCCATATTTTCAAAAGAGGGGTGAACTTTGGTGATCATCTTGACATTTTTCAACTTTCATTTGCTTTTGCGGTAGATTCATGATCATTTTTTGCTCAATTGACTTTGAGGATTTTCCTCTTTTCATCTTGATGATTTTTCTTTAAGATTTTTCTCTTTCCAGGGTGCTCTTTTCATGGGCTTTGGCCTTGCTTTTACCGGACACTTTGCTTTTTCTAGCCCTTTCATCAATCTTTACATTGATTGGCTCTTTTGGAGACCGGTATCAAAATTCAAAGTTCTTCCGATCATGCTTTTTGATTCATTGCTGGTTATTCCTTTATTTGCCCCAGTGTAGGGAGGTGATCACCAACAAGGGTTTAGAAATGAGAATTCAATGGCTCAAATTGGCTCTTCAAAGGATAAGTGTTTAGGGATATAGAAATGAAATGCTTTTCTTCACCTTGAGGTGTTCCAAGTCTCTGCCGGAAATCACCTGAAGCTATCACAAAAAAGATTGATGCGAGTCGAGTACAATAAAGTCTTACCCGATCTTTTCTCCAAGGAATCATCTAATGAACTTCCAAATATGCCCCATTGTGGGGTGGTTCTTGACAAGGTTATATTCATAAAATTCTCCCTTTTTGGCTCGGAGTGGTTATAAAGGGATACAAATGTGTATGGATAATTTTGAAATGGAAATGCCTTTCATCATTTCAATCCATGTAATCACCGCGAATGATCCCTACGTCCCAAAATTAAGCTCTTTCGCTCTATCACTCTCACTCATCGCTCAAGTGTGTCGGGGACGTGTTTAAGGACAAAGTTTGCCTCTTTTCATTTGAAGGATCATTCTTTTGAAAAGCTTTCAAAGCATGCCCTTTTATAGAAACTCGGGGCGTTTTCATCAAAATTCATCGTTTGCCAAATGTTCTCATCAAAGATAATATTCAAAAGATGTTTCTGTAATTTGTAAGGAATATTTCTTTGAAAGGGCCTTGTGGCTCTATAAATCCAAGTTTTTCAATTTCAAGCACGACGGCGTATGAAAATTCTTTGTAAAGAAAGAAAACCTCAAACCTGTTTTCTTCAAATATTGGCTTCTGTCCCTTGTAAAAACAAAAGGAAACAATCGGTTCAAAGTATTCAAAATTTTAAGTTCCGAAGCGATTTCTTCTTGTCTCCTTCGGACGTTGACTCCCGTTTCCTGTAAAAACAAAAGGAATCAATTAGTCAAAGATATTCAAAATTTCAAGTTCCGAAGCGACTTCTTTCTACCTCCTTCGGATGTTGACTCCCGTTTCCTGTAAAAACAAAAGGAAACCATCGATTAATGATATTCAAAATATGTAATCCAAAGTAATAGACAAACTTCCCTGTTTTGATCAATTGCTCTGCAAAGCTCTTCACGATTCCCAGTCCACCTACAAAATACAAATGTATGCAAATGCATGTATGCAGATGTCATGCGAATGCAAAATTCTATGTGACTCGGATCTGCTTATTAATCGCTCCGAAGCTCAATTTATTTCAAGGAAAATATCTCTTCACGGCATCCGAATTCACTGGACTTGCCAACTCTTCTCCATCCATGTTTACAAGTATAAGAGCTCCCCCGGATAAGACTTTCTGAATCACGTAGGGGCCTTCATAATTCGGCATAAATTTGCCTCCTGGATGTTGGGCATTTGGGAGCATTTTCTTCACAACTAGCATCCCCGCTTCAAAATTTCTAGGCTTGACCTTCTTGTTAAAAGCTCTGGCCACTTTCTTTCGGTAGCTCTGACCATGGCAGATGGCCTTTAATCGTTTTTCATCAATCAAATTCAATTGTTCATGTCTCTGTCGGTTCCACTCCTCTTACGTGAGCTCAACTTGAGACGGGATCCTTAAAGAGGGGATTTCCACTTCTACCGGTAGGACTGCTTCCATACCATATACTAAAGAGTAGGGAGTTGCCCCGGTTGAAGTACGTATTGAAGTTCGATAAGCCATAAGAGCATATGGCAATCTTTCGTGCCAATCTCTATACTTCTCAGGAGTCTTGGCCAATATCTTCTTGATGTTCTTGTTAGCCGCTTCCACGGCTCCATTCATTTGCGGGCGGTAAGGTGAAGAATTAAGGTGTCGTACCTTAAATTGTTCCAATAGTTGATCGACTACCTTGTTGTTCGGATTAGAGCCATTGTGCGTAATGATGGCTCTTGGCACTCCATATCTTGAGATGATATCTTGCTTGATAAACTTAGCCACACTATTCGCAGTGACATTGGTATATGAGCTAGCTTCAATCCATTTGGTGAAGTAGTCAATAGCCACCAAAATAAAACGATGCCCGTTGGAGGCCTTTGGATTGATAGGGCCAATCATATAAATTCCCCACATGCAAAATGGCCAGGACTCTGACATTTGATGTAGCTCGGTTGGTGGTGCATTTATCTTGTCACCGTACACCCGACATTGATGACAGGATCTAACATGCTGGTTGCAATCCGACTCGATAGTCATCCAAGAATATCCGAGTCTCATGATCTTCTTGGCGAGAAGGTGACCATTCATATGCGGCCCGCACTCTCCTTCATGAATCTCTTTCATAATGAGATTTGCTTTTTTTGGAATTCACGCACCTCGGCGGGACCGAGTCAAAGGATCTCTTGTATAAGATCCGTCCACCGAGGAAGAATTTAGATGCCATCTTACTTATGTATTTCTTATCTTACGGTTGATCGTCTTATGGGAATTCGCCCTTCAGTAGGTAATTCTTGATATCATGATACCACGGTTCTTCATCGGGTTCTTCTTCAATGACCATGCGGTATGCAGGTTGCTCCAAGATGTCAATCCTTAATGGCTCTATCTCAAGACCATTTTGCACTTATAACATGGCTGACGGTATGGCCAAAGCATCAGCAAAATGGTTACGAGTTCTCGGCAGATATTCAAAAGTGATTTCCTCAAAATGTTGGATCGGCTCCTCGAGGTACTTATGATAAGGAATAAGCTTGGGAACCTTTGTCTTCCACTCCCCTTGAGTTTGTAAAATGATTAGCATGGAATCTCTATATACCAGTAGTTTCTTCACCTTTAATGAGATGGCCAATTGTAATCCCAAGTATGCGAGCTTCATATTCGAAATGTTATTGGTGCATGGAAACACCAATTTAGCTGAAACTGGATAATGTTGATCTTCGGGGGATATCGAAGCGCCTTGAATGCTCGATCTAGTGAGGTTCACTGCACCGTCAAAGTACATTGTCCATTTGTCTTCGGATATATTCACGATTTGACCTCCCTTGTTTTGCTCTAAAACGTCCTTAGGAGGATTCTTAGCTAGCATGTCAGCAATTGCTCTTCCCTTGACGGACTTTTGGGGAGAGGTTTTGATATCAAACTCTGAAAGCAATATTTGCCATTTAGCCATCTTTCCTAGCAATGTTGGCTTCTCCAAAAGGTATTTGATAGGGTCATTTTCGGTGACTAGCTCTATGTGATAATGCAGCGTATCTTGCCTCAATCTGTGGAGGACCCAAACCAATGCTACGCAAGTCCTTTCCACGGCTGGGTACTTGGCTTCGGATGTTGTGAATTTTTTGCTCAAATAATATATGGCCCGCTCTTTACGATCTTTGGGGTTAGTTTGGGCAAGTAAAGCCCCCAGGGATTCATCATTGACTATCAGATATAGAGTTAAAGGAACGTTAGGGATAGGAGGTACCAACACCGGAGGTTGTACCAGGTATTCCTTGATCTTCTCAAATGCTTGTTGGCATTCCGCATCCCATTTCACCTTTGCACCTTTCTTTAGCAACTTGAAGAAGGGTTTCGCCGTTTTCGATAGTTGGGATATGAATCTGGATATATAATTCAATCTTCCCAGTAAACCCCTTACTTCTTTGACAGTGGTAGGAGTTCCTATTTCCCATATGGCTTTGATCTTGGAAGGGTCAATTTCAATACCACGACTACTCACCACAAATCCTAGTAGCTTTCCGGATCTTGCACCAAATACGCATTTCGCAGGATTCAACTTGAGCTTATATTTTCTCAATCGATCAAATAACTTCTTCAGCACTTTAACATGGTCTTCTCCTGGCTTGGACTTGGCAATCATATCATCCACATAGACCTCAATCTCCTTATGTATCATGTCATGAAAAAGGGTTACCATAGCCCTTTGATATGTTGCCCCTGCATTTTTCAATCCAAATGGCATTACCTTGTAACGGAAAGTTCCCCATTGCGTAGTGAATGAGGTCTTGATCTTATCTTCTTCCTTCGAACATGATCGATTATATCCCGAAAATCCATCCATAAAGGAGAATAATTCAAAGCCCGCAAGATCGTCGACGAGCACATCAATGTGCGGTAAGGGAAAATCATCCTTCGGACTAGCTTTGTTTAAGTCCCGATAATCTACGCATATTCTAATTCTTCCGTCCTTCTTCTTAAGCGGTACGATATTGACGACCCAATCAGCATATGGGACAGCCTCGATAAATCCAACTTTAAGAAGCTTCATCACCTCTTCCTTGATCTTATCCTGATTCGGGATTCATTCTTACGGGCGATTGATTTCTTGGTGTGCAAGAAGGATTTGTGGGCAAAGCATGCTCCACAATCTCACGATCTAGACCCGGCATGTCAGCATACGACCAGGCGAAGATATCTTGATATTCCTTGAGTAACACCGTCATTCTTAAAATATCTGCTGCAGACAAGTGTCCTCCTATTTTCACTTCCTTGACACAGTCAGAATCCCCCAAATTAATAGTGATAGGTTCTTCAGAAATAGGAGGCTTAGATTCTTCAAAACAATCCCATTCTCTCTTGATATCGCTCACATCAACCTCGTCTATATCAACTTCGCATGCATAGTCATCGAGCTGATCCGAGTCACATATTAACCTGTTATGTATGGGTGGGATGACATGCCTGAAATGCACCATGAAAGGTTAGTATTCAAAGATGATAAAATTGAAGGATGCATGATTTCTATCATGAAAACATTTTTCAAATTTCAATTTTTTTAGACAAAGAAAGGAGAACTAGTCCACGATCTTCCGGACATCCTGGTTCTCAAAAGCTATTTAAAACTCTAGATCATATGGCGGATCAGGCCTCAAGTTTCGTGGTAGAATCAATTGTCATCATCGGACCAATCCGTTGCTCCATATGTCTGTAATCAAATTTGAAATGTTTTTCATTAATAGATGCAACTAAGAGTAATACAGATCTGCACTTCTTGGATCGCAGCATGCGACCCAAAGGGTGCTAAAAAGCGAAAAGTTTCAAAAACAAATGCAGTAATCAAAATGCATTAAAAGATAGAGTTCAGAAAGAGCCTTTTACTCGGGGGTGGGGAAATCATCGTCCGACCACTCAATTATCACATTCACCCGATTATCCAGGAACGGGTTGAATAAGTCCGGCTCTGCATCTTCAGCGATATCTTTATCTTCCAGCCATTTGCCTCCCTTAGAGAATACCTCGAATAAAGGGTTTAGGAGCATTTTTCCTCTAGCTTTCCATACATCGGTACCTATGAAACGGCCACCTTGGCGTCCACGGCGTCCACGGTCTCCATAACGATTGTTTCGACCTCGGCCTCGACCTATGTTATTTTTCGCTATTCCATTATAACCCGGACCAACCTTGTGGTCATTTGAGCCCAAATTCAAAGGGTTACGGATTCCCCGACCATATTTCCCTAATCCGGTACCTGGAATAAATCCATTCGAGAGTAGCACTTTTCCCGCCATAGTTGCGGGTCTCGAAAGCTCGGGTATAGCCACCTTTGCATCCGGTGACACATGCATGACAGATACAATGTCAAATGTGTGATAACTTAGCTCCTCCTCTTTTGAGGGTTCAATGTATGGGACCATCCCTTTTAAAGCGGCTCGATGCCCTGTCTCGCCATGGACGGTGATCAACCGACCCTTGACCACAAATTTTAACTTTTGATGCGAGAGAGGAAGGTACCGCTCCGGACACATGAATCCACGGTCTTCCCGGGAGCGGGGTGAAGGCGCTTGGAATATCCAACACTTGGAACGGTATAGAGAAAGTTACCGGTCCAATGACAATGTCCAATTCGATCTCTCCCACCACATTCTTGGAGACTCCGTTAAATGACCGGATGGTGGCCTTGGATGTCTTCACAAAATCTTCATTGATCCCCAAGCTTCTCAAAGTGCTTAGTGGACATAGGTTAAAAAGCGGAACCGTTATCAATCGGGACGCGAGGAACCTCCTTCCCGTGACACCTCACGGCTATGTAAAGGGCTTTGTTGTGGACCCGCCCTTCTTTCGGGAAGTCTTCGTCCGAGAAGGATATCTGGTCCTTCGGAAGGATAGCACCCACAAAGTTTCCTAGTTGCACTTCGTTAATTGTTTCCGGAACATGTACCTCATCCAGCACTTTCAAAAGGGCATCCTTGTGCTTTTCAGAATTTTTGAAGAGATCTAATAAGGAAATGCGTGCCGGCATTTTCCGCAGTTGGTCAACGACCTCATATTCACCGGTCCTCACTACTGATTGCAACTTCTCAACCTCTTCCGCAGTTGGGACTCTCTTTTTAGAATCCGCTTCTCTCGGTGGATAACACCTTCCGGATCTCATTATGGCGTCAATCTCGCCCGTTCCATAATCCCAGTGAACCGCCCTTGAGTTGTACTCTTCCACGGGCGGCAATTTAATCCTCACCGGTATGATCTTTTACGGTAGTGATTCGGATGTTGATGGTTTTTTCGAACTAGAAGCTTCTAACTCCCAGCTATCAACTTTGTTCAAATCAATCACGAAACGAATTGGGGTATCTACCATCCCGATCATTTCATCCTCATGAACATCCTTAGGGTTATGTTCTGGACCTGGCCTTACCGGCGTAGCATTTTCTTCATCTAGATCCCTCTGCCTTTCTCTTTTGACTCTTAGGATAATCCCCTCAATTCTCATACCAATCTCCACCATATGTTGGAACGACGAGTAAGTGTATGCATACATGCGATCAAAGTATTCCGCCGGAAGTGACTTGAGTACAAACTCCAGCATTTCCCTTTCCGACAGTGGCGGTTGCACCATCACGGCGTGCTTCTTCCATCTCCTGGTGAAGAGTTCAAAACTCTCATCTTCACCTTTCCGGATGTTCAACGGATTAGCCTTAGTGAAATAACCTCTGATTCCAGCTTCAAAGTGTCGTATAAAGTACTCCGATAAATCCTCCCGGTTCGGGATCCAGTCCAGATCGATTGATTGGAACCACACCAGTGCGGGGCCCACCGGACTACGTCCGAAATTCCAAATCAACGTTTCATCATCTTCATGATGGCCAACCATTTGGCGAAGATAATATGAGACATGTGCCGGAGGACATCCAGCGCCATTATACTTCGTGCGGAAGACCACTCTCGGATTTGCACCTTGAGGCGGGACATTTCTCGCTTGGGTGAGTGGCGTAATCAGCTCCTTCAACTCATCCATTTTTCTCGACACGTCATCTCCTTGCTCTTGCGGTAGAGTGATCTTTCAATTCTGTGTCTCCATGGTCCGCCGTATCTCCGGAATCTGCATATTCTCTTCTATCCTTGTGGCATTGTTCCTGGCCATCAATTGCGATAATTCTGCTACCATAGTCGTCAAATGACGTATATGCGTCTCCAGATTAGAAAGTCGCATATCAACCTCTTGGTTCTTCTGTTCATCCCGAGGAGCCGCTTGGTCTTTAACTTCATCGACCGTTCCCACAAATTCATCACTTGCGGGGTCATCCATTCCACCCCACCCATCGGGGACTACATCTCCGTAATCGACAAAAAAGCTTGGGGGTGCCGAATACAACACTTTAAAGTTGTAACCACCACTATCTTCTCCGAGATTATCCACTATCTCGCCCCTCTCTAGGGCCCTTTGCAAAAATCTTCTATCACCTCGGCGGGCCTTATCCAGACGGACTTCATATTCGTCTATCTCTTCAATTTCTTGACCATCTTTGATGCTCATCAAATATCCCGAGGGTATTTTCAAAAGAGCTCCCCTCGTAGGTTTCATCGCGAACTCCTCGGACAGCATGTCTACCGCCACGTAGGTCCCCTTGAAAGCGACATTTTCCATTCTTCCTATGACGCCCAAGCTAATCAATATTTCCAAGCAAGCCTCTTTTTGCTCCCGGGAAATACTCTCTCCTTCCGGGTATTGCGAGGCCAATGTCAAGACATCCCGCATTTTACCCATATCCGCTATGAATTCCAGAACCTCATCCTCTTCACCTCCAAAAATCGCGTTCACCTCGCGATGCTCGAGTAGCGGGTTCTGCTGCACATTCGGTTCGGCTTTATCAAACTCTAGAACTTTTCCATCGATCAATGCTTGCACCTTAAACTTCAAAGCGAGACAGTTGTCCGCGTTATGCCCCCTTTCTCCCATATGGTATACGCACGTCAGGGTCTCATCATACCCGGGAAATCTTGGCGGGTGAGCTCTAGGTGGCTCTTTAGCAACTAAGCGATTTTCCAACAGCATGGGTAACAATTTGGATAAGGGTCGGGGTAGTGGAGTGAAAACAACTGGGTTCTTTTTTCTGAATTCCGGTGGTTTGGAAGTGGTCCAGGAGGACGTTCCTTGGGTAGGAATTGAAGGCGAGAAATTTCTGGGCTTTGGCGGATTAGGGACAAAAGCTACTTCTCCAGTTTGCTCCCTAATATCCCTTCTCAAAGGGTATTGGCGTTTGAAAGGCGCCTCGGGTATCTTCTTTTCTCTTAATGCCCACTCGTGGCGCTCTGCCACCTTGATCGGGTGCGCAAATGTCCGACACCCGGAGGTGTTCAGCTTGTCGAAAAATTCAAATGGAAGGGCCTTGAGAAAAAGGTCTATTAGTTCTTCTTCCGGGACGGGCGGCTTGACACCGCACGGCCGGTGCTCTCCATCTCGCGGGCGTAGGCGCGAACGGCCTCGCTCTTTCCTTTTACGGTCCTTAAAAGGTCCTCCCTAGTTAGGGCGGTCAAAGTGTTAAACTTGTATTGCCGAAGGAACTCGTCCGCCGGTTTATCCTAATCGGCGAGCCTCTCTGGCTCTAATTCAATGAACCACGCCGGGCTGCCCCGAGATAGGCTCTCTCGGAAGGTGTTAACCGAAGAGGGATGTTGTCGGAGAATTGCGACATTCGGCGTAAGTAATACTTCAAGTGCGCCTTGGGACACCCGGTCCCGTTATATCTCCTCACAAAGTCTCGGTTCCTTGTAATCAGCGGGAACCTCTATCTTTTCGAACGGTGCAACCTTGTCGAACCTCGAGAGTTCATAACCCACGACTCGCCAAACACTCTTCGATCTTAGCGAGCCTCCTAATTTCCTCTTCCATTTTGAGGACTTGCTTCTCCTTTTTCTCCAGGTCAATCACAATGGGAGGATCTTTAGGCGGTCTCTCCCGGATTCGTAGTTGGATTGCGGCGGGCGCCGGATTAGCGTTCGCCCCATCGGATGGCCCGCAGAGCTTGAGAATTAGGGTCAACGGGGTATCTCCCCCGGCTTGCAATCATCATTGCCTTCATCTCCGCCACCATTGTGGCGATCACATTCATTTGGTTTTCCAAATTACCCACACGAGGTGCGAGCTCTTCTTGTTCCATCCTTAACTTGCGCGTTTTGCTACGAGTCCTCGTATTTATCACTCAATTGTTTTCGGGGATATCAAATCAGTATGGGAAATATTAAAGGATTGGAGACATTGATCCGTGGTAATTGACTTTTCTATATGTATGCATGAAATGTTCATAAAAGAAATAGTATGTATTCATTACAAACCAAATTGTTCAAAAGTATCTAAAAGATAACAAATATGTAAAATCTAAATGGGGGAATGGATCTATCCAAGTCGGGGACGCTTCCACTCTTCTTGTTCTTCTGATCCATCGGAATCCCACAAATATGGGTCTTCTCCTTCTTCCGATATCCACTGCTCTGGATCTTCGGGAATGTACGGCTCTACTCCCGGTACGTAAGGTACTATATACTCCGGTTCATAAGACTCCACCTCTTTAATCCGAGGAGATACGCATTCGGGTACATATGGCTCGACAGTTGATTGGCGATACTCCTTAAACTTATGGATATACTCCTTGGAGGCCCCGTGAACGTTCATCTCGTCGTCCAAATAGTTCGGCCATTCAACTTGTTGCGGTGGGGAATTCTTCAAAGCGTGAAGAATAAGCTTGATCCGGGCCCGATACAAGTCCTTTGTTTCCTTAGTGAGCTTTCCTCGCGTCATATCGAATGAGAAGATCTCGGGACAAACATCCGGTGGTATCTCTTGTAGAACTCCAAATTGCCTCACCACTCGAATGGGGTAATACGCCACAGCGCCGGTACATCCCAATAAGGGAATAGGGTTATCTTCAATACCCGAAATGCGAGCTTCTACGATCTTGGGCCAAGTCAAACGCCATCTAATATGCTCGGGTTTCAAATTATCCAATAGCTCAACCCACTTTTTGAATGAGTATTTGGGTACAAGGGATTGACACTTAAGGAAGGATCTAAGAGGGTGAACGTGCTCATTGATCTCATAACACCCCACTCGGAGTTGGAAAGTTTTTATATGAGAGGTGAACCACAAGTGGAGTAATCCGCTAGACGCTTGGAAAACGGCCTTTTTTGAAGATTTGGAACGATTCGGGGAGAGAAAAGTCTCGGCTAAGATCATGTACGAATAATCCCAGCGACAACACGCTTGTCTGGCTATATGGGTTATGGAGGGGTCAAAAGTAGTTCTAGAAGTCGGGAATAGAACGAATGCAAAGAAAGCCAAGATGAACACCTTTCCCGATTTATGACCGGTTTCGGTGGGTAGAGAGGAATAGTTATCGAAAAGGAACGAGAATGTGAATTTGTTGGAATTGGACTTGTAAACTTTTTCAATTTCAGAAGTTTTAAGGCGAAGGAAACTCGATAACGAACGAGTGGAGTCCATGTCCAAAGGGGGTTGAGCTATACGTTCTTCAAATTTGGCCCCGATAATAGCGGTATACTCCTCAAGCGTAGGGGTCAATTCCAATCCTCGAAAGTTGAATGTCATTGTGCGCGCGTCCCATGTCTTGGCTAGTGCTTGAATGAGCGCCGGTTGGTATTCCACTTTGATCAAATCTACAAGTCGTCCCAAACGTCTTTCCACATAGGCTTTGTTGACGATGTCGAGGCGATCCCACCATATAGCGAGTTCCTTGCGCGGTATTGGGATGACTTTGATGTCTCCATTCCCCATGATCTAAAAATGCAAAAATGATTATCCTAAAGTCCATTACCACAGTTTAATATGCATATGCATGTAATGTGATGCAAATGTGCTAACCAAATTCCATGTCATCTTTTGGTAACATGAGGGTCAACTACTCCCACTTGACCCAAATAAGCCAAATAGGGTAATTATGGACCAAATCTCACCCAAAGATGGCATGTAATTTGATTAGGATCGTTTAAGCGTAATCGGGGTAAAAAGTCGTTCACAAATTGACAACTCATGAAACTTACAAGTCTAACACAATAAAGTCGAAAGAGATAGAACATGATAGTATCTAGGGATGTTCGGACAATAAATGTCGATGAAAGTACATAATAGACTCAAAATACAATAAAATCTAGAAAATGCCCCAAAGTCGTACTAATCTAGACAATCGGAACGGTATCCTCATCGGATGAAATCTCCACTATCTCGGGAAGCTTGACATCTTCTTCGTCATCGGAGGATATGGTGATAACTTCCTTCTTCTTGATCGAGGAGTGTTTTGGGGCCGTCTTGGTCGCATGAGGCTTTCTAGCCAATTTCATATACAGCTCCCAAATTCTCTCCTTTTCGCGCTCGAGCTCCAAATATCGTCCACATCGGGTATAATCGCAACTCTCGCTACGGATGCGGTTCCGTCCGTTGAGCTCTCGTCCGTGAACAAATCCGAAAACTCGGAATGTAGCGGGTACTCGGTCCTCGCGTTGAATGGTCCTCCGCTCCCATGTGAATACGTCGGGTATATCAACACGACCTTGAGGCGCCATCTATCTAAAAAGGAAATTGACCCTCAATCCCGATCACTTAAACGATCTTACAATTTGGGATGATATGTCGTGCAAATGTATGATATGCAAAATTTAAATTTACAAGTTTAAAATAAAAAGGGTAGAAAGCCTTACCAACCGATGTTACTCTTTTTTTGGTTTTTGGTTTTAGGTATACCAACCGTCCATGTCACATGCGCATGAGACAAGTGAGGTTCAACTCTAAAGAAATCAAAAAGGCTCGGGTATGGACCTAAAAGGCTCCCGCTATACAAATCAACGGGCCGCCCACAAGCGCAATCAAACAACAAGTGGGTAGGACCATCAATCTTGCATAGCGAGCGGGATCAAATATGGTCAACCCAAGTGCAATCAAACACAAGAGCTTCGCATACCGATCCCTATTTATGGCGACCTAAGAGGTGATTTCGCGGCTCGGGTTTAGGCACTTGTGTGTGCGGTGTCGTGATCCTCGAAATATGCAAGACATGCACCACAATTTATATTCAAAACACCGCTTCAAAATTTGCATAAATAAACAAACAATCAAAAACTCCATATCTGCATCAAAAATGGTTAGCACTGACGCCACCCCTTATAACACCCATCCGCATCAACATTTAACACTTTTTGTTAGTGGACGTACCTCGTCTTCAAGAGCATCTGCAGAAATCAAGGTTAGAAAACAATCAACATTTTTATCGGCTTAAGTCCTCTTGTATCATCCCAGCCGGAGTCGCCGGTCTGTCGCGACCCTCCGTAAATTTTTTTTTCGGGTGGAATAGGGCTAACGAGCCAATCCTTAATTTTTATAACCCCGATTGTCGGCGGGGTATTTTTTTAAGGATCGCAGGTCTCTCCCAAGACCCATTACTCGAATAGCGATGTCGGGCGAAATTTATCAAATATCGAAATTGACCTTGTGTGGTCGGGTGGCATGTGCGATGTGTACATGCAATTTGGAGTCGCCACCGATCGATTTATTGGAAGGTACGATCGGAAAACCTTACCGAGCGGTCGGGAGAAACCGTTCGGTTCCGTGAAAACCATTTTTGTGATTTTATGGAATTTTTCTAATTTTTTTATTTTTTTGGAATTTTTATTTATTTTCTAAAAATATTTGGAATTTTTCGGATCGAAATTAATCAACCCTCGAAGTCTCAAAAATTTTCGATCCAGACTTTATGAGTCCCGAATCGATCTAGAAATTTTTAGAAATTTTTTTGTGAAAATCTGAGAATTTTTATGAATTTTCTAAGTATTTTTACAATTTTTTGGATTTTTTGGAAATTTCTTTTTATTTTTTTATTATTTTTTATTAATATTTTGGACCGAGTCAAACCGGTCAATGGCCGGTCAACCCGGTCCGACCGCCCACGTAACACCCGCTCAAGACAAAACGATGTCGTACATGTATATATCCTAATTATTTTTTATTTTTCAAAATGTTTTTCTAATATCCAAATGTAAAGAAAAGGGATGGACGGCTGAGATCAATCTACGAATCAATCTCGGCCGTCCGTGCGTCTCGAAGCAAAACGGCGCCGCATTTAACTATTGAACCGACGGCCACGATCTACCTCAATTCTAATCTGCGCCGTTCATTCCCTCTATACACAAAACGGCGACGCTTTAGAACCATGAACTAAACGACGTCGCTTAACTAAATCAACGAACGGCTGCGATTCAAAATAAAAACTAATCCGGGCCGTTGAATCCTTAAACTACAAAACGACGTCGTGTAGGTTAAAACGTTGGACGGTCACGATTGCTTCTAGACTTAATCTAGACCGTCGAATCACCTAAAGCTCAAAACGACGGCGCATCACAAAGTTGAAACGACGCCGCTTTTGATTTTTTTATTTTCTAACTAATATATCTAATTTCCGAAAATATGAAAATACGGATCCAACGGCCTAGAATTGAAATCAACTATTTATGAAGACCGTCCGATCGGATCTGACTCGGCTCGCCGTGCCAACGGCCGAGCCGAGTCGCCGACCACTTGGACCAACCAGAACATGACACATCGCCCGGCGACTCGTTGACCATGACACGTCATCGTCTTCAACCCCGCGCCAGACGACGCGGTGAACGGCCAGAAACGTTCCGGCGAGATCCAACGGCGAGATCTCGCCGGAATAACGTCAAACCAAATCTAATCTACTCGTACCTCTTCACAGATCAATATATCTCAAAATCAAAGGATTTCGTCCATTAAATCGCGAATATCAGACGAAGCACGATCACGACATTGCAGAACTCAATCATGCATCACAGAGCGAAATAGTTCAATTCCTTCACAAGATTCACTCACATAAGGTTTAGAAACCTTACCCGGAGGTCCGATTGACCTGGTTTGGTCTAGATTTGTCTAGGCTGGCTTCGACTGTGCTCGGCCATGGAGATGGATTTCACGGACTCGATTGGTAGGTTTTATGCAAAATCGAGGTAAAAAGGATATGTAGAAGTGGTCAGCAACGTTCGAAAGCCAAAACGCACACAGCAATTGCAATAATCGTGTCCAAAAAAGTGAGATGCCATGAACGTGCCGAGCTAAGTTTAAGAGGACTACTTACCGATTCTGGAGCTCGCAACTTGATTGAGCTGGCGCGATCGGATCCTTAAGTTGATACGAAGCTTCGAGGACCGATTGCGAGCTTCGATTTGCTCTGAATCGAGTAGAAGGACGGTGAGCGATCCGAGCTCCGGCGAACAATATCGCGACCACTAGAGCCTCTCTCTAGTTTTTTTCTCTCTCTCTCTCTCTCTCTCTCTATTCTCGCGTGTGATGAACCAAATGAGCTCCCCTTAGTCCGGAATCTTCTCGTTCCTTTTATACTCCCCTTTTGAATTTTGGGCGCGCACGGTGATGATTCACCGACTCACTTCGCACGTGCCCAAGCGTGCGAAGTGAGTTGGACGGAGACCGGAACGGAATAGAATTCCGTCCGGCTCCGTTTGGCACTCCGGCGATGTCAATTACACGTGAATTGCACTTAATTTGCTGAATGTTGACTTTCTGTGTTGCCGTAGGTTTGACTGCTCCGCCGGTGCTCCTCCGGCGACCATTGGCTCCGAGGTTGAGCTCAATCGACGGGTAATTACCCGAACAATAAAACGCCCAAGTCAATTGATCTAATTGTCGCCGATTGCCCCATCAATTTGCTCATTAAAATTCGCCCAAGTACTGTTCATGTGCACAGATATTCTGAGGAAGACGAAATCTTGTTCGGGACCGGTTCGACCGGTCCGACCGGCGGTAAGACCGGTCCGAACCGGTTCAGACGGTAATTTTTTGCAAAATTTCAAAATTAATCCAAATTGACTGGGAATTTCTGCAATTAAACCTCAAAATTGAACTCAGGGGCCTGAATATTATCTAGAAATGTGGTTTTGCCCAAAATTTCCCATCAATTTATACAAAACCCCCAAATTTTTCAAAATTCCCAATTTGGGGAAAAGTTCAATTGAAGACCAATTCGATCAAATTGGACCACGAGACCCATTCCAATCGATTTGAAATGCATGAAAACCTAGGGGGACAGTCCAATTTTATCAAGATAGTCCTTCAATTAAAAATAATTTCAAAAATTGGCAAATTGAAGGACTAAATTGCAAGATTCTTTGGGGATTTGGCCTAATTCGTGCAATTCGCGCAATTGAGGGTGTAATTGATCAAATTGAAGTTCAAAGGGACTGCAATTGAATGTCTAGACCTAAAATGTGCAAAAATTGCAAATAAAAAGACTCAATTGGTATTTTTTTATGAAAATTCAACCTTAGGCGTTGTGAAGGAACACCTAAAATTGAACTCGATTTTTGATTTTTCTTGAGGTCAATATTAAAAGGGAATTAAAAGAAAAATATTGGACATTTTTGTGTATTTTTGTGACCTCGAAAAGTATTTTTTATGATTTTTCAAATATTTTTCTATTTTTCGAAAATATTAAAAAATATGAAAAATATGAAAAATTATTTTTTTGTTCCAAATTGGTTCCTTATGCTTGGCCAAGGCTTCCAATGTTGATTTTTCAATTTTTTATTTTTTTGTGAATTTTTAATGAATTTTGGAAAATAATACTAAAGAAAACTGACTAAAAATTCGGGTGTCGACAATGCTATCGGACATCCATCGACGGACCAAATTTGCAGGAATTATGAACATAAGTTAACACACTGAAACTTTCAATTCAATCATCGAACCTTCTACGATACATTTCAACCACGCATGACATCAATCTCAGGCAATTCAAACATTCAGGGCCGCGTCTCCACGCCTCGGGCTCATAGCATAAGATCTCGGTGAATAGGCCCGCGTAGAAACGCATCGGGCTATACGACATACGTATACATATATATATATATATATATATATATATATATATGAATGAGCTCAATTCACGGACCCGCGTGACAACGCCTCGGTCCCGCGTTTAACGCATCGGGACGGGCACAACCCCGCGTTTAACGCATCGGGGTACAATGTGCATACAGATATGTCATAGTATAATATGATCGCTCATAAACCCCGCGTTTACGCATCGGGGTATCATTGCACACAAAACCACTAGGAAATTCCATTCACGACTTTATTAACATGACAATCTGATCGCATTATCAATCATAGGTCCACGCATCACAATTTAGACCAAACTCAATCATGACATATCCAAGGATCACACATACCATTAGAATGGTCACGGCATACCGTAATGCATAGAAACTCCACTTGATTCAAGCAAATCACATGAGGGTCCATTTAGTCCGAATTGAGTCTAATTTTTCCCGTCGCATTTTTGACGCTCAATACCACATCCCACATGTCCATTGGACTACATAGGATCCCAACTCAGCAATTTCGCCCTTGTCCCTCATTAAATTCGGCCATTACACACATCTCCACAAAACAAGTCATTTCGAGCCCAGACACATCCAAACAAGAATCCCACATGCACAACCCATAACCACCACTTTAGACCCCTCTTCTACCCCCAAACTAACATAGAAACAAGCTCATTTCACTCACCAAAATTTCGGGTCTTAACGGAGCACTCCAAATCGGAATCGGTTTCTCCCCAAATCTCCCACAATCAGCCTTTATTAGGCCCAAACTAACCATCTAACATGCTCTTTAGTACTTGCAAGCCTAAGGAAAGATTAGAACTACTTACGAGTCCTTTTTGGCGAAGAAAAAATAGGCGATCAAACCTCCACCGTGCGCGACCAGAATCTGTCCAAAGATGTCCCCTTCGATTTAAGCAAGAAAACACCAACTTTAGTCCGTGAAACTCTCACAAAATTCACGTATAATCATCCTCCTTCGTTCCTCCATAATCTATGGTCAAATCCAAGACATTTACCTCTTTGAAAGTCGAAGGAACCGAAGAAGGCAGCCCCTTTTTCCAACCGGCAGCTGTTCCGGCGTCCAAGGGAGAGAGATGGCGGTGGTCCGCCGACGTGGAGCTCCGGTGGTTCACGGCCGTAAAGGAAAGAGGAAGGGGCGGCGATGGTGTTCCTCCTTGCACGCCGAAGAAGAGAGAGCCGAGAGAGAGGGGATGAGCTTGTGAGAGTGAATGAGAGAACAAAAAATGAGAGAGAGAGAGAAATGGAGGTGTTCGGTCAAGTATATGGGGAGAGAGTGGAAGAAGAGCTAAAAAATGGCTAAGGGAAAGAGAGGGAAATGGGGAAAGAGAGGGAGTGGTTTCTCCAATTTCCAAGGAAGAAGAGATGGTGGGTTAGGTTTATGACATGAATAGTAGGGAATAGTAGTGTGAATAGTGATGGAAGGTTGTCATTCAAGAGGACTATTCTAGTCAATCAAGGGTTGTCATTCAAGAGGACTATTCTAGTCAATCAAGGGTATTGTCCCCTAGTCCATCAAGTTGTGTCCATGGGTTCAAGGGTTTGCCCTATCTTGAAATCTAAGAGCACATGGGGTTTTGGTGGCTTCTAGAATTTCAACTAACATGGGGGATTAATATTCCCTAAACGCGATTAACCTTACTCCAAGTAATTAGGCCCTAAATCGATCGAGATTAAGGGTTAACCAAATTTTAAAGGGGTATTCCAAGGTCCAAATCTTCGATGAGACGATGTCCAAAAATTTATTCGTTGGACCTCTCCAAATTCGATCCCCGAACCAATTCCAATTTCACTTCCGAATACCGCCGATCTTGATTTCAATTTATCTCGAACTAACGGGCGGCTTATTAGGCACGTACGCGTAGTAACCTCGTGATTCTCATCACTATTTAGAATACTCGAGATTTGGCGACCTCGATTGTCCCAGGAATGCGAGGGTTCGTCGCTAGTTCCAATTATCCCGATCGTCATAGTTCGATTTAAGGAGATTTTGGCAAATTGTACGTTGGCGAGCGGAACCACCTGCGACCCAATCGTACAACACTAGCCATATGTTCCTTAATCGTTCTTAGACCAGTCCTTAACGGTCCCAAAACTTTTCCTCGACAATTCCTAGGGTCTAAGTGCCATTTCTCACGCGAGTTTCCTTGGTCTACGTCGTACCTCCTGGTCGGCCTCTCCCCTTCGGTTAGTCAACCCATGAGTGATCGGTTCGGGGTGAGATATAACTGGAATACATCGTCGGATATTCATTCATTCATTAGTTTCGAATCGGGTCGAAATTTGGGATGTCACACCTGTTGTTTCTAAATTTCGAAAATTCATTGGCAAGTTTGGTGAGAAAATTCGAGGCTCGTAGGATTACCTAACGGTGATTATGGATGGAAGATTGATGATGGTAGAGTTGGTATAAAAATAAAAGTCGGGATTTTGTATGAGACAAAAAAAATATTTTAGATATAATTGTTATATATGCTAAAGTTGATTTTTTTTCAAGTATAGGTCAAAAAAGATACTTTTGGGTAATCACGTTATACATTTGTACGGTCCAAAGTCAATTGGTCTGCACATTGTTTATTGCATGTGTCCATGTGGGGATATAGATCTTTTTTTTTTTTTTCGGTCGAATATAGACCTTATTTGTGGGGTGCTTCTTTTGGCAATAACTTTCGTCATCTCTTTTTCTTTAAAAAATAAAATAATAATTAGCCGATCATGGCTAAGTGCTCTCTTACATCTTATAATCTAGCAGAATTTCTTCCCCACAAGAACAGACCACATCATGAGAAAGTTTGAAACCGAAAACCGCGCTCATCGTGTTGCGAAGCTCGGTGGAGAGCCGCTCGATGTCGAAAGCGAAGGTCTTGGAGAAACTTGTAGAGCATGGAGGAGCAGAATCGCCGGTGAGGCTGCTGGGGGATCTGCTTCTCGGCATTCCTCGCCACCATCTTCGGCTTCAACGGCGGGTAGACCTCGTCCGGATGGTTGGGAATCTCTCCGGGACTTACCATCTCTCTCGCTGAACTCGAGATAAAAAATAAAAATAGAGATTAACTAATTATGTCATGAAATTTTGTGTAACTATTTGGGATCGAATGTAGAGGTCTCCACTTTCTTCAATGATCCGGGTAAGGACATTGCCTGCGATATCAACAAGCGCTATTTGACCTAGTTATTTAGGCAAAGTGAAGCAAATGGCACCAGAGTTGGGCGGCTGTTGCTGCCTTTGTTCGATTGGTGGTTCTTGTCCTTCAATCATTCTATCAAGTTTACACGGGTATCATCGTCCCCGGAAGTAACCGACCCTGGGGCAAAATGGGATCTATTCTCAAGGTTCTAGATAACTTTGAGTACAGCCACGTGTCTTCTCAGCAACATTGCTATTACTCTTTTTTCCCCTTGGTTTTGTAGCTCGTTCGTCGGTTTTCATCGCCCAAGTAATTTTATGTCCAAAAGGGGAGACGATGGTCACGGTTACACCACTCATCTCCTCGCTAGGTAAGCTGTTAATTATGTGGTTCCACCGTGGAGTTTTTAGGGTCATTGGCCTGTATAACTAGGGTCTCTATCTATGCTGAAATATTTTTTCGGCAACCATATATGTGATGATCCTCTTTCGGTTACTTCCTGCTCCAAAAAATACTCCGAACGTGGCTTGAAAAGTGACATGTGAGAGGCACATGCAAGTTCGGGCCCGCATTTGAGATTGAATTAGTCAAGTCGCAACTGTATTATCATTGTTCACCAAATGTTCTTTCCAACTAGTTTTGTGCTTTCTACCCAAAATTGGCGAATTTTTTATACTGATTGATGTGATGAATGCTTTTCCTTTATAAATTATGTCTTTTGACTATTCTTGCAGTACCAAGGGACAATCAAGGATATTACTCAAAGAATGGCACAATTTATTTGCAAAGAGTTTCGCGATCTACGTCATGTGACCCTTGTCATATTTACCAAGACCTTACCATGATAAGTAGCCCCGCTGAAGGAACTCTCGCACACATTACAATGCTTGGTCGCACTTGGACTAGGTCAGTATGTAGCTAGTGCATAAGCCTTTCATGAGGACAGTCCCTGGCTCCCTGTAAGCTTTTATTTGTTGAATGGCTGACCCATACCACGGGTAGCCCATCCTGCCGTTTAACGTGGCCGTGGTGGAGTAAGCATTGATGGGAATAATTCAAAAGTGAACACTCACGACCCACACAACTCAAGAAGAAGAAGGAGACAAATAGATTTTACTACTTTTTGTATTTCAACTCAATGCACCCATATGCCAGAACATTTACAAGACATGCCTTTAGATAGGCTTGTTACACGACTCTTGATGTACCTCTTAAAAGACTTATAACACGAACAATCACAATGCATTTAGAAGACGTCGGAGTATGAACATACTCTTGAAAGACTTACCTAATTATGACTCTATAATAAAGACTCTTCTTGATTCATGCATTCGTCTTGGGAGTTGAACGGACATCGGCCTTGAATCGAGCCTTCAAGAATTTGGTTTAATTTCTAGCACTCCTCCTTAAACCAAATTCTCATCCATCAATCATTCCAAGCAAACTCTTGTGCTTCCGAAATGTATTGACATTGAGAGGTTTAGTAAAAACGTATGCTACTTGGTCTTCCATCAATACTTTGCTTCACTTCTATCTCAAGAAAATAATTTATGAGATCATTATTGGTCATTCAAATTCCTTCACCATGGATGCCTTAAAAGTATCGATCATCAATGGATTGTTTCCTATGAAAACAAGGTCAACAACATATATACAAGCCAATAGAACATCAACTTTCTCTTGCTTCAAATAAAGTGCATGCTTGTACGAACATTAAGAGAATCCATTTACCTTGAAATAAGCATCAATTCTGGAATTCCATGCTCTCAATGCTTGTTTAAGTCTATATAGAACTTTCTTCAACCGCAATACCTTGTCTTTATGACTTTTGGAGATGCACCCCAAGGGTTGTTCAACGTAAATCTCTTCATCAAGGATGCCATTTATGGCTTTCCTCCATGTTTCTTCTTTGACAGCATCATCGCAGACAAGCGACTCATAATGGGCAAGATGAAGTTCATATATAGCTTCACAAATTTTGGACAATCTTCTCAATCTTGGAACTATCGGTTCATCGACACCATTTAAAGAAGTCGATGGTGATGAACTCGAAGAAGATATTGGAGAAGAAGGTGATCCTTAAACTCCATTCGGCTAGATTCACCATGATCATTCGCATCAACTTTAGGATTCTTTTCCCACATGCCTTATTCATCGAACTTAACATCTCTACTTACATACACTTTCAAAGTGTTAGGATAAGATAATCGATAGGCTTGATGAAGAGTCATACACGATAAAGATGTACCTTTTGCTTTTGTCTTCCAACTTCGATTTTTTCTAGTCTGGGACATGATCATAGCCAATCCTCTCGAAGATTCTCAAATGAGAAACACTAGGTGTTCTCCCGCTCCATGCTTCTTGAGGAGTTATGCCTTCAAGTCCGTACACATGACAGCTTCACCCCAAAGTTCCTTGGATAAATTATTGATCTTCTACATGTTTCGAGCCATGTCAAGAATGGTTCTGTTTTTTCATTCAGCTACACCATTTTGTTGAGGAGAATATGGAGCTGTCAAGAAACGCCGAATACCTTAAGTCTCATAGAATTTGTTGAATGTGGTTGAAGTGAACTATCCTCCGCGATTAATCCTTAAGACTTTGATAGAATAACCACTCTCCTTTGCAGCCAGTTGCTTGAATTGCTTGAAAGTATCAAACACTTCCAATTTTTCTTTCAAAAAATACACCCCAGTTTTTCAAGTAAAATAATAAATAGAAATAACAAAGTATCGATGATTACCAAAGAACCGAGGAGTGATTGGGCCGCACACCGTAGAGTGAATCAACTCAAGTGGCTTATTTGAACGATAGGTTGCTTTCTTTGGAAAATTTGTTCTGGAATGCTTTTCAATGAACACCTTTCACATAATTGACTAGGATGATCAATATGTGGTAAACCATAAACCATCTCCTTTCCGGAAAGCATATTGAGTCCAGCAAAATTAAGATGTTCAAACCTCAAATGCCACAACCATGAAGGATTGTTGGCACACGCCTTCAAGCATCGAGCATCTCATTATTTATTTTGAGAGTAAATATCCTATTCTTCGACATCTTCACATTCACAATTATTATTCTGGTCTCTTAGCAAAAGGCTAAGATAATTCGGTGAACAGTGTAACATTTCTCCGGAACGAGTCCCAAACTCCGAATATTGCTTGACATATTTGGACATAATACACATTAGTAATAAAATTATTTGCACCATTCTTCAAGCGAGTCAAAATTGTACTTTACCTTTGACAGGAATTTTTGAGCTATCACCAAACGAAGCTTTCCCCTTGGTTGTCAAAATTGTGCCTTCATCTTCATTGACGGCCAATAAAAAAACTTGGTCCGCATCATTCACCATGTATACCTTTTCGTCTCTGTGCTACTTTCTTTGCTCCACTATTTAGAAGCATAATGACAAATTTATGGCAATGATAACATCGAATTTTAGATTTATCATACCATTAGTCGCTCAAATTCTTTCCTCTGCCACGAACACTTCTTTGATTCTAGTATTGTCATTGCGAACAATACCTCCTTTGTTTTGCCCATGACCTCTACCTCAACTTCGATCTTGATTATCCCTCGAACTTATTTAGGGTGCTTTACTTTGGTATATCTCAGCTCGGATAGTCAATTGTGTTTGGAGTACTTCCTCCATCGACTCATGTTTGTTTCTTCTAAGTCGATCATGGGCTTGCAATGATCGCAGAAGTTCATAAAACGTCATGGCATCAAGATCTTTGGATTCCTCAATCGCAGCGCCAATATGATCATACTTCTTGTTTAGGGACTAACGTATTTTCTCGACAACTCAAACATTGGGACCATCTTCGCCGTTCTTTTTCATTCGGATGAGAATTACCAAAGCTCTTGTGAAATAATCAGCATCCGACTCGGATTCTTTCATATGAATTACCTCAAATTCAACTCTCAAAGTTTGGAGACGGATCTTCTTCACTTTTTGTTCTACTTAGTGTGTGTTGTGAAGGATCTCTCATGCCTCCTTTGAACTAGTGGCGTTCGAAACTTTCTCGAACATAGAATCGTCTAAAGCTTGATAGATGATCGAAAAGGCATACCGATCTTTCGATCAAACCTTTTTCAAGGTATTCCTCTGATTTTGAGTCAAGATGGCTTCATCGTCGGGCTCATCACAGCTTGAGTTTACAACTTCACATACACCATAGGCGCCAAGCAGGGCTTTCATTCTAATAGCCCAATTACTATAGTTTTCTTTGGTAAGACAAGGGTATTGAAAAGGAAGTTGAATGTTTGTTGAGGCCATGATCATGAACCGTAAGCTCTGATACCAATTTGATGGGTAATTTTTCGAAGGTGAACACAACCCACACAACTCAAGAAGAAGAAGGGGACGAGTAGACTTTTACTATTCTTCCTCTTTCACCTCAATTCACCCATGCTAAAACATTACAAGACACGCCTTTATATAAGCTTATTACACGACTCTTGATCTATCTCTTAAGAGACTCCTAGAAACATGAATAGTCACAATATATATACAATATCGGAATACAAACAGACTCTTGAAAGACTCACTTAATTATAACTCTACAATAAAGACTCTTCTCGGTTCGTGCATCCATCCGGGGAGTCTAACAGACATAAGCCATGAATTAACAACCTTCATGAATTTGGTTTAATTTCTAACAAGGATTTGACCTTAGCAGTTTGGTACAACTCAAAAGTATTCACCTGCTTACAAAAAAATGGACTCATATAGAAGTGCAAGATCGGTCTGTAATGACCGTTCTTCCATCTTCCAAGGTCCACGGGCTTTTGAACTCACTACCGACTCCACCGGATGCCGTGTTTATGGTAATTGATCTGGTTGAATTGGAACAAGTTTAACTACAAATTATTATTAAGAGGATTTAAGAGCTAACGGTATTCATTTCCACCAAGCATGTCAAGGCTACTTGTAGTCTAGCACCTTCTGTACGAATTTCTTGTCTTGGAGATCAATCTATTCAACAGGTCATGCACTTACTTATCTTAGAAAGAGTTCCACTAATTTCTTCCCCATTGCAGGTGGAAATAGTTGATGATTACGATGAATATTATCAATTGTCACTATGTGTCGGGACTTACAGGTTTAGGTTTGTCAAAGCTTTTCCATACTTCTGGAGTTGAAGATCTAGCACCGGATCCTCTATGCAATTCAATGGCTTTGATTCTACGGGTACTATAAAGACACTTCATTTTTGTGTACATGATCACATATTCTTTTCTTGGATTTCTAACATTGCTTTATGGATGTGAATATCGGAGACTAGACATTATAAAAGATTATTTGAAAGATATCAATGAGATTCCAAAATCGCGCATGTTTCGGCCTCGTCAGATTTGGAGTAAATATGTAGACGAACTCGAGGTATCTTCAACATGATTCGGGACTATTAACCATTTACATAGATTGCTTTAGCCCTTTTACCATGTAAAGTTGTTTTTCCATCGCCTACTTTGTAGATGAATTGTTAAGATATTATGCACCTACAATGCTAAATTTCTCTTTTCTGTTATTGGCCCTATCTACGTAGGACTTGAAGTATGAGGAGAACTCATCGAAGCCAGTGCAATGTTTGAATGAGATGGTCACAAATGCTTTGGCACATATTGAAGACTGTTTGACATACATATCGGTTTTAAGGGACCCTGGTATATCCGGTTTTGGGCTATTTTACTATCAATTCTTCAAGACGATAGTGTTTCTTATAGGTGACCAAGACTTGTTGCCTTACATCCCTCCTATATATAAAAATATAGGAGGTATTTGCCTGCCTCACAATATATCCTATGAAAAATTTCCCTTGAAATTTTTCTCTTGAACATGTTACAATATTAAGGGGGCTTTTTTTTCAAATTGCGCGAAATTTTTTTTTACCAAAATAGGTTTAAAAAAAACATATTTATCAATTTAGGGTCCACTTGGCAGTCTTAGTGCAGCACGGACCGCTGCTTAGCAGCGATAATGCCGAGCGACTTACTCGCTTGGCGATATCGGTGCCGAGCAAGTGGTTGTGCTCGTTCTGCTTTGTTTTGGGGCCCCACCCGCTTGGCACTTATAGTGCCGAGCGGTGGTACGACCCTACCCGCTCGGCGGGGGCCCCTACTAGTGCCGGCGCCTTTAATCGGGCATTGGCCTTGGCGACGTGAAAGGTGCTGCAGACTGCGGCACCTTTCACGAGCACTACAAAGCCAAAGGCTCTCCTCTCCGCAGAAGCTCACCCTTTCCACAGAAGCTCATTTTTGTAAAATCTCTCCTCTCCACAAAAGCTCATCTCTCCTTCACTGAAGCTCTTCCTCTTTTCGCACTGCTCTTCCCTCCTCCACAGAAGCTCTTCATCTTTTCGCACTCTCAGAGCCCCCTCTCCTCTTGCATTCTCTCTCACATAGCTCACAAAGATTTTCTCGGATCCCCCTCTCCTCGGGTGCCTTTGCTGATGTTAGTGTTTTTATTTTACTACTAATATTTCGTCATGTTTAAATTAAATTGGGAATTTTTTATTTTTGCAAAAGTTGAGACAAAAGCAAAGCCGGCCTTCTTACTCGGTGCTTCCTCTTGATAGTTTGAGCTCCACATTCGGCGCGTGATTACCGTCAATAGTTTGAGATAAATCTCGTTATAGTTATTTTTTGCGGTTTCGTAAGTATTGTTTTATTTATTTGATTATTATTTATACCCTAAATAGTTATAATGTTTACGAATTTAGGTAAATAAAAAAAATTACCATAATCTCTTAAAAATAATTTTTTGGGACTCATTTTTGCAACTATATCCATATTCATTTTGACGATTTTCAAAAAATGAAAAAGAAATTTAGGAGTGTAAAATGAATTTTTGGGAAAATAAAAAAAAGTTGACCGGATGTCCCGAGAAGCGAGGGCGAGGTTTGACCCGGTCAAAAAAATATGTTTTTAATAATTTCAAAATTCGAATAATAGAAAATTAGAAAATACAAAATTGATTAAAAATATAGAAAAATCATACAAACTTTCAAAAAAATGAAGGAAAAATATTTAAAAAAATTTGAAAAAAATAGGAAATAGCCACAATCAAGCGGCCATAGACTTTTTTTGGCTATTTTGGTCGGCGACTTTAAAAAATGACTATTTTGCCCTTATGGCAAATTGTCTCCCCAAAAAATTGTAAACAATCTCAAAAATTAGAAAATGACCACAATCAACTGGCAATGGATGATTCAAGGAATTTTGGCCGACGACTTTTAAAAAATGACGATTTTGCCCTTTTGGAAAATTGTCTCTAAAAAAAATTGTAAAAAATCTCAAAAATTAGTAAATGGCTACAATTAATCGACCATGGACGATTTAGGTATTTTGGCCGACGACTTTTAAAAAATGATGATTTTGCCCTTTTAGCAAATTGTCTCCCAAAAAATTTGTAAAAAATCTCAAAAATTAGTAAATGGCCACAATCAAGCGGCCAGAGCCAATTCGGGATATTTTGGTTGACGACTTTTAAAAATGACGATTTTGGCCTTACGGCAAATTCTCTTCCACAAAAATTGTAAAAAATTTCAAAAATTAGTAAATGGCCACAATCAACTGGCCATGGACGATTTATGGTATTTTGGCCGACGACTTTTAAAAAATGACGATTTTGCCATTACGGCAAATTATCTTCCAAAAAAATTGTAAAAATTTCAAAAAATTAGTAAATGGAATGGCCACAATCAACTGGACATGGACGATTCGGGATATTTTGGCCAATGACTCTTAAAAAATGGAGATTTTATCATTCTGACAAATTGTCTCCCAAAAAAATTGTAAAGAATCCCAAAAATTAGTAAATGGCCACAATCAGCTGGCCATGGACAATTCATGATATTTTGGCCGACGACTTTTAAAAAAATAACGATTTTGCCCTTCTGGCAAATTGTCTCCTAAAAAAATTGTAAAAAATTTCAAAAATTAGGAAATGACCACAATCAAGCGGCCATGGACGATTCAGAGTATTTTAGCCGACGACATTTAAAAAATGACGATTTTGCCCTTCTGGAAAATTGTCTCCGAAAAAAATTGTAAAAAATCTCAAAAATTAGTAAATGGCCACAATCAACTAGCCATGGATGATTCGGGGTATTTTGGCCGACGACTTTTAGAAAATGACGATTTTGCCCTTCTAGCAAATTGTCTCGAAAAAAAATTGTAAAAAATTTCAAAAATTAGGAAATGGCCACAATCAACTGGCCATGGATGATTCGGGGTATTTTGGCTGACGATTTTATCCTTCCGGCAAATTGTCTCCCAAAAAAATTGTAAAAAATCCCAAAAAATTAATAAATGGCCACAATCAACTGGCCATGGATGATTCGGGGTATTTTAGCCGACGACTTTTAAAAAATGACGATTTTGCCCTTCTGGTAAATTGTCTCCCAAAAAATTTGTAAAAAATCTCAAAAATTAGTAAATGACCACAATCAGGTGGCCATGGATGATTCAAGGTATTGTGGCCTACAATTTTTACAAAATGGCGATTTTGCCTTTCTGGCAAATTGTCTCCCAAAAAAATTGTAAAAAATCTCTAAAATTAGGAAATGGCCACAATCAACTGGTCATGAATGATTCGGGGTATTTTGGCCGACAATTTTTAAAAAATGACGATTTTACCCTTTTGGCAAATTGTCTCCCAAAAAAATTGTAAAAAATCCCAAAAATTAGTAAATGGCCACAATCAAGCGGCCATTGATGATTCAGGGTATTTTGGCTGATGACTTTTAAAATATGACGATTTTGCTCTTCTGGCAAATTGTCTCCGAAAAAAATTGTAAAAAGTTTCAAAAATTAAGAAATTGCACAATCAAGCGGCCATGGACGATTCATGGCATTTTGGCCTACGACTTTTAAAAAGTGACAATTTTTCCCTTCTGGCAAATTGTCTCCCAAAAGAATTGTGAAAAATCTCAAAAATTAGGAAATGACCATAATCAAGCGGCCATAGACGATTCGGGGTATTTTGGCCGATGACTTTTAATAAATGACGATTTTGCCCTTTTGGCAAATTGTCTCCCAAAAAATTGTAAAAAATCTCAAAAATTAGGAATTGGCCACAATCAAGCGGCCATGGACGATTCAGGGTATTTTGGCCTACGACTTCTAAAAAGTGATGATTTTGCCCTTCTGGCAAATTGTTTCCCAAAAGAATTGTGAAAAATCCCTAAAATTAGGAAATAGCCGGAATCAATTGGCCATGGACGTTTCGGGGTATTTTGGCCGACTACTTTTAAAAAATGACGATTTTGCCTTTCTGGCAAATTGTCGTCTAAGCCCTTAGGGCTATACTCGGATATTTATTTCATTTGATATATTGATAGTGGTAATGTTAATTTGATAACGTATACGGGACAATATTTACCAAATTGTAGTTTAGAAATAATTTCTAATTTATTTATTTAGCAGAATGTCGTCTACATCTTTTGCGATTATGTCTTGGAGAGGTACAACGATGCGAACTAAATATGGAATTGATTACGAAGGCGGATAATCTACCATGTTCGGGATTGCAAAGTTATCGACATTTGATGAGTTACGTGTTTCGATTGAGAGCACGTTGAATATAACAGGAAACCAGTATATTCAAACAGTGGTATAAATATCCGGTTGTGACACGCAATTGTGTTACATATGACATTACGAAGGTGCATGATTATGCTACATTTACGATGATCCAGCAATTTGCACTTCAAGCTGGTGCTACGGGGTTTTTATAGTTTTATGCAAGCTGTAGCGAACACCAAATGAGAGATGATTTCGCGGAAGAAGGTTCGAATGTTGGTGAAGATGACAATGGTACGTATAATCGGTACATGCGGGTCGATAATAATGATGATAATGATGATAATGCTGATTATGCTGATGATGGTGGTGATGAAGAAGATGATCCTTGAATGGACATCGATGACAATGATGAAGAAAATGTCGGATGTGACAATATGGAGGCTTACTACAATACCTAGTGTAATAATCCCATTTTGCCGTTGGTACATCCACCGCCTTATTTAGAGATCGACTTTGACATGATGCAAGACGATACAAGAGCCAAGTCGGGCCGTATGTTATTTGATCCATCAAAAGAATTTGATGTTGGCATGTTGTTTACATCACGAGACGCGATGCGGTTGGCGGTAAAAGAGTACTCCCTTAGGAGAAATCAAAGTTTTCGCAATTATTTGACAAAGAAAATAGAATATATGATAAAGTGTGGCAATCCAAATGGACCGTGTAGTTGGAGGCTCCGCGCGATTGCTAAATCGGGTGGCATGTTTTGGAAAATAAGTAAGTATAATGAGCCACATACATGCGGTTCTCCACAAATGTCATGGGATCATCGGTACCTTGACCAAAAGTACTTCTACTGCTAGATAGAAGCAATGGTCCCCGCCCAATCGGATATCAAAATCAAGACAGGCTGCACTTCGAATCTACTTACCATAAAACCTAGAAGGCCAAATAAATGGCGATTGCCAAACAATTTGGAGATTGGGATGAGTCATACGGTAGGTTGAGGATGTGGATGATCGAAATGGAGAGCCGGATCCGGGTTCGCATTTTGTGATCGATGATCATATCAACCTAGATCGGGGCTACATGGTTTTCAACCGGATGTTATGGATTTTCAAGCGGACAATTGAAGGTTTCGCAAGTTGTTGTCCTGTGATATTTGTTGATGGTACATTTTTATACGAAAAACACCAAGGAACCCTCTTTTGTGCGGCCTCACTTGATGACAATAATCATAATTTCCCGTTGGCATTTGCTGTAGTCCATGGGGAAAATGTTGACAATTGGACATGATTTATGAATCTGTTGTGGAGATATGTCACTAAGAGAGATGATATTTGTGTAATATCGGACGGACATATCGGGATTCAACGAGCAATGGAGACAGAATGGTGGCTTCCTCCACATGGCTACCATAGATATTGCATTCGGCACGTTGCCAGCAACTACAATAAAAATTCAAAAATGCCGAAGGCAAAAGACTTGTTCGGATGGCAGGTAAATTCTTGAATTTGTAAATTTCAGGAAAATACATGTGCAAAAATTTTAGTACGAAGTACTAATTAATGTTGTAATGTACAGCTTACGCGAACCAATGGCGGAAGTTCGACCAAATCATGAGCCAAATTAGGAGGTTTGATCCGGCCACAGGTGCATGGTGTGATTAGATTCCAAGAGAAAAATGGACAAAGGCTTATGATGAATAGAGGAGATATAGATCGATGACAACAAATTTAGTTGAATCGGTCAATGGGATGTTGAAGGGTTTCCGTGGTTTGCCAATAGCAACTATGGTCGACAAGATATTCTATCGGTTGGCCCCTATCCTCCTCTTTCTTCGCACCTCTCTATCTCTATCCGCAACCACTCTCAACCTTCATGGGAACCGATCGCTGATCGAATTGGCAACGACAACGATGTTGATCCTCTCCTCTTGCAATGCCAATAAGCTGCCAATCGCATCCTCCGGCGCCATCGAGACACTAGTCGCAATCTTATCAGACAAAATTGCAGCGAATCTCCCTCGAATCGCTATCTCGCCGAAGCTGCTCCATGCTCTTCAACCTCTCCACCTCCCACCGGATCGCCCCCCCAAATCTTTGCGTTCGACAGTGTGCTCTTCCTCCTCTACCCGATGGTTGCCTCCAGCTCGTCGCACTCCCCGGAGGCCGCCGAGAAGGTGATAGCTTTGCTTGAGAACTTTGTGGCATTGTCCAGCCACGTGGTCGGTGAGGTCGCCCGCCCCGACGACACTATTCGAGCGTTGGTCGGGGCGATTGAGTAAGGGTCTCCGGAGTGCGGGAAGCACAAGGTCGCAATACTCCTGGCGATGGTGAGGAGCTGTAGGGACAAGCACAAGGAGGCGGTTCTAAGGGAAGGCACCATGCCTAGACTATTAGAGCTAAGCATAGATGAGATGTGGAGGGCCAAGGAGATGGTTCAGCAGAGTCGGCACTTGTTGTTGCTACTCGAGGACTACTCCGACTAAGATGCGAGGGCGAAGCATCAGAAGAAGCGGAAGAAGCACGAGCTGGTGGAGCAAATGATGGAGAAGATCGATGTGGAGGGAGCAAGTCTGCGGATGGTGGAGGAGATGGCGGCGAAGCTAAAGTACGATCGGTAGCCTGGCTGCCCTCTGTTCCTCTTTGGAAGAAGGAAGAAGAAGAAGATAGTTTGATTAGTGTTAAGGCTTAATCGAGGTTTTAACACTGGATTAGCGAATGGGATTAAGGTTTTTTTTTTGGTCCAATGGGATTAAGTTGAGAAGGAGTGATTATGGTGTACATAGGAAGATTGAATTCGTGGATTAGAGGGAGACGGAGGTTGAGAGTGGTTAGAGAGAGAGAGAGAGAGAGAGAGAGAGAGAGAGAGAGAGAGAGAGAGAGGAGCAAAAGTTTAGAAAAAAGACAAAAAATATTTAAAAAAAAAGTTTAGAAAAAAAGACAAAAATATTAAAAAAAATATTATTCAATAATATCCACTTCAACACCGACCATGCTACGTGGCATCATTGGCATCCACGTCGGCAATTTCCAATGCCATATGTTTAGGACTGAATTGGTACCAATGCAATAGGTTTATGACTTTTTTGGTATTTTTTTCAATTTACGACTCAATTGGCAAAATAGTTTAAGACTGGATTGACACAATTGCGATATGTTTAAAACTTTTTTGGTAATTCTTCCCGCTAAAAGCTGATAGACTTGGCCGAACAGCACATGCATCATGCATGCATTGAGTGAGGAAAAAGAAGGCTTGTTTTTAACTAGGTGTTCTTGTATGGCTTCATTTGAGAAAGGAGAGAATTCCATCTAGCTGAAAGAACATGATCATGCCAACGATCGATGGCCCATTCAAAGTTCTCAAGATAAATTAACAATAATGCATATAAATTTGAACTTCCGGGAGAGTTTAGCGTTTCGGCAACTTCTAATGTGGTAGTCATTTCTCCTTATTTGAGGAAGATGATAACATGTCCTATTTGAGGTCAAATCTCAAACATTTCGGGAAGAATAATGCGGGAGCATCCGACTCATCGGAAAGTCCTTGAGTTCCAACATGGTTCCATTTACAAGTCTAGCTATATCGATGTTTATTCAAGCCGAGGCAAACTATTGTTATAACTTACTACGATGGATTGAGAATAAGATGTCGATTTGTAAACTATTGACTAGAGAGTTATCGATTCTTCCTTTGTAAATTGAGTTACCGATTCACCAAGATAGTTGCCGATTTCGAAGTTGGCCAATAGCATACCAATCGAAGGCTGCTCTGAGCCGGTTCTTGATGATTGGTGAAATTTCAAGTTGTTTATTGGCTAGTCAAGTCTGATGGATGAATTTTGGGAGATGATCTACAAGATCGAAGAGTCGAAACTACAAGTTTCCATGTCTTTAATGCTTTTCTAGTTCCCGGGTCTTTTAGTACATTTCTAGTTCCTAGGATTTTAATTCCATTAGGTTTTCCATGTGTTTAATATCCGGGGAGTCCCTATGTTCTTACAAGTTCTTCTAGTCCTAATGTCTTTACCATTTGTCTATCCTATGTTCACGTGGAGAACAATACAAAAAGGTTTAGGACTAAATTGGTCCAATTGAAAGGTTTAAGACTAAATTGGTATCAATGCAATAGGTTTAAGACTTTTTTAGTACTTTTCCCCTCCTAAACCTTTTGTAATTATGTCAATTTAGTTCATTTAGCCATCCAACACCGACATGGAAAATGTTTGATAATAGTTTAATACTTTTCAATTTTTTAATAATTTTTTTCTATATGTTCTTTTTCTTTTTTTCTTTTTTGGGTTAGGACTGACGGGATGCTACCAACGCTAGGGATCGCGGCCCTCCCCGGTGACGGTGAGGGCTCGTGATCCTTGCCGGCGACCTCTTGCCGGTCCTCACAGAAAAAAAAAAATAGAAAAAATTATTAAAAGCATAATTCATATCATGTATAATTAAAAATTAGCCACGTCAACGCCGCCGGCCAAATGAATTGAATTGACACAATTACAAAAAATTTAGGAGTCAACTAGCCAAAAAAAAAAAAAGTTTAGGACTAAATTAGCACAATTGCAATAGATTTAGAATTTTTTTTTGATAATTTTCTCCTTTGAGCTAGCAACCCACGTATAGTTATACCCGAGTAATCCAAACACACTTGAGTAATCCAAACACTCTCGGTATTTTTCAGTCTCGGTTATACCCAATAAGTCATAGTGTTTAGCTCCTCAATTTCGTACCAAAATCTTTCAATCTCACTCATGAATTGAACAAATCATATTATGAGATTTAATTAGCTTTAACACTTGAATACTTCGTGCAAAACTCCTTGTGCATGAACTCCCCGCAAGCCCATTCTGCAACGTTCACAGTATCACGCGCAAAACACGTGCAAGCTCGAAACTCCAATGCGAGCGCTTAAACAATTATATATTGCATAGCGCCGCCAAAGGAGCCTAACTCCAATACGTAACAATAGGAAATTTTCGCGCCCTTAAACAATTCACGCGCCCCTCGTGAAACACGGGCAAGCTCGACACTTCGGAAGACGCCCTTAAACAAATATATGTAGTAGAGCACGAGGAGTCCGACTCCAATTGGTAAAATATATATTTATGACCTACAGCGCCTCGCCAGAAATATTTCTTCGTCAACCTTGGAGTCATGCCAAAAGATTTTATTGCCGGAGCGATCCCTAGAACTTTACTAATCTGGGTTTGGGGTAATCTGGGTTCCTAGAACTTTTTTGGGTGATGGATGATCTTTTAATTACCAATATTGGAACTTGTGTTAACCACTGAACAACTCTGCGGCACTCTGAAGACTGGAAAGCACACGCTTCGAGGACATGGTGACGTTGTTCACTGCCGTCCCAGAGGCGCCGCATTAGGGCATACAGTTTCCCTCACCTTAAGAAAACCTCCCCGTTCGACTTTTTACTAATATTCAATCTCTATTTTCTCCGGTCACAAGTTCAGCGTGAGAGAGATGGTAACTCTGGGAGAAAACCTCCCCATTCCGGTGTTCGATGAATATTATCACAGATTTTTATGCCGGTCATCCTTTGGAGTATAGCTCTCGCCCATGCCCTTGCCCCTCACAACGAGGATGGGCAAGGATCACGACGCCCTTGCTGTGGCCCGCAAGGGATTGCGGCTTGCGAGGGCTGGCAGTGCCCTCGTTGGCATTAGCGAGGGACCGTGACCCCTCATTTGCAGTTGATGAGGGCTTTGCGGCCCTCGGCCAAGGGTCAATGGGGTCGTCGACCCTTAGCCACGATTGATTCTCAACCAGGCGCCGCTGGCTTTTTGAACCAAAAAGGAAAACAAATAAAAGAAAGGATAACATAAGAAAAAATAAAACAATAATAAACAAATTCGAAAAAATGATAAAAGTAATAGCAAGAATTGCCCTCGTTAGTGCGACGGTGCCACGTGGGACGGCTGATATCCACTCAAGCAATTTTCAGCCAAAATTGATCGATATGGACTCAATTGGTAAAAGATAAAAATGTTTATGACTTAATTGGTAAAATTAAAAGATTCATGATTCAATTGGCAAAAGTGTAATATATTTAATACTTTATTTGATAATTTTCTCATTCTCACCAAATAATCTCACAATCTTAAAAAAAAAAAAACTAAATAAATTCATTACAAAATTTAATCGACTTCAACTCCATGCAACACTTCTTGTGCGCGAACTTCCCGAGGACCTGCTGCAACGTTCACGGTGTCACTCGCAAAAAACATGCAAGCTCGACACTCTAACAAAGCCAAAAGAGTGACTACAATTCCTAAAATGGGAAAATTGTTCTTCCCGAGAGTTTCAATTCTCGAGTGTCCCGAGGACCCACTCTCACGGTGTCGCTGGCAAATCACATGCCAAAATATAAAAAGAAATAGATTCTCCATTTCGCCAGTCTATGTTTAGGGGTAATATCAACCACAAGAATAATGGGAGCTCAGGTGATTAATGATCGTTTGATTACCATTTTTCGAAATCATGTTTCTGAATGCCATAAACAACGAGACGGCACACTGAAGACATGAAACCTCATACTCCAGGGGCATGAATTCAGTCGTCCATACAATTTGAATTTAGGTTTTCATAAATACAGTTCTTTATTTATGGAAGGGATCTTGTCTATTATGAGAAAAAAATCCAAGCCATATCACTAGCCGTTGAAATATTATAATGTTTCATTCTTCGCTTGAATAGACTTCTTAATCAGATGATACTATCTGAGTCTGAATACTCTCTGAGTTTAAAAAGACTTTTCATATAGTCTAAACACGTACAAGCTGTGATGATATTCCCATATTACACTAGTGATATCCAAGTTACATACGATATCGATAGAGTAAATATCCAGTGCTTCATATACAATATCCAAAATCTCATATACACTATCCAAAGCTTCAGATGCAATATCGAGAAGACAATAATTAGAGTCCGAATATTCGATCAAAAGTAGATTTCTGAATCTGATGATATTCAGCTTTAGCATCGAGTATGAAAAAATCAATTGTCTTGATGATATTCCCAACAATATGAACTTCACTTGAGCTTTCATCTTTTGGTCCCTCCAAGCGCATTCGCAATTCGCGGCTCTACCTAACTGTTTACCTATCCAATATCCCTCCAAGCTTTATCGAACTTCTCATTCTAGACTTGTTTACCTTCTAATCGGTACCTCTTTCATGTAGATACCTCTATATCTAATACTTTGTTTACCATTGATGGAAAACTTATAACTTTAGACGTTCTGTTAAGACGCCATCGGCATAATGGCTTGTGCATCTTTCACTTAGTTTTACTCAATCAAAAAACACATTCATAGCCTTTGATTATTTTGTCATTTTCAAAATATCATAAAGGTTTTCCCTACCATTCATGACCGCAATGCTAGAGAACCAATGAATATGTATGAGGAGCGATCGACAAACAATGGGAAGAGGCACCTAGAAAGACGCTCCGATGATTCCGCATGCTTTTTGAGGACGTTTGAAACTGCTAAAAGAAAATGGACTAGATAAATCTTCCAATACATGGAACAATAGAAGCAAAAATTGGGTAAAGGGAGAAAAAGTTACATCTGGATCGAGTAGCCTCCGATCTGAAATCTTCCTCTCGTAGAAAGTTATGGGAAGAATTCCCAGTTTTGGTATGACAAGTCACAACTTGGGTTTGCTGAAGTGTACTTGACAAGGTTAGAGGTCCTCAACGAGGTTAGACGTCTTTGGAGGTGAAACCGTGGAAGACTCTGGCGGTTGTCATCGTGGTACGTATGATCATATTGGAGATGCACGTAGCAGGAACTAGATAGCTTCATCCGGGGAGATTGCCAAGAGAGAACTCAAGTCGAGCCTCTTGACATATTCAATTGGACTTATCTTCACTCAAAAAGTTAAGCCAATGAATTATGGGTTAACTACGATATAATAATTACTCCACATCACACTAATTATCCAATGTAGAACTTTTCGAGCACAACTCACGTATATTTCAACAATCTTCCCCTCATGCATGAATTTAGTGTAAGATTTGGTTGTTCCTTAATTTATATATCATTATGCACCAATATATCTCAACTTGAATTTTCATCAAGGTCTGACTTCATCTTCTATCTTGTTATCCAGACCGAACCATGAAGCCAACAGGCCCGCATTGCTACACCACAAAGCCCACTACCTAGAAACCGTGTCGGTCTGTAGATTCCCTCCTCGAGATATTAACCAAACACCGGAAGTGATTGGGGGCTCACAAATCTACCATTGGCTCCGATAATAATTATTGCAAAAGTAAGCGTTTGAACAACAATTAGACAGAAAGAAAATAAATGACACCAAATTTACTTGGTTCAACCGCGGTAACCTACGTCCAAAAGGGGAAACTAGTAAAGAATTTCACTATGGATCAAGCTAGATAAGGGAAATTACAAATACACTCGAGTCACTCAAACACACCCAGTATTTTCAGCCCTGGTTACACTAAATAACTCACACAGTGTTTAACCCCACAATTTCTCACCAAATAATATTTCGATCTTACAAAGGAATTAAAAAATTTTATTACAAGATTTAATGAGCTCGAGACCCTGAAATAAACCCTTAAACAGACATATATCATATACTACCGCCAGAGGAGTCTGACTCCGATTCGTAAAAATAGGAAATTGTCGTGCCCAAGGCAAAATCAAAGTCGGAGTTTCAATTCTTGAGTGTCCCGAAGGCCCACTCTGCAACGTTCACGTGCCACTAGCGAAACACGGCCAAGCCCGACACTTCCAAATAAGCCTTTAAACAATTCGCCAATAAATATTTATTACCCACAGCGCTTTGCCAGAAATCTTTCCCGATCAACCTTGGAGTCATGCTTAAATATAGAAAGAGAATAGATTATCAATATTGTCCGTACATGTTTCGAGGCGATCTGCACAAGGACCAACAACCTAAAATAGTGGGAGGTCAGTTGATTAATGATCGCTTAATTACTAATATTGGAACGCTCTGCGGCTTGGTCACCTTACAAGAACTTCCCCGTTCCACTTTTTACCTAGTTCAATCTCCATTTTCTCTCATCTCAAGCTCAGCGAGAGAGATGGTAAGTCTTGGAGAAATCCTGAAGGATCCGGACGAGCTCTACCCGCTGTTGAAGCTGAAGATGGTGGCGAGGAATGCCGAGAAGCAGATCCCTCCGCAGCCTCACTGGCGATTCTGCTACTCCATGCTCCGCAAGTTCTCCAAGACCTTCGCTTTCGTCATCGAACAGCTCCCCACTGAGCTTCGCAACGCGGTGAGCGCGGTTTCCGTGGGTTAAGTTTTCCTCTGTAGTGATTTTGTTATGAATGAGCATGGTTGTGTTTTTGTGAAGTTGTGGTCGCTGAAGCAACACCATGCATTAAAGAGAAGAGGAATATGAAAGAATCAAGAAAAAACCCTTACTTTATGGCTTTATTTCGCGAAAAGTATACAACTTACAAAATATTTTCTCAAAAATAATTAGTCAATGAAAAATGTTTTCATTATCGATAACAATTCTTGTCTAAATATTTTCGTGCACAATAAAAATATATTTCCTTTTTTTATTATTTATTTTTCTGCACAATAAAAAAAGCCTAACCTGAGTACTTTTTTAAGAGCATTTTTAAAGAGCTTTGAGCCTCCAAAAGCACACGACAACTTTTTAGATCATTATTAGGCAAAAATAGATTAAAAAAAAAAAAAAATTTCCACCCGTATCTTGTAGGGAAGAAATTTTGCTAGATTATATGATAAAGAGAGCGATTAGCCATGATTGGCTAATTATTTTTTTCAAGAAAAAGAGATGAGGAAAGTTATTGCCAAAAGAAGCACCCCACAAATGTGCAGAGCAAAAAGGATTAAGCGAATACTCAATTAAGTAATTAAACATAATATCATTTCTACTTTCTAGTACAAGTGACCCCATAGGAATGTTAATGGATCGGATCATGTTTCTATGATACCCGACTCGAAACATTAGAGAAGTGTGTTTGGCCTGACCCGAAACACTATAAAAAATAACTCAATATGGTCGGGTCAGTAAGTGTTTCGGTTCGAATATGATGGTTACGTTGTTTTCCAGTCTGTTTTTGCACAACTCCTTCGTTTGTTCGGTTTCTTATTTGATAATTTCCTTTGCGATGTGCCTGTTATATTCTAATTTTTATTCAGCACTAAATGGATCAGAAGTTAAGTATCTCTCTATCTGACCCCAAAAAAAAAGTGTCTCTCAAAATTTGTAATTCCTGACATATATCATCAGAAACCGGCAAAGCGGGTCATTCGATTTCTCTAGTAATATGTATGGTGGTGAAAGCACCACCGTCACCCCCCCCTCAATAACTGCTCCGTCACCTTCTCATTCTCCTATTATAATTCTAGCAACCCCTTATTTTTGGGACTCTTGCACCACCATCGGTTTTGTGGAGAACTATGATGATTCATGAACGTGTCAGCACAATATCTCAAGTGTTTTTGATAAATTCCTTTGAAAATCTAGATTGCTCTGCATTAATAACCGCCATGCGTGCCGTATGGTTGAGTTGTGGATAAAGTTGCCAAAAATGTGTGCCGAAATTATATATATATATATATATATATATATATATATATATATGCGAGGAAAGATAAAAGAAAAAACATTTCCGATAAATCAAAGGTGATCCGATCTTCCTAATTTACTGTGGTTGAATTCCTTTTCCTTATTTGTGGGACATTTCTGGTAAGGCATTTCCGGTTAAATTTTCTCAAGAAGAAAGAAAGGAGAAAAAAAGGCAAAAAATAAAAATAAAAAAATAAAAAATTTTGCGAGAATATTAAAATATTATTAAAAATTGCCAAGTCGGTGCTAGCAGGCCAAAATTGCCCGGATTGATTGAATTGGTACAAATACAAAAGGCTTAAGAAATAATTGGGTAAAAAAAAAAGTTTACTAATGAATTAACATAATTACAACAGGTTTAGGACGTTTTTTGATAATTTTTCGTGCAAGCACTTAGGCTTTGGGGAGACGGCTAATCTTAGACACTTATTCTGCTAAGTTCACCTAAAATCAGTTCCTCGATAGGCTTTTCTCTGTCGTATATGTAAGTCCCCGACGAGAAGTCCACAAAACATGCCAGATGGTCTGCATAAGCTCAATGTTTCCTTGAATGTGGTAATTAGTCGATGGGAGGAGGAACCTCAAGTCCATCTTAGAATATCCGCACTGGAAAGTAGATGTTAATGATGTTATTAGCTAACCCATTTAAATGTTACAACAGTTAAAAATAAAATTGAAAAGTCAAAGAAAGTGTTGTAGGCTCTTTGACGTGAACCATATCTAAGTATCATCTCAAATGAAATTGCATAAAATCTATTAGAACAGAAGGTCTTTAAATCTTTTCAAGTTCCTATTTACCTCCTCAATTATATATTTCGACGCTTTAGGCTTAGACCAAAGTCCTGCCTTCGCGCCAGAGGAAGTGTTAGAATATTTAAATATTGAATTATACACATATCTAATAATTTTAAACTTTTTAGAACAACTTGCAATGGTCCCACAAAATCTCACAATGTCAATGCAGTTCTCATCCATAGATTTATGGGGTCACCTCTTGCTTTATTTTGGTACTTTCTCCTACCTCACTTCTGTTGTCTACTAATCCAATGCAAAAATCTTATCAACTGTTAGACTAGTCAATGCAATTACCACTTGTAAGCATTGCAAATTCTAGTAGAACTGTTAGATTAGTATCTCTCAATGTGCTTTTATCCCTTCAACTTTTCTTTTTCATTTTTGTAGGTTTGCATACTCTATATGGTCCTGCGAGCACTTGATACAGTTGGTTTGTCCCATAACTCTGCATTAATTGTCTTTGTGTTGCATTTTGCAACATATTGTGCTGTTTATCAAACATAGTGGATCTACACTAAACTAGCACTTTTAATTGGCTAATCTGCCCGGTAAAAGAATAAAATAAAAATAAAAAAGGCTAATCTAAGCCAGCTATGCTTTGTCTGTCAAAGATTAACTATAATGCGAACACACTGGAGTTTCCTTTTCATCTTGATGACATTCATGGAAATATCATTGTGGAGGTCAGAGCGGGTTCTCACGTCTAAACTTGAGTTTATTTGTCACCACTAACCATCGTAAATGCAAGTGGAGCATGCTAATGCTGTAGTTGTTAAGGCCCCGGCTGAAAATTACTCAGTTTAATATTCCGTGAAAGAATCAGTTTCAGAATTAGTCCTTAGTTCCTCTGCTAGTTCTTATTTGTTACGATCACGTCAATTAAATTGTTTCCAGCTTCATAGTGACATTATTGTGTGAATTTGTGCGGGAATTTTTTCGTCTAATGTTCCCTTTCCAGAGGATGACACAAGCATACCTACTGATGTCAAAGTGCCTATCCTGAAAGCTTTTCATCGGAACTTTTACGATAAGGAGTGGGATCTTTCATGTGAGTTAAACATGTTGTCATTCTACCTTTTTCTTGCTAGTTAAAGCTTTTAGTGATCTAAGACTGGTTTTCCAAGTATTTAGCCGGCCAGAATTTTATTGAGCTCACTAACTTGAGATCTCTATTGTTGTATTAAGGTGGTACGAAGGAGTACAAGGATTTAATGGACCAATTTTATCATGTTTCCACAGCTTTCCTGGAACTGGGGAAAGGTTACTAACTTATGATTTTTGTTTGTAATTATGATGTGAAAACGTTTCACGAGATCAGGATATTCTCTTCTTCTACATGATCTTCTTTAGCCTTCCAACTTAACCATGTGTGTTTTCTTTACCAAAATACCTAACCATCATAGTTCCGTAACTGTATTATCAGGGTCCTCCAAATGTTCTTTCCAACCAGTTTTGTGGTTTCTCATCGAGAATGAAAACTCAAAACTAAAACTTTCCTGCAATTAACCCAAAATGGTCGAATTGTTTCTACTGATTGATATGATGACTGCTTTTCCTTCATTAACTGTGGCTTTCGACTATACTTGCAGCTATCAAGAGACAATCGAGGATATCACTAAGAGAATGGGAGCAGGAATGGCACAATTTATTTGCAAAGAGGTTTGTGATCTGTGTAATGTGACCCTTGTAATATTTTCCAAGATCTTACTTTAGGAACATGAATCTTTGAAGAGAAAAAATAGAAAAGAAGATAGGCAAATTTTTACGTGGAAATACCCTTTCCAAATCAGAGAGGGAAAAAACTACAGTGCCACATGAAGCAATCTCTTCACCATCAGTATCAGTATGCGCGTTATAAGCTTCAATGTTACAACTATAAAATATATTGTCCCAATATATAACAAGATTCTAGGACATACATAGTTATGATGAAAATTACAAGTATGCCATTAGTAGTAAAAGCTTTGCGCTTAATATTACTTTTCTCCATCAAACTCCACAAATCCCTCACTTACCATGATAAGTAGCCAAGCTAAAGGAACTCTCGCACAGATGAGAGTCATTGTCTCCAATGGAAGAAAATGAATATGATATTGTTTAGTACCAGTGTAACTTTTATTTGTTGAATGGCTGAGCCATTCAACGGGTAGCCCATCCTGCTGTTTACAATGACCGTGGTGGAGTATGGATTTGACCTTAGCTGTTTGGTACAACTCCTCAAAGTATTCACCCGCTTACAAAAAATTGGACTCGTGTAGAAGCGTAGCATTTGGCTTTAATGACCGTTCTTCCATCTTCCAAGGTCCACAGGCTTGTGAACTCACTATTGACTCTACTGTGTGCCGTTTTTTTGGTAACTGATCGGGTTGAATTGGAACAAGTTTGACGAAAAACTATTATCAAGAGGATTTAAAAGCTGGCGGTATTCATTTGCACCAAGCATGCAAGGCTACTTTTAGTCTTGTAGCTTATGGAAGAATTTCTTGTACTGGAGATTGATCTGTTTAATAGGTCATGCACTTACTTATCCTAGAAAGAGTTCCACTAATTTCTTCCCCATTGCAGGTGGAAACAGTTGATGACTACGATCAATATTGTCACTATGTGTCAGGACTTATAGGTTTAGGTCTGTCAAAGCTTTTCCATACTTCTGGAGCTGAAGATCTCGCACCTGATTCTCTACGCAATTCAATGGCTTTGATTCTACAGGTACTGTAAAGACACTTCAGTTTCATGCACATCACCACATATTCTTTTCTCGGACTTTCTAATATTGTTTTATGGATGTGAATATCAGAAACAGGACATCATAAAAGATTATTTGGAAGATATCAATGAGATTCCAAAAAGTCGCGCATGTTTTGGCCTCGTCAGATTTGGAGTAAATATGTAGACAAACTCGAGGTATCTTCAACATGATTTAGGACTATTAACTGCTTACATAGATTGCTCTAGCCCTTTTACCATGTAAAGTTTATTTTCCATCGCCTACTTTGTAGATGAATTATTAAGATATTACGCACCTACAACGCTAAATTTCTCTTTTCTGTTATTGGCCCTATCTACGTAGGACTTGAAGTATGAGGAGAACTCAGCGAAGGCAGTGCAATGTTTGAATGAGATGGTCACAAATGCTTTGGCACATGTTGAAGACTGTCTGACATACATGTCTGTTTTAAGGGATCCTGCTATATTCCGGTTTTGGGCTATTTTTCAGGTACACGATCAATACTTCAAGATGATAGTGTTTCTTATCGGTGACCAAGAGTTGTTGCCTTTCATCTCTCTTATATATAAAAATCATATATATTTGGGAGAAGCTCCTTTGCCAATGCCACTAGTCTTTTGATTATTTGGGAGAAGCTCGTTTGCTAACATTTTCTACTTATTCCTAGATAATGGCAATGGGAAATTTAGCTTTATGCTACAACAATATTGAAGTTTTCAGAGGCGTTATAAACATGAGGCCAGGTAAGAAAATGATCTGCTGGTATTTTCTTTCATCATTACACTTACCATCCTAGACACAATCAAATGATTAGGCATACTTAGATCGAGGCATGACCGAAATATAAGACTATCACCATTCATTATATGTCAAGGCTGTGTATATCCATGAGCCTTTGTACTTCTGTGCATGTTCTGTAGTAGCTCCGAGATAATGATTGCTCAGTTTTTTTGCATTTGTCTACATATACTTTTCAGGTCTTGCTGCTAAGGTTAGGGATTGCACAAGAACAATGGCTGATGTTTATGGTGCTTTCTATGATTTTTCTTGTATGCTGAAGTCCAAGGTATGAAAGTCAAAAAATTGAATGCACTGTCTTTTTTACACACATATGTTTAGTTATTTCTTCTTGAAAATATGCTAGACCTAACCTGCAAAATCATTACCAGATTGTAAAGGCTAGCTATCTTAAATCTGAGGTGGACTTGACAGTGCTCCTTTATGCATGTGAACGGAAACTTTGTCTTCTGCAATAATAATTTTTAATGGGGAACAACTTCTCCTTTGGCGGCAACGCTCAATAGCAGAACGTAAGACTCAGAAATGTTGCGGAATTTCTCCCTTTTTCTTCCTGACTGTGGGGTGGAACTTGCTTGATGATCTGTTATTGCAACTTTTGGCTGCAATAGTAGTTGACGCTTTCATTTGTTACCCACTTTTTCGATCTCCATGCCTTTCGCGCTATGATTCTTTTAAGTACACAATCTAAGACATTGCTCACCAAATTACGCTTTTGGCTCCTGTAGGTTGACAAGAATGATCCTAATGCCACAAAAACATTAAGCATAATCGAGGGTATACAGAAGGCTTGCAGAGATTCTGGCCTCCTAAACAAAAGGTTCCTCTCTCTCTCTCTCTCTCTCTCTCTCTCTCGGTGGTATAGATATCGATGTTGTTCTTATGACTTAAAGGAAATTGTTTTGTGAATTTTGACAGGAAATGTTACATCCTTGCAACTGGACCCAGATGCAGCTCTGTCCTGGTGAGTTTAAACCCATTTTATCTTGCATTATTAGGCTGTTCTAAGAACAATGTGCTGAACAGTAACCCAAACAAAAGGGAGAACAATAGCTTGTCTTGATGTTGACTGCAGGTCACCATTTTGCTCATTACACTGGCAATAATCGTCGCTCAACTCTCTGCAAGAACATCAAGTAACTAGTGTGAGTTCTATCAGCATAATTCGCTCGATCTATGATTAATACAAACTTCTCTTATCATTGTTCAACAGCTTCTGTTCCTTCAATTTTTCTTTTTCTTTTTTCTTTTTGGTGCAGGATGGGATTGTTGGGAACACTCGTGAGTCATAGATATTGTGTTTTCGTGGATTGGCTCGGAATTCTGTCATAACATACTTACAAGTTTTTCCAAATAATCGTTGAGCACTGTTGCAAAACAATTTAGTCTTGTCAGGATGGATTAGATGATACTTTTGATTGGTAATTTACTTTAAGAATGGTCATTGGTCATAGCTATTTACTTCAAATAAAAGCTTCGCGAAAGGAAAAGAGTCGGACTTCCGTTCACAAGTCATCGTTTCGCAACGTCGATAAATGCGTTTGACTTTTTCTTCCCTATTTAAGCATATTTGTTTGTTCTCCGGTATGTTTGCGAAATTTTTCTTAATCTAGTCATCAAAGTGCTTTATCTGATTGTGAAATTTAAAAATTTGTGCCTTGAGTCCTCGAGAAAATTTTAGGTGCTTTTGGAGTGCCACGTCATCTCTTCGCCAGACCATAAAAAAATTTGACACGTGTCCTTGCGGTCCCACTCTCAGCAAATGTTCAAACGCCGCTCCATGTCCGTGAACGCTGGCTCCGTTATCTCTTCCCCCTCCCTCCCTTCTCTCTGTCTTTGTGTCTTCCCGAGGAGAAAGGCCTTCGTCTTCTCCCTCTCTCTGTCTTCCTTCTTCTTGAAAAGATCTCCCACACCACTCACCTCTCTCTCTCTCTCGCGCACAAAGCAAACGGAGACAACCGCGGGCGTGATCCTCTGCCGGTCACAGCCGACCACCATCAAAATCGGTCTGGTTCAAACCTTCGAGCAACTGGTTCAACCCTGGAGGCGGGGTCGGAGGGCTTGATCTCACGAGCTTCCCTCTGATGAGCTCTATCGGCGCCGTCGAGCGTCCGCCGCGTCCTGATGAGCGCCCCGGTGAGCTCCGACCTCCGGTCGAAGTACAACATGCGGTCGATGCCGGGGCGCAAGGACGACGAGGTCCAGGTGGTCCGCGGGACGTACAAGGGCCGCGAGGGCAAGGTCGTCCAGGTCTACCGCCGGAAGTGGGTCATCCACATCGAGCGCATCACCCACCAGAAGGTCAACGGGTCGACCGTGAACATGGGGATTTCTCCCTCGAAGGTCGTGAGCACGAAGCTTCGGCTCGACAAGGACCGCAAGTCCCTGCTCGATCGCAAGGCCCAAGGGCGCGCTGCTACTGACAAGGACAAGGGGACTAAGTTCACGGCCGTGGATGTCATGCAGAACATCGATTAAGAGAGAGAGAGAGAGAGAGAGAGGAAGGTCCTTTTGTACTCAGTTTGTTGACCATTTCGGTTATAATTTTGGTTGTTTTCGGACTCCAGAAGGTTATTTGGCTGATATATCCAAGGATGTTGCTTTAGATGTTTGGAATGCCCTGCTTTTTTTATCTATGAACCAGTTGGATATTCTGTCTCCTACTATAGTATTTTGTTTCAATTTTGCGTGATTGCTTTAGTTCTTTCATGATCATTCTTATTACGTTGTGACTTCGGATTGGCAATTCAAGATTGTGGTTGGCTGGTGCAGTATTATCTTTCCTGAGACCGTGAAATACTTGCAACGAAATAGACTGAATAATGAGTTTGGAATCAATCGCGTATTAGATAATGCAGTTTACATATTCTTACTTTGAAGAACCAGGTCACCTATACAACACTTGTTTCCTATGACCCATGGACCAAATCCAGAAAAGCTGGGAAAAAAAAGAGATTAAAGATAAAAGCAAGTCTCTTTATCTCTCGCGCTCGGCCCCAAGCCAAACCTCACCATCTTCTTCTCTCCGAACAATATCTTTCTAGCTCTGCCAAATGGGTAGCCTTGCCAGCACTCCAAACCGACCCTCTGAACTTTTCATTTTCCAAAAGAAATGCCTTTCTTCAGAGAGAAGCTCGTGCCATCGAGCCCTTCGACCCCGACTCCAGGGCTTGAACCAGTTGCTCGAAGATTTCAACTAGACTGAGCTTGACGTGCAACAGACGCATCCTCTGAAACTTGTACTTTGTTTCAGTTCACTCCTCAAACGTATATTCATTTCGACGAGGAGGGTGGTCGGCTGTGATGGGCTGAGGATCGCGGCGGCGGTCGTCGTTCGCTTCTTGGGACACGGAGAGGAGAGATAGAAAGGTGAGATGTGTGGGAGATCTTTGCAGAAAAATCAAGAAAGAGCGAGGGAGAAGGAAAAAGATGCTTCGCAGCAAAGCAGAAGAGAGAGAGAGAGAGAAAATGCAGCATAAGAGAGAGAACGCACGTAATTAATGAAGAGAGGAAGAAAGAGGGAGAAGACGAAGGCCTTTCTCCTCGGGAAGATGAAAAAACAGAGCAGGGGGAAAAGAGATAACGGAGCGAGCGTTCACGGAGACGGAGCGGCGTTTGAACATTTGTTAAGGGGAAAAATCCAAAAAAAGGCCTGAAGTCTTCAGATTTTTTCAAATAAGGGCCCCAAGTGAACTATGCTTCAAATAAGGGCTCAAAGTGATATAATATATTTCAATTAAGGGCTCGAAGTGATCATAATGTTTTAAAAAAGGGTCTGGCCTGAAGGGCGTTTTCGTCATTTCACATTTTAATTTTTTTATTTGTTTTTTCTCTTTTTCCTGATTTATGTAAAACAAAAAACAAAAAAAAAAAAAAAAAACCTCCACAGGCGGGAGGGCTGCCCCTCCCCCCTGTGGCCGCCGGCGACCCCGCCCGGCTTTGCTGCCACCGCCTACCGCCCTCCGACGGTGGGGCGGTGGCCACAGGCCGGAGGGCCGCCCCTCCCGCCTGTGAAGGTCCAGTTGACTTTTTTTTTTTTTTTGTGAGAAAACGGATAACAGATAGAATAATAAAAAGAAAAAAATTAAATAAGTAAAAAGACTAAAATGCCCTTAAATCAGGCCCTTTTTTGAAATTTTATAATTATTTCAAACCCTTATTTGAAAAAATATGAGGACTCGGACCCTTTTTTGAAACAGTGTTCACTTGGGGCCCTTATTTGAGAAAATCTGAAGACTTGGGGCCCTTTTTTGGATTTTTCCCTTTGTTAAGAGTGGGACTGCAAGTACACGTGTCAAATTTTCTATAATCTGACAGAGAGATGACGTAGCACTTCAAGAGCACCTAATATTTTATCGGAGTCCTTATGTCATAATTACGGTATGAGAACGAGGAAAGGTCAACCCATAGGGTTGGCTTAGGGACTAAAAAATGTACTCATTTGTGTGGATAAAAAGTATGAAACAAATTCAGTCCCTATTAGGGATGTACAAAAGAATCGGGAACGGCCCAAAATTGGACCAAACCGGCCCAAAAATGATGTTTCCTAAAGGAGCTGCTCCAATACCCATCGGTTCCAATTTCAAGTGTGCGGTTGTCCACCCGTCCACCTAGATCGGACTCGTAATATATATACAATATATAATTCAAATTTTTTTTAAAAAAATGAAAAATTCGTAATCCGAAACTCACTCATCTTGTCTCAAACTCTCACTCTCATATTGATCTCTACTCTCTCATCTCGGACTCATAGTGTCTCACTCTCACATCGGTCTCTTCGACTCTTGACTCTGTCGCGACCTGCCCTTGAAGATCGGGTGTTGACACTCGATTTTTAATTAATTTTCCTTTAATTTTATTTTCCAAAAATTAACAAAAATTCACAAAAAAATCAAAAAATTAAAAAATCAACATTGGAAGCCTTGGCCAAGCTTAAGGAACCAATTTGGAACAAAAAATAATTTTTCATATTTTTCATATTTTTTTAATATTTTCGAAAAATAGAAAAATATTAAAAAATTCATAAAAAAATACTTTTCAAGGTCAGAAAAATACACAAAAATGTTCAATATTTTTATTTTAATTCCATTTTAATATTGACCTCAAGAAAAATCGAAAATTGAGTTCAATTTTAGGTGTTTCTTCACAATGCCTAGAGTTGAATTTGCACAAAAAATACAAATTGAGTCTTTTTATTTGCAATTTTTGCACATTTATAGTCTAGACATTCAATTGCAGTCCTTTCAAGTTTCAATTTGATCAATTGCACCTTCAATTGTGCGAATTGCACGTATTAGGCAAAATCCCCAAAATGTTTGCAATTTAGTCCCTAGGATTGGCAATTTTTGAAATTATTCATAACCTAGGGACTATCATGGTAAAATTGGACCGTCCCCCTAGGTTTTTACACATTCTGAATCGATTGGCAGGGTTGATTTGGTCCAATTTGATCGAATTGGCACTCAATTGAACTTTTCCCCAATTTGGGCAATTAGAAAAATTTGGGGCTTTTGTATAAATTGATGGAAAATTTTGGGCAAAATTGCATTTCTAGATAATATCCAAGCCCCTGAGTCCAATTTTGAAGTTTAATTGCAAAAATCCCCCACCAATTTTGTTTAATTTTGAAAATTGGGGGAATTTCACTGTCTGAACCGGTTCAGCACGGTCCGACCGCCGGTTGAACCGGTCCAGACACGTGTCGTCTTCTTCCCCAAATTTCGCGACAATCTGCAGGTTACACAGTGAACTTTGACGATCAAATTGAGGGCCAATTCGATATTAATTAAAGCAATTAGGGTGGGGTTTTTGTTCTACGGTTCATGCCGCGTCGATTGCCACCGGCGGCACGGCCAATGGCCGCCGAAGCACGGCGGAATCAACGGTCAAAGCCCTTGGCGTCCAAAAGTCAACATTTTGCCAAACCGTGTGAATTTGTGCTCGTTTTAGCTTGACGGCGCGCCAAACGGACGTTGATGGAATCACAACCGATTCCGTCACCGTCCGGCGACCTATTGGCACGTGATTACACGTGAGGAGTGCTCGGCCACCTCACAACCGTGCGCACCAATTTTCGAAAGTTGATAGAAAAGGCCGAGAAGGTTCCGGAGCGAAGGGGGGGCTCATTCAAGTTCGTCCGGCATACGTAAAGCTAGAGATAGAGAGAGAAAGAGAGAAAGAGCTCGCCTTCTCGCCCGTGCGATCGAAGGCTTGAGCTCGACCGTGAGGTCTTCGCGAAGACAATCTAGAGCGAATCAAGACTTCGGACCAAGTCCAGAAGCTTCATACAAGCTCCAAGAGTCGATCGCACTAGCTCGATTGCTCGGGAACCGTCAAAACCGGTGAGTCGAACTTCCAACTTCTCCACTGTGCATCAATGGCATCGCATTGATTCACGCACGATCCTTGCAATTTTTGTGTGCGTTTTTGTCCTTGTGCATTGCCGACCATGATCGCGTCTTCTTTTTGCATCGATCTCCCATGAAAAACCTGAGTCGAACCTTCCACCTATCGCGACCCGGCCGAACACCGGCCGGGTCCTTCTAGCCTTCATGAGCTCGATCAGAGCTTGAGGTAAGCTCTCTTAACCTCCTATGATGCTCGTATGTGACGGAATTAGATTGTTTTGCTCGCTATTGTGTGATTGAACTCCAACTTGTATTTACGTGCGTAACTCGATACTCCCGATTTAATGGATGAAATTCTTTGATTCTAAGATATGTCGATCGGGAGTGTTAGGCGAGTTGATTCGTGGTGGTCTGGCATCATTCCGGCGAGATCTCACCGTTAGATCTCGTTGGAGGTTCTCCACCGTTCATTTGTTGTCGTCGAGAGGTAGACGATGAAGTTTACGTGGCGCGGTCAACCGGTCAGCGGGCGAGATGTCATCGTGCGATTGGTCCAGGGTGTCGCCGACTCGGTTTGTCCGTTGGCACGAGCGAGCTGAGTCGACCTTGATCCGACAGTCTAGGTAATTAGATGAGTTTGATTTAGGGCCGTCGGATCTGATTTTCGTATTTTCGAATAATAGTTTATATTAAGCAGAAGATAAAAATGGTGAAAACGGTGCCGTTTTGCCTAGGTTAGACGTCGTCGTTTTAGCATTAGAATAGATAGACGGTCTAGATTAAGCTTAGGATCAATCGCGGCCGTTCATCGTTATAAGTGATTCGACGTCGTTTTTGGCAAAGATGGGTAGACGGCTCGGATTAGATCTAGAATGAATCGCGGTCGTCCGTTTGTTTAAAAGGTGCAACGTCGTTTAAGAATGAGGGCCGAGTGCGTCGTTGTTTTAGACGTGGGAGGAATGAATGGCCGGGATTAGATCCAGGTTAGATCGTGGCCGTTCATGCTTTTAATGAATGCGGCGTCGTTTAGGTTAAGGGTAATTCGACGGTTCGGATTGGTTCCAGTTTTTAATCGTGGCCGTCCGTTAAATGCTCGATACGTCGTCGTTTCATTTAGTAAAAGGGACGACGGCCGAGATCAATCCTGGGGTTGATCTTGGCCGTCCGTTCATTTTCAATATACTCGAATATTCGGAAAATGGTTTTAGAAAATAAAAAATAAATAGAAAATATCATGCAGCGTCGTTTAGGTGCTGAGCGGTTCACGAGTGGGTCTGGCCGGGTTGACCGGTCGTTGACCGGTTTGACCCTGTCCGAAATATTAATAAAAAAAAAATAAAAATTTTCAAAAATCCAAAAAAATTGTAAAAATTCATAGAAAATTCATAAAAATTCCCAGATTTTTCCCAAAAATTTCTAAAAATATCTAGATCGATTCGGGACTCTTATAGTCTGGATCGAAAATTTTGAGACTTCGAGGGTCGATCTATGTCGATCCGGAAAATTCCCAATTTTTTAGAAAATAAATAAAAAATCCAAAAAATTAGAAAAATTAGAAAAATTCTAGAAAATCACAAAAAATGAGAAATGGCCACATCCAACTGGCCCGACCCCGATTTTGTGATTTTCGGGTCCCGAACCCTCAAAAATGACCATTCTACCCTTCCGAGCCTTCCGCCCCAAATTTTCCCAAACTACCCCGGAACTCAAATTCAACTTTTACGTGGGTCAATAGGGCTATATTAGACACATGTACATGATTGATTGCTTGAAATGACCGAGATTATTTTGATTGGGCACTTTAATCTTCTGATTGTGACTGTTAGGGTAGAAAAATCCCGTCCGCATGATACCTTAGATCGTTAGAACCTACCTCACCCAAAATTTCATCTGCATGAATTCTTAGGTTAAAAAATCACTTGACATCGGTAACCGAAAGGGCGTCAATGTAGATCTTGGCGTAACCAAGTCCCCGGACCCAAATCTCTAGTTCTCGTAGAACCGAACGGTTTCTCCCGATCGCTCGGTAGGGTTTTCCGATCATACCCTCCAATAAATTGATCGGTGGCGACTCCAAAATAAATGTACACTATGCACATGCCACTCGACCACACTAAGGTCAATTTCGATAAAATTTTCTTCGACATTGCGATTCGAGTAAGGGGTCTTGGGAGAGACCCACGATCCTAAAGATCCCGCCGACAACCGGGGTCTTATAAAAGGGATCGGCTCGTTAACCTCACCCTATTCGCCCCGCGCGAGAAAGGAGGGTCGCAACAGACTGGCGACTCCACTGGGAACATGAATGGTTGCTAAACCATTAAGAGGACTTAAGGCGATAAAAATGTTGAGTGCTTTCTAACCCCGTTTTTTGCAGATGCTCTTGAAGGTGAGGTACATCCACTAACAAAAGTGTTAAATGTTGGTGCGGATGGGAGTTATAAGGGGTGGCGTCTATGCTAACCTTTTTTATGCGTATATGGTGTTTCGGGTTGTGTGTTTATTTGTGCACATATTGAAACGGTGTTTTGAATATGAAACATTGTGCATGTCTTGCATATTTTGATGATCATGACACTGCACACACAAGCACCTAAACCCGAGCTGCGAAATCACCTTTATATGTCGCCATAGATAGGGATCGGTAAGCGAAGCTCCTGTGTTTGATTGCACTTGGGTTGACCATATTTGATCCCGCTTGCTATGCGAGATTGATGATCCTACCCACTTGTTGTTTGATTGCGCTTGTGGGCGGCTCATCGATTCGTATAGCGAGAGCCTTTTTAGGTCCATACCCGAGCCTTTTGATTTCTTTAGAATTGAACCTCACTTGTCTCATGCGCATGTGAAATGGACGGTTGGTATACCTAAAACCAAAAACCCAAAAAAAGAGAGTAACATCGGTTGGTAAGGCTTTTTAGCCTCTTTATTTTTGTAAATTTAAATTTTGCATATCATGCATTTTCACGAGCATATCATCACAAGTTGTAAAATCGTTTAAGTGATCGAGTTTGAAGGTCAATTTTCCTTTTTAGGATAGATGACGCCCCGAAGTCATAATGATGTCCCCGATGTATTCACATGGGAGCGGAGGATTATTCGACGCAAGGATCGAGTGCTCGTTACTTTTCGAGTCTTTGGATTTGTCTATGGACGGGAGCTCAACGGACGGAACCGCATTCGTAGCGAGAGTTGTGATTATACACGATGTGCATGCCATTTGGAGCATAAACGAGGAAAAGAGAGAATTCAAGAGCTATACGCGAAATTGATGAAGAAACCTCGTGCAATCAAGACTCCCCAATCAAGAAGAAGGAAGTCGTCGTCATATCATCCGATGATAAAGAGGATGCCAAACTCCCCGAGATAGTGGAGATATTGTCTGATGAGGACACCGATTAGACTACCTAGTTATAGTTGGACCTCGGGGCAATTTCTAGGGTTTATTACATTTCCTTGGAGTCATTTACATGTTTTCCTTTGATTTGTATTGATCGAACGTTTCTAGACATTTTTATCTTGTATTAGACTTATGCATTTCGTGGGTTGTCAAATTTTGAGTTGTAAAAGTGACTCTTTACCCCGATTACACTTAAACGATTCTAATCAATTACATGCCATCTTTGGGTGAGATTTGGTTCATAACTACCCTATTTGGCTTATTTGGGTCAAGTAGGAGTAGTTGACCCTCATGTTACCAAAAGATGACATGGAATTTGGTTAGTGCATTCGCATCACATTTCATGCATATTCATGTTAAATCCGTGGTAATTGACTTTAGGATCATCATTTTGCATTTTTAGATCATGGGGAATGGAGATATCAAAGTCATCCCCGTACCGCGCAAGGAGCTCTCTCTATGGTGGGATCGCCTCGACATAATCAATAAAGCATACGTTGAAGGGCGTTTGGGACAATTGATGGATTTGATCAAAGTTGAGTATCAACCGGCCCTCATTCAAGCTTTGGCCAAGGCATGGGATATACACACGATGACGTTTAATTTTCAAGGTCTTGAACCGACTCCTACGCTTGAGGAGTATTCCGCTTTCATTGGGGCTAAGTTTGATGATCATATAGCTCAACCCCCTCTTGACATGGATTCTACTCGCTCTCTATCAAGCTTTTTTCGTCCCAAAACCTCCGAAATAGAAAAAGTCTATAAGTCCAACTCCGACAAATTCACATTCTCCTTCCTTTTTGACAACTATTCTTCTCTACCCGCCGAAACCGGTCATAAATCGGGAAAAGTGTTCATTTTAGCCTTCTTTGCATTCGTCCTTTTCCCAACATCTAGAACCACTTTTGACCCTTCCATAGTCCATATAGCCGGACAAGCATGTTGTCGTTGGAATTATTCATACATGATTTTAGCTGAGACCTTTCTCTCCCTAAACCGTTTCAAAACTTCCAAAAAGGCCATTTTCCAAGCATCTAATGGACTACTCCACATGTGGTTCACTTCTCATATAAAAACTTTCCAACTCCGAGTAGGGTGTTATGAGATCAATGAGCACGTTCACCCTCTTAAATCATTCCTCGAATGTCAATCCCTTGTACCCAAAAACTATTTCAAGAAGTGGGTTGAGCTATTGGATAATTTAAAGCCCGAGCATATTCGATAGCGTTTGACTTGGCCTAAGATCTTGGAAGCTCGCATCATTGGTGTTGAAGATAGCCTCATTCCCTTACTGGGGTGTCTTGGTGCTGTGGCATATTATCCTATTCGTGTGGTGAGGCAATTTGGAGTTTTACAAGAAGTGCCACCGGATGTTTGTCTCGGGATTTTCTCATTTGATATGACACGAGGAAAGCTCACCAAGGAAGCAAGGAAGTCATATCGAGCCCGGATCAAGCTCATTATCCATGCTTTGAAGAACTCCCCGTTACAACAAGTTGAATGGCCGGATTATTTGGATGACGAGATGAACATTCATAGAGCCTCCAAGGAGTATATTCAGAAGTTTAAGGAGTACCGACAATCATTGGTAGAGCCATACGTACCTGAGTGCGTATCTCCTCGCATTGAAGAGGTAGAGTCCTACGAGCCCGAATACATAGTACCGTATGTCCCGGGAGTGGAGCCGTACATTCCCGAAGATCCGGAGCAGTGGGTGTCCGAAGAGGGAGAAGACCCATAACTGTGGGATTCTGATGGATCGGAAGAGCAAGAAGAGTGGAAGCGCCCTCGACTTGGATAGATTCATTCCCCCATTTTAGATTTTACATACTTGTTATCCTTTAAACACTTTTGAACAATTTGGTTTGTAATAAATGCATATTATTCCTTTTATGAGCATTTCATGCATACATATAGAAAATTCAATTACCACGGATCAACGTCTCCAAATCCTTGAATGTCCTCAATGCTGATTTGATATTCTGAAAAACAGGTGGCTGATAAACACGATGACTCATAGCAAGACGCGTCAATTGAGAATGGAGCAAGAAGAACTCGCACCTCGTGTGGGTAACTTGGAGAACCAAATGAATATGATCGCCACAATGGTGGCGGAAATGAAGGCGATGATGATTACAAGTTAGGGGAGATACCCTGTTAATCCTAATTCTCAAGCCCCGTCGGGTTCGTCGGATGGTACAAATGCTAATCCGACCCCCGCCACAAATCCCACTCTGAATCGGGAGCGACCACCTAAGGATCCTCCAGTAGTAATAGATTTGGAAAAGAAGGAGAAACAAGTCCTCAAAATGGAAGAGGAAATTAAAAGACTCGCCAAGATCGAAGAATGCTTGGCGAGCCGGGGATATGAACTCTCGAGGTTTGACAAGGTCGCGCCATTTGAAAAAGATTGAGGTTCCTGCTGATTACAAGGAACCAGATTTTGTGAGGAAGTATAATGGGACCGGGTGTCCCAAGGCGCACCTGAAGTATTATCTGCGCCGAATGTCTCGGTTCTCGGACAACATCCTACTATCGGTCAACACTTTCCAAGAAAGCCTATCCGGGGCGACCTTGGCGTGGTTCATTGAATTGGAGCGAGAGAGGCTCGCCGATTAGGACAAACTGGCTGACGAGTTCCTTCGGCAATACAAATTTAATACGTTGACTACCCTTTGTTGACACCCGAATTTTTAGTCAGTTTTCTTTAGTTTTATTTTCCAAAATTCATTAAAAATTCACAAAAAATCAAAAAATTAAAAAATCAACATTGGAAGCCTTGGCCAAGCATAAGGAACCAATTTGGAACAAAAAATAATTTTTCATATTTTTCACATTTTTTTAATATTTTCGAAAAATAGAAAAATCTTTGAAAAAATCATAAAAAATACTTTTCGAGGTCACAAAAATACACAAAAAGGTCCAATATTTTTCTTTTAATTCCCTTTTCATATTGACCTCAAGGAAAATTGAAAATTGAATCCAATTTTAGGTGTTTCTTCATAATACCTAAGGTTGAATTTGCACAAAAAAATACCAATTGAGTCTTTTTATTTGCAATTTTTGCACATTTAGAGTCTAGATATTCAATTGCAGTCCCTTTGAGCTTCAATTTGATCAATTGCACCCCCAATTGCACGAATTGCACAAATTAGGCAAAATCCCCAAATTATTTGCAATTAAGTCCCTCAACTTGCCAATTTTTGAAATTAATCTTAATTGAGGGACTATCATAGTGAAATGGGACCGTCCCCCTATGTTTTCATGCATTCTAAATCGATTGGAATGGGTTTCGTGGTCCAATTTGGTCAATTACACGTCCAATTGACATTTTCCCCGAATTGAGAATTTCTAAAAATTTGGGGCTTTTGTGCAAATTGATGAAAATTTTTGGGCAAAACCACATTTATAGATAATATCCAGGCCCTAGAATCCAATTTTGAGGTTTAATTGCAAAAATTCCCAGTCAATTTTGATTAATTTTGAAAATTGTGCAAGATTCACTGTCTGAACCGGTTCGGACCGGTCTAACCGCCGGTCGGACCGGTCGAACCGGTCCGGAACAGTGCTTTTTCTTCCTCGCGCGACCATCCCATTTTTTGTAGAATTGAAAACGAACTTTGGTGATCAAATTGAACGTCAATTCGATCCTAATTGATCCAATTGACTTAGGGTTTTTGTGTATCGGGTCAATGTGCGTCGATTGCCGTCGACGTCAAGGCCAATGGCCGCCGGAGGTGGCCGCAATCGCCGGTCAAAGTCACGGTTGCACTGAAAAGTCAAACTTGGCAAAAACGCGCGCAATTGACACTCGCTGGGACTCAACGGACGTCTAATGGACTTGGACGGAATCCTAGTGATTCCGTCACCGTCCGGCGGGCTCGAAATCACGTGGGCGCACGTGAATCACCCTCGGCTAGCTCACGCCCGACGCGCCAAATTTCAAAAGTCCACTATAAAAGCCAGAGAAGATTCTAGACGCGAGGGAGAGGCTCATTTTGCTCGCGCAACCAACGTAATAGAGAGAGAGAGAGAGCTAGAGAGAGAGAGAAAGCTCTCGGTCTTCGCCATTGAAGAAATCTCGAGCGGCGACCGTGGATTGCTCGTCAAGCCAATCCCGAGCTAATCGAGCTTCGCGATCCACTTCAGAAGCTTCACAGCGGCTCTAGAAAGCGACCGAGTCGCTTAGATTAGCCTGCGATCTCCAAACCAGGTGAGTCGAGTTCTCAATCCTCTCACCGCACGATCATGGCATCTCGACTTCCGTAACACGTTTCTTTCAATTGATGTGTGTGTTTTCATCTTTGAGCATCACTGACCACATTCGCACTTCGTTTTTGCATCGATCTCACGTAAAAACCCCGAGTCGGACCTCCAACCTCCCTCTCTCGGGTCGGACTTCGGCCGGGCGATTCCAGTGACTCCGGGCTCGATCGGAGCCAGAGGTAAGTATTCTTAACCTCATTTAAATGATCTTGAAGCTTTAATTAGATAGTTATGCTCTGTGTTGTGAAATCGAGTTACGAGACATCGAACCTGTTCGAGCTTGATTAGTGATGATCCTGTGGATAGATTTGTGCGATTTTTGATTATGTTGATCTGCTAAGTGATGCGAGTAGATTAGGTTTGGTTTGGTGTCATTCCGGTGAGATCTCGCCGTTAGATCTCGCCGGAACGTTCTCGGCCGTTCGTTCGGCGTCGTCGCGAGGAAGACGACGATGCCGACGTGGAAGTCAACTTAGTCAATCGCTCGACGTGTCCTTCCACGATAGGTCCGGCTCTGTCGGCCGACTCGGCTCGGCCGTTGGCGCGGACGAGCCGAGTCAGATCTGATCGGACGGTCACCATACATAATTGATTTCAATTCTAGGCCGTCGGATCTGTATTTTCGTATTTTAGGATATTAGGTTATTAGATAGAAAATAGAAATAATCAAAAGCGACGCCGTTTTTGATTAGATTAGGAACGGACGGTCCAGATTGAATCTAGGTTAGATCGTGACCGTCCATGCATTTGGGCGATCCGGCGTCGTTTTGAGCAGAGATAGGTCGACGGCTCAGATTAGGTCGAGAACGAATCTCAGCCGTTCGTTTGTTTAAAAGATGCGACACCGTTTAGGAATGAGAGTCGAGTACGTCGTCGTTTCGTACTCAGAGTGAGTGAACGGCTCGGATCGAGCCATAGGATTTAATCGTGGCCGTCCGGGATACTAAAGAACGCGACGTCGTTTTATGTGGATGGACCGAAGCGTCGTCGTTTTGATTAGGGTAGAGTCAATGGCTGAGATTGATTTAAGAGTTGATCTCGGCCGTCCATTTCTTTTATATATTTTCGAATAATAGGAAATTAGTTTAGAAAATCAAAAAGAAAATCAAGTAAATAGGATACGGCACCGTTTTAGTATTGTCGAGCGGGTCTGTAGGCGGTCGGACCGGGTTGACCGGCCGTTGACCGGTTTGACCCGGTCCGATTTATTAATAAAAAATAATAATAAAAAATAAAAAGAAATTTCCAAAAATTCCAAAAAAATTGCAAAAATACCTAGAAAATTCATAAAAATTCCCGGATTTTCATAAAAAATTTCTAAAAATTCCTAGATCGATTCGGGACTCATAAAGTCTGGATCGAAAATTTTTGAGACTTCGAGGGTCGATCTGTGATGATCCGGAAAATTCCCAATTTTTTTTTTAGAAAATAAATAAAAAATTCAAAAAATAGAAAAAATTAGAAAAACTCCATAAAATCACAAAAAATGGGAAATGGCCACATTCAACTGGCCCGACCCCAATTTTGTGATTTTCGAGTCCCGACCCCCAAAAATGACCATTCTACCCTTTTGGGCCTTCCGCCCCAAATTTTACCGAACCACCCCAAAACCCAAATTCGATATTTTTGTGAATCGATAGAATCCTCTTAGGCTCATTTGCTTGATTTGTTTGATTGATTTGATATTGATCGTTTTGAATGCGCATTTTAAATTTTTTTCGATTGTGATTGTTAGAAATAGAAAATTCCTATCTGCATGTATACTTAGAATTGTTAGGACCTACCTTACCCGAAAGTCCATCTGCATGAACTCGTAGGTTAGAAATACATTCAACATCGGTAACCGAAAGGGCGTCGATGAAAATCTCGGCGTAACCAAGTCCCCGGACCCAATAATCTACGGTTTTCGCGGAACCGAACGGTTTCTCCCGACCGCTCGGTAAGGTTTTCCGATCGTATCTTCCAATAAATCGATTGGTGGCGACTCCAAATTGCATGTACACCTCGCACATGCCACTCGACCACACAAGGTCAATTTCGATATTTTATAAATTTTACCCGACATCGCGATTCGAGTAATGGGTCTTGGGAGAGACTCGCGATCCCACACATTTTAAAGAAGATACATAAAAGGGGATCGGCTCATTAACCCTACTCGCCCCGCCGGGAGACGACCGGCGGAGGGTCGCGACAGACCGGCGACTCCACTGGGGAATTCTTAAGAGGACTTAAGCCGATAAAAATGTTGATTGTTTTCTAACCTCGTCTTCCGCAGATGCTCTTGAAGGTGAGGTACGTCCACTAACAAAAAGTGTTAAATGTTGATGCGGATGGGAGTTATAAGGGGGTGGCGTGCGTGCTAACCATTTTTGATGCAGATATGGAGTTTTGGATTGTTTGTTTATTTATGCAAATTTTGAAGCGGTGTTTTGAATATAAATTGTGGTGCATGTCTTGCATATTTCGAGGATCACGACACTACACACACAAGCGCTTAAACCCGAGCTGCGAAATCACCTTTTAGGTTGCCATAGATAGGGATCGGTATGCGAAGCTCTTGTGTTTGATTGCACTTGGGTTGACCATATTTGATCCCGCTCGCTATGCAAGATTGATGGTCCTACCCACTTGTTGTTTGATTGCGCTTGTGGGCGGCCCATCGATTTGTATAGCGGGAGCCTTTTTAAGTCCATACCCGAGCCTTTTTGATTTCTTTAGAGTTAAACCTCACCTGTCTCATGCGCATGTGAAATGGATAGTTGGTATACCTAAAACCAAAAACCAAAAAAAAGAGTAACATCGGTTGGTAAGGCTTTCTACCCTTTTTATTTTTTTATTTTGAACTTGTAAATTTAAATTTTGCATATCATACATTTTCACGACATATCATCACAATTTGTAAGATCGTTTAAGTGATCGGGGTTGAAGGTCAAATTTTCCTTTTTAGATAGATGGCGCCCCAAAGTCATGTTGATGTACCCGACGTATTCACATGGGAGCGGAGGACCGTTCGGCGCAAGGACCGAGTACCCGCTACATTTCGAGTCTTCGAATTTGTCCATGGACGGGAGCTCAATGGACGGAACCGCATTCGTAGCGAGAGTTGCGATTATACCCGTTGTGGACGCCACTTGGAAATCAAGCGTGAAAAGGAGAGAATTTGGGAGTTGTATATGAAATTGGCGAGGAAGCCTCGTGCGACCAAGACGATCCCAAGGCGCTCCCCGATTAAGAAGAAAGAAATCATCACCATATCCTCCGATGATGAAGAAGATATCAAGCTTCCCGAGATAGTGGAGATTTCATCGGATGAGGACACCATTCTGACTATCTAGTTTAGTATGACTTTGGGGCATTTTTTAGGTTCCATTATATTTTGAGTCTGTTATGTACTTTCATCGACATTTATTGTCCGAACATCTTTAGATGCTATCATGTTCTATTTCTTTCAACTTTATTGTATTAGACTTGTAAATTCCATGAGTTGTCAATTTGTGAGCGACTTTCTACCCCGATTACGCTTAAACGATCCTAATCAAATTACATGCCATCTTTGGGTGAGATTAGGTCCATAACTACCCTATTTGGTTTATTTGGGTCAAGTAGGAGTAGTTGACCCTCATGTTACCAAAAAATGACATGGAATGTGGTTAGCACATTTGCATCACATTTCATGCATATGCATATTAAAGCGTGGTAATTGACTTTAGGATCATCATTTTTGCATTTTTAGATCATGGGGAATGGAGATATCAAAGTCATCCCAATACCGCGCAAGGAACTCGCTATATGGTGGGATCGCCTCGACATCGTCAACAAGGCCTACGTCGAAGGACGCCTGGGACGACTTGTAGATTTGATCAAAGTGGAATACCAACCGGCGCTCATTCAAGCACTAGCCAAGACGTGGGACGCGCGTACAAATGTTTTCATGATAAAAATCATGCATCCTTTAATTTCATCATCTTTGAATACTAACCTCTCATGGTGCATTTCGGGCATGTCATCCCACCCATACATAACAGGTTAATATGTGACTCAGATCAGCTCGATGACTATTGTCGCGACCTTTCGGAAATTTTATCTCCATAAAATGGTTTATCCGGTGGTGAGAGGGTTAACGAGCCGATCCCCTTTTATATATCTTCTTTAAAATGTGTGGGATCGCGGGTCTCTCCCAAGACCCATTACTCGAATTGCGATGTCGGGTAAAATTTATAAAATATCGAAATTGACCTTGTGTGGTCGAGTGGCATGTGCGAGGTGTACATGCAATTTGGAGTCGCCACCGATCGATTTATTGGAAGGTACGATCGGAAAACCTTACCGAGCGGTCGGGAGAAACCGTTCGGTTCCGTGAAAACCAGAGATTATTGGGTCCGGGGACTTGGTTACGCCGAGATTTTCATCGACGCCCTTTCGGTTACCGATGTTGAATGTATTTCTAACCTACGAGTTCATGCAGATGGACTTTCGGGTAAGGTAGGTCCTAACAATTCTAAGTATACATGCAGATAGGAATTTTCTATTTCTAACAATCACAATCAGAAAAAATTTAAAATGCGCATTCAAAACGATCAATATCAAATCAATCAAACAAATCAAGCAAATGAGCCTAAGAGGATTCTATTGATTCACAAAAATATCGAATTTGGATTTCGGGGTGGTTCGGTAAAATTTGGGGCGGAAGGCCCAAAAGGGTAGAATGGTCATTTTTGGGGGTCGGGACCCGAAAATCACAAAATTTCGATTTGGCCAGTTGAATGTGGCCATTTCCCATTTTTTATGATTTTCTTGAATTTTTCTATTTTTTCTATTTTTTTGAATTTTTATTTATTTTTCAAAAATATTGGAAATTTTCCGGATCGACACGGTTCGACCCTTGAAGCCTCGAAAATTTTCGATCCAGACTTTATGAGTCCTGAATCGATCTGCAAATTTTTAGAAATTTTTTGTGAAAATCTGGGAATTTTTATGAATTTTCTAAGTATTTTTACAATTTTTTTTGAATTTTTGGAAATTTATTTTTTATTTTTTATTATTATTTTTTATTATTAAACCGGACCGGGTCAAACCGGTCAACGATCGGTCAACCCGGTCCGACCGCCTACGCACCCGCTCTAACCCTATACGACGCCGTATACGTATCTATACTATTTATTTTTGATTTTCTAATACTAGTTTCTAATATCTGAATATATATAAAAGTGGCGGACGGCCGAGATCGATCTGTGAATTAATCTCAGCCGTCCGAACACCAGCAAACAAAACGACGTCGCCTCCGGTCACTCTCAAAACGACGCCGCATAGTCCTAAAGGAACGAACGGCTACGATGCAATCTAGAATTCAATCTAGGCCGTCTACTCTATCTTAAAGCAAAAACGACGACGTTCCACTTAGTACACCGAACGGCTGCGATTAACCCTAGCCTAAATCCGAGCCGTTCGTCCTATATAACGCCGTAACGACGCCGGATCGATTAAATGCACGGACGGCAACGATCTAACTTAGACTCAATCTGGACCGTCCGTTCCCAATCCATCCTAAACGACGACGCACGACCTAAACAGAGCGACACCGTTTTCGTATTTTCCTAATTTCTATCTAATAAACGAATATTCGAGATTACAAAATAAAGATCCTACGGTCCGAAATCAAACCTAGCTATTAATCTAGACCGTTCGATCATGTCCGAGTCGGCTTGCCCGCGCCAACGGCCGAGCCGACTCGGATCCAAGCCGGACCAATGGTGAATCGACACGTAGACGTCTGACCCGCCGACCACGCCACATCAGCATCGTCTTCTTCGTTGCGACGGTACGGAAAGGACGGCTGAGAGCCTCCGGCGACGATCCGACGGCGAAACCTCGACTAAAACCCATGAAACCAACTCCTATCGACTCGCCTCAACCTCTACTTTAACATATCTAAAGATCTAAGTATTTTATCCACTAAATCGCGAGAATCGGACTAATCACAGTCGCGACATCCGGAGCTTCAACCAAGCAAAATCGAGCAAGATAGGCTAATTATTTCATACAATCGCACAATCGGGAGTTCTAGAAGCTTACCTCGAGTTCTGATTGATCTCGCATGACCTAGAATTGTCTAGGCTGGCTTCGACAGTTCAAGCTATGGCGTTGGAGCTTGGATGACTCGATTATGCAGTTTCATAGAAAATCGATGCAAAATGGAAGTGCAGATGTGGTCAGCAACATTCAAAGATCAAAACGCACACGTCAATTGCATCAATCAAGCTCATGAACTCGCGGCGCCATGAATGCACAGTGAGGAGATTGAGAAGTCGACTTACCGGTTTCGGAGACTTGAAGACGATTGAGCTGTACCGATCGTTTCTCCTTGGCTCGAGCGAGCTTCTGAATTTGATCTCGAGGTTTGGTTTCTTCCGGATTCGCCGGACGAAGAGCTTGCGGTGTCGCTTGAAGTTCCGGTGAGGGAGTCGCCCAGGAGCTCCTTTCTCTCCCGTTCTCTCTCTCTCTCTAGTCTGTTTTATCCAGCGAGCACCAAATGAGCCTCCTTCGTTCTAGAATCCTCTCCAAGCTTTTATACTCGGGTTTCAAAAATGCGCGCGCACGGGCCAAGCTTCGCCGACTAAGATTCACGTGCGGTCACGTGATTTATGGCCGCCGGACGGTGACGGAATCGGTTATGATTCCGTCACCGTCCGTTAGACCCATCGTTGAGCTAAAACGGACGAGGATTGCACTTTGGTTCGAAAACATTGACTTTTGTTGTGCCGAGCCCTTGACCGGCGAATTCGCCGTGCTCCGGCGGCCATTGGCCACGCCGCCGGTGGCAATCGACGCACACTAAACCCGTGCATAAAAGCCCTAGGATAATTGACTCAATTATGGGCGAATTGACCTCCAATTTGGCCATCGAATCTCACCATACAAACCTGCAAATCGTGCTTCTTATTTGGGGAAGACGACATTGTTTGGACCGGTTCGACCGGTCCGACCGTGATCGGACCGGTCCGAACCTGCCGTTGCGATGAATTTCATATAATTTTCAAAATTAAACCAAATTGATCGGGAATTTTTGCAATTAAACCTCAAAATTGCACTTAGGGGCCTAGATATTATCTAGAAATGCAATTTTACCCACAAGTTCTTATCAATTTGCACAAAAACCCTAAATTTTCCAATTTGCCCAAATTGGGGAAAAGTTCAATTGAATGTCAATTCGATCAAATTGGACTACGAGACCTATCCCATTTGATTCAAAAAGTATCAAATCCCTAGGGGTGGTCCAATTTTATCAAGATAGTCCCTCAATTAAAAGTAATTTCAAAAATTGGCCAATTGAGGGACTAAATTGCAAATAATTTGGGGATTCTTGTCTAATTCGTGCAATTCGTGCAATTGAGGGTGCAATTGATCAAATTGAAGTTCAAAGAGACTGGAATTGAATGTCTGGACTCTAAATGTGCAAAAATTGCAAATAAAAAGACTCAATTGGTATTTTTTATGCAAATTCAACTCTAGGCGTTATGAAGAAACACCTAAAATTGAACTCAATTTTCAATTTTTCTTGAGGTCAAAATTAAAAGGGAATTAAATGAAAAATATTTAACATTTTTGTGTATTTTTGTGACCTCGAAAAGTATTTTTTATGAATTTTGAAGTATTTTCCTATTTTCCGAAAATATTAAAAAAATGTGAAAAATATGAAAAATTATTTTTTGTTCCAAATTGGTTCCTTAAGCTTTGCCAAGGCTTCCAATGCTGATTTTTTAATTTTTTGATTTTTAGTGAATTTTGGAAGATAAAACTAAAGAAAAACTAACTAAAAATTCATGTGTCAACAGCTACTCCTCTTTGAAAGTAATCTCGGTTAGAGGTTGCTTTCAAAGACAAGGTGACACCTGGATCCTTAATCGACTCTGCTGGGGAAAAATCTAAAGAAAATAAGTCTTGACATTCGATTGCTTTACCTTTGTTGTTAAAGTTCTAACTCCGTGGGGAATTGTTTTGATTCATGCTCATTTATATGAAAGAGAGATAAGAAGAGAGAGACTTACCCGTAGCTCACCTGTCTATGGTTTGAGATTTGTTGATCTGAGGTTGAAAGATTCAGTGTATGGAATTACCTGTGGACGGTTTGGCGCGATTTTGCAATGGTCGGCGTTCGTCCGGTGTCGAGTCGTAGTTTGAAGATTTGGAAGGAAGGTTCACCCTTGTAACAAAGGGATTTCACCTATTCAAAATGGGTTTGACTATCCACTCGGGATTCATCATTTAAAAAGGGAGCAGATCGGCTTTCATCTAGGAAGCTACTCACCGTCTGAAAGGGAGGTTCACCCTTGTAACAAAGGGGTTTCACCTATTTAAAAGAGATTGGCTATCCTCCATGCGGGGACTCACCATCTAAAACGCAGATCGGCTTTCATCTAGGAAGCTACTCACCGTCTGGAAGGGAGGTTCACCCTTGTAACAAAGGGGTTTCACCTATTTAAAAGAGATTGGCTATCCTCCATGCGGGGACTCACCATCTAAAACGCAGATCGGCTTTCATCTAGGAAGCTACTCACCGTCCGGAAGGGTGCCATCTGAGGACCTAGGTTGACTAGTGTACCTACGTAAGCTCAAACCCTATTTCAAATTTTCTAAAAAGCAGATCGGCTTTCGTCTATGCAGCTACTCACCGTCCGAGAGGGTGCCATCTGAGGACCTAGGTTGACTAGTGTACCTACAGAAGCTCAAACCCTATTTCAAATTTTCTAAAAAGTAGATCGGCTTTCGTCTATGCAGCTACTCACCGTCCGAGAGGGTGCCATCTGAGGACCTAGGTTGACTAGTGTACCTACGGAAGCTCAAACCCTATTTCAAATTTTCTAAAAAGCGAGATCGGCTTTCGTCTATGCAGCCTACTCACCGTCCGAGAGGGTGCCATCTCGAGGACCTAGGTTGACTAGTGTACCTACGTAAGCTCAAACCCTATTTCAAATTTTCTAAAAGCCGGATCGGCTTTCGTCTATGCAGCCTACTCACCGTCCGAGAGGGTGCCACTCCGAGGACCTAGGTTGACTAGTGTACCTACGTAAGCTCAAACCCTATTTCAAATTTTCTAAAAAGCGGATCGGCTTTCGTCTATGCAGCTACTCACCGTCCGAGAGGGTGCTATCTGAAGACCTAGGTTAACTAGTGTACCTACAGAAGCTCAAACCCTATTTCAAATTTTCTAAAAAGCAGATCGGCTTTCGTCTATGCAGCTACTCACCGTCCGAGAGGGTGCCATCTGAGGACCTAGGTTGACTATTGTACCTACGTAAGCTCAAACCCTATTTCAAATTTTCTAAAAAGCATATCGGCTTTCGTCTATGCAGCTACTCACCGTCCGAGAGGGTGCCTTCTGAGGACTTAGGTTGACTAGTGTACCTACGTAAGCTCGAACCCTATTTCAAATTTTCAAAGAGATCCGAGGATCTAGGGACGCCTGAAGACCCGCAGAGAATCAAAGTTAGTCAAATATTTAAAATGCAACTTTTCCGAGGATTTGGGATCACCGGGGAACCTGCCGAAAGTTCAAGTTAATCCAATTTTTAAAATGCAACTTTTCTAAGGATTTGGGGTCACCAGGGAACCTACAGAAAGTTCAATCAAACATCATTAGAATGACAATTCTAAGTCCTGGGGAGAAACTTAAGAATTCTTAGACAAATTTTCAAAGTGTATTTGCGAAGGAAATGTATCCAATCACAAGTTCAAATTTCCACTGAGGATGGATTTTGAATGACACATCCCGAGTGTTCTACAAAAAGGTTGTTTTAGAAATTTTTCAAAAGGGTTTTCCTTCATCCAAGAGGGCTTCTCACCATTTGGGAAGGCTTTTCTTGAAATTCAAATCCGCTCACAGGAAACCTAACCTTGAGGTTTCGGGATCATTCGAGATGCATACAATCCGACTAATCAGAGAAGGCATTTTAAAAGGGACCGTAATTCAGGCCGGGTCAAAGGCTCATCAAAGGATATTCATTTTGAGGTTTAGAAATGAATTTTGATCAGAAATAACTTCTTCGGGTTTACAAGTCAAGAACCCCGAAGTCATGATAAGACAGGATTGTACTTACCTCTTTAAGTGGTAGCTTCCCGTATGATTTCTTACATCAATCTAAAACACCTCTTAGATTAGAAAAGTTTTGGAGATAGGTTATATCTTGGCTTAAGGTGGGTTCTTTAAGGAAAGGCCACATTTTCAAAGCGGGGTGAACTTTGGTGATCACCTTGACATTTTTCCCAGCATTCATTTGCTTTTTGCAGAAGATTCATGATCATTCTTTTTCCAATTGATTTTGAGGATTTTCCTCTTTTCATCTTGATGATTTTTCTTCAGGATTTTCCCCTTTTCGGGATGTTCTTTTCATGGGCTTTGGCCTTGCTTTTACCAGGCACTTTGCTTTTTCTAGCCCTTTCATTCCTCGTCATTTTTTGCATTGATCGGCTCTTTTGAGACCAGTATCAAAAATTCTTCCGATCATACTTTTTGACTCATTGCTGGTAATTCCTTTGTTTGCCCCGGTGTGGGGAGGTGATCACCAACAAGGGTTTAGAAATGAATATTCAATGGCTCAAATTGGCTCTTCAAAGGATAAGGGTTTAGGGATATAGAAATGAAATGCTTTTCTTCACTTTGAGGTGTTCCAAGTCTCTGCCGTAAATCACCCGAAGCTATCACAAAAAGATTGATGCGAGTTAGCATAATAAAGTCTTACCCGATCTTTTCTCCAAGGAATCATCCAATGAACCTCCAAATATGCCCCAGTGTGGGGTGGTTCTTGATGTGGTTATATTCATAAAAATTCTCCCCTTTTGGCTTAGATTGGTTATCAAGGGATATAAATGTGTATGGATAATTTTGAAATGAAAATGCCTTTCATCATTTTAATCCATGTAATCACCGCGAATGATCCCTACGTCCCAAAATTAAGCTCTTTCGCTCTATCACTCTCACTCATCGCTCAAGTGTATCGGGGACGTGTTTAAGGACAAAGTTTGCCTCTTTTCACCTAAAGGATCATTCTCTTGAAAAGCTTTCAAAACATGCCCTTTTTATAGAAACTCAAGGCGTTTTCATCAAAATTCATCGTTTGCAAAATGTTCTCATCAAAAGATATATTCAAAAGATGTTTCTGAAACTTGTAATGAATGTCTCTTTGAAAGGGCCTTGTGGCTCTATGAATCCAAGTTTTTCAATTTCGAGCACGACGGCGTATGAAAATTCTTTGTAAAGGAAGAGAACCTCAAACCTGTCTTCTTCAAATATTGGCTTCTGTCTCCCGTAAAAACAAAAGGAATCAGTCAGTTCAAAATACTCAAAATTTTAAATTCCGAAGCAATTTCTTCTTGTCTCCTTCGGATGTTAACTCCCGTCTCCCGTAAAAACAAAAGGAAACAATCAGTTCAAAATACTCAAAATTTTAAATTCCGAAGCGATTTCTTCTTGTTTCTTCGGATGTGTTGACTCCTATTTCCTGTTTGATCCATTGCTCTGCAAAGTTCTTCATGATTCCCAGCTCACCTACAAAATACAAATGTTTGCAAATGCATGTATGCAAATGTCATGCGAATGCAAAGATCTTATGTGACTCGAGATCGCTCATCAATCGCTCCGAAGCTCAATTTTATTTCAAGGATAATATCTCTTCACGGCGTCGCATTTACTTGGATTCGCCAATTCTTCTCTATCCATGTTTACAAGTATAAGAGCTCCCCGGATAAGACCTTCCGAATTACGTAGGGGCCTTCATAATTTGGCATAAATTTGCCTCCCGGGTGTTGTGCATTTGGGAGCATTTTCTTCACAACTAGCATCCCCGCTTCAAAATTTCTAGGTTTAACCTTCTTGTTAAAAGCTCGGCCACCTTCTTCGATAACTTTGACCATGACAGATAGCCCTTAATCGCCTTTCATCAATCAAATTTAATTGTTCATGTCTCTGCCGGTTCCACTCATCTTCCGTGAGTTCTACCCGAGACAGGATCCTTAAAGAGGGGATTTCCACCTCTACTGGTAGGACCGCTTCCATACCGTATACCAAAGAGTAGGGAGTTGCCCCGGTTGAAGTACGTATTGAAGTTCGATAAGCCATGAGAGCATATGGCAATCTCTCATGCCAATCTCTATACTTCTCAGCCAGCCTTAGCCAATATCTTCTTGATGTTCTTGTTTGCCGCTTCCACGACTCCATTCATTTGCGGGCGGTAAGGTAAAGAATTAAGGTGTCGTACCTTAAATTGCTCCAATAGGTGATCGACTACCTTGTTGTTCAGATTGGAGCCATTGTCGGTTATGATGGCTCTTGGAACTCCATATCTTGAAATAATATCTCTCTTGATGAATTTAGCCACGCTATTCGCAGTGACATTGGCATATGAGCTAGCTTCAATCCATTTGGTGAAATAATCAATAGCCACCAGAATAAAGCGATGTCCGTTGGAGGCCTTTGGGTTGATAGGGCCAATTATATCAATTCCCCACATGCGGAATGGCCATGGTTCCGACATTTGATGTAGCTCAGTTGGTGGCGCATTTATCATGTCGCCGTATACCCGGCATTGATGACAGGATCTAACATGTTGGTTGCAATCCGACTCGATAGTCATCCAATAATACCCGAATCTCATGATCTTCTTAGCGAGGAGGTGGCCATTCATATGCGGTCCGCATTCCCCTTCATGAATCTCTTTCATGATGAGATTTGCTTCTTTCGAATTCACGCACCTCAATAGGACCGAGTCAAAAGACCTCTTGTATAGGATCTGTCCGCCGAGGAAGAATTTAGACGCCATCTTGCTAATATACTTTTTATCTTCTCGGTTGACTATCTTGAGGGAATTCGCCCTTCGGTAGATAATTCTTGATGTCATGATACCACGGTTCTTCATCGGGTTCTTCTTCAATGGCCATGCAAGATGCGGGTTGCTCCAGGATGTCAATCCTTAACAGCTCTATCTCAAGGCCGTCTTGCGCTTGTAACATGGCCGATAGTGTGGCCAAAGCATCTGCGAAGTGATTCTGAGTTCTTGGCGGATATTCAAAAGTGATCTCCTCAAAATGTTGGATCGGCTCTTGGAGGTATCTATGATAGGGAATAAGCTTGGGATCCTTTGTCTTCCACTCTCCTTGGGTTTGTAAAATGATCAGCATGGAATCTCCATATACCAGCAGACTTCTTTGCCTTTAATGAAATGGCCAATTGTAACCCAAGAATGCGAGCTTCATATTCGAAATGTTATTGGTGCATGGAAACACCAATTTGGCTGAAACTGGATAATGTTAATCTTCGGGGATATCGAATCGCCTGATGCACGATCGATGAGGTTGACTCGCGCCGTCAAAGTACATTGTCCACATTGTCTTCGGATATGTTCGTGGATTTGACCTCCCTTGTTTTGCTCGAAACGTCTCTAGGAGGATTCTCGACTAGCATGTCTGCAATTGCTCTTCCCTTGATAGACTTTTGGGGAGAGGTTTTGATATCAAACTCGAAAGCAAGATTTGCCATTTAGCCATTTTTCCTAACAATGTTGGCTTCTCCAAAAGGTATTTGACAGGTCATTCTCGGTGACCGGTTCTATATGATAATGCAGCGTATACGCCTCAATCTCGTGGAGGATCCGCACCAATGCTACGCAAGTCCTTTCCATCGCCGGGTATTTGGCTTCGTACGTTGTGAACTTTTTTGCTCAAATAATATATGGCCCGCTCTTTACGATCCTTGGGGTTGGTCTCGAGCTAATAAAGCTCCCAAGGATTCATCATGGACTCGTCGATATAGAGTTAATGGAACGTTAGGGATAGGAGGTACCAATACTCGGAGGCCGTACCAAATATTCCTTGATCTTTTCAAACGCTTGTTGACATTCTCGCATCCCATTTTACTTTTGCGCCTTTCTTCAGGAGCTTGAAAAAGGGTTTCGCCGTTTCGATAGTTGAGATATAAATCTGGATATATAATTCAATCTTCCAAGTAGGCCCCTTACCTCTTTAACAAGAGAAGGAGTCCCTATCTCCCATATGGCTTTGATCTTGGATGGGTCAATTTCAATACCACGACTACTCACCACAAATCCTAGCAGCTTTCCGGATCTTGCACCAAATACGCATTTTGCGGGATTCAGCCTTGAGCTTGTATTTTCTCAATCGATCAAATAACTTCTTCAAGATTCTTTAACATGGTCTTCTCCGGACTTGGATTTGGCAATCATATCGTCCACATAGACCTCAATCTCTTTATGTATCATATCATGAAAAAGGGTTACCATAGCCCTCTCGATATGTTGCTCCCGCATTTTTCAATCCAAATGGCATTACCTTGTAAATGAGAAGGTTCCCCATTGTGTAGTGAACGAGGTCTTGATCTTATCTTCTTCCTTCAAAGCATGATCTGATTATATCCCGAGAATCCATCCATAAAGGATAATAATTCAAAGTCCGCGGTACTATCAACGAGCACATCAATGTGCGGTAAGGGAAAATCATCCTTCGGACTAGCTTTGTTCAAGTCCCGATAATCCACGCATATTCTAATTCTCCCATCCTTTTTCTTAACGGGTACGATGTTGGCAACCCAATCAGCATATGGGACAGCCTCGATAAATCCAACCTCAAGGAGCTTCATCACCTCTTCCTTGATCTTATCCGCCAGCTCGGGATTCATTCTTCCGGGCGATTGATTTACTAGTGTGTAAGAAGGATTTGTGGGCAAAACATGCTCCACAATTTCACGATCTAGACCCGGTATGTAAGCATATGACCAGGCGAAGATATCTTGATATTCTTTGAGCAATGCTGTCATTCTTAAAACATCTGCTGCCGACAGGTGTCCCCCTATTTTCACTTCCTTGACGCAATCGTAATCTCCCAAATTAATAGTAATGGGTTCTTCAGAGATAGGGGGTTCAGATTCTTCAAAACAATCCCACTCTTTCTTGATATCGCTCATATCAACCTCGTCTATATCAACTTCGCATGCATAATCATCGAGCTGATCCGAGTCACATATTAACCTGTTATGTATGGGTGGGATGACATGCCCGAAACACACCATGAAAGGTTAGTATTCAAAGATGATAAAATCAAAGAATGCATGTTTTTTTATCATGGAAACATTTTTTGAATTTTAATTTTGAAGAAAAAGGAAAGAGAACTAGTCCATAATTTCCCGGACATCCTTGTTCTCAAAAAGCTATTTAAAACCCAAGATCATATGGCGAATCAGGCCTCAAGTTTCATGGTAGAATCAATTGTCATCATCGGACCAATCCGTTGCTCCACATGTCTGTAATCAAATTCGTGATGATTTTCATTAATAAATGCAACTAAGAGCAATACAGCACCGCACTTCTTGGATCGTAACATGTGACCCAAAGGGTGCTAAAACATCAAAAAGCTTTAAAGCAAATGCAGTAATCAAAATGCATTAAAAGATAAAGTTCGGAAAGAGCCTTTTACTCGGGGGTGGGGAAATCATCGTCCAGCCACTCAATTATCACGTTCACCCGATTATCCAGGAATGGGTTGAATAAGTCCGGCCCCGCATCCTCGGAGATGTCCTCATCTTCCAGCCATTTGCCTCCTTTAGAGAATACCTCTGATAGGTGATTTAGGAACATCTTCCCTCTAGCCTTCCATGCATTGGTGCCTATAAAATGGCCACCTTGGTGTCCATGGCGTCCACGGTCTCCATAACACTTGTTTCGACCTCGGCCTCGACTTGTGTTATTCTTCACTATTCCATTATAACCCGGACCAACCTTGTGGTCATTTGAGCTCAAATTCAAAGGGTTACGGATTCCCCGACCGTGTTTCCCTAATCCAAGACTCGGAATAAATCCATTCGAGAGTAGCACTTTTCCCGCCATAGTCGTGAGTCTCGAAAGCTCGGGTGTAGCCACCTTTGCATCTCGGTGACACATGCATGATGTATACAATGTCGAAGGTATGATAACTCAGCTCCTCCTCCTTTGAAGGCTCGACGTATGGAACCATCCCTTTTAAAGCGGCCCGATGTCCCGTCTCGCCATGGACAGTGATCAACTGACCCTTAACCACAAATTTTAACTTTTGATGCAGGGAGGAAGGTACCGCTCCAGACACATGGATCCATGGTCTTCCCCAGAGCAAGGTGAAGGCGCTTGGGATGTCCAAGACTTGGAACGGTATAGAGAATGTTACCAGTCCAATGACAATGTCCAATTCGATCTCTCCCACCACATTCTTGGAGACTCCATCGAATGATCGGATAGTAGCTTTAGACGTCTTGACGAAGTCTTCGTTGATCCCCAAGCTTCTCAAAGTGCTCGGAGGACATAGGTTGAAAGCGGAGCCATTATCAATCAAGACGTAAGGCACCTCTTTTCCGTGGCACCTCACAGCAATATAGAGGGCTTTGTTGTGGACCCGCCCTTCTTTCGGGAAGTCTTCATTCAAGAAGGATATCTGGTCTTTCAAGAGGATAGCTCCCACGAAATCTCCCGGTTGCACTTCGTTAATTGTTTCCGGAACATGCACCTCATCCAGCACTTTCAAGAGGGCGTTCTTATGCTTTTTTGAACTCTTGAAGAGATCCAAGAAGGAAATCATGCGGGCATCTTCCGCAGTTGGTCAACGACCTCATATTCACCGGTCCTCACGACCGATTGCAACTTCTCGACCTCTTCTGCAGTCGGGACTTTCTTTTCGGAATCCGCCTCTCTCGGTGGATAACATTTTCTTGATCTCATTATGGCGTCAATCTCGCCCGTTCCATAATCCCAATGCACTGCCTTCGAGTTGTACTCTTCCACGGGCGGCAACTTAATCTTCACCGGTATGATTTCTTCTTGTGATGACGGTTTTTTCGAACTAGAAGCTTCCAACTCCCAGCTATCAATTTTGTTTAAATCAATCACGAAACGAATCGGGGTATCTACCATCCCGATCATTTCGTCCTCATGAACATCTTCGGGGTTATGTTCCGGACCTGGCCTCACCAATGTGGCATTTTCTTCATCCGGATCCCTTTGCCTTTCCTTTTCGACTCTCGGGATAATCCCCTCAATTCTCATACCAATCTCCACCAGATGTTGGAATGACGAGTAAGTGTATGCATACATGCGGTCAAAGTATTCAGCCGGAAGTGACTTCAGATCGAACTCCAGCATTTCTCTCTCCGACAGCGGCGGTTGCACCATCACAGCGTGTTTCTTCCATCTCTTGGCGAAGAGTTCAAAACTCTCGTCTTCACCTTTCCCGATATTCAACAGATTAGCTTTAGTGAAATAACCTCGATTCCCGCCTTCAAAGTGTCGTATGAAGTGTTCTGATAAATCTTCCCAACTCGGGACCCGGCCTAGGTCAATCAACCGAAACCATGCTAGCGCGGGGCCCGTTAAACTTTGTCCGAAGTTCCGGATCGGTGTTTCGTCATCTTCATGGTGGCCAACCATTTGGCGAAGATAGTATGAGATATGCGCCAGAGGACATCCAGCGCCATTATACTTCGTGCGGAAGGTCACTCTCGGGTTCGCGCCTTGAGGCGGAACATTTCTTTCTTGGGTGAGTGGCGTAATCAGCTCCTTCAACTCATCCGTTTTCCTCGACACATTGTCTCCTTGCTCTTCCAGTAGAGCGATCTTTCGATTTTGTGTGTCTATAGCCCGCCGTATCTCCAGAATCCGCATGTTTTCTTCTACCGCCATGGTATTCCTTTTGTTCATCAATTGCGATAAATCTGCTACCATGTTTGTCAAATGACGCATATGGGTCTCCAAATTAGAAAGTCGCACATTGGACTCCCGATTCACATGTTCATTCCGAGGAGCCGCTTGGTCTTTAACTTCATCGACCGTTCCCACAAATTCATCACTTGCGGGGTCATCCATTCCACCCCACCCATCGGGGACTACATCTCCAGAATTGACAAAAAAGCTTAGGGGTGCCGAATACAACACTTTAAAGTTGTAACCACCACTATCTTCCCCCAGGTTGTTAACTATTTCGCCCCTCTCTAGGGCCCTTTGCAAAAACCTTCTATCGCCTCGGCGGGCCTTATCCAGACGGACTTCATATTCGTCTGTCTCTTCAATTTCTTGGCCATCTTTGATGCTCATCAAGTATCCCGAGGGTATTTTCAAAACAGCTCCCCTCGTAGGTTTCATTGCAAATTTTTTGGACAGCATGTCCACCGTCACGTAGGTCCCCTTAAAGGCAACGTTTTCCATTCTTCCCATAATGCCGAAGTTAATCAGCTTTTCTAAGCAAGCTTCCTTTTGCTCCCGGGAAATACTTTCTCCTTCCGGGTATTGCGAGGCCAATGTCAAGACATCCCGCATTTTAGTCACGTCCACTATGAACTCCGTAACCTCTTACTCTTCACCTCCAAAGATCGCGTTCACCTCGCGATGCTCGTGTAGCGGGTTCTGCTGCACATTTGGTTCAGCTTTATCAAACTCTAGAACTTTTCCGTCGATCAATGCTTGCACCTTGAACTTCAAAGCGAGACAGTTGTCCGCGTTATGCCCCCTTTCTCCCATATGGTATACGCACGTCGGGGTTTCATCATACCCGGGAAATCTTGGCGGGTGAGCTCTAGGTGGCTCTTTTGCAACTAAGCGATTCTCCAACAGCATGGGTAACAATTTGGATAAGGGTCGAGGTAGTGGGGTGAAAACAATTTGGTTCTTTTTTCTGAATTCCGGTGGTTTGGAAGCGGTCCAGGAGGACGTTCCTTGGGTAGGGATTGAAGGCGAGAAATTTCTAGGCTTTGGCGGGTTAGGGACAAAAGCTACTTCTCCAGTTTGCTCCATATTATCCCTTCTCAAAGGGTATTGGCGTTTGAAAGGTGCCTCGGGTATCTTCTTTTCTCTTAATGCCCACTCGTGGCGCTCCGCCACCTTGATCGGGTGCGTAAATGTCCGACACCCAGAGGTGTTCGGTTTGTCGAAAAATTCAAATGGAAGGGCCTTGAGAAACAGATCTATTAGTTCTTCTTCCGGGACGGGCGGCTTTACCTGTACGCCCAATGCTCTCCATCTCTGGGCGTAGGCGCCAACGGCCTCGCTCTTTCCCTTTGTAGTTCTCAGAAGGTCCTCTCCGGTGAGGGCGGTCAAAGTGTTAAACTTGTATTGCCGAAGGAACTCGCCTGCCAGTTTGTCCCAATCGGTGAGCCTCTCTGGTTCCAATTCTATGAACCACGCCAGGGCTGCCTCGGATAGGCTCTCCGGGAAGGTGTTAACCAAGAGTGGGATGTTGTCGGAGAATTGCGATATTCGGCGCAAATAATACTTCAAGTGCGCCTTGGGACACCCGGTCCCATTATATCTCCTCACAAAGTCCGGTTCCTTGTAGTCGGCAGGAACCTCTATCTTTTCAAACGGTGCAACCTTGTCAAATCTCGAAAGTTCATAACCCCGACTCGCCAAACACTCTTCAATCTTAGCAAGCCTTTTGATCTCCTCTTCCATTTTGAGGACCTGTTTCTCCTTCTTTTCCAAATCTATCACAACAGGAGGATCCTTAGGCGGTTTCTCCGGATTCAAAGTGGGATTAGCGGCGGGCGCCGGATTAGCGTTCACTCCATCAGATGACCCCACAGGGGCTTGGGGATTAGGATCAACGGGGTATCTCCCCCGGCTTGCAATCATCATTGCCTTCATCTCTGCCACCATTGTGGCGATCACATTCATTTGGTTTTCCGGATTACCCACACGAGGTGCGAGCTCTTCTTGTTCCATCCTTAATTTGCGCGTTTTGCTACGAGTCCTCGTATTTGTCACTCACCTGTTTTCTGAATATCAAATTAGTATGGGAAATATTAAAGGATTGGAGACATTGATCCGTGGTAATTGACTTTTTTATATGTATGCATGAAATGCTCATAAAAGAAATAATATGTATTTATTACAAACCGGATTGTTCAAAGGCATCTATAAGATAACAAATATGTAAAATCTAAATGGGGGAATGGATCTATCCAAGTCGGGGACGCTTCCACTCTTCTTGCTCTTCTGACCCATCGGAATCCCACAAGTATGGGTCTTCTCCTTCTTTCGACATCCACTGCTCCGGATCCTCGGGAACGTACGGCTCTACCTCCGATACATATGGTACTATGTACTCTTGCTCATATGACTCCACCTCTTCAATCCGAGGAGATACGCACTCGGGTACATATAGCTCGACCGTTGATTGGCGATACTCCTTAAACTTCTGGATATACTCCTTGGAGGCCTCGTGAATGTTCATCTCGTCGCCTAAATAGTCCGGCCATTCAACTCGTTGTAGTGGGGAGTTCTTCAACGCGTGAAGAATAAGCTTGATCCGGGCCCGATACAACTCCTTTGTTTCCTTAGTGAGCTTTCCTCGTGTCATATCAAATGAGAAGATCCCGGGACAAACATCCGGTGGTATCTCTTGTAGAACTCCAAATTGCCTCACCACTCGGATGGGGTAATACGCCACGGCGCCAAGACATCCCAATAAGGGAATAGGGCTATCTTCCACACCCATAATGCGAGCCTCCACAATCTTAGGTCAAGTCAGACGCCATCTAACATGTTCGGGTTTCAAATTGTCTAATAGCTCAACCCACTTCTTAAACGAGTATTTGGGTATAAGGGATTGACACTTAAGGAAGGATCTAAGAGGGTAAACGTGCTCATTGATTTCATAACACCCCACTCGAAGTTGGAAAGTCTTTATATGAGAGGTGAACCACATGTGGAGTAGCCCACTAGATGCTTGGAAAACAGCCTTTCTAGAAGTTTTGAATGATTTAGGGAAAGAAATGTCTCAGCCAGAATCATGTACAAATAATCCCAATGACAACATGCTTGTCCGGCTATATGGGTTATGGAAGGGTCAAAGGTAGTTCTAGAAGTTGGGAATAGAACAAATGCAAAGAAAGCCAAGATAAACACCTTTCCCGATTTATGACCGGTTTCGGTGGGTAGAGAGGAATAATTGTCGAAAAGGAATGAAAAGGTGAACTTGTTAGAATTGGACTTGTAAACTTTTTCAATCTCAGAAGTTTTAAGGCGAAGGAAACTCGATAATGAACGAGTGGAGTCCATGTCCAAAGGGGGTTGAGCTATACATTCTTCAAATTTGGCCCCGATAATAGCGGTATACTCCTCAAGCGTAGGAGTCAACTCTAATCCTCGGAAGTTAAATGTCATTGTACGCGCGTCCCACGTCTTGGCTAGTGCTTGAATGAGCGCCGGTTGGTATTCCACTTTGATCAAATCTACAAGTCGTCCCGCACGTCCTTCGACGTAGGCCTTGTTGACGATGTCGAGGCGATCCCACCATATAGCGAGTTCCTTGGGCGGTATTGGGATGACTTTGATGTCTCCATTCCCCATGATCTAAAAATGCAAAAATGATGATCTTAAAGTCAATTACCACGGTTTAATATGCATATGCATGAAATGTGATGCAAATGTGCTAACCAGATTCCATGTCATCTTTTGGCAACATGAGGGTCAACTACTCCTACTTGACCCAAATAAACCAAATAGGGTAGTTATGGACCTAATCTCACCCAAAGATGGCATGTAATTTGATTAGGATCGTTTAAGCGTAATCGGGGTAGAAAGTCGCTCACAAATTGACAACTCATGGAATTTACAAGTCTAATACAATACAGTCGAAAGAAATAGAACATGATAGCATCTAAAGATGTTCGGACAATAAATGTCGATGAAAGTACATAACAGACTCAAAATATAATGAAACCTAGAAAATGCCCCAAAATCGTACTAAACTAGACAATCGGAACGGTATCCTCATCGGATGAAATCTTCACTATCTCGGGAAGCTTGGCATCTTCTTCATCATCGGAGGATATGGTGATGACTTCCTCCTTCTTAATTGGGGAGTGCTTTGGGGCCGTCTTGGTCGCACGAGGCTTCTTCGCCAATTTCATGTATAACCCCCAAATTCTCTCCTTTTCACGCTTGATTTCCAAATGGCGTCTACAGTGGGTATAATCGCAACTTTCGCTACGAATGCGGTTCCGTCCATTGAGCTCCCGTCCATGGACAAATCCAAAAACCGAAATGTAGCGGGTACTCGGTCCTCGCGTCGGACAGTCCTCCGCTCCCATGTGAATACGTCGGGTACATCAACACGACCTCGGGGCGCCATCTATCTAAAAAGGAAAATTTGACCTTCAACCCCGATCACTTAAACGATCTTACAAATTGTGATGATATGTCGTGAAAATGTATGATATGCAAAAATTTAAATTTACAAGTTCAAAATAAAAAGGGTAGAAAGCCTTACCAACCGATGTTACTCTTTTTTTTTTATTTTTAGTTTTAGGTATACCAACCATCCATTTCACATGCGCATGAGACAGGTGAGGTTTAACTCTAAAGAAATCAAAAATGCTCGGGTATGGACCTAAAAAGGCTCCCGCTATACAAATCGATGGGCCGCCCACAAGCGCAATCAAACAACAAGTGGGTAGGACCATCAATCTTACATAGCGAGCAGGATCAAATATGGTCAACCCAAGTGCAATCAAACACAAGAGCTTCGCATACCGATCCCTATCTATGGCGACCTAAAAGGTGATTTCGCGGCTCGAGTTTAGGCGCTTGTGTGTGCAGTGTCGTGATCCTCGAAATATGCAAGACACGCACCACAATTTATATTCAAAACACCGCTTCAAAATTTGCATAAATAAACAAACAATCAAAAACTCCATATCTGCATCAAAAATGGTTAGCACAGACGCCACCCCTTATAACTCCCATCCGCATCAACATTTAACACTTTTTGTTAATGGACGTACCTCACCTTCAAGAGCATCTACAGAAGACGAGGTTAGAAAACAATCAACATTTTTATCGGCTTAAGTCCTCTTAAGATTTCTCCGGTGGAGTCGCCGATCTGTCGCGACCCTCCGGAAATTTTATCTCCATAAAATGGTTTATCCGGTGGTGAGAGGGTTAACGAGCCGATCCCCTTTTATATATCTTCTTTAAAATGTGTGGGATCGCGGGTCTCTCCCAAGACCCATTACTCGAATCGCGATGTCGGGTAAAATTTATAAAATATCGAAATTGACCTTGTGTGGTCGAGTGGCATGTGCGAGGTGTACATGCAATTTGGAGTCGCCACCGATCGATTTATTAGAAGGTATGATCGGAAAACTTTACCGAGCGGTCGGGAGAAACCGTTCGGTTCCGCGAAAACCCGAGATTATTGGGTCCGGGGACTTGGTTACGCCAAGATTTTCATCGACGCCCTTTCGGTTACCGATGTTGAATGTATTTCTAACCTACGAGTTCATGCAGATAGACTTTCGGGTAAGGTAGGTCCTAACAATTCTAAGTATACATGCAGATAGGAATTTTCTATTCCTAACAATCACAATCAGAAAAAATTTAAAATGCGCATTCAAAACGATCAATATCAAATCAATCAAACAAATCAAGCAAATGAGCCTAAGAGGACTCTATCGATTCACAAAAATATCGAATTTGGGTTTCGGGGTGGTTCGGTAAAATTTCGGGCGGAAGGCCCAAAAGGGTAGAATGGTCATTTTTGGGGGTCGGGACCCGAAAATCACAAAATTTCGATTTGGCCAGTTGAATGTGGCCATTTCCCATTTTTTGTGATTTTCTTGAATTTTTCTAATTTTCCTATTTTTTGGAATTTTTATTTATTTTTCAAAAATATTGGAAATTTTCCGGATCGACACGGATCGACCCTCGAAGTCTCGAAAATTTTCGATCCAGACTTTATGAGTCCCGAATCGATCTGCAAATTTTTAGAAATTTTTTGTGAAAATATGGGAATTTTTATGAATTTTCTAAGTATTTTTACAATTTTTTTTTAATTTTTGGAAATTTCTTTTTATTTTTTATTATTATTTTTTATTATTAAACCGGACCGGGTCAAACCGGTCAACGACCGGTCAACTCGGTCCGACCGCCTCTGCACCCGCTCTAACCTTATACGACGCCGTATACGTATCTATACTATTTATTTTTGATTTTCTAATACTAGTTTCTAATATTTGAATATATATAAAAGTGGCGGACGGCCGAGATCGATCCGTGAATTAATCTCAGCCGTCCGAACACCAGCAAACAAAACGACGTTGCCTCGGGTCACTCTCAAAACGACGCCGCATAGTCCTAAAGGAACGAACGGCTACGATGCAATCTAGAATTCAATCTAGGCCGTCTACTCTATCTTAAAGCAAAAACGACGACGTTCCACTTAGTACACCGAACGGCTGCGATTAACCCTAGCCTAAATCTGAGCCGTTCGTCCTATATAACGCCGTAACGACGCCTGATCGATTAAATGCACGGATGGCAACGATCTAACCTAGACTCAATCTGGACCATCCGTTCCCAATCCATCCTAAACGACGACGCACGACCTAAACAGAGCGACACCGTTTTCGTATTTTCCTAATTTCTATCTAATAAACGAATATTCGAGATTACAAAATAAAGATCCTACGGTCCGAAATCAAACCTAGCTATTAATCTAGACCGTTCGATCATGTCTGAGTCGCCTTGCCCGCGCCAACGGCCGAGCCGACTCGGATCCAAGCCGGACCAATGGTGAATCGACACGTAGACGTCTGACCCGCCGACCACGCCACATCAGCATCGTCTTCTTCGTTGCGACGGTGCAGAACGGACGGCCGAGAGCCTCCGGCGACGATCCGACGGCGAAACCTCGACCAAAACCCATGAAACCAACTCCTATCGACTCGCCTCAACCTCTACTTTAACATATCTAAAGATCTAAGTATTTTATCCACTAAATCGCGAGAATCGGACTAATCACGGTCGCGACATCCAGAGCTTCAACCAAGCAAAACCGAGCAAGATAGGCTAATTATTTCATACAATCGAACAATCAGGAGTTCTAGAAGCTTACCTCGAGTTCTGATTGACCTCGCATGACCTAGAATTGTCTAGGCTGGCTTCGACAGTTCAAGCTATGGCGTTAGAGCTTGGATGACTCGATTATGCGGTTTCATAGAAAATCGATGCAAAATGGAAGTGCAGATGTGGTCAGCAACATTCAAAGATCAAAACGCACACGTCAATTGCATCAATCAAGCTCATGAACTCGCGACGCCATGAATGCACAGTGAGGAGATTGAGAAGCCAACTTACCGGTTTCGGAGACTTGAAGACGATTGAGCTGCACCGATCGCTTCTCCTTGGCTCAAGCGAGCTTCCGAATTTGATCTCGAGGTTTGGTTTCTTCCGGATTCGCCGGACGAAGAGCTTGCGTGTCCGCTTGAAGTTCCGGCGAGGGAGTCGCCCAGGAGCTCCTTTCTCTCCCGTTCTCTCTCTCTCTCTCTAGTCTGTTTTATCCAGCGAGCACCAAATGAGCCTCCTTCGTTCTAGAATCCTCTCCAAGCTTTTATACTCGGGTTTCAAAAATGCGCGCGCACGGGCCAAGCTTCACCGACTAAGATTCACGTGCGGTCACGTGATTTATGGCCGCCGGACGGTGACGGAATCGGTTATGATTCCGTCACCGTCCGTTAGACCCATCGTTGAGCTAAAACGGACGAGGATTGCACTTTGGTTCGAAAACATTGACTTTTGTTGTGCCGAGCCCTTGACCGGCGAATTCGCCGTGCTCCGGCAGCCATTGGCCACGCCGCCGGTGGCAATCGACACACACTAAACCCGTGCATAAAAGCCCTAGGATAATTGACTCAATTATGGGCGAATTGACCTCCAATTTGGCCATCGAATCTCACCATACAAACCTGCAAATCGTGCTTCTTATTTGGGGAAGACGACATTGTTTGGACCGGTTCGACCGGTCCGACCGGGTGATCGACCGGGTCGAACCGTTTGCATACTGAATTTCATATAATTTTCAAAATTAAACCAAATTGACTGGGAATTTTTGCAATTAAACCTCAAAATTGCACTTAGGGGCCTAGATATTATCTAGAAATGCAATTTTGCCCAAAAGTTTTTATCAATTTGCACAAAAACCCCAAATTTTCCAATTTGCCCAAATTGGGGAAAAGTTCAATTGAATGTCAATTCGATCAAATTGGACTACGAGACCTATCCCAATTGATTCAAAAAGTGTCAAATCCCTAGGGGTGGTCCAATTTTATCAAGATAGTCCCTCAATTAAAAGTAATTTCAAAAATTGGCCAATTGAGGGACTAAATTGCAAATAATTTGGGGATTCTTGTCTAATTCGTGCAATTCGTGCAATTGAGGGTGTAATTGATCAAATTGAAGTTCAAAGAGACTGCAATTGAATGTCTAAACTCTAAATGTGCAAAAATTGCAAATAAAAAGACTCAATTGGTATTTTTTATGCAAATTCAACTCTAGACGTTATGAAGAAACACCTAAAATTGAACTCAATTTTCAATTTTTCTTGAGGTCAAAATTAAAAGGGAATTAAATGAAAAATATTGAACATTTTTGTGTATTTTTGTGACCTCGAAAAGTATTTTTTTATGAATTTTGAAGTATTTTCCTATTTTCCGAAAATATTAAAAAAATGTGAAAAATATGAAAAATTATTTTTTGTTCCAAATTGGTTCCTTAAGCTTGGTCAAGGCTTCCAATGCTGATTTTTTAATTTTTTTTGATTTTTTGTGAATTTTTAGTGAATTTTGGAAGATAAAACTAAAGAAAAACTAACTAAAAATTCGTGTGTCAACAACTATGCATGCGAAGTTGATATAGACGAGGTTGATGTGAGCGATATCAAGAAAGAATGGGATTGTTTTGACGAATATGAACCCCCTATCTCCGAAGAACCCATCACTATTAATTTGGGAGATTCCGATTGCGTCAAGGAATTGAAAATAGGAGGACACCTATCCGCAGCAGATGTTTTAAGAATGACAGCATTGCTTAAGGAATATCAAGATATTTTCGCCTGGTCATATGCCGACATGCCGGGTTTAGATCGTGAAATTGTGGAGCATGCTTTGCCCACAAATTCTTCTTGCGCGCCAGCAAATCAATCGCCCGTAAGAATGAATCTTGAATCGGCAGATAAGATCAAGGAAGAGGTGATGAAGCTCCTTAAAGTTGGATTCATCGAGGCAGTCCCATATGCTGATTGGGTCGCCAACATCGTGCCAGTTAAGAAGAAGGATGGAAGAATTAGAATATGCGTGGATTATCGGGATTTGAACAAAGCCAGCCCAAAGGATGATTTTCCCTTACCGCACATTGATGTACTCGTCGATAGTACCGCGGGCTTTGAATTATTCTCCTTTATGGATGGATTCTCGGGATATAATCAGATCATGTTGAAGGAAGAAGATAAGATCAAGACCTCATTCACTACACAATGGGGAACCTTCTGTGACAAGGTAATGCCTTTTGGATTGAAAAATGCAGAGGCAACATATCAAAGGGCTATGGTAACCCTTTTTCATGACATGATACATAAGGAGATTGAGATCTATGTGGACGATATGATTGCCAAGTCCAAGCCTGGAGAAGACCATGTTAAAGTGCTAAAGAAGTTATTCGATCGATTGAGAAAATATAAGCTCAAGCCGAATCTCGCGAAATGCGTATTTGGCGCAAGATCCGGAAAGCTGCTAGGGTTTGTGGTGAGCAATCGTGGTATTAAAATTGACCCCTCCAAGATCAAAGCCATATGGGAAATAGGGACTCCTTCTATTGTTAAGTGTTGACACTTGAATTTTTAGTCGGTTTTCTTTAGTTTTATTTTCCAAAATTCATTAAAAATTCACAAAAAAAAATAAAAATTGAAAAATCAACATTGGAAGCCTTGGCCAAGCATAAGGAACCAATTTGGAACAAAAAATAATTTTTCATATTTTTCGCATTTTTTTTATATTGTCGAAAATAGCAAAATACTTGAAAAATTCATAAAAAATACTTTTCGAGGTCGCAAAAATACAAAAAATGTCCAATATTTTTCTTTTAATTCCCTTTTAATATTGACCTCAAGAAAAATCAAAAATTGAGTTCAATTTTAGGTGTTTCTTCATAACGCCTAAGGTTGAATTTGCATAAAAAATACCAATTGAGTCTTTTTATTTGCAAATTTTGCACATTTTAGGTCTAGACATTCAATTGTGGTCCCTTTGAATTTAAATTTGATCGATTGCACCCTTAATTGCGCGAATTGCACAAATTGCACGTAAATTCTTAAAAATTTTGCAATTTAGTCCCTCAACTTGCCAATTTTTGAAATTACTTTAAATTGAGGGACTATCATGGTAAAATTGGACTGTCACCCTATGTTTTCATACATTTAGAATTGATTGGAATGGGTCTCATGGTCCAATTTGGTCAAATTGACATCCAATTGAACTTTTCCCCAATTTGGGCAAATTGAAAATTTTGGGGTTTTCATAGAAATTGATGGGAAATTTTGGGCAAAACCACATTTCTAGATAATATCTAGGCCCCTGAGTCCAATTTTGAGGTTTAATTGCAAAAATTCCCGCTCGATTTCGATTAATTTTGAAATTTATATGAAAATTGCTGTCTGAACCGGTTCAGACCGGCTCGAACCGGTTCGGACCGGTTCGACCGCCGGTTGGACTGGTCGAACCGGTCCAACACAAGATCGTCTTCCCCGCATGACTCGCGCCAATTTACTGATTGATAGGCGAACTTCAACGATCAAATTAAACTCCAATTCGATGCTAATTGATTTAATTAGTTTGGGGCTTTTGTCCAACGTGTCGTGACGCGTCGATTGCTACCGGCGGCACGGCCAATGGCAGCCGGAGCACGGCGGAATTGCAGGTCAAAGGCCCGGCGAAGCGTAAAGTCAACATTCTCAAGTTTAAGGCTAATTCACACTCGTTTGTGGACGATTGAAGGTTAGACGGCTTTGGACGGAATGTTAACCAACTCCGTCGCCGTCCGGCGACCTAAAGTCACGTGGGCGCACGTGAGGATCTCTCGGCCAAGCTTCACCCGCGCGCGCATTTTTGAAAAATTAGGTATAAATAGTCAAGAGAATTCTAGAAGCGAGAGGAGGCTCATTTGCTCGCGCAACCAACAAAATAGAGAGAGAAAGCGAGAGAAAAGGAGAGAGAGACTCTCGTGAGCATCGTCGTCGCGTCGACCGGAGTTCAACCGTGAGGTCTTCGTGAGAGCAATCCAGAGCAAATCGGACCACCGCACCACCACCGGAAGCTCGCCCGGGCTTGAAGGAATCGATTGACACAGCTCATTTGGCCCGCAACTTCCGTAAACGGTAAGTCCAACTTCGAACTTCATTGCTGTACGATCATGGCATCTCGTGTTCTCGTGTTCGATTTTTGAAATTGTTTTGTGCCTTTTGATTCTCATACACCTCTGACCATGATCGCAACTCGTTTCTGCATTGAACTTCCTTGAATCACCCGAGTCGAGCCTCGAATCTACACCGCTCCGGTCGGACTCCGGCCGGGCATTTCTAGCCTTCACAAGCTTGATCTGAGCTCGAGGTAAGTCTCCCGAGCCTCTTATGATGCTTACCTATGAATAAATCACTCGATTTGGCTTTGGTTCTGTATATTTGAACTTCGCGATGTTGCTCTGTTCATAGCTCGTAGTTTGTGATTCGCTCGGTGAAATCACTTGATTTTTGGACATGATGATCTAGATGGTTAGGTGAGTCGATCCGCGGTGGTTTGGTGTCTTTCCGGCGAGATCTCACCGTTAGATCTCGCCGGAGGTTTTGCAGCCGTTCATTCCGTGTCGTCCGAAGGTAGACGACGAGCCGACGTGGCTCGGTCAAGTGGTCAAACATCCAGGTGTCACTCGTTCATTGGCCCAAGGTGTCGCCCGGTCGACTTGCCGTTGGCGCGAGAGAGAGCTGACTCGGCATAGATCCAACGGCTGAGATAATTAGGTAGGTTTGATTCTCGGCCGTTGGATCGCTTTTTCGTATTTTTTAGATAATTCGTATATTAGATAGAAGATAAAAATGGTGAAACGGCGCCGTTTTGGTTAGTGTTAGGCGACGTCGTTTAGCTTCGGAACGGATGAACGGCTCGGATTGAACCTAGGGTAGATCGTGACCGTCCAAGGTGTTGAATAATGCGGCGTCGTTTTGGTGTATGGTATCAGAAGCGTCGTCGTTTAGGCTTTAATAGGAACGAACGGCTCGGATCTTGTTTCATGTCTTAATCGTGATCGTTCGGGTTAATAGGTGATGCGACGCCGTTTTAGCATAGAGAAGCCGACGGCCCGGATTAGGTTTAAGCGAGATCGTGGCCGTTCATTTGATTAAGGAGGACGGCGTCATTTTGAGCGTATAGACTAGGACGTTGTCGTTTCTTTTTAGGCGAAGCTCGACGGCCGAGATCGATTCCAGGATTGATCTCACTCGTCCATTTATTTCTTAGATTTCTGAATATTAGGAAATAGATTTAGAAAATCAAAAAATATATAAAAATAGATACGGTGTCGTTTTAGGTATTGCGAGCGGGTCAGTATGCGGTCGACCGGGTTGACCGGTCGTTGACCGGTTTGACCCGGTCCGGTTTATTAATAAAAAATAATAAAAAATAAAAAGAAATTTCCAAAAATCCAAAAAAATTATAAAAATACTTAGAAAATTCATAAAAATTCCCCGATTTTTATAAAAAATTTCTAAAAAAATTTCTAGATCGATTCGGGACTCATAAAGTCTGGATCGAAAATTATTGAGACTTCGAGGGTCGATTAATTTCGATCCGGAAAATTTCCAATATTTTCGAAAAATAAATAAAAATTCCAAAAACATAGAAAAAATTAGAAAAATTCAAGAAAATCACAAAAAACGAGAAATGGTCACATTCAACTGGCCAAATCAAAATTTTGTGATTTTCGGGTCCCAAACCCCAAAAAATGACCATTCTACCCTTCCGGGCCTTCCGCCCCAAATTTTTACCAAATTACCCCGACACCCAATTTTTGATTTTTGTATGGGCCGATAGGGCCATTTTAGACATATCGAACCTTGATTGATTGATTTGATCGATTGTAATGATTTTGATTGCGCATTAATTTTTCCGATTGTGATTGATTAGGATAGAAAATTCCCATCCGCATGAAAACTTAGAATTGTTAGGGCCTACCTCACCCGATATTACATCTGTATGAATTCTTAGGTTAGAAAAACAATCAACATCGGTAACCGAAAGGGCGTCAAATATGAAATTTGGCGTAACCAAGTCCCCGAACCCAAAATCTCGGGTTTTCGCGGAACCGAACGGTTTCTCCCGACCGCTCGGTAAGGTTTTCCGATCGTACCTTCCAATAAATCGATCGGTGGCGACTCCAAAATTGCATGTACACATCGCACATGCCACCCGACCACACAAGGTCAATTCCGATATTTGAAAAATTTTACCCGACATCGCGATTCGAGTAATGGGTCTTGGGAGAGACCCGCGATCCCATAAAATATAATATATATAAAAGGGGGGATCGGCTCGTTAACCCTACTCGCCCCCGCCGGAACCTAAACGATCCGGACCGACGGAGAGGGTCGCGACAGACCGGCGACTACTCGGGGAATACTTCAAGAGGATTTAAGCCGATAAAAATGTTGATTGTTTTCTAACCTCGTTTTTCGAGATGCTCTTGAAGATGAGGTACGTCCAATAACAAAAAAGTGTTAAATGTTGATGCAGATGGGAGTTATAAGGGGTGGCGTCTGTGCTAACCATTTTTGATGCAGATATGGAGTTTTGGATTGTTTGTTTATTTATGCAAATTTTGAAGCGGTGTTTTGAATATAAATTGTGGTGCATGTCTTGCATATTTCGAGGATCACGACATTGTACACACAAGCGCCTAAACCCGAGCCGTGAAATCACCTCTTAGGTCGCCATAGATAGGGATCGGTATGCGAAACTCTTGTGTTTGATTGCACTTGGGTTGACCATATTTGATCCCGCTCGCTATGTAAGATTGATGGTCCTACCCACTTGTTGTTTGATTGCGCTTGTGGGCGGCCCCTCGATTTGTATAGCGGGAGCCTTTTTAGGTTCATACCCGAGCCTTTTTTGATTTCTTTAGAGTTAAACCTCACCTGTCTCATGCGCATGTGAAATGGATGGTTGGTATACCTAAAACCAAAAACCAAAAAAGAGAGTAACATCGGTTGGTAAGGCTTTCTACCCTTTTTTTATTTTGAACTTGTAAATTTAAATTTTGCATATCATACATTTTCATTACATATCATCACAATTTGTAAGATCGTTTAAGCGATCGGGGTTGAAAGTCAAATTTTCCTTTTTCGGATAGATGGCACCCCAAAGTCGTGTTGATGTACCCGATGTATTCACATGGGAGCGGAGGACCATTCGACGCGAAGACCGAGTACCCGCTACATTCCGAGTTTTCGGATTTGTTCACGGACGAGAGCTCAACGGACGGAACCGCATCCGTAGCGAGAATTGCGATTATACCCGATGTGGACGATATTTGGAGCTCGAGCGCGAAAAGGAGAGAATTTGGGAGTTGTACATAAAATTGGCAAGAAAGCCACGTGCGACCAAGACGGCCCCAAAACACTCCTCGATCAAGAAGAAGGAAATCATCACCATATCCTCCGATGATGAAGAAGATATCAAGCTTCCCGAGATAGTAGATATTTCATCGGATGAGGATACCATTCCGACTGTCTAGATTAGTACGACTTTGGGGCATTTTCTAGGTTTCATTATATTTTGTTCTTTCATCGGCATTTTTGTCCGAACATCTCTAGATATTATCGTGTTCTATCTCTTTCGACTTCATTAGACTTGTAAATTTCATGAGTTGTCAATTTGTGAGCGGCTTTCTACCCCGATTACGCTTAAACGATCCTAATCAAATTACATGCCATCTTTGGGTGAGATTTGGTCCATAATTACCCTATTTGGCTTATTTGGGTCAAGTGGGAGTAGTTGACCCTCATGTTACCAAAAGATGACATGGAATTTGGTTAGCACATTTGCATCACATTACATGCATATGCATATTAAACTGTGGTAATTGACTTTAGGATCGTCATTTTTGCATTTTTAGATCATGGGGAATGGAGACATCAAAGTCATCCCAATACCGCGCAAGGAACTCGCTATATGGTGGGATCGCCTCGACATCGTCAACAAAGCCTATGTGGAAGGACGTTTGGGACGACTTGTAGATTTGATCAAAGTGGAATACCAACCGGCGCTCATTCAAGCACTAGCCAAGGCATGGGACGCGCGAACAATGACATTCAACTTTCGAGGATTGGAATTGACCCCTACGCTTGAGGAGTATACCGCTATTATCGGGGCCAAATTTGAAGAACGTATAGCTCAACCCCCTTTGGACATGGACTCCACTCGTTCGTTATCAAGTTTCCTTCGCCTTAAAACTTCTGAAATTGAAAAAGTTTACAAGTCCAATTCCAACAAATTCACATTCTCGTTCCTTTTCGATAACTATTCCTCTCTACCCACCGAAACCGGTGTCGCGACCCTCCCGGAAATTTCCTTCCCGGGGGTGGAATAGGGCTAACGAGCCGATCCCTCCTCCTTTTATAGACATATATATGGGGGATCGCGAGTCTCTCCCAAGACCCATTACTCGAATCGCGATGTCGGGTAAAATTTTTCAAATATCGAAATTGACCTTGTGTGGTCGGGTGGCATGTGCGAGATGTACATGCAATTTGGAGTCGCCACCGATCGATTTATTGGAAGGTACGACCGGAAAACCTTACCGAGCGGTCGGGAGAAACCGTTCGGTTCCGCAAAAACCAGAGATTTTGGGTCCGGGGATTTGGTTACGCCAAGTTTCATATTTGACGCCCTTTCGGTTACCGATGTTGATTGTTTTTCTAACCTAAGATTTCATGCAGATGCGATATCGGATGAGGTAGGTCCTAAAAATCTAAGTATTCATACGGATGGGATTTTTCTATCCTAATCAATCACAATCAGCAAAAAATAATGCACAATCAAAATCATTACAATCGATCAAATCAATCAATCAAGGTTCAATATGTCTAAAATGGCCCTATCGGCCCACACAAAAATCAATTTTGGGTATCGGGGTGATTTGGTAAAAATTTGGGGCGGATGGCCCGGAAGGGTAGAATGGTCATTTTTGGGGTTTGGGACCCGAAAATCACAAAATTTCGATTTGGCCAGTTGAATGTGGCCATTTCTCATTTTTTGTGATTTTCTTGAATTTTTCTAATTTTTTCTATTTTTTTTGAATTTTTATTTATTTTTCAAAAATATTGGGAATTTTCCGGATCGAAATTAATCAACCCTCGTAGTCTCAAAAATTTTTGATCCAGACTTTATGAGTCCCGAATCGGTCTACAAATTTTTAGAAATTTTTTATGAAAATCTGGGAATTTTTATGAATTTTCTAAGTATTTTTACAATTTTTTTGGATTTTTGGAAATTTCTTTTTATTTTTTATTATTTTTTATTAACAAACCGGACCGGGTCAACCCGGTCAACGACAGTCAACCCGGTCCGACCGCCCATGACCCGCTCGAACCCTAAGAAAAACGACACCGTATATGCATTTATCTAAATATTTTTTATTTTTTTTTAATATATTTTCTAATATCTGAATACAAAAGAAAATAACGGACGGTGAGATCAATCTCGATTTGATCTCGCCCGTCGACTCATGCTCAAACAAAACGACTACACTTCGGCCTCTTACACCAAAACGACGTCGCTTATCCCAAAACAAAAGAACGGCTGCGATTAAACCCGAAAATTGATCCGGACCGTTGACTCAACCTTAAGCAAAACGACGCCGTATCTAATAAATGCATGGACGGCTACGATCTATTTGAGATCTAATCTGAGCCGTCAACTCTTCTAGACCCAAAACGACGACGTTTCCTTTAGTACTCTGGACGGCTACGATCAAACTTTAGATCTAATCCAGGCCGTTCATTCCTAACATGTCCTAAACGACGCCGCACCACTTATTCAAAACGACACCGTTTTTTATTTACTATTTTCTAACTAATATACCTAATATCCGAAAATACAAAATAACGATCCGACGGTCGTAAATCAAACTTATCTATTTATCCTAGCCGTCGGATCAAGGCCGACTCAGCCTATTCGCGCCAACGACTAGGCCGAGTCGGCGATGACTTGGACTAATCACCGAATGCCACCTAGGACTTTGACTCTGTTGACCGCCACGTCTGCATCGTCTTCCTCACTGCGACGACAACAAATGAACGGCCGAGAATCTCCGGCGAGATCTAACGGCGAGATCTTGCCGGAATGACCTCGGACCAACGGCGGTCGACTCGCTCAAACTTCCCGATCAACATATCCAAAGATTAAGTGATTTCACCCACGGGATCAACATATATCAAGCTTACACGGTTTCACAATCGTGAGAACTCGATCATACGAAATAGAGCATAACTATTCGATTCAACCACGGGATTCACTCGGAGGAGGTTTAGAAACCTTACCCGCAGTCGGATCGACCTGGTTTGGCCTAGAATCGCCTAGGCAAGCTTCGACGGTGTTCGGCCATGGAGGTTGGATTTCGCGGACTCGATCGGAGGTATTTATGCAAAATCGAGGCAAAATGGATATGCGGAAGTGGTCAGCGTAGTTCGGGAAGCAAAACACATACAATAATTTCAAAAATCGTGCTCGGAACAAGACGATGCCATTGATGCTCGGTGGAGGAATCGGAAGTTCGACCTACCCGATTTGGAGATCGCAGCTAATCCAAATGGCTCGGTCGCTTTCGGAGCTGCTGTGAAGCTTCCGAAGTGGATTGCGAAGCTCGATTTGCTCTGGATTGGCTTGACGAGCAATCCACAGTAGTCGCTCAAACCTTCACCAATGGCGGACGTCGAGAGCTCTCTCTCTCTCTCTAACTCCCTCTCTCTCTATTCCGGTGTGTTGAGCGAACAAATGAGCCTCCTCCGTTCTAGAATCCTCCTCGGGCTTTTATAGTGAGCTTTTGAAATTTGGCGCGTCGGGCGTGAGCTGGCCGAGGGTGATTCACGTGCGCCCACGTGATTTCGGGCCCGCCGGACGGTGACGGAATCACTAGGATTCCGTCCAAGTCCATTAGGACGTCCGTTGAGTCAAAAACGAGCAAGAATTGCACTTGGTTTTGAAATGGTTGACTTTCGGTCGCCGGGAACTTTGACTATCGATTCCGCCGTGCTCCGGCGGCCATTGGCCGTGCCGCCGGTGGCAATCGACGGATCTTGACTTGACGAACAAAAGCCCCACCTCTATTGATCCAATTAAGCACGAATTGAACTCCAATTTGATCGTCAAAGTCCATCGTTGAACCTGCAAATGGCACGGGTGAATTTGGGGAAGATGAAGTACTGTTCGGGACCGGTTCAGCCGGTCCGACCGGCGATCAGACCGGTCCGAACCGGTTCAGACAGTGAATTTTATGCAAATTTCAAAATTAAACCAAATTGGCTGGGAATTTTTGCAATTAAATTTCAAAATTGAACTCAGGGGCCTGAATATTATCTAAAAAAGTAGTTTTGCCCAAAAGTTCCCATCAATTTACATGAAAACCCCAAATTTTTCAATTTGCCCAAATTAGGGAAAAGTTCAATTGAGTGTCAATTTGACCAAATTGGACCATGAGACCCATTCCAATCAATTCTAAATGTATGAAAACATAGGGTGACAGTCCAATTTTACCATGATAGTCCCTCAATTAAGATTAATTTCAAAAATTGGCAAGTTGAGGGACTTAATCGCAAATAATTTGGGGATTTTTGTCTAATTCGCGCAATTCGTGCAATTGAGGGTGCAATTAATCAAATTGAAGCTCAAAGGGACTGCAATTGAATGTCTAGACTTAAAATGTGCAAAAATTGCAAATAAAAAGACTCGGTTGGTATTTTTTATGCAAATTCAACCTTAGGCATTATGAAGAAACACCTAAAATTGAACTCAATTTTTGATTTTTCTTGAGGTCAATATGAAAAAGGAATTAAAAGAAAAATATTGAACATTTTTCTGTATTTTTGCGATCTCGAAAAGTATTTTTTATGAATTTTTCAAGTATTTTCCTATTTTCGAAAATATTAAAAAAAATGCGAAAAACATGAAAAATTATTTTTTGTTCCAAATTGGTTCCTTATGCTTGGCCAAGGCTTCCAATGTTGATTTTATAATTTTTTTTAATTTTTTGTGAATTTTTAATGAATTTTGGAAAATAAAACTAAAGAAAACCGATTAAAAATTCGGGTGTCAACAGCTGCCCCTCTTTGAAAGTAATCTCGGTCAGAGGTTGCTTTCAAAGACAAGGTGACACCTGGATCCTTAATCGACTCGCTGGGGAAAAATCTAAAGAAAACTAGTCTTGACATTCGATTGCTTTACCTTTCTTTGTTAAAGCTCTAACTCTGTGGGGAATTATTTCAGTTCATGCTCGTCTTATGTGAAAGAGAAATGAGAAGAGAGAGACTTACCCGTAGCTCACCTGTCTATGGTTTGAGATTTGTTGATCCGAGGTTGAAAAGTCGAGTGTACGGAATTACCCGTGGACGGTTTGGCGCGATTCCCGCAATGGTCGGCGTCCGTCCGGTGTCGAGCGGTGGTTTGAAGATTTGGAAGGAAGGTTCACCCTTGTAACAAAGGGGTTTCACCTATTTAAAATGGGTTTGACTATCCACTAGGGATTCATCATTTAAAAAAAAAGGGGGCAGATCGGCTTTCGTCTCTCCAATTTACTCACCGTCGAAAGGGAGGTTCACCCTTGTAACAAAGGGGTTTCACCTATTCAAAAAAGAGATTGGCTATCCTCCATGCGGGGACTCACCATCTAAAAAGCAGATCGGCTTTCGTCTCTCCAGCTACTAACCGTCGAGGGGGGGAGGTTCACCCTTGTAACAAAGGGGTTTCACCTATTTAAAAGAGATTGGCTATCCTCCATGCGGGGACTCACCATCTAAAAAGCGGATCGGCTTTCGTCTCTCCAAACTACTAACCGTCGGGGGGGAGGTTCACCCTTGTAACAAAGGGGTTTCACCTATTTAAAAGAGATTGGCTATCCTCCATGCGGGGACTCACCATCTAAAAAGCAGATCGGCTTTCGTCTCTCCAAGCTACTAACCGTCCGAGAGGGTGCCATCTCGAGGACCTAGGTTGACTAGTGTACCTACGGAGCTCAAACCCTATTTCAAATTTTCAAATAAGCGCAGATCGGTTTTCGTCTCTCCAGCTACTAACCGTCCGAGAGGGTGCCATCTCGAGGACCTAGGTTAACTAGTGTACCTACTGAGCTCAAACCCTATTTCAAATTTTCAAATAAGCAGATCGGTTTTCGTCTCTCCAGCTACTAACCGTCCGAGAGGGTGCCATCTCGAGGACCTAGGTTGACTAGTGTACCTACTGAGCTCAAACCCTATTTCAAATTTTCAAATAAGCAGATCGGTTTTCGTCTCTCCAGCTACTAACCGTCCGAGAGGGTGCCATTCCGAGGACTTAGGTTAACTAGTGTACCTACGGAGCTCAAACCCTATTTCAAATTTTCAAATAAGCAGATCGGTTTTCGTCTCTCCAGCTACTAACCGTCCGAGAGGGTGCCATCTCGAGGACCTAGGTTGACTAGTGTACCTACTGAGCTCAAACCCTATTTCAAATTTTCAAATAAGCAGATCGGTTTTCGTCTCTCCAGCTACTAACCGTCCGAGAGGGTGCCATCTCGAGGACCTAGGTTGACTAGTGTACCTACTGAGCTCAAACCCTATTTCAAATTTTCAAATAAGCGAGAGGATCCGAGGACCCGGGGATGCCAAAAGACCCGCAGAAAATCCAAGTTAATCAAATCTTTAAAATGCAACTTTTCGAGGATTTGGGATCACCGGGAAACCCGCAGAAAGTCCAATCAAATATCATCGAATGACAATTCTAAGTTCGGGGAGAAACTTAAGAATTCCAGACAAGTTTTTAAAGAGTATTTGCGAAGGAATGTGTCCAATCACAAGTTCAAATCTCCATTGGGGATGGACTTTGAATGACACATCCCGAGTGTTCTTCAAAAAGGTTGTTTTAAAAAATTTTCAAAAGGATTTTCCTTCATCCAAGAGGGCTTCTCACCATTTAGGAAGGCTTTTCTTAAAATTCAAATCTGCTCATAGGAAACCTAACCTCGAGGTTTCGGGATCATTCGAGATTCATACAATCCGACTAATCGAGAAGGCATTTTAAAAGGGACCGTAATTCAGGCCAGGTCAAAGGCTTTTCAAAGGATATTCATTTTGAAGTTTAGAAATGAATTTTGATCAACAATAGTTTCTTCGGGTCTACAAGTCAAGAACCCCGAAGTCATGATAAGACAGATTGTACTTACCCCTTTAGCGGTAGCTTCCTCGTATGATTTCTTGCATCGACCTGAAACACCTCTTAGATCGGAAAAGTTCGGTGACAGGTTGTATTTTGGTTTAAGGTGGGCTCTTTAAGAACGGCCATATTTTCAAAAGAGGGTGAACTTTGGTGATCACCTTGACATTTCTCCAGCTTTCATTTGCCTTTTGCAGAAGATTCACGATCATTCTTTTTCCAATTGATTTTGAGGATTTTCCTCTTTTCATCTTAATGATTTTTCTTTAGGATTTGCCCCTTTTCGGGATGCTCTTTTCATGGGCTTTGGCCTTGCTTTTACCAGGCACTTTGCTTTTTCTAGCCCTTTCATTCTTCATCATTTTCGCACCGATTGGCTCTTTTGAGACCAGTATCAAAATTCTTCCGATCATGCTTTTTGACTCATTGCTGGTAATTCCTTTGCTTTGCCCCAGTGTGGGGGGTGATCACCAACAAGGGTTTAGAAATGAATATTCAAAGGCTCAAATTGGCTTTTCAAAGGGTAAGTGTTTGGGATACGAAATGAAATGCTTTTCTTCACTTTGAGGTGTTCCAAGTCTTTGCAGAAATCACCTGAAGCTAATCACAAAAAGATTGATGCAGGTCAAGTACAATAAAGTCTTACCCGACCTTTTCTCCAAGGAATCATCCAATGAACCTCCAAATATGCCACATTGTGGGGTGGTTCTTGACAGGGTTATATTCATAAAATTCTCCCTTTTTGGCTCAGAGTGGTTATCAAGGGATACAAATGTGTATGGATAATTTTGAAATGGAAATGCCTTTCATCATTTAAATCCATGTAATCACCGCTGAATGATCCCTACGTCCCAAAATTAAGCTCTTTCGCTCTATCACTCTCACTCATCGCTCAAGTGTGTCGGGGACGTGTTTAAGGACAAAGTTTGCCTCTTTTCATTTGAAGGATCATTCTTTTGAAAAGCTTTCAAAGCATGCCCTTTTATAGAAACTCGGGCGTTTTCATCAAAATTCATCGTTTGCCAAATGTTCTCATCAAAGATAATATTCAAAAGATGTTTCGTAATTTGTAAGGAATATTTCTTTGAAAGGGCCTTGTGGCTCTATAATTCCAAGTTTTTTCAATTTCAAGCACGACGGCATATGAAAATTCTTTGTAAAGAAAGAGAACCTCAAACCTGTCTTCTTCAAATATTGGCTTCGTCCCCGTAAAAAACAAAAGGAAACAATCAGTCCAAGGTATTCAAAATTTTAAGTTCCAAGCGATTTCTTCTCGTCTCCTTCGGACGTTGACTCCTGTCTCCCGTAAAAACAAAAGGAAACAATCAGTCCAAGATATTCAAATTTTCAAATCCCGAAGTGATTTCTTCTTATCTCCTTCGGATGTTGACTCCTGTCTCCTCTTTCGGGTGTCGACTCCTGTTTCCCTGTAAAGAACAAAAGGAAACAATTAGTCCAAGATATTCAAAATCCGTGATCCAAAGTAACAGATAACTTCCCTGTTTTGATCGGTTGCTCTGCAAAGTTCTTCATGATTCCCAGTCCACCTACAAAATACAAACGTATGCAAATGCATGTATGCGCAGATGTCATGCGAATGCAAAATTTTCATGTGACTCATATCTCGCTCATCAACCGCTCCGAAGCTCAATTTATTTCAAGGAAAATATCTCTTCACGGCATCCGAATTCACTGGACTTGCCAATTCTTCTCCATCCATGTTTACAAGTATAAGAGCTCCCCCGGATAAGACCTTCCGAATCACATAGGGGCCTTCATAATTTGGCATGAATTTGCCTCCCGGGTGTTGTGCATTTGGGAGCATTTTCTTCACAACTAGCATCCCCGCTTCAAAACTTCTAGGTTTAACCTTCTTGTTAAAAGCTCGGCCACTTTCTTCGATAACTTTGACCATGACAGATAGCCCTTAATCGCTTTTCGTCAATCAAATTCAATTGTTCGTGTCTCTGTCGACTCCACTCATCTTCCGTGAGCCCTACTTGAGACAGAATCCTTAAAGAGGGGATTTCCACCTCTACTAGTAGGACTGCTTCCATACCGTATACCAAAGAGTAAGGAGTTGCCCCGAGTTGAAGTACGAATTGAAGTTCGGTAGGCCATGAGAGCATATGGCAATCTTTCGTGCCAATCTCGATATTTCTCAGCCAGTTTTGGCCAATATCTTCTTGATGTTCTTGTTTGCCGCTTCCACGACTCCATTCATTTGCGGGCGGTAAGGCGAAGAATTAAGGTGTCGTACCTTAAATTGTTCCAATAGTTGATCGACTACCTTGTTGTTCAAATTTGAGCCATTGTCCGTAATGATGGCTCTTGGCACTCCATATCTTGAGATGATATCTCGCTTGATGAACTTGGCCACACTATTCGCAGTGACATTGGCATATGAGCTAGCTTCAATCCATTTGGTGAAATAATCAATAGCAACCAGAATGAAACGATGTCCGTTGGAGGCCTTTGGGTTGATAGGGCCGATCATATCAATTCCCCACATGCAGAACGGCCAGGGCTCTGACATTTGATGTAGCTCGGTTGGCGGCGCATTTATCCTGTCGCCGTATACTTGGCATTGATGACAGGATCTAACATGCTGGTTGCAATCCGACTCGATAGTCAACCAATAATACCCGAGTCTCATAATCTTTTTGGCGAGGAGGTGGCCATTCATATGCGGTCCGCATTCCCCTTCATGAATCTCTTTCATAATGAGATTTGCTTCTTTGGAATTCACGCACCTCGGCAGGACCGAGTCGAAGGATCTCTTGTATAGGATCTGTCCGCTGAGGAAAAATTTAGATGCCATCTTGCTTATGTACTTTTTATCTTCCGGTTGACTCGTCCCGCGGGAATTCGCCCTTCAGTAAGTAATTCTTGATGTCATGATACCACGGTTCTTCGTCGAGTTCCTCTTCAATGACCATGCGGTATGCAGAGTTGCTCTAAAATATCAATCCTTAATGGCTCTATCTCAAGACCATTTTGCACTTGTAACATTGCTGATAATGTAGCCAAAGCATCAGCAAAATGGTTCTCGAGTTCTCGCGAGATATTCGAAAGTAATCTCCTCAAAGTGTTGGATCGGCTCTTCGAGGTATTTATGATAAGGAATAAGCTTGGGATCCTTTGTCTTCCACTCCCCTTGAGTTTGTAAAATGATTAGCATGGAATCTCCATATACCAGTAGCTTCTTCACCTTTAATGAGATGGCCAATTGTAATCCTAGTATGCGAGCTTCATATTCGAAATGTTGTTGGTACTGGGGAATACCAACTTGGCTGAAACTGGATAATGTTGATCTTCGGGGGATATCAAAATCGCCCCGATGCACGATCCAAGTGAGGTTCACCGCACCGTCAAAGTACATTGTCCATTTGTCTTCAGATATATTCAGGATTTGACCTCCCTTGTTTTGCTCTGAAACGTCCTTAGGAGGATTCTCGGCTAGCATGTCAGCAATTGCTCTTCCCTTGACAGATTTTTGGGGAGAGGTTTTGATATCGAACTCTGAAAGCAGTATTTGCCATTTAGCCATCTTTCCCAACAACGTTGGTTTCTCCAAAAGGTATTTGATGGGGTCATTCTCGGTGACCAATTCTATATGATAATGCAGCGTATATCGCCTCAATCCGTGGAGGACCCAAACCAATGCTACGCAAGTCCTTTCCACTTGTTGGGTATTTGACTTCGGATGTTGTAAACTTTTTGCTCAAATAATATATGGCCCGCTCTTTACGATCCTTGGGGTTAGTTTGGGCAAGTAAAGCTCCCAAGGACTCATCATTAACCGTCGATATAGAGTTAAAGGAACGTCGGGGATAGGAGGTACCAATACTTGGAGGTTGTACCAGATATTCCTTGATCTTCTCAAATGCTTGTTGGCATTCCGCATCCCATTTCACCTTTGCACCTTTCTTTAGCAACTTGAAGAAGGGTTTCGCCGTTTCGATAGTTGGGATATGAATCTGGATATATAATTCAATCTTCCCAAGTAACCCCCTTACTTCTTTAACAAGATACAGGAGTTCCTATTTCCCATATGGCTTTAATCTTGGAAGGGTCAATTTCAATACCACGGCTGCTCACCACAAACCCTAGCAGCTTTCCGGATCTTGCGCCAAATACGCATTTCGCAGGATTCAACTTGAGCTTATACTTTCTCAATCGATCAAATAACTTCTTCAGCACTTTAACATGGTCTTCTCCAGGCTTGGATTTGGCAATCATATCATCCACATAGACCTCGATCTCCTTATGTATCATATCATGAAAAAGGGTCACCATAGCCCTCCGATATGTTGCACCTGCATTTTTCAACCCAAATGGCATCACCTTGTAACAAAAAGTTCCCCATTGTGTAGTGAATGAGGTCTTGATCTTATCTTTTTCCTTCAGCATGATCTCGATTATATCCCGAGAATCCATCCATAAAGGAGAATAATTCAAAGCCCGCAAGATGCGTCGACGAGCACATCAATGTGCGGTAAGGGAAAATCATCCTTCGGACTAGCTTTGTTTAAGTCCCGATAATCTACGCATATTCTAATTCTTCCGTCCTTCTTCTTAACTGGTACGATATTGGCGACCCAATCAGCATATGGGACAGCCTCGATAAATCCAACTTTAAGGAGCTTCATCACCTCTTCCTTGATTTTATCCGCCGATTCGGGATTCATTCTTCCGGGTGATTGATTTATTGGTGTGCAAGAAGGATTCGTGGGCAAAGCATGCTCCACAATCTCACGATCTAGACCCGGCATGTCAGCATACGACCGGGCGAAGATATCTTGATATTCCTTGAGTAACACCGTCATTCTTAAAATATCTCGCTGCAGACAGGTGTCCTCCTATTTTCACTTCCTTGACGCAATGAGAATCTCCCAAATTAATAGTGATAGGTTCTTCAGAAATAGGAGGCTTAGATTCTTCGAAACAATCCCATTCTTTCTTGATATCGCTCACATCAACCTCGTCTATATCAACTTCGCATGCATAGTCATCGAGCTGATATGAGTCACATATTAACCTGTTATGTATGGGTGGGATGACATGCCCGAAATGCACCATGAAAGGTTAGTATTCAAAGATGATAAAATTGAAGGATGCATGATTCCTATCATGAAAACATTTTTCAAATTTCAATTTTCTTAGATAAGGAAAGGAGAACTAGTCCACGATCTTCCGGACATCCTGGTTCTCAAAAGTCGTTTAAAATCCTAGATCATATGGCGGATCGGGCCTCAAGTTTCATGGTAGAATCAATTGTCATCATCGGACCAATCCGTTGCTCCACATGTCGTAATCAAATTTGAAATGTTTTTCATTAATAAATGCAACTAAGAACAATACAAGATCGCACTTCCTCGGATCACAAAGCATGTGACCCAAAGGGTGCTAAAACATCAAAAAGCTTTAAAGCAAATGCAGTAATCAAAATGCATTAAAAGATAAAGTTCGGAAAGAGCCTTTTACTCGGGGGTGGGGAAATCATCGTCCAGCCACTCAATTATCACGTTCACCCGATTATCCAGGAACGGGTTGAATAAGTCTGGCTCTGCATTCTCGAAATGTCCTCATCTTCCAGCCATTTGCCTCCTTTAGAAAATACCTCGAATAAAGGATTTAGGAGCATTTTTCCTCTAGCTTTCCATACATCGGTACCTATGAAACGGCCACCTTGGCGTCCACGGCGTCCACGGTCTCCATAACGATTGTTTCGACCTCGGCCTCGGCCTATGTTATTTTCCGCTATTCCGCTATAACCCGGACCAACCTTGTGGTCATTTGAGCCCAAATTCAAAGGGTTACGAATTCCCGACCATATTTCCCTAATCCAAAGACCCGGAATAAATCCATTCGAGAGTAGCACTTTTCCCGCCATAGTTGCAGGTCTCGAAAGCTCTGGTATAGCCACCTTTGCATTTGGTGACACATGCATGACAGATACAATGTCAAAGGTGTGATAACTCAGCTCCTCCTCTTTTGAGGGTTCAATGTAAGGGACCATCCCTTTTAAAGTCGCTCGATGTCCCGTCTCGCCATGGACGGTGATCAACCGACCTTTGACCACAAATTTTAACTTTTGATGCGAGAGAGGAAGGTACCGCTCCGGACACATGAATCCACGGTCTTCCCGGGAGCGGGGGTGAAGGCGCTTGGAATATCCAACACTTGGAACGGTATAGAGAAAGTTACCGGTCCAATGTCAATGTCCAGCTCAATCTCTCCTACAACATTCTTGGAGACTCCATCAAATGATCGGATGGTGGCCTTGGATGTCTTCACAAAATCTTCATTGATCCCCAAGCTTCTCAAAGTGCTTAGTGGACACAAAGTTGAAAGCGGAACCATTATCAATTAAGACGTGAGGCACCTCTTTTCCGTGACACCTCACAGCTATGTAAAGGGCTTTGTTGTGGACCCGCCCTTCTTTCGGGAAGTCTTCGTCCGAGAAGGATATCCGGTCCTTCGAAGGATAGCACCCACAAAGTCTCCCAATTGCACTTCGTTAATTGTCTCCGGAACATGCACCTCATCTAGCACCTTCAAAAGGGCATCTTTGTGCTTTTCAGAATTTTTGAAGAGATCCAAGTAAGGAAATGCGTGCGGGCATCTTCCGCAGCTTGGTCAACGACATCATATTCACTGGTCCTCACGATCGATTGCAACTTCTCAACCTCTTCCGCAGTTGGGATTCTCTTTTCGTAATCCACTTCTCTCGGGGGATAACATCTTCCGGATCTCATTATGGCGTCAATTTCGCCCGTTCCATAATCCCAATGAACGCGCCTCGAGTTGTACTCTTCCACAGGCGGTAATTTAATCCTCACCGGTATGATCTTTTCTGGTAGTGATTCGGATGTTGATGGTTTTTCCGAACTAGAAGCTTCTAACTCCCAGCTATCAACTTTGTTCAAATCAATCACAAAACGAATTGGGGCATCTACCATCCCAATCATTCCATCCTCATGAACGTCATCGGGGTTATGTTCGGACCTGGCCTTACCAGCGTGGCATTTTCTTCATCGAAATCCCTCTCGCCTTTCTCTTCGACTCTCGGGATGATCCCTTCAATCCTCATGCCAATCTCCACCGGATGTTGGAACGATGAGTACGTGTATGCATACATGCGATCAAAGTATTCCGCCGGAAGTGACTTTAGTACAAACTCCAGCATTTCTCTCTCCGACAACGGCGGTTGCACCATCACGGCGTGTTTCTTCCACCTTCTTGCAAAGAGCTCAAAACTCTCATCTTCACCTTTCCGGATGTTCAACAAATTAGCCTTAGTGAAATAACCCCTAATCCCAGCTTCAAAGTGACGTAAGAAGTGCTCCGATAAATCCTCCCAACTCGGGACCCGGTCTAGGTCAATTAACTCGAAACCATGCTAGTGCGGGGCCCGTTAAACTTTGTCCAAAGTTCCGGATCGGTGTTTCGTCATCTTCTTGGTGGCCAACCATTTGGCGAAGATAGTATGAGACATGCGCCGAGGACACCCCAGCGCCATTATACTTCGTGCGGAAGACCACTCTCGGGTTCACACCTTGAGGCGGGACGTTTCTTGCTTGAGTAAGTGGCGTAATCAGCTCCTTCAACTCATCCATTTTCCTCGACACGTCATCTCCTTGCTCTTGAAGTAGAGCGATCTTTCGATTCTCGTGTCTCCATGGTCCGCCGTATCTCCGGAATCTGCATGCTTTCTTCTATCGCCATAGTATTCCTTTTGGTCGTCGATTGCGATAAATCTGCTACCATAGTTGTTAAATGACGCATGTGCGTCTCCGGATTAGAAAGTCGCATATCGACCTCTCGATTCTCCTGTTCATTCCGAGGAGCCGCTTGGTCCTTAACTTCATCGATCGTTCCCACAAATTCATCGCTTGCGGGGTCATCCATTCCACCCCACCCATCGGGGACTACATCTCCAGAGTCAACAAAGAAACTCGGGGGCGCCGAATATAGCACTTTAAAGTTGTACCCACCACTATCTTCCCCCAGGTTATCAACTATTTCGCCCCTCTCTAGGGCTTTCTGCAAAAATCTTCTATCGCCTCGGCGGGCCTTATCCAGACGGACTTCATATTCGTCTATCTCTTCAATTTCTTGACCATCTTTGATGCTCATCAAATATCCCGAGGATATTTTTAAAACAGCTCCCCTCGTAGGTTTCATCGTGAACTCCTCGGACAAAGCATGTTCACCGCCACGTAGGTCCCCTTGAAAGCGACATTTTCCATTCTTCCTATGACGCCCAAGCTAATCAATTTTTCCAAGCAAGCCTCTTTTTGCTCCCGGGAAATACTCTCTCCTTCCGGGTATTGCGAGGCCAATGTCAAGATATCCCGCATTTTATCCATATTCACTATGAACTCCGGAACCTCCTCCTCTTCATCTCCAAAGATCGCGTTCACCTCACGATGCTCGGGTAGTGGGTTCTGCTGTACATTCGGTTCGGCTTTATCAAACTCCAGAACTTTTCCGTCGATCAATGCTTGCACCTTGAACTTCAGAGCGAGACAGGTTGTCCGCGTTATGCCCCCTTTCTCCCATATGGTATACGCACGTCCTGGGTCTCATCATACCCAGGAAATCTTGGCGGGTGAGCTCGAGGTGGCTCTTTTGCAACTAAGCGATTTTCCAATAGCATGGGTAACAATTTGGATAAGGGTCGGGGTAGTGGGGTAAAAACAACCGGGTTTTTCTTTCTCGAATTCCGGTGGTTTGGAAGCGGTCCAGGAGGACGTTCCTTGGGTAGGAATTGAAGGCGAAAAATTTCTGGGCTTTGGCGGATTAGGGACAAAAGCTACTTCTCCAGTTTGCTCCCTAATATCCCTTCTCAAAGGGTATTGGCGTTTGAAAGGCGCCTCGGGTATCTTCTTTTCTCTTAATGCCCACTCGTGGCGTTACGCCACCTTGATTAGGTGCGCAAATGTCCGACACCCAGAGGTGTTCGGTTTGTCGAAAAATTCAAATGGAAGGGCCTTGAGAAACAGATCTATTAGTTCTTCTTCCGGGACGGGTGGCTTTACCTCGCACAGCCGGTGCTCTCCATCTCCGGGCGTAGGCGCGAACGGTCTCGCTCTTTCCTTTTACGGTCCTTAAAAGGTCCTCTCTAGTTAGGGCGGTCGAGTGTTAAACTTGTATTGCCGAAGGAACTCGTCGCCGCGTTTATCCCAATCGGCGAGCCTCTCTCGGCTCCAATTCAATGAACCACGCCAGGGGCTGCCCCGAGATAGGCTTTCCTGGAAGGTGTTAACCAAGTAGTGGAATGTTGCCGGGAGAATCGCGACATTCGGCGCAAGTAATACTTCAAGTGCGCCTTGGGACACCCGGTCCCGTTATATCTCCTCACAAAGTCTCGGTTCCTTGTAATCGCAGCGGGAACCTCTATCTTTTCAAACGGTGCAACCTTATCGAATCTCGAGAGTTCATAACCCCGACTCGCCAAACACTCTTCGATCTTAGCGAGCCTCTTAATTTCCTCTTCCATTTTGAGGACTTGCTTCTCCTTTTTCTCCAGATCAATCACAATGGGAGGATCCTTAGGCGGTCTCTCCGGATTCAGAGTGGGATTAGCGGCGGGGGCCGGATTAGCGTTCGCCCCATCGGATGGCCCCGCAGAGTTTGAGAGTTAGGGTCAACGGGGTATCTCCCCCGGCTTGCAATCATCATTGCCTTCATCTCCGCCACCATTGTGGCGATCACATTCATTTGATTTTCCAGATTACCCACACGAGGTGCGAGCTCTTCTTGTTCCATCCTTAACTTGCGCGTTTTGCTACGAGTCCTCGTATTTATCGCTCACCTGTTTTCGTGGATATCAAATCAGTATGGGAAATATTAAAGGATTGGAGACATTGATCCGTGGTAATTGACTTTTCTATATGTATGCATGAAATGCTCATAAAAGAAATAGTATGTATTTATTACAAACCAAATTGTTCAAAAGTATCTAAAAGATAACAAATATGTAAAATCTAAATGGAGGAATGGATCTATCCAAGTCGGGGACGTTTCCACTCTTCTTGCTCTTCTGGTCCATCGGAATCCCACAAGTATGGGTCTTCTCCTTCTTCTGACATCCACCGCTCCGGATCCTCGGGAATGTACGGTTCTACTCCCGGTACATATGGTACTATGTACTCCGGCTCATACGACTCCACTTCTTCAATCCGAGGAGATACGCACTCGGGTACATATGGCTCGACCGTTGATTGGCGATACTCCTTAAACTTCTTGATATACTCCTTGGAAGCTCTGTGAATGTTCATCTCATTATCCAAATAATCCGGCCACTCAACTTGTTGCAGCGGGGAGTTCTTCAAAGCATGAAGGATAAGCTTGATCCGAGCCCGATACAACTCCTTTGTTTCCTTAGTGAGCTTTCCTCGTGTCATATCAAATGAGAAAATCCCGGGACAAACATCCGGTGGTATCTCTTGTAGAACTCCAAATTGCCTCACCACTCGAATGGGGTAATACGCCACAGCGCGGTACATCCCAATAAGGGAATAGGGTTATCTTCAATACCCGAAATGCGAGCTTCTACGATCTTGGGCCAAGTCAAACGCCATCTAATATGCTCGGGTTTCAAATTGTCCAATAGCTCAACCCACTTTTTGAATGAGTATTTGGGTACAAGGGATTGACACTTAAGGAAGGATCTAAGGGGGTGAACGTGCTCATTGATCTCATAACACCCCACCCGGAGTTGGAAAGTCTTTATATGAGAGGTGAACCACAAGTGGAGTAATCCGCTAGACGCTTGGAAAACGGCCTTTTTTGAAGACTTGGAACGATTCAGGGAGAGAAAAGTCTCAGCTAAGATCATGTACGAATAATCCCAGCGACAACACGCCTGTCCGGCTATATGAGTTATGGAGGGGTCAAAAGTAGTTCTAGAAGTCGGGAATAGAACGAATGCAAAGAAAGCCAAAATGAACACCTTTCCCGATTTATGACCGGTTTCGGTGGGTAGAGAGGAATAGTTATCGAAAAGGAACGAGAATGTGAATTTGTTGGAATTGGACTTGTAAACTTTTTCAATTTCGGAAGTTTTAAGGCGAAGGAAACTCGATAACGAACGAGTGGAGTCCATGTCCAAAAGGGGTTGAGCTATACGTTCTTCAAATTTGGCCCCGATAATAGCGGTATACTCCTCAAGCGTAGGGGTCAATTCCAATCCTCGAAAGTTGAATGTCATTGTTCGCGCGTCCCATGCCTTGGCTAGTGCTTGAATGAGCGCCGGTTGGTATTCCACTTTGATCAAATCTACAAGTCGTCCCAAACGTCCTTCCACATAGGCTTTGTTGACGATGTCGAGGCGATCCCACCATATAGCGAGTTCCTTGCGCGGTATTGGGATGACTTTGATGTCTCCATTCCCCATGATCTAAGAATGCAAAAATGATGATCCTAAAGTCAATTACCACAGTTTAATATGCATATGCATGTAATGTGATGCAAATGTGCTAACCAAATTCCATGTCATCTTTTGGTAACATGAGGGTCAACTACTCCCACTTGACCCAAATAAGCCAAATAGGGTAATTATGGACCAAATCTCACCCAAAGATGGCATGTAATTTGATTAGGATCGTTTAAGCGTAATCGGGGTAAAAGGTCGTTCACAAATTGACAACTCATGAAATTTACAAGTCTAATACAATAAAGTCAAAAAAGATAGAACATGATAATATCCAGAGATGTTCGGACAATAAATGTCGATGAAAGTACATAATAGACTCAAAATATAATGAAACCTAGAAAATGCCCCAAAGTCGTACTAATCTAGACAAGTGGGAATGGTATCCTCATCCGATGAAATCTCTACTATCTCGGGAAACTTGATATCTTCTTCATCATCGGAGGATATGGTGATGATTTCCTTCTTCTTAATCGGGAATGTTTTGGGGCCGTCTTGGTAGCATGAGGCTTCCTCGCCAACTTCATGTACAACTCCCAAATTCTCTCCTTTTCGCGCTCGAGCTCCAAATATCGTCCACATCGGGTATAATCGCAACTCTCGCTACGGATGCGGTTCCGTCCGTTGAGCTCTCGTCCGTGAACAAATCCGAAAACTCGGAATGTAGCGGGTACTCGGTCCTCGCGTCGAATGGTCCTCCGCTCCCATGTGAATACATCGGGTACATCAACACGACTTTGGGGCGCCATCTATCCTAAAAAGGAAAATTTGACTTTCAACCCCGATCACTTAAACGATCTTACAAATTGTGATGATATGTAGTGGAAATGTATGATATGCAAAATTTAAATTTACAAGTTCAAAATAAAAAGGGTAGAAAGCCTTACCAACCGATGTTACTCTTTTTTTTGGTTTTTGGTTTTAGGTATACCAACCATCCATTTCACATGCGCATGAGACAGGTGAGGTTTAACTCTAAAGAAATCAAAAAGGCTCGGGTATGGACCTAAAAAGGCTCCCGCTATACAAATCGATGGGCCGCCCACAAGCGCAATCAAACAACAAGTGGGTAGGACCATCAATCTTACATAGCGAGCGGGATCAAATATGGTCAACCCAAGTGCAATCAAACACAAGAGCTTCGCATACCGATCCCTATCTATGGCGACCTAAAAGGTGATTTCGCGGCTCGGGTTTAGGCGCTTGTGTGTGCAGTGTCGTGATCCTCAAAATATGCGAGACATGCACAACAATTTATATTCAAAACACCGCTTCAAAATTTGCATAAATAAACAAACAATCCAAAACTCCATATCTGCATCAAAAATGGTTAGCATAGACGCCACCCCTTATAACTCCCATCTGCATCAACATTTAACACTTTTTTGTTAGTGGACGTACCTCATCTTCAAGAGCATCTCGAGAAAACGAGGTTAGAAAACAATCAGCATTTTTATCGGCTTAAATCCTCTTAAAGTATATCCCCAGCTGAGTCGCCAGTCTGTCGCGACCCTCCCGGAAATTTCCTTCCCGGGGGTGGAATAGGGCTAACGAGCCGATCCCTCCTCCTTTTATAGACATATATATGGGGGATCGCGAGTCTCTCCCAAGACCCATTACTCGAATCGCGATGTCGGGTAAAATTTTTCAAATATCGAAATTGACCTTGTGTGGTCGGGTGGCATGTGCGAGATGTACATGCAATTTGGAGTCGCCACCGATCGATTTATTGGAAGGTACGACCGGAAAACCTTACCGAGCGGTCGGGAGAAACCGTTCGGTTCCGCGAAAACCGGAGATTTTGGGTCCGGGGATTTGGTTACGCCAAGTTTCATATTTGACGCCCTTTCGGTTACCGATGTTGATTGTTTTTCTAACCTAAGATTTCATGCAGATGCGATATCGGATGAGGTAGGTCCTAAAAAAAATCTAAGTATTCATACAGATGGGATTTTTCTATCCTAATCAATCACAATCAGCAAAAAATAATGCACAATCAAAATCATTACAATCGATCAAATCAATCAATCAAGGTTCAATATGTCTAAAATGGCCCTATCGGCCCACACAAAAATCAATTTTGGGTATCGGGGTGATTTGGTAAAAATTTGGGGCGGATGGCCCGTAAGGGTAGAATGGTCATTTTTGGGGTTTGGGACCGAAAATCACAAAATTTCGATTTGGCCAGTTGAATGTGGCCATTTCTCATTTTTTGTGATTTTCTTGAATTTTTCTAATTTTTTCTATTTTTTTTGAATTTTTATTTATTTTTCAAAAATATTGGAAATTTTCCGGATCGAAATTAATCAACCCTCGTAGTCTCAAAAATTTTCGATCCAGACTTTATGAGTCCCGAATCGGTCTACAAATTTTTAGAAATTTTTTATGAAAATCTGGGAATTTTTATGAATTTTCTAAGTATTTTTACAATTTTTTTGGATTTTTGGAAATTTCTTTTTATTTTTTATTATTTTTTATTAACAAACCGGACCGGGTCAACCCGGTCAACGACCGGTCAACCCGGTCCGACCGCCCATGACCCGCTCGAACCCTAAGAAAAACGACACCGTATATGCATTTATCTAAATATTTTTTTTTTTTTTAATATATTTTCTAATATCTCGAATACAAAAGAAAATAACGGGACGGCCGAGATCAATCTCGATTTGATCTCGGCCGTCGACTCATGCTCAAACAAAACGACTACACTTCGGCCTCTTACACCAAAACGACGTCGCTTATCCCAAAACAAAAGAACGGCCGCGATTAAACCCGAAAATTGATCTCGGATCGTTGACTCAACCTTAAGCAAAACGACGCCGTATCTAATAAATGCATGGACGGCTACGATCTATTTGAGATCTAATCTGAGCCGTCAACTCTTCTAGACCCAAAACGACGACGTTTCCTTTAGTACTCTGGACGGCTACGATCAAACTTTAGATCTAATCCAGGCCGTTCATTCCTAACATGTCCTAAACGACGCCGCACCACTTATTCAAAACGACACCGTTTTTTATTTACTATTTTCTAACTAATATACCTAATATCCGAAAATACAAAATAACGATCCGACGGTCAGTAAATCAAACTTATCTATTTATCCTAGCCGTCGGATCAAGGCCGACTCACCTATTCGCGCCAACGACTAGGCCGAGTCGGCGATGACTTGGACTAATCACCGAATGCCACCTAGGACTTTGACTCGTTGACCGCCACGTCTCGCATCGTCTTCCTCATCGCGACGACAACAAATGAACGGCCGAGAATCTCCGGCGAGATCTAACGGCGAGATCTCGCCGGAATGACCTCGGACCAACGGCGGTCGACTCGCTCAAACTTCCCGATCAACATATCCAAAGATTAAGTGATTTCACCCACGGGATCAACATATATCAAGCTTACACGGTTTCACAATCGCAGAACTCGATCATACGAAATAGAGCATAACTATTCGATTCAACCACGGGATTCACTCGGAGGAGGTTTAGAAACCTTACTGCGCAGTCGGATCGACCTGGTTTGGCCTAGAATCGCCTAGGCAAGCTTCGACGTTGTTCGGCCATGGAGGTTGGATTTCGCGGACTCGATCGGAGGTATTTATGCAAAATCGAGGCAAAATGGATATGCGGAAGTGGTCAGCGTAGTTCAGGAAGCAAAACACATACAATAATTTCAAAAATCGTGCTCGGAAAAGTACGATGCCATTGATGCTCAGTGGAGGAATCGGAAGTTCGACCTACCCGATTTGGAGATCGCAGGCTAATCCAAATGGCTCGGTCGCTTTCCGGAGCTGCCGTGAAGCTTCCGAAGTGGATTGCGAAGCTCGATTTGCTCTGGATTGGCTTGACGAGCAATCCACAGTAGTCGCTCAAACCTTCACCAATGGCGGACGTCGAGAGCTCTCTCTCTCTCTCTAACTCCCTCTCTCTATTCTCGGTGTGTTGAGCGAACAAATGAGCCTCCTCCGTTCTAGAATCCTCCTCGGGCTTTTATAGTGAGCTTTTGAAATTTGGCGCGTCGGGCGTGAGCTGGCCGAGGGTGATTCACGTGCGCCCACGTGATTTCGGGCCCGCCGGACGGTGACGGAATCACTAGGATTCCGTCCAAGTCCATTAGACGTCCGTTGAGTCAAAAACGAGCAAGAATTGCACTTGGTTTTGAAATGGTTGACTTTCGGTCGCCGGGAACTTTGACTATCGATTCCGCCGTGCTCCGGCGGCCATTGGCCGTGCCGCCGGTGGCAATCGACGGATCTTGACTTGACGAACAAAAGCCCCACCTCTATTGATCCAATTAAGCACGAATTGAACTCCAATTTGATCGTCAAAGTCCATCGTTGAACCTGCAAATGGCACGGGTGAATTTGGGGAAGATGAAGATCATTGCTGGACCGGTTCAGCCGGTCCGACCGGGCCGTGATCGACCAGGTCCGAACCGGTTTGCAGAAGGTGAATTTTATGCAAATTTCAAAATTAAACCAAATTGGCTGGGAATTTTTGCAATTAAATTTCAAAATTGAACTCAGGGGCCTGAATATTATCTAAAAAAGTAGTTTTGCCCAAAAGTTCCCATCAATTTACATGAAAACCCCAAATTTTTCAATTTGCCCAAATTAGGGAAAAGTTCAATTGAGTGTCAATTTGACCAAATTGGACCATGAGACCCATTCCAATCAATTCTAAATGTATGAAAACATAGGGTGACAGTCCAATTTTACCATGATAGTCCCTCAATTAAGATTAATTTCAAAAATTGGCAAGTTGAGGGACTTAATCGCAAATAATTTGGGGATTTTTGTCTAATTCGCGCAATTCGTGCAATTGAGGGTGCAATTAATCAAATTGAAGCTCAAAGGGACTGCAATTGAATGTCTAGACTTAAAATGTGCAAAAATTGCAAATAAAAAGACTCAGTTGGTATTTTTTATGCAAATTCAACCTTAGGCATTATGAAGAAACACCTAAAATTGAACTCAATTTTTGATTTTTCTTGAGGTCAATATGAAAAAGGAATTAAAAGAAAAATATTGAACATTTTTCTGTATTTTTGCGATCTCGAAAAGTATTTTTTATGAATTTTTCAAGTATTTTCCTATTTTCGAAAATATTAAAAAAATGCGAAAAACATGAAAAATTATTTTTTGTTCCAAATTGGTTCCTTATGCTTGGCCAAGGCTTCCAATGTTGATTTTATAATTTTTTTAATTTTTTGTGAATTTTTAATGAATTTTGGAAAATAAAACTAAAGAAAACCGATTAAAAATTCGGGTGTCAACAGCTGCCCCTCTTTGAAAGTAATCTCGGTCAGAGGTTGCTTTCAAAGACAAGGTGACACCTGGATCCTTAATCGACTCACTGGGAAAAATCTAAAGAAAACTAGTCTTGACATTCGATTGCTTTACCTTTCTTGTTAAAGCTCTAACTCTGTGGGGAATTATTTCAGTTCATGCTCGTCTTATGTGAAAGAGAAATGAGAAGAGAGAGACTTACCCGTAGCTCACCTGTCTATGGTTTGAGATTTGTTGATCCGAGGTTGAAAAGTCGAGTGTACGGAATTACCCGTGGACGGTTTGGCGCGATTCTCGCAATGGTCGGCCGTCCGTCCGGTGTCGAGCGGTGGTTTGAAGATTTGGAAGGAAGGTTCACCCTTGTAACAAAGGGGTTTCACCTATTTAAAATGGGTTTGACTATCCACTAGGGATTCATCATTTAAAAAAAAGGGGGGCAGATCGGCTTTCGTCTCTCCAAACTACTCACCGTCTGAAAGGGAGGTTCACCCTTGTAACAAAGGGGTTTCACCTATTCAAAAAAAGAGATTGGCTATCCTCCATGCGGGGACTCACCATCTAAAAAGCAGATCGGCTTTCGTCTCTCCAGCTACTAACCGTCGCGAGGGGGGGGAGGTTCACCCTTGTAACAAAGGGGTTTCACCTATTTAAAAGAGATTGGCTATCCTCCATGCGGGGACTCACCATCTAAAAAGCGGATCGGCTTTCGTCTCTCCAGCTACTAACCGTCGAGGGGGAGGTTCACCCTTGTAACAAAGGGGTTTCACCTATTTAAAAGAGATTGGCTATCCTCCATGCGGGGACTCACCATCTAAAAAGCGGATCGGCTTTCGTCTCTCCAAGCTACTAACCGTCCGAGAGGGTGCCATCTGAGGACCTAGGTTGACTAGTGTACCTACAGAGCTCAAACCCTATTTCAAATTTTCAAATAAGCAGATCGGTTTTCGTCTCTCCAGCTACTAACCGTCCGAGAGGGTGCCATCTGAGGACCTAGGTTAACTAGTGTACCTACTGAGCTCAAACCCTATTTCAAATTTTCAAATAAGCGAGATCGGTTTTCGTCTCTCCAGCTACTAACCGTCCGAGAGGGTGCCATCTCGAGGACCTAGGTTGACTAGTGTACCTACTGAGCTCAAACCCTATTTCAAATTTTCAAATAAGCGGATCGGTTTTCGTCTCTCCAGCTACTAACCGTCCGAGAGGGTGCCATCTCGAGGACTTAGGTTAACTAGTGTACCTACGAGCTCAAACCCTATTTCAAATTTTCAAATAAGCGGATCGATTTTCGTCTCTCCAGCTACTAACCGTCCGAGAGGGTGCCATCTGAGGACCTAGGTTGACTAGTGTACCTACAGAGCTCAAACCCTATTTCAAATTTTCAAATAAGCAGATCGGTTTTCGTCTCTCCAGCTACTAACCGTCCGAGAGGGTGCCATCCGAGGACCTAGGTTGACTAGTGTACCTACAGAGCTCAAACCCTATTTCAAATTTTCAAATAAGCAGAGGATCCGAGGACCTGGGGATGCCAAAAGACCTGCAGAAAATCCAAGTTAATCAAATCTTTAAAATGCAACTTTTCCGAGGATTTGGGATCACCGGGAAACCTGCAGAAAGTCCAATCAAATATCATCGGAATGACAATTCTAAGTTCTGGGGAGAAACTTAAGAATTCCAGACAAGTTTTTAAAGAGTATTTGCGAAGGAATGTGTCCAATCACAAGTTCAAATCTCCATTGGGGATGGACTTTGAATGACACATCCCGAGTGTTCTTCAAAAAGGTTGTTTTAAAAAATTTTCAAAAGGATTTTCCTTCATCCAAGAGGGCTTCTCACCATTTAGGAAGGCTTTTCTTAAAATTCAAATCTGCTCATAGGAAACCTAACCTCGAGGTTTCGGGATCATTCGAGATTCATACAATCCGACTAATCGTAGAAGGCATTTTAAAAGGGACCGTAATTCAGGCCAGGTCAAAGGCTTTTCAAAGGATATTCATTTTGAAGTTTAGAAATGAATTTTGATCAACAATAGTTTCTTCGGGTCTACAAGTCAAGAACCCCGAAGTCATGATAAGACAGGATTGTACTTACCCCTTTAGCGGTAGCTTCCTGTATGATTTCTTGCATCGACCCGAAACACCTCTTAGATCGAAAAGTTCTGGTGACAGGTTGTATTTTGGTTTAAGGTGGGCTCTTTAAGAACGGCCATATTTTCAAAAGAGGGTGAACTTTGGTGATCACCTTGACATTTCTCCAGCTTTCATTTGCCTTTTGCGGAAGATTCACGATCATTCTTTTTCCAATTGATTTTGAGGATTTTCCTCTTTTCATCTTAATGATTTTTCTTTAGGATTTGCCCCTTTTCGGGATGCTCTTTTCATGGGCTTTGGCCTTGCTTTTACCAGGCACTTTGCTTTTTCTAGCCCTTTCATTCTTCATCATTTTCGCGACCGATCGGCTCTTTTGAGACCAAGTATCAAAATTCTTCCGATCATGCTTTTTGACTCATTGCTGGTAATTCCTTTGCTTTGCCCCCAGGTGTGGGGGGTGATCACCAACAAGGGTTTAGAAATGAATATTCAAAGGCTCAAATTGGCTTTTCAAAGGGTAAGTGTTTGGGATATAGAAATGAAATGCTTTTCTTCACTTTGAGGTGTTCCAAGTCTTTGCCGAAATCACCTGAAGCTAATCACAAAAAGATTGATGCAGGTCAGTACAATAAAGTCTTACCCGACCTTTTCTCCAAGGAATCATCCAATGAACCTCCAAATATGCCACATTGTGGGGTGGTTCTTGACAGGGTTATATTCATAAAATTCTCCCTTTTTGGCTCGGAGTGGTTATCAAGGGATACAAATGTGTATGGATAATTTTGAAATGGAAATGCCTTTCATCATTTAAATCCATGTAATCACCGCGAATGATCCCTACGTCCCAAAATTAAGCTCTTTCGCTCTATCACTCTCACTCATCGCTCAAGTGTGTCGGGGACGTGTTTAAGGACAAAGTTTGCCTCTTTTCATTTGAAGGATCATTCTTTTGAAAAGCTTTCAAAGCATGCCCTTTTATAGAAACTCGGGCGTTTTCATCAAAATTCATCGTTTGCCAAATGTTCTCATCAAAGATAATATTCAAAAGATGTTTCTGTAATTTGTAAGGAATATTTCTTTGAAAGGGCCTTGTGGCTCTATAATTCCAAGTTTTTTCAATTTCAAGCACGACGGCATATGAAAATTCTTTGTAAAGAAAGAGAACCTCAAACCTGTCTTCTTCAAATATTGGCTTTCGTCCCCCGTAAAAACAAAAGGAAACAATCAGTCCAAGGTATTCAAAATTTTAAGTTCCGAAGCGATTTCTTCTCGTCTCCTTCGGACGTTGACTCCTGTCTCCCGTAAAAACAAAAGGAAACAATCAGTCCAAGATATTCAAATTTTCAAATCCCGAAGTGATTTCTTCTTATCTCCTTCGGATGTTGACTCCTGTCTCCTCTTTCGGGTGTCGACTCCTGTTTCCCGTAAAGAACAAAAGGAAACAATTAGTCCAAGATATTCAAAATCCGTGATCCAAAGTAACGATAATAACTCCCTGTTTTGATCGGTTGCTCTGCAAAGTTCTTCATGATTCCCAGTCCACCTACAAAATACAAACGTATGCAAATGCATGTATGCGAGATGTCATGCGAATGCAAAATTTTCATGTGACTCATATCTCGCTCATCAACCGCTCCGAAGCTCAATTTATTTCAAGGAAAATATCTCTTCACGGCATCCGAATTCACTTGGACTTGCCAATTCTTCTCCATCCATGTTTACAAGTATAAGAGCTCCCCGGATAAGACCTTCGAATCACATAGGGGCCTTCATAATTTGGCATGAATTTGCCTCCGGGTGTTGTGCATTTGGGAGCATTTTCTTCACAACTAGCATCCCCGCTTCAAAACTTCTAGGTTTAACCTTCTTGTTAAAAGCTCGGCCACTTTCTTCGATAACTTTGACCATGACAGATAGCCCTTAATCGCTTTTCGTCAATCAAATTCAATTGTTCGTGTCTCTCGTCGACTCCACTCATCTTCCGTGAGCCCTACTTGAGACAGAATCCTTAAAGAGGGGATTTCCACCTCTACTAGTAGGACTGCTTCCATACCGTATACCAAAGAGTAAGGAGTTGCCCCGGTTGAAGTACGAATTGAAGTTCGGTAGGCCATGAGAGCATATGGCAATCTTTCGTGCCAATCTCGATATTTCTCAGCAGTTTTGGCCAATATCTTCTTGATGTTCTTGTTTGCCGCTTCCACGGCTCCATTCATTTGCGGGCGGTAAGGCGAAGAATTAAGGTGTCGTACCTTAAATTGTTCCAATAGTTGATCGACTACCTTGTTGTTCAAATTTGAGCCATTGTCTCGTAATGATGGCTCTTGGCACTCCATATCTTGAGATGATATCTCGCTTGATGAACTTGGCCACACTATTCGCAGTGACATTGGCATATGAGCTAGCTTCAATCCATTTGGTGAAATAATCAATAGCAACCAGAATGAAACGATGTCCGTTGGAGGCCTTTGGGTTGATAGGGCCGATCATATCAATTCCCCACATGCGGAACGGCCGTGGCTCGACATTTGATGTAGCTCGGTTGGCGGCGCATTTATCCTGTCGCCGTATACCCGGCATTGATGACAGGATCTAACATGCTGGTTGCAATCCGACTCGATAGTCAACCAATAATACCCGAGTCTCATAATCTTTTTGGCGAGGAGGTGGCCATTCATATGCGGTCCGCATTCCCCTTCATGAATCTCTTTCATAATGAGATTTGCTTCTTTGGAATTCACGCACCTCAGCAGGACCGAGTCGAAGGATCTCTTGTATAGGATCTGTCCGCCGAGGAAAAATTTAGATGCCATCTTGCTTATGTACTTTTTATCTTCCGGTTGATCTGTCTGCGGGAATTCGCCCCTTCAGTAAGTAATTCTTGATGTCATGATACCACGGTTCTTCGTCGGGTTCCTCTTCAATGACCATGCGGTATGCGGGTTGCTCTAAAATATCAATCCTTAATGGCTCTATCTCAAGACCATTTTGCACTTGTAACATTGCTGATAATGTAGCCAAAGCATCAGCAAAATGGTTCTCGAGTTCTCGGCAGATATTCGAAAGTAATCTCCTCAAAGTGTTGGATCAGCTCTTCGAGGTATTTATGATAAGGAATAAGCTTGGGATCCTTTGTCTTCCACTCCCCTTGAGTTTGTAAAATGATTAGCATGGAATCTCCATATACCAGTAGCTTCTTCACCTTTAATGAGATGGCCAATTGTAATCCTAGTATGCGAGGCTTCATATTCGAAATGTTGTTGGTACAGGGAATACCAACTTGGCTGAAACTGGATAATGTTGATCTTCGGGGGATATCAAAACGCCCCAGATGCTCGATCCAGTGAGGTTCACCGCACCGTCAAAGTACATTGTCCATTTGTCTTCGGATATATTCAGGATTTGACCTCCCTTGTTTTGCTCGAAACGTCCTTAGGAGGATTCTCAGCTAGCATGTCAGCAATTGCTCTTCCCTTGACAGATTTTTGGGGAGAGGTTTTGATATCGAACTCGAAAGCGTATTTGCCATTTAGCCATCTTTCCCAACAACGTTGGTTTCTCCAAAAGGTATTTGATGGGGTCATTCTCGGTGACCAATTCTATATGATAATGCAGCGTATATCGCCTCAATCGTGGAGGACCCAAACCAATGCTACGCAAGTCCTTTCCACTTGTTGGGTATTTGACTTGAGATGTTGTAAACTTTTTGCTCAAATAATATATGGCCCGCTCTTTACGATCCTTGGGGTTAGTTTGGGCAAGTAAAGCTCCCAAGGACTCATCATTAACCGTCGATATAGAGTTAAAGGAACGTCGGGGATAGGAGGTACCAATACCGGAGGTTGTACCAGATATTCCTTGATCTTCTCAAATGCTTGTTGGCATTCCGCATCCCATTTCACCTTTGCACCTTTCTTTAGCAACTTGAAGAAGGGTTTCGCCGTTTCGATAGTTGGGATATGAATCTGGATATATAATTCAATCTTCCCAAGTAACCCCCTTACTTCTTTAACATAGAATGGAGTTCCTATTTCCCATATGGCTTTAATCTTGGAAGGGTCAATTTCAATACCACGGCTGCTCACCACAAACCCTAGCAGCTTTCCGGATCTTGCGCCAAATACGCATTTCGCAGGATTCAACTTGAGCTTATACTTTCTCAATCGATCAAATAACTTCTTCAGCACTTTAACATGGTCTTCTCCAGGCTTGGATTTGGCAATCATATCATCCACATAGACCTCGATCTCCTTATGTATCATATCATGAAAAAGGGTCACCATAGCCCTCTCGATATGTTGCACCTGCATTTTTCAACCCAAATGGCATCACCTTGTAACAAAAAGTTCCCCATTGTGTAGTGAATGAGGTCTTGATCTTATCTTTTTCCTTCAGCATGATCTCGATTATATCCCGAGAATCCATCCATAAAGGAGAATAATTCAAAGCCCGCAAGATGCGTCGACGAGCACATCAATGTGCGGTAAGGGAAAATCATCCTTCGGACTAGCTTTGTTTAAGTCCCGATAATCTACGCATATTCTAATTCTTCCGTCCTTCTTCTTAATCGGTACGATATTGGCGACCCAATCAGCATATGGGACAGCCTCGATAAATCCAACTTTAAGGAGCTTCATCACCTCTTCCTTGATTTTATCCGCGCAGTTCAGGATTCATTCTTCCGGGTGATTGATTTATTGGTGTGCAAGAAGGATCCGTGGGCAAAGCATGCTCCACAATCTCACGATCTAGACCCGGCATGTCAAGCATACGACCAGGCGAAGATATCTTGATATTCCTTGAGTAACACCGTCATTCTTAAAATATCTCTGCGCAGACAGGTGTCCTCCTATTTTCACTTCCTTGACGCAATCGTAATCTCCCAAATTAATAGTGATAGGTTCTTCGGAAATAGGAGGCTTAGATTCTTCGAAACAATCCCATTCTTTCTTGATATCGCTCACATCAACCTCGTCTATATCAACTTCGCATGCATAGTCATCGAGCTGATATGAGTCACATATTAACCTGTTATGTATGGGTGGGATGACATGCCCGAAATGCACCATGAAAGGTTAGTATTCAAAGATGATAAAATTGAAGGATGCATGATTCCTATCATGAAAACATTTTTCAAATTTCAATTTTCTTAGATAAGGAAAGGAGAACTAGTCCACGATCTTCCGGACATCCTGGTTCTCAAAAGCCGTTTAAAATCCTAGATCATATGGCGGATCGGGCCTCAAGTTTCATGGTAGAATCAATTGTCATCATCGGACCAATCCGTTGCTCCACATGTCCGTAATCAAATTTGAAATGTTTTTCATTAATAAATGCAACTAAGAACAATACAAGATCGCACTTCCCGGATCACGGCATGTGACCCAAAGGGTGCTAAAACATCAAAAAGCTTTAAAGCAAATGCAGTAATCAAAATGCATTAAAAGATAAAGTTCGGAAAGAGCCTTTTACTCGGGGGTGGGGAAATCATCGTCCAGCCACTCAATTATCACGTTCACCCGATTATCCAGGAACGGGTTGAATAAGTCCGGCTCGCATTCTCGAAATGTCCTCATCTTCCAGCCATTTGCCTCCTTTAGAAAATACCTCGAATAAAGGATTTAGGAGCATTTTTCCTCTAGCTTTCCATACATCGGTACCTATGAAACGGCCACCTTGGCGTCCACGGCGTCCACGGTCTCCATAACGATTGTTTCGACCTCGGCCTCGGCCTATGTTATTTTCCGCTATTCCGCTATAACCCGGACCAACCTTGTGGTCATTTGAGCCCAAATTCAAAGGGTTACGAATTCCCCGACCATATTTCCCTAATCCAAGACCCGGAATAAATCCATTCGAGAGTAGCACTTTTCCCGCCATAGTTGCGGGTCTCGAAAGCTCTGTATAGCCACCTTTGCATTTGGTGACACATGCATGCATGATACAATGTCAAAGGTGTGATAACTCAGCTCCTCCTCTTTTGAGGGTTCAATGTAAGGGACCATCCCTTTTAAAGTCGCTCGATGTCCCGTCTCGCCATGGACGGTGATCAACCGACCTTTGACCACAAATTTTAACTTTTGATGCGAGAGAGGAAGGTACCGCTCCGGACACATGAATCCACGGTCTTCCCGGGAGCAAGGTGAAGGCGCTTGGAATATCCAACACTTGGAACGGTATAGAGAAAGTTACCGGTCCAATGTCAATGTCCAGCTCAATCTCTCCTACAACATTCTTGGAGACTCCATCAAATGATCGGATGGTGGCCTTGGATGTCTTCACAAAATCTTCATTGATCCCCAAGCTTCTCAAAGTGCTTAGTGGACACAAAGTTGAAAGCGGAACCATTATCAATTAAGACGTGAGGCACCTCTTTTCCGTGACACCTCACAGCTATGTAAAGGGCTTTGTTGTGGACCCGCCCTTCTTTCGGGAAGTCTTCGTCCGAGAAGGATATCCGGTCCTTCGGAAGGATAGCACCCACAAAGTCTCCCAATTGCACTTCGTTAATTGTCTCCGGAACATGCACCTCATCTAGCACCTTCAAAAGGGCATCTTTGTGCTTTTCAGAATTTTTGAAGAGATCCAAGTAAGGAAATGCGTGCGGGCATCTTCCGCAGGTTGGTCAACGACATCATATTCACTGGTCCTCACGATCGATTGCAACTTCTCAACCTCTTCCGCAGTTGGGATTCTCTTTTCGGAATCCACTTCTCTCGGGGGATAACATCTTCCGGATCTCATTATGGCGTCAATTTCGCCCGTTCCATAATCCCAATGAACCGCCCTCGAGTTGTACTCTTCCACAAAGCGGTAATTTAATCCTCACCGGTATGATCTTTTCTCGGTAGTGATTCGGATGTTGATGGTTTTTCCGAACTAGAAGCTTCTAACTCCCAGCTATCAACTTTGTTCAAATCAATCACAAAACGAATTGGGGCATCTACCATCCCAATCATTCCATCCTCATGAACGTCATCGGGGTTATGTTCCGGACCTGGCCTTACCAGCGTGGCATTTTCTTCATCGAAATCCCTCTCGCCTTTCTCTTCGACTCTCGGGATGATCCCTTCAATCCTCATGCCAATCTCCACCGGATGTTGGAACGATGAGTACGTGTATGCATACATGCGATCAAAGTATTCCGCCGGAAGTGACTTTAGTACAAACTCCAGCATTTCTCTCTCCGACAACGGCGGTTGCACCATCACAGCGTGTTTCTTCCACCTTCTTGCAAAGAGCTCAAAACTCTCATCTTCACCTTTCCGGATGTTCAACAAATTAGCCTTAGTGAAATAACCCCTAATCCCAGCTTCAAAGTGACGTAAGAAGTGCTCCGATAAATCCTCCCAACTCGGGACCCGGCCTAGGTCAATTAACTGAAACCATGCTAGTGCGGGGCCCGTTAAACTTTGTCCAAAGTTCCGGATCAGTGTTTCGTCATCTTCTTGGTGGCCAACCATTTGGCGAAGATAGTATGAGACATGCGCCGGAGGACACCCAGCGCCATTATACTTCGTGCGGAAGACCACTCTCGGGTTCACACCTTGAGGCGGGACGTTTCTTGCTTGAGTAAGTGGCGTAATCAGCTCCTTCAACTCATCCATTTTCCTCGACACGTCATCTCCTTGCTCTTGAAGTAGAGCGATCTTTCGATTCTCGTGTCTCCATGGTCCGCCGTATCTCCAGAATCTGCATGCTTTCTTCTATCGCCATAGTATTCCTTTTGGTCGTCGATTGCGATAAATCTGCTACCATAGTTGTTAAATGACGCATGTGCGTCTCCAGTTAGAAAGTCGCATATCGACCTCTCGATTCTCCCTGTTCATTCCGAGGAGCCGCTTGGTCCTTAACTTCATCGATCGTTCCCACAAATTCATCGCTTGCGGGGTCATCCATTCCACCCCACCCATCGGGGACTACATCTCCAGAGTCAACAAAGAAACTCGGGGCGCCGAATATAGCACTTTAAAGTTGTACCCACCACTATCTTCCCCAGGTTATCAACTATTTCGCCCCTCTCTAGGGCTTTCGCAAAAATCTTCTATCGCCTCGGCGGGCCTTATCCAGACGGACTTCATATTCGTCTATCTCTTCAATTTCTTGACCATCTTTGATGCTCATCAAATATCCCGAGGATATTTTTAAAACAGCTCCCCTCGTAGGTTTCATCGTGAACTCCTCGGACAAAGCATGTTCACCGCCACGTAGGTCCCCTTGAAAGCGACATTTTCCATTCTTCCTATGACGCCCAAGCTAATCAATTTTTCCAAGCAAGCCTCTTTTTGCTCCCGGGAAATACTCTCTCCTTCCGGGTATTGCGAGGCCAATGTCAAGATATCCCGCATTTTATCCATATTCACTATGAACTCCAGAACCTCCTCCTCTTCATCTCCAAAGATCGCGTTCACCTCACGATGCTCGGGTAGTGGGTTCTCGCTGCACATTCGGTTCGGCTTTATCAAACTCCAGAACTTTTCCGTCGATCAATGCTTGCACCTTGAACTTCGAGCGAGACAGCTTGTCCGCGTTATGCCCCCTTTCTCCCATATGGTATACGCACGTCTGGGTCTCATCATACCCAGGAAATCTTGGCGGGTGAGCTCGAGGTGGCTCTTTTTGCAACTAAGCGATTTTCCAATAGCATGGGTAACAATTTGGATAAGGGTCGGGGTAGTGGGGTAAAAACAACTGGGTTTTTCTTTCTGAATTCCGGTGGTTTGGAAGCGGTCCAGGAGGACGTTCCTTGGGTAGGAATTGAAGGCGAAAAATTTCTGGGCTTTGGCGGATTAGGGACAAAAGCTACTTCTCCAGGTTGCTCCCTAATATCCCTTCTCAAAGGGTATTGGCGTTTGAAAGGCGCCTCGGGTATCTTCTTTTCTCTTAATGCCCACTCGTGGCGTTACGCCACCTTGATTAGGTGCGCAAATGTCCGACACCCGGAGGTGTTCGGTTTGTCAAAAATTCAAATGGAAGGGCCTTGAGAAACAGATCTATTAGTTCTTCTTCCGGGACGGGTGGCTTTACCCGCACAGCCCGGTGCTCTCCATCTCTCGGGCGTAGGCGCGAACGGTCTCGCTCTTTCCTTTTACGGTCCTTAAAAGGTCCTCTCTAGTTAGGGCGGTCGAGTGTTAAACTTGTATTGCCGAAGGAACTCGTCTGCGCGGTTTATCCCAATCGGCGAGCCTCTCGGCTCCAATTCAATGAACCACGCCAGGGCTGCCCCGAGATAGGCTTTCCTGGAAGGTGTTAACCCAGTAGTGGAATGTTGTCGGAGAATCGCGACATTCGGCGCAAGTAATACTTCAAGTGCGCCTTGGGACACCCGGTCCCGTTATATCTCCTCACAAAGTCTGGTTCCTTGTAATCAGCAGGAACCTCTATCTTTTCAAACGGTGCAACCTTATCGAATCTTGAGAGTTCATAACCCCGACTCGCCAAACACTCTTCGATCTTAGCGAGCCTCTTAATTTCCTCTTCCATTTTGAGGACTTGCTTCTCCTTTTTCTCCCGGATCAATCACAATGGGAGGATCCTTAGGCGGTCTCTCCGGATTCGAGTGGGATTAGCGGCGGGGGCCGGATTAGCGTTCGCCCCATCGGATGGCCCCGCAGAGTTTGAGAGTTAGGGTCAACGGGGTATCTCCCCGGCTTGCAATCATCATTGCCTTCATCTCCGCCACCATTGTGGCGATCACATTCATTTGATTTTCCAGATTACCCACACGAGGTGCGAGCTCTTCTTGTTCCATCCTTAACTTGCGCGTTTTGCTACGAGTCCTCGTATTTATCGCTCACCTGTTTTCGGGATATCAAATCAGTATGGGAAATATTAAAGGATTGGAGACATTGATCCGTGGTAATTGACTTTTCTATATGTATGCATGAAATGCTCATAAAAGAAATAGTATGTATTTATTACAAACCAAATTGTTCAAAAGTATCTAAAAGATAACAAATATGTAAAATCTAAATGGAGGAATGGATCTATCCAAGTCGGGGACGTTTCCACTCTTCTTGCTCTTCTCGGTCCATCGGAATCCCACAAGTATGGGTCTTCTCCTTCTTCGACATCCACTGCCCTGGATCCTCGGGAATGTACGGTTCTACTCCCGGTACATATGGTACTATGTACTCCGGCTCATACGACTCCACTTCTTCAATCCGAGGAGATACGCACTCGGGTACATATGGCTCGACCGTTGATTGGCGATACTCCTTAAACTTCTTGATATACTCCTTGGAAGCTCCGTGAATGTTCATCTCATTATCCAAATAATCCGGCCACTCAACTTGTTGCAGCGGGGAGTTCTTCAAAGCATGAAGGATAAGCTTGATCCGAGCCCGATACAACTCCTTTGTTTCCTTAGTGAGCTTTCCTCGTGTCATATCAAATGAGAAAATCCCGGGACAAACATCCGGTGGTATCTCTTGTAGAACTCCAAATTGCCTCACCACTCGAATGGGGTAATACGCCACAGCGCCGGTACATCCCAATAAGGGAATAGGGTTATCTTCAATACCCGAAATGCGAGCTTCTACGATCTTGGGCCAAGTCAAACGCCATCTAATATGCTCGGGTTTCAAATTGTCCAATAGCTCAACCCACTTTTTGAATGAGTATTTGGGTACAAGGGATTGACACTTAAGGAAGGATCTAAGGGGGTGAACGTGCTCATTGATCTCATAACACCCCACCCGGAGTTGGAAAGTCTTTATATGAGAGGTGAACCACAAGTGGAGTAATCCGCTAGACGCTTGGAAAACGGCCTTTTTGAAGACTTGGAACGATTCGGGGAGAGAAAAGTCTCAGCTAAGATCATGTACGAATAATCCCAGCGACAACACGCCTGTCTGGCTATATGAGTTATGGAGGGGTCAAAAGTAGTTCTAGAAGTCGGGAATAGAACGAATGCAAAGAAAGCCAAAATGAACACCTTTCCCGATTTATGACCGGTTTCGGTGGGTAGAGAGGAATAGTTATCGAAAAGGAACGAGAATGTGAATTTGTTGGAATTGGACTTGTAAACTTTTTCAATTTCAGAAGTTTTAAGGCGAAGGAAACTCGATAACGAACGAGTGGAGTCCATGTCCAAAAGGGGTTGAGCTATACGTTCTTCAAATTTGGCCCCGATAATAGCGGTATACTCCTCAAGCGTAGGGGTCAATTCCAATCCTCGAAAGTTGAATGTCATTGTTCGCGCGTCCCATGCCTTGGCTAGTGCTTGAATGAGCGCCGGTTGGTATTCCACTTTGATCAAATCTACAAGTCGTCCCAAACGTCCTTCCACATAGGCTTTGTTGACGATGTCGAGGCGATCCCACCATATAGCGAGTTCCTTGCGCGGTATTGGGATGACTTTGATGTCTCCATTCCCCATGATCTAAGAATGCAAAAATGATGATCCTAAAGTCAATTACCACAGTTTAATATGCATATGCATGTAATGTGATGCAAATGTGCTAACCAAATTCCATGTCATCTTTTGGTAACATGAGGGTCAACTACTCCCACTTGACCCAAATAAGCCAAATAGGGTAATTATGGACCAAATCTCACCCAAAGATGGCATGTAATTTGATTAGGATCGTTTAAGCGTAATCGGGGTAAAAAGGTCGTTCACAAATTGACAACTCATGAAATTTACAAGTCTAATACAATAAAGTCAAAAAAGATAGAACATGATAATATCCAGAGATGTTCGGACAATAAATGTCGATGAAAGTACATAATAGACTCAAAATATAATGAAACCTAGAAAATGCCCCAAAGTCGTACTAATCTAGACAGTGGGAATGGTATCCTCATCCGATGAAATCTCTACTATCTCGGGAAACTTGATATCTTCTTCATCATCGGAGGATATGGTGATGATTTCCTTCTTCTTAATCGGGGAATGTTTTGGGGCCGTCTTGGTAGCATGAGGCTTCCTCGCCAACTTCATGTACAACTCCCAAATTCTCTCCTTTTCGCGCTCGAGCTCCAAATATCGTCCACATCGGGTATAATCGCAACTCTCGCTACGGATGCGGTTCCGTCCGTTGAGCTCTCGTCCGTGAACAAATCCGAAAACTCGGAATGTAGCGGGTACTCGGTCCTCGCGTCGAATGGTCCTCCGCTCCCATGTGAATACATCGGGTACATCAACACGACTTTGGGGCGCCATCTATCCTAAAAAGGAAAATTTGACTTTCAACCCCGATCACTTAAACGATCTTACAAATTGTGATGATATGTAGTGGAAATGTATGATATGCAAAATTTAAATTTACAAGTTCAAAATAAAAAGGGTAGAAAGCCTTACCAACCGATGTTACTTTTTTTTTTGGTTTTTGGTTTTAGGTATACCAACCATCCATTTCACATGCGCATGAGACAGGTGAGGTTTAACTCTAAAGAAATCAAAAAGGCTCGGGTATGGACCTAAAAAGGCTCCCGCTATACAAATCGATGGGCCGCCCACAAGCGCAATCAAACAACAAGTGGGTAGGACCATCAATCTTACATAGCGAGCGGGATCAAATATGGTCAACCCAAGTGCAATCAAACACAAGAGCTTCGCATACCGATCCCTATCTATGGCGACCTAAAAGGTGATTTCGCGGCTCGGGTTTAGGCGCTTGTGTGTGCAGTGTCGTGATCCTCAAAATATGCGAGACATGCACAACAATTTATATTCAAAACACCGCTTCAAAATTTGCATAAATAAACAAACAATCCAAAACTCCATATCTCGCATCAAAAATGGTTAGCATAGACGCCACCCCTTATAACTCCCATCTGCATCAACATTTAACACTTTTTTGTTAGTGGACGTACCTCATCTTCAAGAGCATCTGCAGAAAACGAGGTTAGAAAACAATCAGCATTTTTATCGGCTTAAATCCTCTTAAAGTATATCCCCAGTGGAGTCGCCGGTCTGTCGCGACCCTCCCGGAAATTTCCTTCCCGGGGGTGGAATAGGGCTAACGAGCCGATCCCTCCTCCTTTTATAGACATATATATGGGGGATCGCGAGTCTCTCCCAAGACCCATTACTCGAATCGCGATGTCGGGTAAAATTTTTCAAATATCGAAATTGACCTTGTGTGGTCGGGTGGCATGTGCGAGATGTACATGCAATTTGGAGTCGCCACCGATCGATTTATTGGAAGGTACGACCGGAAAACCTTACCGAGCGGTCGGGAGAAACCGTTCGGTTCCGCGAAAACCAGAGATTTTGGGTCCGGGGATTTGGTTACGCCAAGTTTCATATTTGACGCCCTTTCGGTTACCGATGTTGATTGTTTTTCTAACCTAAGATTTCATGCGGATGCGATATCAGATGAGGTAGGTCCTAAAAATCTAAGTATTCATACGGATGGGATTTTTCTATCCTAATCAATCACAATCAGCAAAAAATAATGCACAATCAAAATCATTACAATCGATCAAATCAATCAATCAAGGTTCAATATGTCTAAAATGGCCCTATCGGCCCACACAAAAATCAATTTTGGGTATCGGGGTGATTTGGTAAAAATTTGGGGCGGATGGCCCGGAAGGGTAGAATGGTCATTTTTGGGGTTTGGGACCCGAAAATCACAAAATTTCGATTTGGCCAGTTGAATGTGGCCATTTCTCATTTTTTGTGATTTTCTTGAATTTTTCTAATTTTTTCTATTTTTTTTGAATTTTTATTTATTTTTCAAAAATATTGGAAATTTTCCGGATCGAAATTAATCAACCCTCGTAGTCTCAAAAATTTTCGATCCAGACTTTATGAGTCCCGAATCGGTCTACAAATTTTTAGAAATTTTTTATGAAAATCCGGGAATTTTTATGAATTTTCTAAGTATTTTTACAATTTTTTTGGATTTTTGGAAATTTCTTTTTATTTTTTATTATTTTTTATTAACAAACCGGACCGGGTCAACCCGGTCAACGACCGGTCAACCCGGTCCGACCGCCCATGACCCGCTCGAACCCTAAGAAAAACGACACCGTATATGCATTTATCTAAATATTTTTTATTTTTTTTTTAATATATTTTCTAATATCTGAATACAAAAGAAAATAACGGACGGCCGAGATCAATCTCGGATTTGATCTCGGCCGTCGACTCATGCTCAAACAAAACGACTACACTTCGGCCTCTTACACCAAAACGACGTCGCTTATCCCAAAACAAAAGAACGGTTGCGATTAAACCCGAAAATTGATCCGGGACCGTTGACTCAACCTTAAGCAAAACGACGCCGTATCTAATAAATGCATGGACGGCTACGATCTATTTGAGATCTAATCCGAGCCGTCAACTCTTCTAGACCCAAAACGACGACGTTTCCTTTAGTACTCTGGACGGCTACGATCAAACTTTAGATCTAATCCAGGCCGTTCATTCCTAACATGTCCTAAACGACGCCGCACCACTTATTCAAAACGACACCGTTTTTTATTTACTATTTTCTAACTAATATACCTAATATCCGAAAATACAAAATAACGATCCGACGGTCGTAAATCAAACTTATCTATTTATCCTAGCCGTCGGATCAAGGCCGACTCACCTATTCGCGCCAACGACTAGGCCGAGTCGGCGATGACTTGGACTAATCACCGAATGCCACCTAGGACTTTGACTCGTTGACCGCCACGTCGCATCGTCTTCCTCACCTGCGACGACAACAAATGAACGGCCGAGAATCTCCGGCGAGATCTAACGGCGAGATCTCGCCGGAATGACCTCGGACCAACGGCGGTCGACTCGCTCAAACTTCCCGATCAACATATCCAAAGATTAAGTGATTTCACCCACGGGATCAACATATATCAAGCTTACACGGTTTCACAATCGCAGAACTCGATCATACGAAATAGAGCATAACTATTCGATTCAACCACAGGATTCACTCGAGAGGAGGTTTAGAAACCTTACCCGCAGTCGTCGATCGACCTGGTTTGGCCTAGAATCGCCTAGGCAAGCTTCGGCGTTGTTCGGCCATGGAGGTTGGATTTCGCGGACTCGATCGGAGGTATTTATGCAAAATCGAGGCAAAATGGATATGCGGAAGTGGTCAGCGTAGTTCAGGAAGCAAAACACATACAATAATTTCAAAAATCGTGCTCGGAACAAGACGATGCCATTGATGCTCGGTGGAGGAATCGGAAGTTCGACCTACCCGATTTGGAGATCGCAGCTAATCCAAATGGCTCGGTCGTCGCCTCGAGCTGCTGTGAAGCTTCCGAAGTGGATTGCGAAGCTCGATTTGCTCTGGATTGGCTTGACGAGCAATCCACGTAGTCGCTCAAACCTTCACCAATGGCGGACGTCGAGAGCTCTCTCTCTCTCTCTAACTCCCTCTCTCTCTATTCTGGTGTGTTGAGCGAACAAATGAGCCTCCTCCGTTCTAGAATCCTCCTCGGGCTTTTATAGTGAGCTTTTGAAATTTGGCGCGTCGGGCGTGAGCTGGCCGAGGGTGATTCACGTGCGCCCACGTGATTTCAGGCCCGCCGGACGGTGACGGAATCACTAGGATTCCGTCCAAGTCCATTAGACGTCCGTTGAGTCAAAAACGAGCAAGAATTGCACTTGGTTTTGAAATGGTTGACTTTCGGTCGCCGGGAACTTTGACTATCGATTCCGCCGTGCTCCGGCGGCCATTGGCCGTGCCGCCGGTGGCAATCGACGGATCTTGACTTGACGAACAAAAGCCCCACCTCTATTGATCCAATTAAGCACGAATTGAACTCCAATTTGATCGTCAAAGTCCATCGTTGAACCTGCAAATGGCACGGGTGAATTTGGGGAAGATGAAGTACTTGTTCGGGACCGGTTCGGCCGGTCCGACCGGCGATCGACCGGCCCGAACCGGTTCGCAGTGAATTTTATGCAAATTTCAAAATTAAACCAAATTGGCTGGGAATTTTTGCAATTAAATTTCAAAATTGAACTCAGGGGCCTGAATATTATCTAAAAAAGTAGTTTTGCCCAAAAGTTCCCATCAATTTACATGAAAACCCCAAATTTTTCAATTTGCCCAAATTAGGGAAAAGTTCAATTGAGTGTCAATTTGACCAAATTGGACCATGAGACCCATTCCAATCAATTCTAAATGTATGAAAACATAGGGTGACAGTCCAATTTTACCATGATAGTCCCTCAATTAAGATTAATTTCAAAAATTGGCAAGTTGAGGGACTTAATCGCAAATAATTTGGGGATTTTTGTCTAATTCGCGCAATTCGTGCAATTGAGGGTGCAATTAATCAAATTGAAGCTCAAAGGGACTGCAATTGAATGTCTAGACTTAAAATGTGCAAAAATTGCAAATAAAAAGACTCAGTTGGTATTTTTTATGCAAATTCAACCTTAGGCATTATGAAGAAACACCTAAAATTGAACTCAATTTTTGATTTTTCTTGAGGTCAATATGAAAAAGGAATTAAAAGAAAAATATTGAACATTTTTCTGTATTTTTGCGATCTCGAAAAGTATTTTTTATGAATTTTTCAAGTATTTTCCTATTTTCGAAAATATTAAAAAAAATGCGAAAAACATGAAAAATTATTTTTTGTTCCAAATTGGTTCCTTATGCTTGGCCAAGGCTTCCAATGTTGATTTTATAATTTTTTTAATTTTTTGTGAATTTTTAATGAATTTTGGAAAATAAAACTAAAGAAAACCGATTAAAAATTCAGGTGTCAACAACCGGTCATAAATCGGGAAAGGTGTTCATCTTGGCTTTCTTTGCATTCGTTCTATTCCCGACTTCTAGAACTACTTTTGACCCCTCCATAACCCATATAGCCAGACAAGCGTGTTGTCGCTGGGATTATTCGTACATGATCTTAGCTGAGACTTTTCTCTCCCCGAATCGTTCCAAATCTTCAAAAAAGGCCGCTTTCCAAGCGTCTAGCGGATTACTCCACTTGTGGTTCACCTCTCATATAAAAACTTTCCAACTCCGAGTGGGGTGTTATGAGATCAATGAGCACGTTCACCCTCTTAGATCCTTCCTTAAGTGTCAATCCCTTGTACCCAAATGCTCATTCAAAAAATGGGTTGAGCTATTGGACAATTTGAAACCCGAGCATATTAGATGGCGTTTGACTTGGCCCAAGATCGTAGAAGCTCGCATTTCGGGTATTGAAGATAACCCTATTCCCTTATTGGGATGTACCGGGGCTGTGGCGTATTACCCCATTCGAGTGGTGAGGCAATTTGGAGTTCTACAAGAGATACCACCGGATGTTTGTCCCGGGATTTTCTCATTTGATATGACACGAGGAAAGCTCACTAAGGAAACAAAGGAGTTGTATCGGGCCCGGATCAAGCTTATTCTTCATGCTTTGAAGAACTCCCCACTGCAACAAGTTGAATGGCCGGACTATTTGGACGATGAGATGAACGTTCACGGGGCCTCCAAGGAGTATATCCAGAAGTTTAAGGAATATCGTCAATCAACGGTCGAGCCATATGTACCCGAGTGCGTATCTCCTCGGATTGAAGAAGTGGAGTCATATGAGCCGGAGTACATAGTAACATATGTACCGGGAGTAGAACCGTACATTCCCGAGGATCCGGAGCAGTGGATGTCAGAAGAAGGAGAAGACCCATACTTGTGGGATTCCGATGGATCAGAAGAGCAAGAAGAGTGGAAGCGTCCCCGACTTGGATAGATCCATTCCCCCATTTAGATTTTACATATTTGTTATCTTTTAGATACTTTTGAACAATTTGGTTTGTAATAAATACATACTATTTCTTTTATGAGCATTTCATACATACATATAGAAAAGTCAATTACCACGGATCAATGTCTCCAATCCTTTAATATTTCCCATACTGATTTGATATCCCGAAAACAGGTGAGCGATAAATACGAGGACTCGTAGCAAAACGCGCAAGTTAAGGATGGAACAAGAAGAGATCGCACCTCGTGTGGGTAATCTGGAGAATTAAATGAATGTGATCGCCACAATGGTGGCGGAGATGAAGGCAATGATGATTGCAAGCCGGGGGAGATACCCCGTTGACCCTAATTCTCAAGCTCCTGCGGGGCCATCCGATGGAGCAAACGCTAATCCGGCGCCCGCCGCTAATCCAACTCTGAATCTGGAAAGACCGCCTAAGGATCCTCCCATTGTGATTGACCTGGAGAAAAAGGAGAAGCAAGTCCTCAAAATGGAAGAGGAAATTAAAAGGCTCGCTAAGATCGAAGAGTGTTTGGCGAGTTAGGGTTATGAGCTCTCGAGATTCGACAAGGTTGCACCGTTCGAAAAGATAGAGGTTCCCGCCGATTACAAGGAACCGGACTTTGTAAGAAGATATAATGGGACCTGGGTGTCCCAAGGCGCACTTGAAGTATTATCTGCGCCGAATGTCGCAATTCTCGGACAACATTCCACTCATCGGTTAACACCTTCCAGGAAAGCCTATCTCGGGGCAGCCCGGGCGTGGTTCATTGAATTGGAGCCGAGAGAGGCTCGCCGATTGGGATAAACCGGCAGACGAGTTCCTTCGGCAATACAAGTTTAACACTTTGACCGCCCTAACTAGAGAGGACCTTTTAAGGACCGTAAAAGGAAAGAGCGAGGCCGTTCGCGCCTACGCCCGAGAGATGGAGAGCACCGGCTGCGCGCGGTAAAGCCGCCCGTCCCGGAAGAAGAACTAATAGACCTTTTTCTCAAGGCCCTTCCATTTGAATTTTTCGACAAGCTGAACACCTCGGGTGTCGGACATTTGCGCACCCGATCAAGGTGGCGGAGCGTCATGAGTGGGCACCGAGAGAAAAGAAGATACCCGAGGCGCCTTTCAAACGCCAATACCCTTTGAGAAGGGATAATAGGGAGCAACTGGAGAAGTAGCCTTTGTCCCTAACCCGCCAAAGCCCGAAATTTCTCGCCTTCAATTCCTACCCAAGGAACGTCCTCCTGGACCGCTTCCAAACCACCGGAATTCGTAAAGAAGAACCCAGTTATTTTCACCCCACTACCCCGACCCTTATCCAAATTGTTACCCATGCTTTTGGAGAATCGTTTAGTTGCAAAAGAGCCACCTCGAGCTCACCCGCCAAAATTTCCTGGGTATGATGAGACCCGGACGTGCGTATACCATATGGGAGAAAGGGGGCATAACGCGGACAACCTGTCTCGCTCCGAAGTTCAAGGTGCAAGCATTGATCGACGGAAAAGTTCGGAGTTTGATAAAGCCGAACCGAATGTGCAGCGAGAACCCGCTACTCGAGCATCGCGAGGTGAACGCGATTTTGGAGGTGAAGAGGATGAGGTTCTGGAATTCATAGTGGACATGAGTAAAATGCGGGATATCTTGACATTGGCCTCGCAATATCCGGAAGGAGAGAGTATTTCCCGGGAGCAAAAAGAGGCTTGCTTGGAAAAATTGATTAGCTTGGGCGTCATAGGAAGAATGGAAAATGTCGCTTTCAAGGGGACCTACGTGGCGGTGGACATGCTTGTCCGAGGAGTTCACGATGAAACCTACGAGGGGAGCTGTTTTAAAAATACCCTCGGGATATTTGATGAGCATCAAAGATGGTCAAGAAATTGAAGAGATAGACGAATATGAGATTCGTCTGGACAAAGCACGCCGAGGCGATAGAAGATTTTTGCAGAAAGCCCTAGAGAGGGGCGGAATAGTTGATAACCTGGGGAAGATAGTGGGGGTTACAACTTTAAGGTGTTGTATTCAGCACCCCCAAGCTTTTTTGTCGATTCGGAGATATAGTCCCCGATGGGTGGGGTGGAATGGATGACCCGTAAGCGATGAATTTGTGGGAACGATCGATGAAGTTAAGGACCAAGCGACTCCTCGGAATGAACAGGAGAATCGAGAGGTCGATATGCGACTTTCTAATCTGGAGACGCACATGCGTCATTTGACGACTATGGTAGCAGAATTATCGCAATTGATGGCCAGGAACAACGCCACGAGAATAGAAGAGAATATGCAGATTCTGGAGATACGGCGGACCATGGAGATACAGAATCGAAAGATCGCTCTACTGCAAGAGCAAGGAAATGACGTGTTGAGGAAAATGGATGAGTTGAAGGAGCTGATTACGCCACTCACCCAAGCGAGAAATGTCTCGCCTCAAGGCGCGAACCCGAGAGCGACCTTCCGTACGAAGTATAATGGCGCCTGGGTGTCCTCCGGCGCATATCTCATACTATCTCCGCCAAATGATTGGCCACCATGAAGATGATGAAACATTGATCCGGAATTTCGGACATAGTTTAACGGGCCCTACTACGGCATGGTTCCAATCAATTGACCTAGATTGGGTCCCGAGCCGGGAGGATTTATCGTAACACTTCATACGACACTTTGAAGCTGGAATCGAGGTTATTTCACTAAGGCTAATCTGTTGAATATCCGGAAAGGGGAAGACGAGAGTTTTGAACTCTTCGCTAGGAGGTGGAAGAAACACGCCGTGATGGTGCAACCGCCGCCGTCGTCGGAGAAGGAAATGCTGGAGTTTGTACTCAAGTCACTTCCGGCGGAATACTTTGATCGCATGTATGCATACACGTACTCATCGTTCCAACATCCGGTGGAAATCGGCATGAGGATTGAAGGGATTATCCCGAGAATCGAAGAGAAAGGCGAGAGGATTTCGATGAAGAAAATGCCACGCTAGTAAGGCCAGGTCCGTAACATAACCCCGAGGATGTCCACGAGGACGAAATGATCGGGATGGTAGATACCCCGATTCGTTTTGTGATTGATTTGAACAAAGTTGATAGTTGGGAATTGGAAACTTCTAGTTCGGGAAGACCATCAACATCTGAATCACTACCGGAAAAGATCATACCGGTGAAGATTAAGCTGCCTTTGTGGAGGATTATAATTCAAGGGCGGTTCACTGGGATTATGGAACGGGTGAGATTGACGCCATAATGAGATCGGGAAGATGTTATCCCCCGAGAGAAGCGGATCCCGAAAAGAGAGTCCCAACTGCGGAAGAGGTTGAGAAGTTGCAATCGGTCGTGAGGACCGGTGAATATGAGGTCGTTGACCAACCGCGGAAGATGCCCGCACGGATTTCCTTACTTGGATCTCTTCAAAAATTCTGAAAAGCACAAAGACGCCCTTTTGAAGGTGCTGGATGAGGTGCATGTTCCGAGACAATTAACGAAGTGCAATTGGGAGACTTTGTGGGTGCTATCCTTCGAAGGACCGAGATATCCTTCTCGGACGAAGACTTCCCGAAAGAAGGGCGGGTCCACAACAAAGCCCTTTACATAGCTGTGAGGTGTCACGGAAAAGAGGTGCCTCACGTCTTGATTGATAATGGTTCCGCTTTCAACTTTGTGTCCACTAAGCACTTTGAGAAGCTTGGGGATCAATGAAGATTTTGTGAAGACATCCAAGGCCACCATCCGATCATTTGATGGAGTCTCCAAGAATGTTGTAGGAGAGATCGAATTGGACATTGTCATTGGACCGGTAACATTTTCTATACCGTTCCAAGTATTGGATATTCCAAGCGCCTTCACCTTGCTCCTGGGAAGACCGTGGATTCATGTGTCCGGAGCGGTACCTTCCTCTCTGCATCAAAAGTTAAAATTTGTGGTCAAGGGTCAGTTGATCACCGTCCATGGCGAGACGGGACATCGGGCCGCTTTAAAAGGGATGGTTCCATACGTCGAACTCTCAAAAGAGGAGGAGCTGAGTTATCACACCTTTGACGTTGTATCTGTCGTGCATGTGTCACCAGATGCAAAGGTGGCTATACCAGAGCTTTCGAAACCCGCAACTATGGCGGGAAAAGTGCTACTCTCGAATGGATTTATTCCAGGTACCGGATTAGGGAAATATGGTCGGGGAATCCGTAACCCTTTGAATTTGGGCTCAAGTGATCACAAGGTTGGTCTGGGTTATAATGGAATAGCGAAAAATAACATAGGTCGAGGTCGAGGTCGAAACAATCGTTATGGAGACCGTGGAAGCCGTGGACACCAAGGTGGCCGTTTCATAGGCACCGATGTATGGAAAGCTAGAGGAAAAATGCTCCTAAACCCTTTATTCGAGGTATTCTCTAAGGGAGGCAAATGGCTGGAAGATGAAGACATCTCTGAGGATGCAGAGCCGGACTTATTCAACCCGTTCCCGAATAATCGGGTGAACGTGATAATTGAGTGGCTGGACGATGATTTCTCCACCCCCGAGTAAAAGGCTCTTTCTGAACTTTATCTTTTAATGCATTTTGATTACTGCATTTGCTTTAAAGCTTTTTGATGTTTTAGCACCCTTTGGGTCACATGCCGTGATCCGAGGAAGTGCGATCTGTATTGTTCTTAGTTGCATCTATTAATGAAAAACATTTCAAATTTGATTACAGACATGTGGAGCAACGGATTGGTCCGATGATGACAATTGATTCTACCATGAAACTTGAGGCCCGATTCGCCATATGATATTGGATTTTAAATAGCTTTTGAGAACCAGGATGTCCGGAAGATCGTGGACTAGTTCTCCTTTCTTTGTCTAAAAAATTGGAATTTGAAAAAATGTTTTCATGATAAAAATCATGCATCCTTTAATTTTATCGTCTTTGAATACTAACCTTTCATGGTGCATTTCGGGCATGTCATCCCACCCATACATAACAGGTTAATATGTGACTCGGATCAGCTCGATGACTATGCATGCGAAGTAGATATAGACGAGGTTGATGTGAGCGATATCAAGAAAGAATGGGATTGTTTTGAAGAATCTAAACCCCCTATTTCTGAAGAACCCATCACTATTAATCTGGGAGATTCTGACTGCGTCAAGGAAGTGAAAATAGGAGGACACTTGTCCGCAGCAGATGTTTTAAGGATGACGGCGTTACTCAAGGAATATCAAGATATTTTCGCCTTGGTCATATGCCGACATGCCGGGGCTAGATCGTGAAATTGTGGAGCATGCTCGCCCACCAATCCTTCTTGCACACCAAGAATCAATCACCCGGAAGGATGAATCCCGAACCGGCGGATAAGATCAAGGAAGAGGTCATGAAGCTCCTTAAAGTTGGATTTATCGAGGCTGTCCCATATGCTGATTGGGTCGCCAACATCGTACCGATTAAGAAGAAGGATGGGAGAATTAGAATATGCGTGGATTATCGGGACTTGAACAAAGCTAGTCCCAAGGATGATTTTCCCCTACCGCACATTGATGTGCTCGTCGACGCATCTGCGGGTTTTGAATTGTTCTCCTTTATGGATGGATTCTCGGGATATAATCGGATCATCATGTTGAAGGAAGAAGATAAGATCAAGACCTCATTCACTACACAATGGGGAACTTTTTGTTACAAGGTAATGCTATTTGGATTGAAAAATGCAGGTGCAACATATCGAGGGCTATGGTGACCCTTTTTCATGACATGATACATAAGGAGATTGAGGTCTATGTGGATGATATGATTGCCAAGTCCAGCACTGGAGAAGACCATGTTAAAGTGCTGAAGAAGTTATTTGATCGATTGAGAAAGTATAAGCTCAAGTTGAATCCTGCGAAATGCGTATTTGGCGCAAGATCCGGGAAAGCCGCTAGGATTTGTGGTGAGCAATCGTGGTATTGAAATTGACCCTTCCAAGATTAAAGCCATATGGGAAATAGGAACTCCTTCCACTGTTAAGGAAGTAAGGGGTCTACCGGGAAGGTTGAATTATATATCCATATTCATATCCCAACCGTCGAAAACGGCGAGACCCTTCTTCAAGTTGCTAAAGAAAGGTGCAAAGGTGAAATGGGATGCGGAATGCCAACAAGCATTTGAGAAGATCAAGGAATACCTGGTACAACCTCCAGTGTTGGTACCTCCTATCCCTAACGTTCCTTTAACTCTATATCCGACGGTTAATGATGAATCCTTGGGGGCTTTACTTGCCCAAACTAACCCCAAGGATCGCAAAGAGCGAGCCATATATTATTTGAGCAAAAAGTTCACAACATCTGAAGTCAAATACCCGAAAGTGGAAAGGACTTGCGTAGCATTGGTTTGGGTCCTCCACAGATTGAGGCAAGATACACCTGCATTATCATATAGAACTCGGTCACCGAAAACGACCCTATCAAGTACCTTTTGGAGAAGCCAACATTGTTGGGAAAGATGGCTAAATGGCAAATACTGCTTTTCGAGTTTGATATCAAAACCTCTCCCAGTAAGTCCGTCAAGGGAAGAGCAATTGCTGACATGCTAGCTGAGAATCCTCCTAAGGATGTTTTAGAGCGAAACAAAGAAGGTCAAATCCTGAATATATCGGAAGACAAATGGACAATGTACTTTGACGGTGCAGTGAACCTCACTGGATCAAGCACTGGGGCAGTTTCGATATCCCCCGAAGATCAACATTATCCAGTTTCAGCCAAGTTGGTATTCCCCTGCACCAACAACATTTCTGAATATGAAGCCTCGCATACTAGGATTACAATTGGCCATCTCACTAAAGGTAAAGAAGCTCTTGGTATATGGAGATTCCATGCTAATCATTTTACAAACTCAAGGGGAGTGGAAGACAAAGGATCCCAAGCTTATTCCTTATCATAAGTACCTCGAGGAGATGATCCAACATTTTGAGGAGATCACTTTTGAATATCTGCCGAGAACTCAAAACCATTTTGCTGATGCTTTGGCCACATTATCAGCCATGTTACAAGTGCAAAATGGTCTTGAGATAGAGCCATTAAGGATTGATATTTTAGAGCAACCTCGCATACCGCATGGTCATTGAAGAAGAACCCGACGAAGAACCGTGATATCATGACATCAAGAATTACTTATCGAAGGGCGAGTTCCCTGAGAACGGTCAACCAGGAAGATAAAAAGTACATAAGCAAGATGGCATCTAAATTTTTCCTCGCGGACGGATCCTATACAAGAGATCCTTTGACTCGGTCCTCGCCGAGGTGCGTGAATTCCAAAGAAGCAAATCTCATTATAAAAGAGATTCATGAAGGGGAATGTGGACCGCATATGAATGGCCACCTCCTCGCCAAGAAGATCATGAGACTCGGGTATTACTTGGTTGACTATCGAGTCGGATTGCAACCAAGCATGTTAGATCCTCGTCATCAATGCCGGGTATACGGCGACAGGATAAATGCGCCGCCAACCGAGCTACATCAAATGTCAGAGCCATGGCCATTCTGCATGTGGGGAATTGATATGATTGGCCCTATCAACCCAAAGGCCTCAAACGGACATTGCTTTATTTTGGTGGCTATTGACTACTTCACTAAATGGATTGAAGCCAGCTCATATGCCCATGTCACCGCGAATAGTGTGGCTAAGTTTATCAAGCGAGATATCATCTCAAGATATGGAGTGCCAAGAGCCATCATTACGGACAATGGCTCTAATCCGAATAACAAGGTTGTCGATCAACTATTGGAACAATTTAAGGTACGACACCTTAATTCTTCACCTTACCGCCCACAAATGAACGGAGCTGTGGAAGCGGCAAATAAGAACATCAAGAAGATATTGGCCAAAACTGCTGAGAAATATAGAGATTGGCATGAAAGATTGCCGTATGCTCTCATGGCCTACCGAACTTCCATTCGTACTTCAACCGGGGCAACTCCCTATTCTTTGGTATACGGTATGGAAGAGGTCCTACCGGTAGAGGTGGAAATCCCCTCTTTAAGGATCCTGTCTCAAATAGAACTCACGAGAGGATGAGTGGGACCGGCAGAGACACGAACAATTGAATTTGATTGATGAAAGGCGATTAAGGGCTATCTGTCATGGTCAAAGCTACCAGAAGAAGGTGGCCAGAGCTTTTAACGAGAAGGTTAAGCCCAGAAATTTTGAAGCAGGGATGCTAGTTGTGAAGAAAATGCTTCCAAATGCACAACACCCAGGAGGCAAATTTATGCCAAATTATGAAGGCCCCTACGTGATTCAGAAAGTCTTATCCGGGGGAGCTCTTATACTTGTAAACATGGACGGAGAAGATTTGACAAGTCCAGTAAATGCAGACGCCGTGAAGAGATATTATCCTTGAAATAAAATTGAGCTTCAGAGCGGTTGATGAGCAGATCCGACTCACATGAAAATTTTGCATTCGCATGACATTTGCATACATGCATTTGCATATATTCATATTTTTTGCAGGTGAATTGGGAATCATGAAGAACTTTGCATAGCAATTGATCAAAAGGGAAGTTATCTGTTACTTTGGATCACGGATTTTGAATATCTTGGACTGATTGTTTCCTTTTGTTCTTTACAGGAAACGGGAGTCGACATCCGAAGGAGGTAGAAAGGAGTCGCTCCGGGAATTGAAATTTTGAATATTTTTAAGCGATTGATTCCTTTTGTTTTTACGAGAAACGGGAGTCGACATCCGAAGGAGGTAGAAAGGAGTCGCTCCGGGATTTGAAAATTTTGAATATCTTTAAGCGATTTGTTTCCTTTTATTTTTACGGAGGAAACGGGAGTCGACATCCGAAGGAGGTAGAAAGGAGTCGCTCCGGGATTTGAAATTTTTAAATATCTTGAACCGATTGTTTCCTTTTGTTTTTACGGGGATGAAGTCAATATTTGAAGAAGACAGGTTTGAGGTTCTCCTCCTTTACAAAGTATTTTCATACACCGTCGTGCTTGAAATTAAGAAAAATTTGGATTTGCAAAGCAACAGAGCTTTTTCAAAGAAACATTCCTTTCAAATTTCGAAACGTCTTTTGAATACCCTCTCAATGAAGATTTTTGCGAATGATGAATTTTTGATGAAATACCCCGAGTTTCTATAAAAGGGCATGCTTTGAAAGCTTTTCAAAAGAATGATCCTTCAAATGAGAAGAGGCAAGCATTGTCCTCAAACACGTCCCCGATACACTTGAGTGATGAGTGAGAGTGATGGAGCGAAAGAGCTTAATTTTGAGACGTAGGGATCATTCGCGGTGATTACATGGATTGAAATGATGAAAGGCATTTCCATTTCAAAATTATCCATACACATTTATATCCCTTGATAACCAATCGAGCCAAAAGGGGGAATTTTATGAATATAACCCTGTCAAGAACCACCCCACACCGGGGCATGTTTGGGGGTTCATTGGATGATTCCTTGGAGAAAAGATCGGGTAAGACTTTATTGTGCTAACCTGCATCAATCTTTTTGTGATAGCTTCAGGGGATTTCTAACAAAGACTCGGGACACCTCAAAGTGAAGAAAAGTACTGCATTTCTATATCCCCAAACACTTACCCTTTGAAGAGCCAATTTGAACCTTTGAATATTCGCTTCTAAACCCTTATTGGTGATCACCCTCCCCACACTGGGGCAAGCAAAGGAATTACCGGCAATAAGTCAAAATGCATAATTTGGAAAAATTCTTGATACTGGTCTCAAAAGAGCCGGTCAATGCAAAAATGATGAAGAATGAAAGGGCTAGAAAAAGCAAAGTGCCTGGTAAAAGCAAGGCCAAAGCCCATGAAAAGAGCATCCCGAAAAGGGGCAAATTCTAAAAAAATCATCAAGATGAAAAGAGGAAAATCCTCAAAATCAATTGGAGAAAGAACGATTATGAATCTATTGCAAAAAGCAAATGCATGCTGGAAGAATGTTAAGGTGATCACCAAAGTTCACCCCTCTTTTGAAAATATGGCCATTCTTAAAGAGCCCACCTTAAGCCAAGATACAACCCTGTTACCAAGACTTTTCTCGATCTAAGAGGTGTTTCGAGGTTGATGCGAGAGATCACACAGAAGCTACCGCTTAAAGAGGTAAGTACAATCCTGTCTTATCGGTCTTCGGGGTTCTTGACTTGTAGACCGAAGAAGCTATTTTCGATCAAAATTCATTTCTAAACCTCAAAATGAATATCCATTGATAAGCCTTTGACTTGGCCTGAATTACGGTCCCTTTTAAAATACCTTCTCCGATTAGTCGATTATAAGCATCTCGAATGATCCCGAAACCTCAAGGTTAGGGTTTCGTGAGCGATTCGAATTTTAAGAAAAGCCTTTCCAAAATGGTGAGAAGCCCTCTTGGATGAAGGAAAACCCTTTTGGAAAAATTTTAAGACAACCTTTTTGTAGAACACTCGGGATGTGTCATTCGGAATCCATCCTCGGTAAAAATTTGAAATTGTGATTGGATACATTTCTTTCGCAAATACACTTTGAAAACTTGTCTGGAATTCTTAAGTTTCTCCCCGAATTTAAAATTGTCATTCTAATGATATTTGACTCAACTTTGCGGGTTCCCTGGTGATCCCAAATTCTCGGAAAAGTTGCATTTTAAAATTTGATTAACTTGGATTCTCTGCAGGTCTTTTGGCATCCCCAGGTCCTCGATTCTCAACTTTGAAAATTTGAAATAGGGTTTGAGCTCAGTAGGTACACTAGTCAACCTAGGTCCTCGAGATGGCACCCTCTCGGACGGTTAGTAGCTGGAGAGACGAAAACCGATCTCGCTTATTTGAAAATTTGAAATAGGGTTTGAGCTCGTAGGTACACTAGTCAACCTAGGTCCTCGGATGGCACCCTCTCGGACGGTTAGTAGCTGGAGAGACGAAAACCGATCTCGCTTATTTGAAAATTTGAAATAGGGTTTGAGCGCCGTAGGTACACTAGTCAACCTAGGTCCTCGGATGGCACCCTCTCGGACGGTTAGTAGCTGGAGAGACGAAAACCGATCTGCTTATTTGAAAATTTGAAATAGGGTTTGAGCTCGTAGGTACACTAGTCAACCTAGGTCCTCGAGATGGCACCCTCTCGGACGGTTAGTAGCCTGGAGAGACGAAAACCGATCTCGCTTATTTGAAAATTTGAAATAGGGTTTGAGCTCCGTAGGTACACTAGTCAACCTAGGTCCTCGGATGGCACCCTCTCCGACGGTTAGTAGCTGGAGAGACGAAAACCGATCCGCTTATTTGAAAATTTGAAATAGGGTTTGAGCTCCGTAGGTACACTAGTCAACCTAAGTCCTCGCGATGGTACCCTCTCGGACGGTTAGTAGCTGGAGAGACGAAAACCGATCTCGCTTATTTGAAAATTTGAAATAGGGTTTGAGTTCAGTAGGTACACTAGTCAACCTAGGTCCTCGAGATGGCACCCTCTCGGACGGTTAGTAGCCTGGAGAGACGAAAACCGATCTCGCTTTTTAGATGGTGAGTCCCCGCATGGAGGATAGCCAATCTCTTTTAAATAGGTGAAACCCCTTTGTTACAAGGGTGAACCTCCCCCTCGACGGTTAGTAGCTGGAGAGACGAAAGCCGATCCGCTTTTTCGATGGTGAGTCACCGCATGGAGGATAGCCAATCGCTTTTAAATAGGTGAAACCCCTTTGTTACAAGGGTGAACCTCCCCCTCGACGGTTAGTAGTTGGAGAGACGAAAGCCGATCCGCTTTTTAGATGGTGAGTCCCCGCATGGAGGATAGCCAATCTCTTTTAAATAGGTGAAACCCCTTTGTTACAAGGGTGAACCTCCCCCTCGCACGGTTAGTAGCTGGAGAGACGAAAGCCGATCTGCTTTTTAGATGGTGAGTCCCCGCATGGAGGATAGCCAATCTCTTTTAAATAGTGGAAACCCCTTTGTTACAAGGGTGAACCTTCCTCTCGGACGGTTAGTAGTTGGAGAGACGAAAGCCGATCCGCTTTTTAGATGGTGAGTCCCCGCATGGAGGATAGCCAATCTCTTTTAAATAAGTGAAACCCCTTTGTTACAAGGGTGAACCTCCCCCTCGGACGGTTAGTAGCTGGAGAGACGAAAGCCGATCCGCTTTTTTAGATGGTGAGTCCCCGCATGGAGGATAGCCAATCTCTTTTAAATAGGTGAAACCCCTTTGTTACAAGGGTGAACCTCCCCCCTCAGACGGTTAGTAGCTGGAGAGACGAAAGCCGATCTGCTTTTTAGATGGTGAGTCCCCGCATGGAGGATAGCCAATCTCTTTTAAATAGGTGAAACCCCTTTGTTACAAGGGTGAACCTCCCCCTCGCAGACGGTGAGTAGCTGGAGAGACGAAAGCCGATCTGCTTTTTAGATGGTGAGTCCCCGCATGGAGGATAACCAATCTCTTTTAAATAGGTGAAACCCCTTTGTTACAAGGGTGAACCTCCCTCTTAGACGGTTAGTAGCTGGAGAGACGAAAACCGATCCGCTTTTTTTGAAAATTTGAAATAGGGTTCGATCTCCGTAGGTACACTAGTTGACCTAGGTCCTCAGATGGCACCCCCTCGGACGGTTAGTAGCTGGAGAGACGAAAGCCGATCCGCTTTTTAGATGGTGAGTCCCCGCATGGAGGATAGCCAATCTCTTTTAAATAGGTGAAACCCCTTTGTTACAAGGGTGAACCTCCCCTTTCAGATGGTGAGTAGCCGCATAGACGAAAGCCGATCCGCCCCCCCTTTTTAAATGATGAATCCCTAGTGGATAGTCAAACCCATTTTAAATAGGTGAAACCCCTTTGTTACAAGGGTGAACCTTCCCCACAAATCTTCAAACCACCACTCGACATCATACGGACGCCGACCATTGCAAAATCGCGCCAAACCGTCCACAGGTAATTTCATACACTGAATTTTTCAACCTCGGATCGACAAATCTCAAACCATAGACAGGTGAGCTACAGGTAAGTCTCTCTCTTCTCATTTCTCTTTCACATAAGACGAGCATGAATTGAAATAATTCCCTACGGAGTTAGAGCTTAAACCGCAAAGGTAAAGCAATTTGATGTCAAGACTTATTTTCTTTAGATTTTTCCCCAGCAGAGTCGATTAAGGATCCAGGTGTCACCTTGTCTTTGAAAGCAACCTCTAACCGAGATTACTTTCAAAGAGGGGCAGCTGTTGACACCCGAATTTTTAGTCGGTTTTCTTTAGTTTTATTTTCCAAAATTCATTAAAAATTCACAAAAAAAAATAAAAATTGAAAAATCAACATTGGAAGCCTTGGCCAAGCATAAGGAATCAATTTGGAACAAAAAATAATTTTTCATATTTTTCGCATTTTTTTTATATTGTCGAAAATAGCAAAATACTTGAAAAATTCATAAAAAATACTTTTCGAGGTCGCAAAAATACAAAAAATGTCCAATATTTTTCTTTTAATTTCCTTTTAATATTGACCTCAAGAAAAATCAAAAATTGAGTTCAATTTTAGGTGTTTCTTCATAACGCCTAAGGTTGAATTTGCATAAAAAATACCAATTGAGTCTTTTTATTTGCAAATTTTGCACATTTTAGGTCTAGACATTCAATTGTGGTCCCTTTGAATTTAAATTTGATCGATTGCACCCTTAATTGCGCGAATTGCACAAATTGCACAGAAATTCTTAAAAATTTTGCAATTTAGTCCCTCAACTTGCCAATTTTTGAAATTACTTTAAATTGAGGGACTATCATGGTAAAATTGGACTGTCACCCTATGTTTTCATACATTTAGAATTGATTGGAATGGGTCTCATGGTCCAATTTGGTCAAATTGACATCCAATTAAACTTTTCCCCAATTTGGGCAAATTGAAAAATTTGGGGTTTTCATAGAAATTGATGGGAAATTTTGGGCAAAACCACATTTCTAGATAATATCTAGGCCCCCGAGTCCAATTTTGAGGTTTAATTGCAAAAATTCCCGCTCGATTTCGATTAATTTTGAAATTTATATGAAAATTGCTGTTTGAACCAGGTTCGAGCCGGTCGGCCACGGTTGGACCGGTCGAACCGGTCCAAAGACATGATATCGTCTTCCCCGGATGACTCGCGCCAATTTACAGATTGATAGGCGAACTTCAACGATCAAATTAAACTCCAATTCGATGCTAATTGATTTAATTAGTTTGGGGCTTTTATCCAACAGGTCGTGACGCGTCGATTGCTACCGGCGGCACGGCCAATGGCCGCCGGAGCACGGCGGAATTGCAGGTCAAAGGCCCGGCGAAGCAGAAAGTCAACATTCTCAAGTTTAAGGCTAATTCACACTCGTTTGTGGACGATTGAAGGTTAGACGGCTTTGGACGGAATGTTAACCAACTCCGTCGCCGTCCGGCGACCTAAAGTCACGTGGGCGCACGTGAGGATCTCTCGGCCAAGCTTCACCCGCGCGCGCATTTTTGAAAAATTAGGTATAAATAGTCAAGAGAATTCTAGAAGCGAGAGGAGGCTCATTTGCTCGCGCAACCAACGTAATAGAGAGAGAAAGCGAGAGAAAAGGAGAGAGAGACTCTCGTGAGCATCGTCGTCGCGTCGACCGGAGTTCAACCGTGAGGTCTTCGTGAGAGCAATCCAGAGCAAATCGGACCACCGCACCACCACCGGAAGCTCGCCCGAGCTTGAAGGAATCGATTGACACAGCTCATTTGGCCCGCAACTTCCAGAAACGGTAAGTCCAACTTCGAACTTCATTGCTGTACGATCATGGCATCTCGTGTTCTCGTGTTCGATTTTTGAAATTGTTTTGTGCCTTTTGATTCTCATACACCTCTGACCATGATCGCAACTCGTTTCTGCATTGAACTTCCTTGAATCACCCGAGTCGAGCCTCGAATCTACACCGCTCCGGTCGGACTCCGGCCAGGCATTTCTAGCCTTCACAAGCTTGATCCGAGCTCGAGGTAAGTCTCCCGAGCCTCTTATGATGCTTACCTATGAATAAATCACTCTGATTTGGCTTTGGTCTGTATATTTGAACTTCGCGATGTTGCTCTGTTCATAGCTCGTAGTTCGTGATTCGCTCGGTGAAATCACTTGATTTTTGGACATGATGATCTAGATGGTTAGGTGAGTCGATCCGCGGTGGTTTGGTGTCTTTCCGGCGAGATCTCACCGTTAGATCTCGCCGGAGGTTTTGCAGCCGTTCATTCCGTGTCGTCCGAAGGTAGACGACGAGCCGACGTGGCTCGGTCAAGTGGTCAAACATCCAGGTGTCACTCGTTCATTGGCCCAAGGTGTCGCCCGATCGGCTTGCCGTTAGCGCGAGAGAGAGCTGGCTCGGCATAGATCCAACGGCTGAGATAATTAGGTAGGTTTGATTCTCAGCCGTTGGATCGCTTTTTCGTATTTTTTAGATAATTCGTATATTAGATAGAAGATAAAAATGGTGAAACGGCGCCGTTTTGGTTAGTGTTAGGCGACGTCGTTTAGCTTCGGAACGGATGAACGGCTCGGATTGAACCTAGGGTAGATCGTGACCGTCCAAGGTGTTGAATAATGCGACGTCGTTTTGGTGTATGGTATCAGAAGCGTCGTCGTTTAGGCTTTAATAGGAACGAACGGCTCGGATCTTGTTTCATGTCTTAATCGTGACCGTTCGGGTTAATAGGTGATGCGACGCCGTTTTAGCATAGAGAAGCCGACGGCCCGGATTAGGTTTAAGCGAGATCGTGGCCGTTCATTTGATTAAGGAGGACGGCGTCGTTTTGAGTGTATAGACTAGGACGTCGTCGTTTCTTTTTAGGCGAAGATCGACGGCCGAGATCGATTCCAGGATTGATCTCAACCGTCCATTTATTTCTTAGATTTCTGAATATTAGGAAATAGATTTAGAAAATCAAAAAATATATAAAAATAGATACGGTGTCGTTTTAGGTATTGCGAGCGGGTCAGTATGCGGTCGACCGGGTTGACCGGTCGTTGACCAGTTTGACCCGGTCCGGTTTATTAATAAAAAATAATAAAAAATAAAAAGAAATTTCCAAAAATCCAAAAAAATTATAAAAATACTTAGAAAATTCATAAAAATTCCCCAATTTTTATAAAAAATTTCTAAAAAAATTTCTAGATCGATTCGGGACTCATAAAGTCTGGATCGAAAATTATTGAGACTTCGAGGGTCGATTAATTTCGATCCGAAAAATTTCCAATATTTTCGAAAAATAAATAAAAATTCCAAAAAAATAGAAAAAATTAGAAAAATTCAAGAAAATCACAAAAAACGAGAAATGGTCACATTCAACTGGCCAAATCGAAATTTTGTGATTTTCGGGTCCCAAACCCCAAAAAATGACCATTCTACCCTTCTAGGCCTTCCGCCCCAAATTTTTACCAAATTACCCCGACACCCAATTTTTGATTTTTGTATGGGCCGATAGGGCCATTTTAGACATATCGAACCTTGATTGATTGATTTGATCGATTGTAATGATTTTGATTGCGCATTAATTTTTTCGATTGTGATTGATTAGGATAGAAAACTCCCATCTGCATGAAAACTTAGAATTGTTAGGGCCTACCTCACCCGATATTACATCTGTATGAATTCTTAGGTTAGAAAAACAATCAACATCGGTAACCGAAAGGGCGTCAAATATGAAATTTGGCGTAACCAAGTCCCCGAACCCAAAATCTCCGGTTTTCGCGGAACCGAACGGTTTCTCCCGACCGCTCGGTAAGGTTTTCCGATCGTACCTTCCAATAAATCGATCGGTGGCGACTCCAAAATTGCATGTACACATCGCACATGCCACCCGACCACACAAGGTCAATTCCGATATTTGAAAAATTTTATCCGACATCGCGATTCGAGTAATGGGTCTTGGGAGAGACCCGCGATCCCATAAAATATAATATATATAAAAGGGGGGATCGGCTCGTTAACCCTACTCGCCCCCGCCGGCACCTAAACGATCCGGACCGACGGAGAGGGTCGCGACATTAAGGAAGTGAGGGGGCTACTTGGAAGATTGAATTATATATCCAGATTCATATCCCAATTGTCAGAAACGGCGAAACCCTTTTTCAAGCTGTTAAAGAAAGGTGCAAAGGTCAAATGGGATGCGGAATGTCAACGAGCATTTGAGAAGATCAAGGAATATTTGGTACAACCTCCAATATTGGTACCTCCTATCCCTAATGTTCCTTTAACTCTATATTCGACAGTTAATGATGAATCCTTGGGAGCTTTACTTGCCCAAACTAACCCCAAGGATCGTAAAGAGCGGGCCATATATTATTTGAGCAAAAATTTCACAACGCCTGAAGCCAAATACCCAGCAGTGGAAAGGACTTGCGTGGCATTGGTTTGGGTCCTCCACAGATTGAGGCAAGATACTTTGCATTATCATATGGAACCGGTCACCGAGAATAACCCCATCAAATACCTTTTGGAGAAACCAACATTGCTAGGAAAGATGGCTAAATGGCAAATACTGCTTTCAGAGTTCGATATCAAAACCTCTCCCCAAAAATATGTCAAGGGAAGAGCAATTGCTGACATGCTAGCTGAAAATCCTCCTAAAGACGTTTCAGAGCAAAACAAGGGAGGTCAAATTTCGAACATATCCGAAGACAAATGGACAATGTACTTTGACGGCGCAGTGAACCTCACTGGATCAGGTATCGGGGCAGTTCTAATATCCCTTGAAGATCAACATTATCCAGTTTCAGCTAAGTTGGTGTTTCCATGTGTTGACACCCGAATTTTTAGTCGGTTTTCCTTTAGTTTTATTTTCCAAAATTCATTAAAAATTCACAAAAAAATCAAAAAATTATAAAATCAACATTGGAAGCCTTGGCCAAGCGTAAGGAACCAATTTGGAACAAAAAATAATTTTTCATATTTTTCGCATTTTTTTAATATTTTCGAAAATAGGAAAATACTTGAAAAATTCATAAAAAATACTTTTCGAGGTCGCAAAAATACAAAAAAATGTCCAATATTTTTCTTTTAATTCCCTTTTCATATTGACCTCAAGAAAAATTGAAAATTGAATTCAATTTTGGGTGTTCCTTCACAACGCCTAAGGTTGAATTTTTATAAAAAATACCAATTGAGTCTTTTTATTTGCAATTTTTTTGCGCATTTTAGGTCTAGACATTCAATTGCAACCCCTTTGAACTTCAATTTGATCAATTGCACCCTCAATTGCATGAATTGCACTAATTAGGCAAAATCCCCAATTTTTTTTGCAATTTAGTCCCTCAATTGGCCAATTTTTGAAATTACTTTTAATTGAGGGACTCTCATGGTAAAATTGGACTGTCCCCCTATATTTTCATGCATTTCAAATTGATTGGCATAGGTCTCATGGTCCAATTTGGTCATTAAGGCACTCAATTGAACTTTTCCCCAATTTGGGTAAATTGAAGAATTTGGGGCTTTTGTATAAATTGATGAAAATTTTTGGGCAAAAACACATTTTTATGTAGAATTCAGTCCCCTAAGTGCAATTTTGAAGTTTAATTGCAAAAATCCCCACTCAATTTCAACTAATTTTGAGAATTTCGCAAAGAACACCATGCGAACCGGTTCGGACCGGGCTCGATCGCCTGGTCGGACCGGTCGAACCGGTCCAAATGATGTCGTCTTCTTCGAAGCACAGGCCGATTTGCAGAATTGAACATTGGATTTTGACGACCAAATTGAAGGGCAATTCTATCCTAATTGATGCAATTCTTGTAGGGCTTTTGTGGTTCAACTCAAGAGGAGTCGATTGCCACCGACGCCGGGACCAATCGTCACCGGAGATGCTCCGGCAATCGAGTCAAAGGTTCAGCGCATACAAAAGTCAACATTTCGCAAGAACGCACAAATTCAAGCTTAATTCGTGACTAACGGAGAACCAAACGGAGCGTGTCTTCATGCCCGTCGCCGTTCAACCTCCGGTGACCAAAGAAACGCGTGTGAATGGCACGTGAGAGCCTCGGCCAAGCTTCACCCGCGCGCGCCCAATTTGAAATCCGAGTATAAATAGCCAAGAGAGGATTCTAGAAAAAAAGAGGGGGCTCATTCGCTCGCACAACCAACAGAAAAGAGAGAGAAAGAGAGAGCGAGTAGTGAGAGAAGTGCTAGAGAACCTCACCGTAGCTCGCCGGAGCTTGTTCCGCAAATCGGCTGTCCGGCCAATCCAGGCCACTCCAAGCCGTGAAACCACTTCCCGGAGCTCGCCTGAAGATCAAGGAAGCGATCGCTTCACCTGAATCAGCTTGAGACATCCAGAATCGGTAAGTCGACCTCTCAAACTTAGCTCGGCACGTTCATGGCATCTCACCGTTCGGGACACGATCATTGCAATTGTTGTGTGCGTTTTGGCTCTTGAACGTTGCTGACCACTTCTCCATGTCCATTTTGTTTCGATTTTGCATAAATACTTCCAATCGAGTTCGCGAAATCCAACCTCCATCGCCATTTCCTGTCGAAGCCTGTCTAGGAAATCCTAGACCAAACCAGGTCAATCGGACCTGCGGGTAAGGTTTCTAAACCTTATTCGAGTTGATCCTGTGAATGAATTTAGTAGTTATGCTCTGAATCGTCTGATTGAGGTTCGAGATGTAGCGACTGTGTGTAGTTCGATTCTCATGATTTAGTCAATGGAAACGTTTGATTCTGAGATATGTTGAATTAGAGGTTAAGGCGAGTCGAGCGGTGTTGGTTTCATGTCAATCCGGCGAGATCTCACCGTTAGATCTCGCCGGAGAAATGTCAGCCGTCCGTTGGTCGTCGTCGCGATGGAGAAGACGATGTCTACGTGTCATGGTCAAACAGTCAAATGTCTATGTGTCGCCCGGTGATTGGTCCGAGCCGTCGCCGACTCGGCTCGGCCGTTGGCGCGGACGAGCTGAGTCGGCCCAGATCCGACGGCCGGGGTAATTAGGTAGGTTTGATTTAGGGCCGTCGGATCTGATTTTCTATTTTTCTATTATTCAGTATATTAGATAGAAATAAAAAAATACAAAACGGTGCCGTTTAGGTGGTACTCGGGCGACGTCGTTTTTGCACTTGACAGAATAGACGGTAGAGATCGAGTCTAGATTAGATCCCGACCGTCCAATATCTTAATTGGGGCGACGTCGTTTTGTGCTTAGAATGGATGTGTCGTCGTTTTGTGGTCGAGAAGGACGGACGGTCCGGATTAGGCTTAGGACCAATCGCAGCCGTTCTTTGTTATAAGTGGATGCGGTGTCGTTTTATAGTTAGATAGATCGACGGTCCGCATTAGATCCCAAGTTTGATCGCGGCCGTCCCTTTTGATACAAGATACGGTGTCGTTTAAGATAAGCGAGCCGACACGGCGTCGTTTCACTTGGGCGAAGATCGACGGCCGAGATGGATTCAGGGGTTGATCTCGGCCGTTCGTTTCTTTTTTGTATTTTCGGATTATTAGAAATTATGTTTTAGAAAATCAAAAATAAATAGGATATGTACATATACGGCACCGTTTTTAGGCGTAGATCGGGTCTGCGGGCGGTCGGACCGGGTTGACCGGTCGTTGACCGGGTTGACCCGGTCCGGTTTATTAATAAAAAAATAATAAAAAATAAAAAATTTCCAAAAATTCAAAAAAATTGTAAAAATACTTAGAAAATTCATAAAAATTCCCGGATTTTCATAAAAAAATTCTAAAAATTCCTAGATCGATTCGGGACTCATAAAGTCTGGATCGAAAATTTTTGAGACTTCAAGGGTCGATTAATTTCGATCCGGAAAATTCCCAATATTTTTGAAAAATAAATAAAAATTCCAAAAAATAGAAAAATTAGAAAAAATTCAAGAAAATCACAAAAAATGAGAAATGGCCACATTCAACTCGGCCAAATCGAAATTTTGTGATTTTCGGGTCCCAAACCCCAAAAATGACCATTCTACCCTTCCGGGCCTTCCGCCCCAAATTTTTACCAAATTACCCCGACACCCAATTTTTGATTTTTGTATGGGCCGATAGGGCCATTTTAGATATATCGAACCTTGTTTGATCGATTTGATCGATTGTATTGACTTTGATTGCGCATTAATTTTTTCGATTGTGATTGATTAGGATAGAAAATTCCCATCTGCGTGAAAAACTTAGAATTGTTAGGGCCTACCTCACCCGATATTACATCTGCATGAAATCTTAGGTTAGAAAAACAATCGACATCGGTAACCGAAAGGGCGTCGAATATGAAATTTGGCGTAACCAAGTCCCCGGACCCAAAATCTCGGGTTTTCGCGGAACCGAACGGTTTTTCCCGACCGCTCGGTAAGGTTTTCCGATCGTACCTTCCAATAAATCGATCGGTGGCGACTCCAAAATTGCATGTACACATCGCACATGCCACCCGACCACACAAGGTCAATTTCGATATTTGAAAAATTTTACCCGACATCGTGATTCGAGTAATGGGTCTTAGGAGAGACACGCGATCCCATAAAAATATATATAAAAGGGAGGATCGGCTCGTTAACCCTTCTCGCCCCCGCCGGAACCTAAACGATCCGGACCGACGGAGAGGGTCGAGACACCATGCACCAACAATATTTCTGAATATGAAGCCTGCATCCTTGGGTTACAATTGACCATCTCATTAAAAGTAAAAAAGCTGCTGGTATATGGAGATTCCATGCTGATTATCTTACAAACCCAAGGAGAGTGGAAGACAAAGGATCCCAAGCTTGTCCCTTACCATAAGTACCTAGAGGAGCCGATCAAACATTTTGAGGAGATCACTTTCAAGTATCTACCAAGAACTCAGAATCACTTCGCGGAAGCTCTGGCCACATTATCGCCCATGTTACAAGTGCAAGATGGCCTTGAGATAGAGCCATTAAGGATTGACATCCTTGAGCAACCTGCGTATTGCATGGTCGTTGAAGAAGAACCCGATGAAGAACCATGGTATCATGACATCAAGAACTACCTATTGAAGGGCGAATTCCCACAAGACAGTCAACCGGAAGATAAAAAGTACATTAGCAAGATGGCATCTAAATTTTTCCTCAGCGGACAGATCCTATACAAGAGATCCTTTGACTCAATCCTATTGAGGTGCGTGAACTCGAAAGAAGCAAATCTCATTATGAAAGAGATTCATGAAGGAGAATGCGGGCCGCATATGAATGGTTACCTCATCGCCAAGAAAATTATGAGACTCAGATACTATTGGATGACTATCGAGTCAGATTGCAACCAACATGTGAGATCCTGTCATCAATGCCGGGTGTACGGCGACAAGATAAATGCGCCGCCAATCGAGCTGCATCAAATGTCGGAACCCTGGCCATTTTCTATGTGGGGAATTGATATGATTGGCCCTATCAACCCAAAGGCCTCAAACGGACATCGTTTTATTCTGGTGGCTATCGATTATTTCACCAAGTGGATTGAAGCCAGCTCATATGCCAATGTCACTGCAAACAACGTGGCTAAATTCATCAAGCGAGATATCATCTCAAGATATGGAGTGCCAAGAGCCATCATCACCGACAATGGCTCCAATTTGAACAACAAGGTAGTCGATCACCTATTGGATCAATTTAAAGTACGACACCTTAATTCTTCACCTTACCGCCCACAAATGAATGGAGTCGTGGAAGCGGCAAACAAGAATATCAAGAAAATATTGGCCAAAACTACTGAAAAATATCGAGACCGGCATGAGAGATTGCCATATGCTCTCATGGCCTATCGAACTTCAATTCGTACTTCAACCGGGGCAACTCCCTACTCTTTAGTGTACGGTATGGAAGCGGTTCTACCGGTAGAAGTGGAAATCCCCTCTCTAAGGATCCGGTCTCAAGTAGAACTCACGGAGGATGAGTGGAACCGACAGAGACACGAACGGTTGAATTTGATTGACGAAAAACGATTGAAAGCTATCCGCCATGGACAAAGCTACCAGAAGAAAGTGGCTAGAGCTTTTAACAAGAAGGTCAGGCCCGGAAATTTTGAAACAGGATGCTGATTGTGAAGAAAATGCTCCCAAATGCCCAACACCCGGGAGGCAAATTTATGCCAAATTATGAAGGCCCCTACGTGGTTCGGAAAGTCTTATCCGGAGGAGCTCTTATACTTGTAAACATGGATGGAGAAGAATTGGCGAGTCCAGTAAATGCAGACGCAGTGAAGAGATATTACCCTTGAAATAAAATTGAGCTTCGGAGCGATTGATGAGCAAATCTGAGTCACATAAAGATTTTGCATTCGCATGACATTTGCATACATGCATTTGCATACATTTGTATTTTGTAGGTGGATCGGGAATCTTGAAGAATCCTGAAGGGCGATGGATCAAACAAGGAAGTTGTTTTTGGAATCTAAATCTTTGAATATCTTTGAACTAATTGTTTCCTTTTGTTTTTACGGGAAACGGGAGTCAACATCAGAAGAAGACGGAAGAAGTCGCTTCGGGATTAGAAATCTTTGAATATCTTTGAACTAATTGATTCCTTTTGTTTTTACGGGAAACGGGAGTCAACATCAGAAGAAGACAGGAGGAAGTCGCTTCGGAATTTGAAATTTTGAATGTCTTTGAACTGATTGTTTCCTTTTATTTTTACGGGAGACAGGAGTCAATATCCGAAGGAGATAAGAAGAAATCGCTTTGGAATTTGAAATTTTGAATATCTTGAACTGATTGTTTCTTTTTTTTTTTACAGGGGACAGAAGTTAGTATTTGAAGAGGGCAGGTTTGAGGTTCTCCTCCTTTATGAAATACCTTCATACACCGTGATGCTTAAAAATTGAAAATTTCAAAGCCACAAGACTCTTTCAAAGGAACACTTCTTTCAAATTACAAAAACATCGTTTGAATACATCTTTTGACGAGAACTTTTTGCGAATGACGAATTTTGATGAAACGCCCTGGCTTTCTATAAAAGGGCATGTTTTGAAAGCTTTTCAAAAGAATGATCCTTCAGATGAAAAGAGGCAAACTTTGTCCTTAAACACGTCCCCGATACACTTGAGCGATGAGCGAAAGTGATAGAGCGAAAGAGCTTAATCTTGGGACGTAGGGCTCATTCGCGGTGATTACATGGATTGAAATGATGAAAGACATTTCCATTTCAAAATTATCCATACACAATTATATCCCTTGATAACCAATCTGAGCCAAAAGGAGAGAATTTTCTAAACATAACCCTGTCAAGAACCACCCCACATTGGGGCATATTTGGAGGTTCATTGGATGATTCCTTGGAGAAAAGATCGGGTAAGACCTTATTGTGCTAACCCGCATCAATCTTTTTGTGATAGCTTCAGGTGATTTCTAGCAGAGACTTGGAACACCACAAAGAAAAGAAAGGCACTTCATTTCTATATCCCCAAACACTTACCCCTTGACGAGCCGATTTGAGCCTTTGAATATTCATTTCTAAACCCTTGTTGGTGATCACCTCCCTACACCGGGGCAAAGCAAAAGGAATTACCAGCAATAAGTCAAAAAACATGATTGAAAGAATTCTTGATACTGGTCTCAAAGAGCCAGTCAATACAAAAATAGCAAGAAACAAAAGGGCTAAGAAAAGCAAAGCGCCTGGTAAAAGCAAGGCCAAAGCCCGTGAAAAAGGAGTATCCCGAAAAACGGATAAAGTTTGAAAATCAAGATGAAAAGAGGAAAATCCTCAAAGTCAATTGAAAAAGAATGATCATGAAGCTACTGCGAAAGCAAATGAATGCTGGGAAAATGTCAAGGTGATCACCCAAAGTTCACCCCTTTTTCAAAATATGGCCGTTATTAAAAAACCCATCCCAAACCAAAATACAACCTGCCACCCAAAACTTTTCCGATCTAAGAGGTGTTTCGGGTTAATGCAAGAGATCACATAGGACGCTACCACTTAAAGAGGTAAGTACAATCCTGTCTTATCATGTCTTTAGGGTTCTTGACTTGTAGACCCGAAGAAGCAATTGTTGAACAAAATTCATTTCTAAACCTCAAAATGAATATCCTTTGATAAGCCTTTGACCTGGCTTGAATTACGGTCCCTTTTAAAATGCATTCTCCGATTAGTCAGATTGTATGCACCTCGAATGATCCCGAAACCTCAAGGTTAGGTTTTCTATGAGCAGAATTAAATTTCAAGAAAAACCTTCCCAAAATGGTGAGAAGCCCTCTTGGATGAAGGAAAACCCTTTTGAAAAACTTTTGAAACAACCTTTTTGTAGAACACTCGGGATGTGTCATTCAAAATCCATCCTCAGTGGAAATTTGAACTTGTGATTGGACACATTTCCTTCACAAAATATACTTTGAAAATTTGTCTGGAATTCTTAAGTTTCTCCTCAGAACTTGAAACTGTCATTCTAATGATGTTTGATTGAACTTTCTGCGGGTTCCCTGGTGATCCCAAATCCTCGGAAAAGTTACATTTTAGAGATTTGATTAACTTGGATTTTCTACGGGTCTTACGGCGTCCCCAAGTCCTCTGATCCTCACCTTTGAAAATTTGAAATAGGGTTTGAGCTTACGTAGGTACACTAGTAAACCTAGGTCCTCGGATGGCACCCTCTCCTTTGAAAATTTGAAATAGGGTTTGAGCTTCTGTAGGTACACTAGTAAACCTAGGTCCTCGGATGGCACCCTCTCCTTTGAAAATTTGAAATTGGGTTTAAGCGTCCGTAGGTACACTAGTAAACCTAGGTCCTCAGATGGCACCCTCTCATAGGTAAAACCCCTTTGTTACAAGGGTGAACCTCTCTTCCGGACGGCGAGTAGCTTCCTAGATGAAAACCGATTTGCGTTTTAGATGGTGAGTCCCTTCATAGAGGATAGCCAATCTTTTTTAAATAGGTGAAACCCCTTTGTTACAAGGGTGAACCTCCCTTCCAGACAGTGAGTAGCTTCCTAGATGAAAATCGATCTGCGTTTTAGATGGTGAGTCCCTGCATAGAGGATAGCCAATCTCTTTTAAATAGGTGAAACCCCTTTGTTACAAGGGTGAACCTCCCTTCCAGACGGTGAGTAGCTTCCTAGATGAAAACCGATCTGCGTTTAAGATGGTGAGTCCCTTCATAGAGGATAGCCAATCTCTTTTAAATAAGTGAAAACCCTTTGTTACAAGGGTGAACCTCCCTTCCGGACGGTGAGTAGCTTCCTAGATGAAAATCGATCTGCGTTTTAGATGGTGAGTCCCTTCATAGAGGATAGCCAATCTTTTTTAAATAGGTGAACCCCTTTGTTACAAGGGTGAACCTCCCTTCCAGACGGTGAGTAGCTTCCTAGATGAAAACCGATCTGCGTTTTTGTCGCGACCCTCCGGAAATTTTTATCGCCATAAAATGGTTTATTCGGTGGTGAGAGGGTTAACGAGCCGATCCCCTTTTATATATCTTCTTTAAAATGTGTGGGATCGCGGGTCTCTCCCAAAACCCATTACTCGAATCGCGATGTCGGGTAAAATTTATAAAATATCGAAATTGACCTTGTGTGGTCGAGTGGCATGTGCGAGCGATCGATTTATTGGAAGGTACGATCGGAAAACCTTACCGAGCGATCGGGAGAACCGTTCGGTTCCACGAAAACCGGAGATTATTGGGTCCGGGGACTTGGTTATGCCGAGATTTTCATCGACGCCCTTTCGGTTACCGATGTTGAATGTATTTCTAACCTACGAGTTCATGCGGATGGACTTTCGGGTAAGGTAGGTCCTAACAATTCTAAGTATACATGCAGATAGGAATTTTCTATTTCTAATAATCACAATCGAAAAAAATTTAAAATGCGCATTCAAAACGATCAATATCAAATCAATCAAACAAATCAAGCAAATGAGCCTAAGAGGATTCTATCGATTCACAAAAATATCGAATTTGGGTTTCGGGGTGGTTCGGTAAAATTTGGGGCGGAAGGCCCAAAAGGGTAGAATGGTCATTTTTGGGGGTCGGGACCCGAAAATCACAAAATTGGGGTCGGGCCAGTTGAATGTGGCCATTTCCCATTTTTTGTGATTTTATGGAATTTTTCTAATTTTTTCTATTTTTTGAATTTTTTATTTATTTTCTAAAAAAAATTGGGAATTTTCCGAATCGTCACGGATCGACCCTCGAAGTCTAAAAAATTTTCAATCCAGACTTTATGAGTCCCGAAACGATCTAGGAATTTTTAGAAATTTTTTATGAAAATCTGGGAATTTTTATGAATTTTCTAGGTATTTTTGCAATTTTTTTTGGAATTTTTGGAAATTTCTTTTTATTTATTATTATTATTTTTTATTAATAAACCGGACCGGGTCAGCCCGATCAACGACCGGTCAACCCGGTCCGACCGCTCGTAGACCTGCTCTATCTCAAAACGACACCGCTCCTTATTTAATTCTTTTTTTTTTTGAATTTCTAATCTAATTTCCTAATTTCCAAATATATGCAAAAAAGACGGACGGCTGAGATCAATCTTGGAATCAATCTCAGCCGTCGATCTCCCCTCAGACGAAACGACGACGTCTCGGTCTGCACACTCTAAACGACGTCGTCCTCCTTGATCAAATGAACGGCCACGATCTTACCTAAATCTAATCTAGGCCGTCGACTTCTCTATACTAAAACGGCGTCGCATCTCTTAGTAACCTGAACGGCCACGATTAAAACCTGAAGCAAGATCTGAGCCGTTCGTTCATATTAAAGCCTAAACGACGACGCTTCTAGTACCATGTTCAAAACGGCGTCGCACCCATCAATAACAGGAACGGCCACGATTGATCCGAGATTTGATCCGGGCCGTCGACTCGCCTATTGTTCAAAACGACGACGCATCGCTCTAGTAAAAACGGCACCGTTTTTGTATTTTCTATTTTCTAACTAATATATCTAATATCCGAAAATACAAAATAAAGATCCAACGGCCCGTAATCAAACTCAACTAATAATCCGGGCCGTTGGATGAGATCTGACTCGGCTCGTCCGCGCCAACGGCCGAGCCGAGTCGGCGACGAGCTGGACCAACCAGCGCCCGACACGTCATACCGCCGACCACGTTGACCGCCACGTCACCTTCTTCTTCTTCCTCGCGACGACCACTAAACGGACGGCCATGGTTCCTCCGGCGAGATCTAACGGTGAGATCTCGCCGGATCGACGTGAAACCACCGCCGACCGACTCGCCTCTACCCTCGGATCAACATAGTAAAAAATCAAGAGGTTTCATCCGTTGAATCACTAAGAATCAAACTCGCACGGGTTCGACATCTCAGAACACAATCTCATCACACAGAGCATAACAATCTAATTCAAGCTTCAAAATCATTCAAGGCAAGTTCAGAATACTTACATCGGGTTCGGATTGAACCCGTAGTTTATAGGTTTGTCTCGCCGAAGTCCGGCTGCACCGCGATGGATTTGAGGTTCGACTCAGGTTTTTCGGGCGGGATCGATGCAAAAGAAGGTGCGATGGTGGTCGGTGATACTCAGAGATGAAAACACACACATCAATTGAAAGAAACGTGCTCTGGAAGTCGAGATGCCATGATCGTGCGGTGAGAGGATTGAGAACTCGACTCACCTATTCGGGATGTTGCAGGCTGATTGGAGTGTGGCGTTCGCTTCCAGGTACCTGTATGAAGCTTCTGGACGTGATATGCGAGCTCGATTCGCCTTGGGCTGGCCGGTCGAGCGATCCACAGATCGAACTCCGACGAGCAACAATGGCGATCACCCGAGAGCCTCCCTCTCTATTCTTCTCTTTCTCTCTTTATTCTGAGTGTCTTGGTGAGCACGAATGAGCCTCTTTCGTTCTAGAATTCTCTCCAAGCTTTTATACTCGGGTTTCAAAAATGCGCGCGCACGGGCCAAGCTTCGCCGACTAAGATTCACGTGCGGTCACGTGATTTATGGCCGCCGGACGGTGACGGAATCGGTTATGATTCCGTCACCGTCCGTTAGACCCATCGTTGAGCTAAAACGGACGAGGATTGCACTTTGGTTCGAAAACATTGACTTTTGTTGTGCCGAGCCCTTGACCGGCGAATTCGCCGTGCTCCGGCGGCCATTGGCCACGCTGCCGGTGGCAATCGACGCACACTAAACCCGTGCATAAAAGCCCTAGGATAATTGACTCAATTATGGGCGAATTGACCTCCAATTTGGCCATCGAATCTCACCATACAAACCTGCAAATCGTGCTTCTTATTTGGGGAAGACGACACTGTTTGGACCGGTTCGACCGGTCCGACCGGCGGTCAAACCGGTCTGAACCGGTTCAGAAAGTGAATTTCATATAATTTTCAAAATTAAACCAAATTGGCTGGGAATTTTTGCAATTAAACCTCAAAATTGCACTTAGGGGCCTAGATATTATCTAGAAATGCAATTTTGCCCAAAAGTTCTTATCAATTTGCACAAAAGCCCCAAATTTTTAGAAATTCTCAATTCGGGGAAAATGTCAATTGGACGTGTAATTGACCAAATTGGACCACGAAACCCATTCCAATCGATTTAGAATGCATGAAAACATAGGGGGACGGTCCAATTTCACTATGATAGTCCCTCAATTAAGATTAATTTCAAAAATTGGCAAGTTGAGGGACTTAATTGCAAATAATTTGGGGATTTTGCCTAATTTGTGCAATTCGTGCAATTGGGGGTGTAATTGATCAAATTGAAGCTCAAAGGGACTGCAATTGAATATCTAGACTCTAAATGTGCAAAAATTGCAAATAAAAAGACTCAATTGGTATTTTTTGTGCAAATTCAACCTTAGGTATTATGAAGAAACACCTAAACTTGGATTCAATTTTCAATTTTCCTTGAGGTCAATATGAAAAGGGAATTAAAAGAAAAATATTGGACCTTTTTGTGTATTTTTGTGACCTCGAAAAGTATTTTTTATGATTTTTTCAAAGATTTTTCTATTTTTCGAAAATATTAAAAAAAATGTGAAAAATATGAAAAATTATTTTTTGTTCCAAATTGGTTCCTTATGCTTAGCCAAGGCTTCCAATGTTGATTTTTTAATTTTTTGATTTTTTGTAAATTTTTAATGAATTTTGGAAAATAAAACTAAAGAAAACCGACTAAAAATTCGGGTGTCAACGGTTTTAGATGGTGAGTCCCTGCATAGAGGATAGCCAATCTCTTTTAAATATTCAGAAATGTTGTTGGTGCAGGGGAATACCAACTTGGCTGAAACTGGATAATGTTAATCTTCGGGGGATATCAGAACCGCCTCAGTGCACGATCCAATGAGGTTCATTGCGCCGTCAAAGTACATTGTCCATTTGTCTTCGGATATATTCAGGATTTGACCTCCCTTGTTTTGCTCTGAAACGTCCTTAGGAGGGTTCTCAGCTAGCATATCAGCAATCGTTCTTCCTTTGACAGACTTTTGGGGAGAGGTTTTGATATCAAACTCTGAAAGCAATATTTGCCATTTAGCCATCTTTCCTAGCAATGTTGGCTTCTCCAAAAGGTATTTGATAGGATCATTCTCGGTGACCAGTTCTATATGATAGTGCAGCGTATCTTGCCTCAATCCGTGGAGGACCCAAACCAATGCTACGCAAGTCCTTTCCACTACTGGGTACTTGCTTTCGGATGTTGTGAACTTTTTGCTCAAATAATTTATGGCCCGCTCTTTACGATCCTTGGGGTTAGTTTGGGCAAGTAAATCTCCCAATGACTCATCATTAACCGTCAGATATAGAGTTAAAGGAACGTTAGGGATAGGAGGTACCAACACTCGGAGGTTGTACCGGGTATTCCTTGATCTTCTCAAATGCTTGTTGACATTACGCATCCCATTTGACCTTCGCACCTTTCTTTAACGACTTGAAGAGGGGTTTCGCCGTTTCGACAGTTGAGATATAAATCTGGATATATAATTCAACCTTCCCAAGTAGGCCCCTTATTTCCTTGACAAAGTGGTAGGAGTTCCTATTTCCCATATGGCTTTAATCTTGGAAGGGTCAATTTCAATACCACGTTTGCTCACCACAAACCCTAGCAGCTTTCCGGATCTTGCGCCAAATACGCATTTCAGCGAGGATTCAACTTGAGCTTATACTTTCTCAATCGATCAAATAACTTCTTCAGCACTTTAACATGGTCTTCTCCAGTCCGGACTTGGCAATCATATCATCCACATAGACCTCAATCTCCTTATGTATCATGTCATGAAAAAGGGTCACCATAGCCCTCGATATGTTGCACCTGCATTTTTCAATCCAAATGGCATTACCTTGTAACAAAAAAGTTCCCCATTGTGTAGTGAATGAGGTCTTGATCTTATCTTCTTCCTTCAGACATGATCCGATTATATCCCGAGAATCCATCCATAAAGGAGAATAATTCAAAGCCCGCAAGATCTTGTCGACGAGCACATCAATGTGCGGTAAGGGAAAATCATCCTTCGGACTAGCTTTGTTTAAGTCCCGATAATTCACGCATATTCTAATTCTTCCGTCCTTCTTCTTAACTCGGGTACGATATTGGCGACCCAATCAGCATATGGGACAGCCTCGATAAATCCAACTTTAAGGAGCTTCATCACCTCTTCCTTGATCTTATCCGCCGATTCGGGATTCATCCTTCGGGTGATTGATTTACTTGGTGTGCAAGAAGGATTTGTGGGCAAAGCATGCTCCACAATCTCACGATCTAGACCCGGCATGTCAGCATACGACCGGGCGAAGATATCTTGATATTCCTTGAGTAACACCGTCATTCTTAAAATATCTGCTGCGTGACGGTGTCCTCCTATTTTCACTTCCTTGACGCTGACAGCATCCCCCAAATTAATAGTGATAGGTTCTTGGGAAATAGGAGGCTTAGATTCTTCGAAACAATCCCATTCTCTCTTGATATCGCTCACATCAACCTCGTCTATATCAACTTCACATGCATAGTCATCGAGCTGATCTGAGTCACATATTAACCTGTTATGTATGGGTGGGATGACATGCCCGAAATGCACTATGAAAGGTTAGTATTTAAAGATGATAAAATTGAAGGATGCATGATTTTTATCATGAAAACATTTTTCAAATTCCAATTTTTTAGACAAAGAAAGGAGAACTAGTCCACAATCTTCCGGACATCCTGGTTCTCAAAAGCTATTTAAAACCCAAGATCATATGGCGGATCGGGCCTCAAGTTTCATGGTAGAATCAATTGTCATCATCGGACCAATTCGTTGCTCCACATGTCCGTAATCAAATTTGTGATGATTTTCATTAATAGATGCAACTAAGAACAATACATGATCGCACTTCCTGGATCACGACATGTGACCCAAAGGGTGCTAAAACATTCAAAAAGCTTTAAAGCAAGTGCAGTAATCAAAATGCATTAAAAGATAAAGTTCGGAAAGAGCCTTTTACTCGGGGGTGGGGAAATCATCGTCCGCCCACTCAATTATCACGTTCACCCGATTATCCGGGAACGAGTTGAATAAGTCCGGCTCTGCATCTTCAGCGATGTCTTCATCTTCTAGCCATTTGCCTCCTTTAGAGAATACCTCGAATAAGGGGTTCAGGAACATTTTTCCCCTAGCTCTCCATACATCGGTGCCTATGAAACGGCCACCTTGGCGTCCACGGCGTCCACGGTCTCCATAACGATTGTTTCGACCTCGGCCTCGACCTATGTTATTTTTCGCTATTCCATTATAACCCGGACCAACCTTGTGATCATTTGAGCCCAAATTCAAAGGGTTACGGATTCCACGACCATATTTCCCTAATCCGGCACCTGGAATAAATCCATTCAAGAGTAGCACTTTTCCCGCCATAGTTGCGGGTCTCGAAAGCTCCGGTGTAGCCACCTTTGCATCCGGTGACACATGCATGACGGATACAATGTCAAAGGTGTGATAACTCAGTTCCTCCTCTTTTGAGGGTTCAATGTATGGGACCATCCCTTTTAAAGCGGCTCGATGCCCTGTCTCGCCATGGACGGTGATCAATTGACCCTTGACCACAAATTTTAACTTTTGATGCGAGAGAGGAAGGTACCGCTCCGGACACATGAATCCACGGTCTTCCCGGGGAGTAAGGTGAAGGCGCTTGGAATATCCAATACTTGGAACGGTATAGAAAATGTTACCGGTCCAATGACAATGTCCAATTCGATCTCTCCCACCACATTCTTGGAGACTCCGTCAAATGACCGGATGGTGGCCTTGGATGTCTTCACAAAATCTTCATTGATCCCCAAGCTTCTCAAAGTGCTTAGTGGACACGAGGTTGAAAGCGGAACCATTATCAATCAAGACATGAGGCACCTCTTTTCCGTGACACCTCACGACATCGTAGAGGGCCCTGTTGTGGACTCGCCCTTCTTTCGGGAAATCTTCGTCCGAAAAAGATATCGATCTTTTAGAAGGATAGCACCCACAAAGTCTCCCAATTGCACTTCGTTAATTGTCTCCGGAACATGCACCTCATCCAGCACCTTCAAAAGGGCGTCTTTGTGCTTTTCAGAATTTTTGAAGAGATCCAGTAAGGAAATCTGTGCGGGCATCTTCCGCAGTTGGTCAACGACCTCATATTCACCGGTCCTCACGACCGATTGCAACTTCTCAACCTCTTCCGCAGTTGGGACTCTCTTTTCGGAATCCGCTTCTCTCGGGGGATAACATCTTCCGGATCTCATTATGGCATCAATCTCGCCCGTTCCATAATCCCAGTGAAGCGCCCTTGAGTTGTATTCTTCCACAAGCGGTAATTTAATCCTCACCGGTATGATCTTTTCTGGTAGCGATTCAAATGTTGACGGTTTTTCCGAACTAGAAGTTTCCAATTCCCAGCTATCAACTTTGTTCAAATCAATCACGAAACGAATCGGGGTATCTACCATCCCGATCATTTCGTTCTCATGAACATCTTCGGGGTTATGTTCTGGACCCGGCCTCATCAACGCTACATTCTCTTCATCTAGATCCTTCTGCCTTTCCTTTCTGACTATTAGGATAATCCCCTCAATTCTCATACCAATTTCCACCGGATGTTGGAATGAGGAGTAGGTATATGCATACATACGGTCAAAGTATTCCGCCGGAAGTGACTTTAGTACGAACTCCAGCATTTCTCTCTCCGACAACTGCGGTTGCACCATCACGCGTGTTTCCTCCACCTCCTAGCGAAGAGTTCAAAACTCTCGTCTTCACCTTTCCGGATGTTCAACGAGATTAGCCTTAGTGAAATAACCTCGATTCCGGCTTCAAAGTGTCGTATGAAGTGCTCGATAACTCCTCCCAACTCGGGACCCAATCCGAGATCGATTGATTGGAACCATACCAGCGGGGCCCGTTAAACTTTGTCCAAAGTTCCGGATCGGTGTTTCGTCATCTTCATGGTGGCCAACCATTTGGCGAAGATAGTATGAGACATGCGCCGGGAGGACACCCAGCGCCATTATACTTCGTGCGGAAGACCACTCTCGGGTTCGCACCTTGAGGCGGGACATTTCTCGCTTGGGTGAGTGGCGTAATCAGCTCCTTCAACTCATCCATTTTCCTCGACACGTCATCTCCTTGCTCTTGCAATAGAGCGATCTTTCGATTCTGTGTCTCCATGGTCCGCCGTATCTCCAGAATCTGCATATTTTCTTCTATTCTTGTGGCGTTGTTCCTGGCCATCAATTGCGATAATTCTGCTACCATAGTCGTCAAATGACGCATGTGCGTCTCCAGATTAGAAAGTCGCATATCGACCTCTCGATTCTCCTGTTCATTCCGAGGAGCCGCTTGGTCCTTAACTTCATCGATTGTTCCTACAAATTCTTCACTTTCGGGGTCGTCCATTCCACCCCACCCATCGGGGACTATATCTCCAGAATCGACAAAAAAGCTTGGGGGCGCCAAATACAACACTTTAAAGTTGTAACCCCCACTATCTTCCCCCAGGTTATCAACTATTTCGCCCCTCTCTAGGGCTTTTTGCAAAAATCTTCTATCGCCTCGGCGGGCCTTATCCAGACGGACTTCATATTCGTCTATCTCTTCAATTTCTTGACCATCTTTGATGCTCATCAAATATCCCGAGGGTATTTTCAAAAGAGCTCCCCTCGTAGGTTTCATCGCGAACTCCTCGGACAGCATGTCTATCGCCACGTAGGTCCCCTTGAAAGCGACATTTTCCATTCTTCCTATGACGCCCAAGCTAATCAATTTTTCCAAGCAAGCCTCTTTCTGCTCCCGGGAAATACTCTCTCCTTCCGGGTATTGCGAGGCCAATGTCAAGACGTCCCGCATCTTACCCATATCCACTATAAACTCGAGAACTTCTTCCTCTTCACCTCCAAAAATCGCGTTCACCTCGCGATGCTCAGGTAGCGGGTTCTGCTGCACATTCGGTTCGGCTTTATTAAACTCCGGAACTTTTCCGTCGATCAATGCTTGCACCTTGAACTTCGGAGCGAGACAGTTGTCCGCGTTATGCCCCCTTTCTCCCATATGATATACGCACGTCCGGGTCTCATCACACCTAGGAAATTTTGGCGGGTGAGCTCTAGGTGGCTCTTTAGCAACTAAGCGATTCTCCAACAGCATGGGTAACAATTTGGATAAGGGTCGGGGTAGTGGGGTGAAAACAACCGGGTTCTTCTTTCTGAATTCCGGTGGTTTGGAAGCGGTCCAGGAGGACGTTCCTTGGATAGGAATTGAAGGGGAGAAATTTCTGGGCTTTGGCGGGTTAGGGACAAAGGCTACTTCTCCAGTTTGCTCCCTATTATCCCTTCTCAAAGGGTATTGGCGTTTGAAAGGCGCCTCGGGTATCTTCTTTTCTCTTAATGCCCACTCGTGGCGCTCCGCCACCTTGATCAGGTGCGCAAATGTCCGACACCCAGAGGTGTTCGGCTTGTCGAAAAATTCAAATGGAAGGTGTTGACACCCGAATTTTTAATCGATTTTCCTTTAGTCTTATTTTCCAAAATTCCCAAAAATTCACAAAAAAATAAAAATTGAAAAATCAACATTGGAAGCCTTGGCCAAGCATAAGGAACCAATTTGGAACAAAAAAATAATTTTCCATATTTTTCACATTTTTTAAATATTTTCGAAAAATAGGAAAATATTAGAAAATGCATAAAAAATACCTTTCGAGGTCACAAAATTACACAAAAATATCCAATATTTTTCTTTTAATTCCCTTTTAATATTGACCTCAAGGAAAATTGAAAATTGAATTCAATTTTGGGTGTTCCTTCACAACGCCTAAGGTTGAATTTTTATAAAAATACCAATTGAGTCTTTTTATTTGCAATTTTTTGCGCATTTTAGGTCTAGACATTCAATTGCAACCCCTTTGAACTTCAATTTGATCAATTGCACCCTCAATTGCATGAATTGCACTAATTAGGCAAAATCCCCAAATTATTTGCAATTAAGTCCCTCAACTTGCCAATTTTTGAAATTACTTTCAATTGGGAGACTTTCTTTGCAAAATTGGGCTACCCCTAAGGTTTTGACACATTCTAAATCAATTGGCATAGGTCTCGTAGTCCAATTTGGTCGAATTGACACTCAATTGAACTTTTCCCCAATTTGGGCAAATTGAAAAATTTGGGGTTTTCATATAAATTGATAGGAAATTTTGGGCAAAAACACATTTCTAGATAATATCTAGGCCCTAGAATCCAATTTTGAGGTTTAATTGCAAAAATTCCCAGTAAATTTGGATTAATTTTGAAAATTATGCAAGAATTATCGTTCGAACCGGTTCGGACCGGTCTGACCGCCGGTCGAACCGGTCCAACACAGTATCATCTTCCCCAAATTCACCCGTGCCATTTGCAGGTTCAACGATGGACTTTGACGATCAAATTGGAGTTCAATTCGTGCTTAATTGGATCAATAGAGGTGGGGCTTTTGTTCGTCAAGTCAATGTCCGTCGATTGCCACCGGCGGCACGGCCAATGGCCGCCGGCGCACGGCGGAATCGAAGGTCAAAGGCCCGGCATGCCCAAAAGTCAACATGTGTGAACCGGAACTCAATTCGTGCGCGTTTTGGTTCGACGGCAAGCCAAACGGACGTGGACGGAGTTTCAACCAACTCCGTCACCGTCCGGCGACCAAAACGCATGTGATTAGCACGTGAGGGAGCTCAGCCATTTCGCACTCGACGCGCGCAAATTCGAAAATTGGATATAAATAGCGAGGAAGGTTCTCGACGCAAAAAGGCCGATTGTTGCTCGTCCACCAACAGATTAGAGAGAGAGAGAGTTAGAGAGAGAGACAAGCTACGACGCAACGCACTCGCCGGAGTTTCAAACTTGGACCGCAAGTTGCTCGATCGGCGAATCCAGATCAAACCGGAGCGTCGGACCACCGCGGGAAGTTTGCTCGAGCCGAGGAGAAGCGACCGCGCCACCTGGATTGACACGAAACCTCCTAGATCGGTGAGTCACTTCTTCGATTATCTCTCGGCGCGATCATGGCATACCACTTCCTCATGCGTGATTCTTGAAATTGCCATGTGCCTTTTACTCCCCGAACTTCACTAATCACGATCGCACTACGTTTTTGCATGGATTCCTCCCTAATCGCTCGAGTCGAACCTCCATCACAACTCGGTCCGGCCGAACACCGGCCAGACCTCGCCGGCCACCGCGAGCTCGATCCGAGCCGGAGGTAAGTCTTCTCAACACTTCAGGATGCTTCGAGGGTTGATTCACATCGATCCGGAAAATTCCCAATATTTTTGAAAAATAAATAAAAATTCCAAAAAATAGGAAAAATTAGAAAAATTCCATAAAATTACAAAAAATGGGAAACGGCCACATTCAACTGGCCCGACTCCAATTTTGCGATTTTCGGGTCCCGAACTCCCAAAAATGACCATTCTACCCTTTCGGGCCTTCCGCCCCAAATTTTTACCGAATCACCCCGACACCCAAAATTGATGTTTGTATGGGCCGATAGGGCCATTTTAGACATATCGAACCTTGATTGATTGATTTGATCGATTGTAATCATTTTGATTGCGCATTAATTTTTCCGATTGTGATTGATTAGGATAGAAAATTCCTATCTGCATGAAAACTTAGAATTGTTAGGACCTACCTCACCCGATATTGCATCTGCATGAATTCCTAGGTTAGAAAAACAATCAACATCGGTAACCGAAATGGCGTCAAATATGAAATTTGGCGTAACCAAGTCCCCGGACCCAAAATCTCTGGTTTTCGCGGAACCGAACGGTTTCTCCCGACCGCTCGGTAAGGTTTTCCGATCGTACCTTCCAGTAAATCGATCGGTGGCGACTCCAAAATTGCATGTACACATCGCACATGCCACCCGACCACACAAGGTCAATTTCGATATTTGAAAAATTTTACCCGACATCGCGATTCGAGTAATGGGTCTTGGGAGAGACCCGCGATCCCATAAAAAAATATATATATAAGGGGATCGACTCGTTAACCCTCGCCCCGGCCGGGACCGACCGACGGAGAATAGAAGAGAATATGCGGATTCTGGAGATACGGCGGACCATGGAGACACAGAATCGAAAGATCGCTCTACCGCAAGAGCAAGGAGATGACGTGTCGAGGAAAATGGATGAGTTGAAGGAGCTGATTACGCCACTCACCCAAGCGAGAAATGTCCCGCCTCAAGGTGCAAACCCGAGAGTGGTCTTCCGCACGAAGTATAATGGCGCTGGGTGTCCTACGGCGCATGTCTCATACTATCTTCGCCAAATGGTTGGCCACCATGAAGATGACGAAACACCGATCCGGAACTTTGGACAAAGTTTAACGGGCCCCGCTGGTATGGTTCCAATCAATCGATCCGGATTGGGTCCCGAGTTGGGAGGAGTTATCGAGCACTTCATACGACACTTTGAAGCTGGAATCGGAGGTTATTTCACTAAGGCTAATCTGTTGAACATCCGGAAAGGTGAAGACGAGAGTTTTGAACTCTTCGCTAGGAGGTGGAGGAAACACGTTGTGATGGTGCAACCGCAGGTTGTCGGAGAGAGAAATGCTGGAGTTCGTACTAAAGTCACTTCCGGCGGAATACTTTAACCGTATGTATGCATATACCTACTCCTCATTCCAACATCCGGTGGAAATTGGTATGAGAATTGAGGGGATTATCCTAAGAGTCGAAAGGAAAGGCAAGAGGGATCTAAATGAAGAGAATGTCGCGTTGATGAGGCCGGGTCCGAACATAACCCTAAAGATGTTCATGAGAATGAGATGATCGGGATGGTAGATACCCGATTCGTTTCGTGATTGATTTGAACAAAATTGATAGCTGGGAATTAGAAACTTCTAGTTCGGAAAAACCGTCAACATCCGAATCGCTACCGTAAAAGATAATACCGGTGAGGATTAAATTACCGCTTGTGGAAGAATACAACTCAAGGGCGGTTCACTGGGATTATGGAACGGGCGAGATTGACGCCATAATGAGATCCGGAAGATGTTATCCCCCGAGAGAAGCGGATTACGAAAAGAGAGTCCCAACTGCGGAAGAGGTTGAGAAGTTGCAATCGGTCGTGAGGACCGGTGAATATGAGGTCGTTGACCAATTGCGGAAGATGCCCGCATGATTTCCTTACCGGATCTCTTCAAAAATTCTGAAAAGCACAAAGACGCCCTTTTGAAGGTGCTTGGATGAGGTGCATGTTCCAGAGACAATTAACGAAGTGCAATTGGGAGACTTTGTGGGTGCTATCCTTCTAAAAGATCGGATATCTTTTTCGGACGAAGATTTCCCGAAAGAAGGGCAAGTCCACAACGGGGCCCTCTACGTAGCTGTGAGGTGTCACGGAAAAGAGGTGCCTCATGTCTTGATTGATAATGGTTCCGCTTTCAACTTTGTGTCCACTAAGCACTTTGAGAAGCTTGGGGATCAATGAAGATTTTGTGAAGACATCCAAGGCCACCATCCGGTCATTTGACGGAGTCTCCAAGAATGTGGTGGGAGAGATCGAATTGGACATTGTCATTGGACCGGTAACATTTTCTATACCGTTCCAAGTATTGGATATTCCAAGCGCCTTCACCTTGCTCTTGGGAAGATCGTGGATTCATGTGTCCGGAGCGGTACCTTCCTCTCTGCATCAAAAGTTAAAATTTGTGGTCAAGGGTCAATTGATCACCGTCCATGGCGAGACAGGGCATCGAGCCGCTTTAAAAGGGATGGTCCCATACATTGAACTCTCAAAAGAGGAGGAGCTGAGTTATCACACCTTTGACATTGTATCTCATCATGCATGTGTCACCGGGATGCAAAGGTGGCTATACCGAGCTTTCGAGACCTGCAACTATGGCGGGAAAAGTGCTACTCTCGAATGGATTTATTCCAGGTGCCGGATTAGGGAAATATGGTCGGGGAATCCGTAACCCTTTGAATTTGGGCTCAAATGATCACAAGGTTGGTCCGGGTTATAATGGAATAGCGAAAAATAACATAGGTCGAGGCCGAGGTCGAAACAATCGTTATGGAGACCGTGGACGCCGTGGACGCCAAGGTGGCCGTTTCATAGGTACCGATGTATGGAAAGCTAGAGGAAAAATGCTCCTAAACCCTTTATTCGAGGTATTCTCTAAGGGAGGCAAATGGCTGGAAGATGAGGACATCTCTGAGGATGCAGAGCCGGACTTATTCAACCCGTTCCTGGATAATCGGGTGAACGTGATAATTGAGTGGCTGGACGATGATTTCCCCACCCCCGAGTAAAAGGCTCTTTCTGAACTTTATCTTTTAATGCATTTTGATTCTTGCACTTGCTTTAAAGCTTTTTGAATGTTTTAGCACCCTTTGGGTCACATGCCGTGATCCAGAAGTGCAAGATCTGTATTGTTCTTAGTTGCATCTATTAATGAAAATCATCACAAATTTGATTACGAGACATGTGGAGCAACGGATTGGTCCGATGATGACAATTGATTCTACCATGAAACTTGAGGCCTGATCCGCCATATGATCTTGGGTTTTAAATAGCTTTTGAGAACCAGGATGTCCGGAAGATTGTGGACTAGTTCTCCTTTCTTTGTCTAAAAAATTGGAATTTGAAAAATGTTTTCATGGTAAAAATCATGCATCCTTCAATTTTATCATCTTTAAATACTAACCTTTCATGGTGCATTTCGGGCATGTCATCCCACCCATACATAACAGGTTAATATGTGACTCGGATCAGCTCGATGACTATGTATGTGAAGTTGATATAGACGAGGTTGATGTGAGCGATATCAAGAGAGAATGGGATTGTTTCGAAGAATCTAAGCCTCCTATTTCTGAAGAACCTATCACTATTAATTTGGGGGATCTTGTGCGTCAAGGAAGTGAAAATAGGAGGACACCTGTCATGCAGCGAGATATTTTAAGAATGACGGTGTTACTCAAGGAATATCAAGATATCTTCGCCCGGTCGTATGCCGACATGCCGGGTCTAGATCGTGAGATTGTGGAGCATGCTTTGCCCACAAATCCTTCTTGCACACCAAGTAAATCAATCACCCGGAAGGATGAATCCCGAATCGGCGGATAAGATCAAGGAAGAGGTGATGAAGCTCCTTAAAGTTGGATTTATCGAGGCTGTCCCATATGCTGATTGGGTCGCCAATATCGTACCGATTAAGAAGAAGGACGGAAGAATTAGAATATGCGTGGATTATCGGGACTTAAACAAAGCTAGTCCGAAGGATGATTTTCCCTTACCGCACATTGATGTGCTCGTCGACGCATCTTGCGGGCTTTGAATTATTCTCCTTTATGGATGGATTCTCGGGATATAATCGAGATCATGCTGAAGGAAGAAAATAAGATCAAGACCTCATTCACTACACAATGGGGAACTTTTTGTTACAAGGTAATGCCATTTGGATTGAAAAATGCAGGTGCAACATATCGGAGGGCTATGGTGACCCTTTTTCATGACATGATACATAAGGAGATTGAGGTCTATGTGGATGATATGATTGCCAAGTCCAGCACTGGAGAAGACCATGTTAAAGTGCTGAAGAAGTTATTTGATCGATTGAGAAAGTATAAGCTCAAGTTGAATCCTGCGAAATGCGTATTTGGCGCAAGATCCGGAAAGCTGCTAGGGTTTGTGGTGAGCAGCCGTGGTATTGAAATTGACCCTTCCAAGATTAAAGCCATATGGGAAATAGGAACTCCTACCACTTGTCAAGGAAATAAGGGGCCTACTTGGGAAGGTTGAATTATATATCCAGATTTATATCTCAACCGTCGAAACGGCGAAACCCTTCTTCAAGCTGTTAAAGAAAGGTGCGAAGGTCAAATGGGATGCAGAATGTCAACAAGCATTTGAGAAGATCAAGGAATACCTGGTACAACCTCCGGTGTTGGTACCTCCTATCCCTAACGTTCCTTTAACTCTATATCTGACGGTTAATGATGAGTCCTTGGGAGCTTTACTTGCCCAAACTAACCCCAAGGATCGTAAAGAGCGGGCCATATATTATTTGAGCAAAAAGTTCACAACATCTGAAAGCAAGTACCTAGTAGTGGAAAGGACTTGCGTAGCATTGGTTTGGGTCCTCCACGATTGAGGCGGTATACGCCGCACTATCATATAGAACTCGGTCACCGAGAATGATCCTATCAAATACCTTTTGGAGAAGCCAACATTGCTAGGAAAGATGGCTAAATGGCAAATATTGCTTTCAGAGTTTGATATCAAAACCTCTCCCCAAAAGTCTGTCAAAGGAAGAGCGATTGCTGATATGCTAGCCGAGAACCCTCCTAAGGACGTTTCAGAGCAAAACAAGGGAGGTCAAATCCCGAATATATTCGAAGACAAATGGACAATGTACTTTGACGGTGCAGTGAACCTCATTGGATCGGGCATCGGGGCGATTCGATATCCCCCGAAGATCAACATTATCCGGTTTCAGCCAAGTTGGTATTCCCCGCACCAACAACATTTCGAATATGAAGCTCGCATACTAGGATTACAATTGGCCATCTCATTAAAGGTGAAGAAGCTACTGGTATATGGAGATTCCATGCTAATCATTTTACAAACTCAAGGGGAGTTTGTAAAATGATTATTCCTTATCATAAGTACCTCGAGGAGATGATCCAACATTTTGAGGAGATCACTTTTGAATATCTGCCGAGAACTCGAACCATTTTGCTGATGCTTTGGCCACATTATCAGCCATGTTACAAGTGCAAAATGGTCTTGAGATAGAGCCATTAAGGATTGATATCTTAGAGCAACTCGCATACCGCATGGTCATTGAAGAAGAACCCGATGAAGAACCGTGGTATCATGACATCAAGAATTACCTATCGAAGGGTGAATTCCCGCAGGGACATCAACCGGAAGATAAAAAGTACATAAGCAAGATGGCATCTAAATTTTTCCTCGGCGGACAGATCCTATACAAGAGATCCTTTGACTCGGTCCCTGGCGAGGTGCGTGAATTCCAAAGAAGGAAATCTCATTATGAAAGAGATTCATGAAGGGGAATGTGGACCGCATATGAATGGCCACCTCCTTGCCAAGAAGATCATGAGACTCGGGTATTCTTGGTTGACTATCGAGTCGGATTGCAACCAAGCATGTTAGATCCTGTCATCAATGCCGGGTATACGGCGACAGGATAAATGCGCCGCCAACCGAGCTACATCAAATGTCGAGCCATGGCCATTCCGCATGTGGGGAATTGATATGATTGGCCCTATCAACCCAAAGGCCTCAAACGGACATCGCTTTATTTTGGTGGCTATTGACTACTTCACTAAATGGATTGAAGCCAGCTCATATGCCAATGTCATTGCGAATAGTGTGGCTAAGTTTATCAAGCGAGATATCATCTCAAGATATGGAGTGCCAAGAGCCATCATTACGGACAATGGCTCTAATCCGAACAACAAGGTAGTCGATCAACTATTGGAACAATTTAAGGTACGACACCTTAATTCTTCACCTTACCGCCCGCAAATGAATGGAGCCGTAGAAGCGGCAAACAAGAACATCAAGAAGATATTGGCTAAAACTGCTGAGAAATATCGAGATTGGCACGAAAGATTGCCATATGCTCTCATGGCCTACCGAACTTCAATTCGTACTTCAACCGGGGCAACTCCCTATTCTTTGGTATACGGTATGGAAGCGGTCCTACCAGTGGAGTTGGAAATCCCCTCTTTAAGGATCCTGTCTCGGGTAGAACTCACAGAAGATGAGTGGGACCGGCAGAAACATGAACAGTTAAATTTGATTGATGAAAAGCGATTGAAGGCCATTTGCCATGGTCAGAGCTACCGGAAGAAAGCGGCCAGAGCTTTTAACAAGAAGGTCAAGCCCAGAAATTTTGAAACAGGGATGCTAGTTGTGAAGAAAATGCTCCCAAATGCACATCACCCGGGAGGCAAATTTACGCCAAATTATGAAGGCCCCTACGTGATTCAGAAAGTCTTATCCGGGGGAGCTCTTATACTTGTAAACATGGACGGAGAAGAGTTGACAAGTCCGGTAAATGCAGACGCCGTGAAGAGATATTATCCTTGAAATAAAATTGAGCTTCAGAGCGGTTGATGAGCGGATCTGAGTCACATGAAAATTTTGCATTCGCATGACATTTGCATACATGCATTTGCATATATTCGTATTTTTACGGGTGAATTGCGAATCATGAAGAACTTTGCAGAGCAATTGATCAAAAGGGAAGTTATCTGTTACTTTGGATCACGGATTTTGAATATCTTGGACTGATTGTTTCCTTTTGTTCTTTACAGGAAACAGGAGTCGACATCCGAAAGAGGAGACAGGAGTCAACATCCGAAGGAGATAAGAGAAGTCGCTTCGGGATTTGAAATTTTGAACATCTTGGACTGATTGTTTCCTTTTATTTTTACGAGAAACAGGAGTCGACATCCGAAAGAGGAGACAGGAGTCAACATCCGAGGGAGATAAGAGAAGTCGCTTCGGGATTTGAAATTTTGAACATCTTGGACTGATTGTTTCCTTTTATTTTTATAGGAAACGGGAGTCAACATCCGAAGGAGATGAGAAGAAGTCGCTTCGGGATTTGAAATTTTGAATATCTTTGACTAATCGGTTCCTTTTGTTTTTACAGGAAACGGGAGTCAACATCCGAAAGAGACAAGAAGAAATCGCTTCGGAATTTAAAATTTTAAATGTCCCGAATCGATTGTTTCCTTTTGTTTTTACGGGGGACAAAAGTCAATATTTGAAGAAGACAGGTTTGAGGTTCTCTTCTTTACAAAGTATTTTCATTACACTGTCATGTTTAAAAATTTAAAATTTTTTTTTTGGATTTGTGAAACTACAAAGCCCTTTCAAAGAAATATTCCTTACAAATTACAAAAACATCATTTGAATATATCTTTTGATGAGAACATTTTGCAAACGATGAATTTTGAAGAAAACGCCCTGAGTTTCTATAAAAGGGCATGTTTTGAGAGTTTTTCAAAAGAATGATCCTTCGGATGAAAAGAGGCAAAAATTATCCCTAAACACGTCTTTGATACACTTGAGTGATGAGTGAGAGTGATAGAGCGAAAGAGCTTAACCTCGGGACGTAGGGATCATTCGCGATGATTACATGGATTGAAATGATGAAAGGCATTTCCATTTCAAAATTATCCATACGCATTTATATCCCTTGATAACCAATCCGAGCCAAAATGGAGAATTTTCTGGATATAACCCTGTCAAGAACCACCCCACACTGGGGCATATTTGGAGGTTCATTGGATGACTCCTTGGAGAAAAAGTCAAGTAAGACTTTATTGTACTAACCTGCATCAATCTTTTTGTGATAGCTTCAGGTGATTCCTGGCAGAGACTTGGAACACCTCAAAGTGAAGAAAAGCATTTCATTTCTATATCCCCGAACACTTACCCCTTGAAAAGCCAATTTGAACCTTTGAATATTCATTTCTAAACCCTTGTTGGTGATCACCTCCTTACACTGGGGCAAACAAAGGAATTACCAGCAATGAGTCAAAAAGCATGATCGGAAGAATTTTGATACCTTGGTCTCAAAAGAGCCGGTCGGTGCGAAAATGATGAAGAATGAAAGGGCTAGAAAAAGCAAAGTGCCTGGTAAAAGCAAGGCCAAAGCCCATGAAAAGAGCATCCCGAAAAGGGGCAATTCCCAAAGAAAAATCATCAAGATGAAAAGAGGAAAATCCTCAAAATCGATTAAAGAAAGAATGATCATGAATCTACTGCAAAAGCGGATGAAAGCTGAAAAAATGTCAAGGTGATCACCAAAGTTCACCCATCTTTGAAAATATGGCCGTTCTTAAAGAGCCCACCTTAAACCAAGATACAACCTGTCACCAAAACTTTTTCGATCTAAGAGGTGTTTCGGATCGATGCAAGAAATCATACGAGAAGCTACCGCTTTAAAGAGGTAAGTACAATCCTGTCTTATCGGGTCTTTAGGGTTCTTGACTTGTAGACTCGAAGAAGCTATTTCGATCAAAATTCATTTCTAAACCTCAAAATGAATATCCATTGATAAGCCTTTGACCTGGCCCGAATTACGGTCCCTTTTAAAATGCCTTCTCGATTAGTCGATTGTATGCATCTCGAATGATCCCGAAACCTCAAGGTTAGGTTTTACGTGAGCTGATTCGAATTTTAAGAAAAGCCTTTCCAAAATGGTGAGAAGCCCTCTTGGATGAAGGAAAACCCTTTTGGAAAATTTTTAAAACAACCTTTTTGTAGAACACTCGGGATGTGTCATTCGGAATCCATCCTCGGTAAAAATTTGAAATTGTGATTGGATACATTTCTTTCGCAAATACACTTTGAAAACTTGTCTGGAATTCTTAAGTTTCTCCCCGGAATTTAAAATTGTCATTCTAATGATATTTGACTCAACTTTCTGCAGGTTCCCTGGTGATCCCAAATTCTCGGAAAAGTTGCATTTTAAAATTTGATTAACTTGGATTCTCTGCAGGTCTTTTGGCATCCCGGTGTCCTCGATTCTCAACTTTGAAAATTTGAAATAGGGTTTGAGCTCGTAGGTACACTAGTCAACCTAGGTCCTCGGATGGCACCCTCTCGGACGGTTAGTAGCTGGAGAGACGAAAACCGATCTGCTTATTTGAAAATTTGAAATAGGGTTTGAGCTCTGTAGGTACACTAGTCAACCTAGGTCCTCAGGTGGCACCCTCTCGGACGGTTAGTAGCTGGAGAGACGAAAACCGATCTGCTTTTTTGAAAATTTGAAATAGGGTTTGAGCTCCGTAGGTACACTAGTCAACCTAGGTCCTCGGATGGCACCCTCTCGGACGGTTAGTAGCTGGAGAGACGAAAACCGATCTGCTTTTTTGAAAATTTGAAATAGGGTTTGAGCTCTGTAGGTACACTAGTCAACCTAGGTCCTCGGATGGCACCCTCTCGGACGGTTAGTAGCTGGAGAGACGAAAACCGATCCGCTTATTTGAAAATTTGAAATAGGGTTTGAGCTGCGTAGGTACACTAGTCAACCTAGGTCCTCGAGATGGCACCCTCTCCAACGGTTAGTAGCTGGAGAGACGAAAACCGATCTGCTTTTTTGAAAATTTGAAATAGGGTTTGAGCTGCAGTAGGTACACTAGTCAACCTAGGTCCTCGAGATGGCACCCTCTCGGACGGTTAGTAGCTGGAGAGACGAAAACCGATCCGCTTTTTGAAAATTTGAAATAGGGTTTGAGCTGCGTAGGTACACTAGTCAACCTAGGTCCTCGAGATGGCACCCTCTCGGACGGTTAGTAGCTGGAGAGACGAAAACCGATCTCGCTTTTTTGAAAATTTGAAATAGGGTTTGAGCTGCGTAGGTACACTAGTCAACCTAGGTCCTCGAGATGGCACCCTCTCGGACGGTTAGTAGCTGGAGAGACGAAAACCGATCTGCCTTTTTGAAAATTTGAAATAGGGTTTGAGCTATGTAGGTACACTAGTCAACCTAGGTCCTCAGATGGCACCCTCTCGGACGGTTAGTAGCTGGAGAGACGAAAGCCGATCCGCTTTTTAGATGGTGAGTCCCCGCATGGAGGATAGCCAATCTCTTTTAAATAGGTGAAACCCCTTTGTTACAAGGGTGAACCTCCCCCTCTCGCACGGTTAGTAGCTGGAGAGACGAAAGCCGATCTGCTTTTTAGATGGTGAGTCCCCGCATGGAGGATAGCCAATCTCTTTTAAATAGGTGAAACCCCTTTGTTACAAGGGTGAACCTCCCCCTCAGACGGTTAGTAGCTGGAGAGACGAAAGCCGACTCGCTTTTTAGATGGTGAGTCCCCGCATGGAGGATAGCCAATCTCTTTTAAATAGGTGAAACCCCTTTGTTACAAGGGTGAACCTCCCCTTCGAGACGGTGAGTAGTTGCATAGACGAAAGCCGATCCGCCTCCCTTTTTAAATGATGAATCCCTAGTGGATAGTCAAACCCATTTTAAATAGGTGAAACCCCTTTGTTACAAGGGTGAACCTCCCCCTCAAACGGTTAGTAGCTGGAGAGACGAAAACCGATCTGCTTTTTAGATGGTGAGTCCCCGCATGGAGGATAGCCAATCTCTTTTAAATAGGTGAAACCCCTTTGTTACAAGGGTGAACCTCCCCTTTCAGACGGTGAGTAGCTGCATAGACGAAAGCCGATCCGCCCCCTTTTTAAATGATGAATCCCTAGTGGATAGTCAAACCCATTTTAAATAGGTGAAACCCCTTTGTTACAAGGGTGAACCTTCCTTCCAAATCTTCAAACCACCGCTCGACACCGGACGGACGCCGACCATTGCAAAATCGCGCCAAACCGTCCACGGGTAATTCCGTACACTCGACTTTTCAACCTCGGATCAACAAATCTCAAACCATAGACAGGTGAGCTACGGGTAAGCATCTCTCTCTTCTCATCTCCCTTTCACATAAGACGAGCATGAACTGAAATAATTCCCCACAGAGTTAGAGCGTAAACGGCAGAGGTAAAGCAATCGAATGTCAAGACTAGTTTTCTTTAGATTTTTCCCCAGCAGAGTCGATTAAGGATCCAGGTGTCACCTTGACTTTGAAAGCAACCTCTAACCGAGATTACTTTCAAAGAGGGGCAATTGTTGACACCCGAATTTTTAATCGGTTTTCCTTTAGTCTTATTTTCCAAAATTCCTAAAAATTCACAAAAAAATAAAAATTGAAAAATCAACATTGGAAGCCTTGGCCAAGCATAAGGAACCAATTTGGAACAAAAAAATAATTTTTCATATTTTTCACATTTTTTTAATATTTTCGAAAAATAGGAAAATATTAGAAAATGCATAAAAAATACCTTTCGAGGTCACAAAATTACACAAAAATATCCAATATTTTTCTTTTAATTCCCTTTTAATATTGACCTCAAGGAAAATTGAAAATTGAATTCAATTTTGGGTGTTCCTTCACAACGCCTAAGGTTGAATTTTTATAAAAAATACCAATTGAGTCTTTTTATTTGCAATTTTTTGCGCATTTTAGGTCTAGACATTCAATTGCAACCCCTTTGAACTTCAATTTGATCAATTGCACCCTCAATTGCATGAATTGCACTAATTAGGCAAAATCCCCAAATTATTTGCAATTAAGTCCCTCAACTTGCCAATTTTTGAAATTACTTTCAATTGGGAGACTTTCTTTGCAAAATTGGGCTACCCCTAAGGTTTTGACACATTCTAAATCAATTGGCATAGGTCTCGTAGTCCAATTTGGTCGAATTGACACTCAATTGAACTTTTCCCCAATTTGGGCAAATTGAAAATTTTGGGGTTTTCATATAAATTGATAGGAAATTTTGGGCAAAAACACATTTCTAGATAATATCTAGGCCCTAGAATCCAATTTTGAGGTTTAATTGCAAAAATTCCCAATAAATTTGGATTAATTTTGAAAATTATGCAAGAATTCATGTCTCAACAGGTTCGGACCGGTCTGACCGCCGGTCGGACCGGTCGAACCGGTCCAGCACTGTATCATCTTCCCCAAATTCACCCGTGCCATTTGCAGGTTCAACGATGGACTTTGACGATCAAATTGGAGTTCAATTCGTGCTTAATTGGATCAATAGAGGTGGGGCTTTTGTTCGTCAAGTCAATGTCCGTCGATTGCCACCGGCGGCACGGCCAATGGCCGCCGGCGCACAGCGGAATCGAAGGTCAAAGGCACGGCATGCCCAAAAGTCAACATGTGCGAACCGGAACTCAATTCGTGCGCGTTTTGGTTCGACGGCAAGCCAAACGGACGTGGACGGAGTTTCAACCAACTCCGTCACCGTCCGGCGACCAAAACGCATGTGATTAGCACGTGAGGGAGCTCAGCCATTTCGCACCCGACGCGCGCAAATTCGAAAATTGGATATAAATAGCGAGGAAGGTTCTCGACGCAAAAAGGCTGATTGTTGCTCGTCCACCAACAGATTAGAGAGAGAGAGAGTTAGAGAGAGAGACAAGCTCTGACGCAACGCCCTCGCCGGAGTTTCAAACTTAGGCTGCAAGTTGCTCGATCGGCGAATCCGGATCAAACCGGAGCGTCGGACCACCGCGGGAAGTTTGCTCGAGCCGAGGAGAAGCGACCGCGCCACCTGGAACCTCCTAGATCGGCGAGTCACTTCTTCGATTATCTCTCGGCGCGATCATGGCATACCACTTCCTCATGCGTGATTCTTGAAATTGCCATGTGCCTTTTACTCCATGAACTTCACTAATCACGATCGCACTACGTTTTTGCATCGATTCCTCCCTAATCGCTCGAGTCGAACCTCCATCACAACTCGGTCCGGCCGAACACCGGCTAGACCTCGCCAGCCACCGCGAGCTCGATCCGAGCTGGAGGTAAGTCTTCTCAACACTTCGGGATGCTTCTGTGTAGAGGAATTGGATTGATATGCTCTCTGTTGCTTGATTGATCGTTCATAGTTAAGCTCTGTGCAAGTTCGATTATTGTTGATTTTGTGGATGAAATTATTCGATTCTTAGATATGTTGATCTAGAGGTTCGGGCGAGTCGAACGCCGTAGGTTTCATGTCATTCCGGCGAGATCTCACCGTTGGATCTCGTCGGAGAAATGTCGCCCGTTCATATAGGCGTCGTCGAGAGGAAGAAGATGATGACGTGGCCGGTCAGCGTAGTCAAAGGTCTGATGTGTCGAAGCCTGATTGGGCCAGCTCACGTCCGAGTCGGCTCGGCCGTTGGCGCGAGCGAAGGCGGCTCGGACTCGATCGGACGGGCGAGATAAATCAAGAAGTTTGATTCTCGGCCGTCGGATCTTTTTTTTTTTTTATATTCTTAGATTTTTCGTTTATTAGTTAATAATACAGAAAATGTAAAACGGTGCCGTTTAGTTAGGAAGCATACGTCGCCGTTTTTGGTAGATTAGGGACGGACGGTCCGCATTGAATCTAGGTTAGATCTCGGCCGCTCATTCAATAAGTCTAATACGTCGTCGTTTAGCTTAGTAAGGAGTCGACGGCTCGGATCGTGTCAATAGTTTTAATGCGGGCCGTTCGTGTTTTAGATAGATGCGACGTCGTTTTGTTTAGTAGAGGGTCGACGGCTGAGATTGATTCGCGATTGATCTCGACCGTCCATCCTTTTTGACATATTCAGATATTAGGAATTAGATTTAGAAAATTCAAGAAAATAAAAAATAAATAGAAAATAGAGTACGGTGTCCCTTTTTTTAGGGTCCGAGCGGGTCATAGGCGGTCAGACCGGGTTGACCGGTCGTTGACCGGGTTGACTCGGTCCGGTTCTTTAATAAAAAAATAATAATAAATAAAAGAAATTTCCAAAAAAATCCAAAAAAATTGCAAAAATACTTAGAAAATTCACAAAAATTCCCGGATTTTCGCAAAAAAATTTCTAAAAATTTGTAGATCGATTCGGGACTCATAAAGTCTGGATCGAAAATTTTTGAGACTTCGAGGGTTGATTCACATCGATCCGGAAAATTCCCAATATTTTTGAAAAATAAATAAAAATTCCAAAAAATAGGAAAAATTAGAAAAATTCCATAAAATTACAAAAAATGGGAAACGGCCACATTCAATCGGCCCGACCCCAATTTTGTGATTTTCGGGTCCCGAACTCCCAAAAATGACCATTCTACCCTTCCGGGCCTTCCGCCCCAAATTTTTACCGAATCACCCCGACACCCAAAATTGATGTTTGTATGTGCCGATAGGGCCATTTTAGACATATCGAACCTTGATTGATTGATTTGATCGATTGTAATGATTTTGATTGCGCATTAATTTTTTCGATTGTGATTGATTAGGATAGAAAATTCTCATCTGCATGAAAACTTAGAATTGTTAGGACCTACCTCACCCGATATTGCATCTGCATGAATTCCTAGGTTAGAAAAACAATCAACATCGGTAACCGAAAGGGCGTCAAATATGAAATTTGGCGTAACCAAGTCCCCGGACCCAAAATCTCTGGTTTTCGCGGAACCGAACGGTTTCTCCCGACCGCTCGGTAAGGTTTTCCGATCGTACCTTCCGAAGAATCGATCGGTGGCGACTCCAAAATTGCATGTACACATCGCACATGCCACCCGACCACACAAGGTCAATTTCGATATTTGAAAAATTTTACCCGACATCGCGATTCGAGTAATGGGTCTTGGGAGAGACCTGCGATCCCATAAAAAATATATATAAAAGGGGGATCGACTCGTTAACCCTCGCCCCCGCCGGGACCGACCGACGGAGGGTCGCGACAGAAGGGCCTTGAGAAAAAGGTCTATTAGTTCTTCTTACGGGACGGGCGGCTTTACCCGCACAGCCAACATTCTCCATCTTTGGGCGTAGGCGCGAACGGCCTCGCTCTTTCCTTTTACGGTCCTTAAAAGGTCCTCTCTAGTTAGGGCGGTCAAAGTGTTAAACTTGTATTGCCGAAGGAACTCGTCTGCCGGTTTATCCCAATCGGCGAGCCTCTCTGGCTCCAACTCAATGAACCACGCCAAGGCTGCCCTAGATAAGCTTTCCTGGAAGGTGTTAACCGATAGTGGAATGTTGTCAGAGAACCGAGACATTCGGCACAAGTAATACTTCAAGTGCGCCTTGGGACACCCGGTCCCGTTATATCTCCTCACAAAATCTGGTTCCTTGTAATCAGCAGGAACCTCTATCTTTTCGAACGGTGCAACCTTGTCGAACCTCGAGAGTTCATAACCACGACTCGCCAAACACTCTTCGATCTTAGCGAGCCTCTTAATTTCCTCTTCCATTTTGAGAACTTGCTTCTCCTTTTTCTCCAGGTCAATCACAATGGGAGGATCCTTAGGCGGTCTCTCCGGATTCGGAGTTGGATTAGCGGCGGGCGCCGGATTAGCGTTCACTCCATCGGATGGCCCCGCAGGAGCTTGAGAATTAGGGTCGGCGGGGTATCTCCCCTGGCTTGCAATCATCATTGCCTTCATCTCCGCCACCATTGTGGCGATCACATTCATTTGGTTCTCCAGATTACCCACACGAGGTGCGAGCTCCTCTTGTTCCATTCTTAATTTGCGCGTTTTGCTACGAGTCCTCGTATTTGTCACTCACCTGTTTTCAGAATATCAAATTAGTATGGAAAATTTTAAAGGATTGGAGATATTGATCCGTGGTAATTGACTTTTCTATATGTATGCATGAAATGCTCTTAAAAGGAATAATATGTATTTATTACAAACCAAATTGTTCAAAAGCATCTAAAAGATAACGAATACGTAAAATCTAAATGGGGGGAATGGATCTATCCAAGTCGGGGACGCTTCCACTCTTCTTGTTCTTCTGATACATCGGAATCCCACAAGTATGGGTCTTCTCCTTCTTCTGATATCCACTGCTCTGGATCTTCGGGAATGTACGGCTCTACTCCCGGTACGTAGGGTACTATATACTCTGGCTCATATGACTCCACCTCTTCAATTCGAGGAGATACGCACTCGGGTACATATGGCTCTACCATTGATTGGCGATACTCCTTAAACTTCTTGATATACTCCTTGGAGGCTCTATGAATGTTCATCTCATCATCCAAATAATCCGGCCACTCAACTTGTTGCAGCGGGGAGTTCTTCAAAGCATGAAGAATAAGCTTGATCCGGGCCCGATACAACTCCTTTGTTTCCTTAGTGAGCTTTCCTCGTGTCATATCAAATGAGAAAATCCCGGGACAAACATCCGGTGGTATCTCTTGTAGAACTCCAAATTGCCTCACCACTCGAATGGGGTAATACGCCACGGCGCCGGTACATCCCAATAAGGGAATAGGGTTATCTTCAATACCCGAAATGCGAGCTTCTACGATCTTGGGCCAAGTCAAACGCCATCTAATATGCTCGGGTTTCAAATTGTCCAATAGCTCAACCCACTTTTTGAATGAGTATTTGGGTACAAGGGATTGACACTTAAGGAAGGATCTAAGAGGGTGAACGTGCTCATTGATCTCATAACACCCCACTCGGAGTTGGAAAGTTTTTATATGAGAGGTGAACCACAAGTGGAGTAATCCGCTAGACGCTTGGAAAACGGCCTTTTTTGAAGATTTGGAACGATTCAGGGAGAGAAAAGTCTCAGCTAAGATCATGTACGAATAATCCCGGTGACAACACGCTTGTCCGGCTATATGGGTTATGGAGGGGTCAAAAGTAGTTCTAGAAGTCGGGAATAGAACGAATGCAAAGAAAGCCAAGATGAACACCTTTCCCGATTTATGACCGGTTTCGGTGGGTAGAGAGGAATAATTATCGAAAAGGAACGAGAAGGTGAATTTGTTGGAATTGGATTTGTAAACTTTTTCAATCTCAGAAGTTTTAAGGCGAAGGAAACTCGATAACGAACGAGTGGAGTCCATGTCCAAAGGGGGTTGAGCTATACGTTCTTCAAATTCGGCCCCAATAATAGCGGTATACTCCTCGAGCGTAGGGGTCAATTCCAATCCTCGAAAGTTGAATGTCATCGTGCGTGCGTCCCATGCCTTAGCTAGTGCTTGGATGAGAGCCGGTTGGTATTCCACTTTGATCAAATCTACAAGTCGTCCTAAACGTCCTTCCACATAGGCTTTGTTGACGATGTCGAGGCGATCCCACCATATAGCGAGTTCCTTGCGCGGTATTGGGATGACTTTGATGTCTCCATTCCCCATGATCTAAAAATGCAAAAAATGATGATCCTAAAGTCAATTACCACAGTTTAATATGCATATGCATGTAATGTGATGCAAATGTGCTAACCAAATTCCATGTCATCTTTTGGTAACATGAGGGTCAACTACTCCCACTTGACCCAAATAAGCCAAATAGGGTAATTATGGACCTAATCTCACCCAAAGATGGCATGTAATTTGATTAGGATCGCTTAAGCGTAATCGGGGTAGAAAGTCGCTTACAAATTGACAACTCATGAAATTTACAAGTCTAATATAATAAAATCGAAAGAGATAGAACACGATAATATCTAGAGATGTTCGAACAATAAATGTCGATGAAAGTACATAATAGACTCAAAATATAATGAAACCTAGAAAATGCCCCAAAGTCGTACTAATCTAGACAGTAGGAATGGTATCCTCATCCGATGAAATCTCTACTATCTCGGGAAGCTTGATATCTTCTTCATCATCGGAGGATATGGTGATGATTTCCTTCTTCTTAATTGGGGAGTGTTTTGGGGCCGTCTTGGTCGCACGTGGCTTTCTTGCCAACTTCATGTACAACTCCCAGATTCTTTCTTTCTCGCGCTCGAGCTCCAAATATCGTCCACATCGGGTATAATCGCAACTCTCGCTACGGATGCGGTTTCGTCCGTTGAGCTCTCGTCCGTGAACAAATCCGAAAACTCGGAATGAAGCGGGTACTCGGTCCTCGCGTCGAATGGTCCTCCGCTCCCATGTAAATACATCGGGTACAACAACACGACTTTGGGGCGCCATCTATCCTAAAAAGGAAAATTTAACTTTCAACCCCGATCACTTAAACGATCTTACAAATTGTAATGATATGTAGTGAAAATGTATGATATGCAAAATTTAAATTTACAAGTTCAAAATAAAAAGGGTAGAAAGCCTTACCAACCGATGTTACTCTTTTTTTGGTTTTTGGTTTTTGGTTTTAGGTATACCAACCATCCATTTCACATGCGCATGAGACAAGTGAGGTTTAACTCTAAAGAAATCAAAAAGGCTCGGGTGTGGACCTAAAAAGGCTCCCGCTATACAAATCGATGGGCCGTCCACAAGCGCAATCAAACAACAAGTGGGTAGGACCATCAATCTTGCATAGCGAGCGGGATCAAATATGGTCAACCCAAGTGCAATCAAACACAAGAGCTTCGCATACCGATCCCTATCTATGGCGACCTAAAAGGTGATTTCGCGGCTCGGGTTTAGGCGCTTGTGTGTGCGGTGTCGTGATCCTCGAAATATGCAAGACATGCACCACAATTTATATTCAAAACACCGCTTCAAAATTTGCATAAATAAACAAACAATCCAAAACTCCATATCTCGCATCAAAAATGGTTAGCACAAGACGCCACCCCTTATAACTCCCATCTCGCATCAACATTTAACACTTTTTGTTATTAGACGTACCTCACCTTCAAGAGCATCTGCAGAAAACGGGGTTAGAAAACACTCAACATTTTTATCGGCTTAAGTCCTCTCGATTATTCCCAGCGGAGTCGCCGGTCTGTCGCGACCCTCCGTTGGTCGGTCCCGGCGGGGCGAGGGTTAACGAGCCGATCCCTCTTTTATATATATTATATTTTTTGGGATTGCGGGTCTCTCCCAAGACCCATTACTCGAATCGCGATGTCGGGTAAAATTTTTCAAATATCGAAATTGACCTTGTGTGGTCGGGTGGCATGTGCGATGTGTATATGCAATTTTGGAGTCGCCACCGATCGATTTACTAGAAGGTACGATCGGAAAACCTTACCGAGCGGTCGGGAGAAACCGTTCGGTTCCGCGAAAACCGGAGATTTTGGGTCCGGGGACTTGGTTACGCCAAATTTCATATTTGACGCCCTTTCGGTTACCGATGTTGATTGTTTTTCTAACCTAGGAATTCATGCAGATGCAATATCGGGTGAGGTAGGTCCTAATAATTCTAAGTTTTCATGCGGATGGGAATTTTCTATCCTAATCAATCACAATCGGAAAAATTAATGCGCAATCAAAATCATTACAATCGATCAAATCAATCAATCAAGGTTCGATATGTCTAAAATGGCCCTATCGGCCCATACAAAAATCAATTTTGGGTGTCGGGGTGATTTGGTAAAAATTTGGGGCGGAAGGCCCGGAAGGGTAGAATGGTCATTTTTGGGAGTTCGGGACCCGAAAATCGCAAAATTGGGGTCGGGCCAGTTGAATGTGGCCGTTTCCCATTTTTTGTAGTTTTATGGAATTTTTCTAATTTTTCCTATTTTTTGGAATTTTTATTTATTTTTCAAAAATATTGGGAATTTTCCGGATCGATGTGAATCAACCCTCGAAGTCTCAAAAATTTTCGATCCAGACTTTATGAGTCCCGAATCGATCTACAAATTTTTAGAAATTTTTTGCGAAAATCGGGGAATTTTTGTGAATTTTCTAAGTATTTTTGCAATTTTTTTGGATTTTTTGGAAATTTCTTTTATTTTTTGTTATTTTTTTATTAAAGAACCGGATCGAGTCAACCCGGTCAACGACCGGTCAACCCGGTCTGACCGCCTATGACCCGCTCGGACCCTAAAAAAAACGACACCGTACTCTATTTTCTATTTATTTTTTATTTTCTTGAATTTTCTAAATCTAATTCCTAATATCTGAATATGTCAAAAAGGATGGACGGCTGAGATCAATCTGCGAATCAATCTCAGCCGTCGGCCCTCTACTAAACAAAACGACGTCGCATCTATCTAAAACACGAACGGCCCAGATTAAAACTATTGACACGATCCGAGCCGTCGACTCCTTACTAAGCTAAACGACGACATATTAGACTTATTGAATGAGCGGCCGAGATCTAACCTAGATTCAATCTGGACCGTCCGTCCCTAATCTACCAAAAACGGCGACGTATGCTTCCTAACTAAACGGCACCGTTTTACATTTTCTGTATTATTAACTAATAAACGAAAAATCTAAGAATATAAAAAAAAAGATCCGACGGCCGAGAATCAAACTTCTTGATTTATCTCGGCCGTCCGATCGAGTCCGAGTCCGCTCGCTCGCGCCAACGGCCGAGCCGACTCGGACGTGAGCCGGCCCAATCAGGCTTCGACACATCAGACCTTTGACCACGCTGACCGGCCACGTCATCATCTTCTTCCTCTCGACGACGCCTATATGAACGGCCGACATTTCTCCGGCGAGATCCAACGGTGAGATCTCTGTGCCGAATGACATGAAACCTACGGCGTTCGACTCGCTTTGAACCTCTAGATCAACATATCTAAGAATCAGATAATTTCATCCACAAAATCAACAATAATCGAACTTGCACTGAGCTTAACTATGAACGATCAATCAAGCAACAGAGAGCATATAAATCCAATTCCTCTACACAGAAGCATCCCGAAGTGTTGAGAAGACTTACCTCCAGCTCGGATCGAGCTCGCGGTGGTGGCGAGGTCGGCCGTTGTTCGGCCGCACCGAGTTGTGATGGAGGTTCGACTCGAGCGATTAGGGAGGAATCGATGCAAAAACGTAGTGCGATCGTGATTAGTGAAGTTCGGGGAGTAAAAGGCACATGGCAATTTCAAGAATCACGCATGAGGAAGTGGTATGCCATGATCGCGCCGAGAGATAATCGAAGAAGTGACTCACCGATCTAGGAGGTTTCAGGTCAATCCAGGTGGCGCGGTCGCTTCTCCTCGGCTCGGGCAAACTTCCCGCGGTGGTCTGACGCTCCGGTTTGATCTGGATTCGCCGATCGAGCAACTTGCAGTCCAAGTTTGAAACTCCGGCGAGGGCGTTACGTCAGAGCTCGTCTCTCTCTCTAACTCTCTCTCTCTCTAATCTGTTGGTGGACGAGCAACAATGAGCCTTTTTTGCGTCGAGAACCTTCCTCGCTATTTATATCCAATTTTCGAATTTGCGCGCGTCGGGTGCGAAATGGCTGAGCTCCCTCACGTGCTAATCACATGCGTTTTGGTCGCCGGACGGTGACGGAGTTGGTTGAAACTCCGTCCATGTCCGTTTGGCTTGCCGTCGAACCAAAACGCGCACGAATTGAGTTCTGGTTCGCACATGTTGACTTTTGGGCATGCCGTGCCTTTAACCTTCGATTCCGCCGTGCGCCGGCGGCCATTGGCCGTGCCGCCGGTGGCAATCGACGGACATTGACTTGACGAACAAAAGCCCCACCTCTATTGATCCAATTAAGGACGAATTGAACTCCAATTTGATCGTCAAAGTCCATCGTTGAACCTACAAATGGCACGGGTGAATTTGGGGAAGATGATATTGTGCTGGACCGGTTCGACCGGTCCGACCGGCAATCGGACCGGTCCGAACCGGTTCAGACAGTAATTCTTGCATAATTTTCAAAATTAATCCAAATTTACTGGGAATTTTTGCAATTAAACCTCAAAATTGGATTCTAGGGCCTAGATATTATCTAGAAATGTGTTTTTGCCCAAAATTTCCTATCAATTTATATGAAAACCCCAAATTTTTCAATTTGCCCAAATTGGGGAAAAGTTCAATTGAGTGTCAATTCGACCAAATTGGACTACAAGACCTATGCCAATTGATTTAGAATGTGTCAAAACCTTAGGGGTAGCCCAATTTGGCAAAGAAAGTCTCCCAATTGAAAGTAATTTCAAAAATTGGCAAGTTGAGGGACTTAATTGCAAATAATTTGGGGATTTTGCCTAATTAGTGGCATTCATGCAATTAAGGGTGCAATTGATCAAATTGAAGTTCAAAGGGGTTGCAATTGAATGTCTAGTCCTAAAATGCGCAAAAAATTGCAAATAAAAAGACTCAATTGGTATTTTTTATAAAAATTCAACCTTAGGCGTTGTGAAGGAACACCCAAAATTGAATTCAATTTTCAATTTTTCTTGAGGTCAATATTAAAAGGGAATTAAAAGAAAAATATTGGATATTTTTGTGTATTTTTGTGACCTCGAAAGGTATTTTTTATGCATTTTCTAATATTTTCCTATTTTCCGAAAATATTAAAAAAATGTGAAAAATATGAAAAATTATTTTTTTGTTCCAAATTGGTTCCTTATGCTTGGCCAAGGCTTCCAATGTTGATTTTTCAATTTTTATTTTTTGTGAATTTTTGGGAATTTTGGAAAATAAGACTAAAGGAAAATCGATTAAAAATTCGGGTGTCAACAGTAGTCGACGGCATTCGACGCACATTGACCTGATACACAAAAACCCTAAGTCAATTGGATTGATTAGGCACGAATCGACCTTCAATTTGTTGATCAAAATCCATCTTCAATTCTGCAAAATGGGACGACCGCGCGAGGAAGAAGAAGCACTATTCCGGACCGGTTCGACCGGTCCGACCGGCGGTCAGGCCGGTCCGAACCGGTTCGGACGTGCAATTTTCAAAATTAGTCCAACTTTAATGGGAATTTTTGCAATTAAACCTCAAAATTGGGCTTAGGACCCCGAATATTGTCTAGAAATGTGTTTTTGCCCAAAATTTCCCACCAATTTATATGAAATCCCCAAATTTTTCTAAATCGGCAAATTGGGGAAAAGTTCAATTGAGTGTCAATTCGATCAAATTGGACTATGATACGCATTCCAATCGATTCAGAATATGTCAAAACCCTAGGGGTGGTCCAATTGTGTATAGAAAGTTCCTCAATTGAAAGTAATTTCAAAAATTGCAAAATTGAGGGACTTAATTGCAAAATTTTTGGGGATTTGGCCTAATTCATGCAATTCATGCAATTGATCAAATTGAAGTTCAAAGGGACCACAATTGAATGTCTAGACTCCAAATGTGAAAAAATTGCAAATAAAAAGACTCAATTGGTATTTTTTATGCAAATTCGACCTTAGGCATTGTGAAGAAACACCTAAGATTGAACTCAATTTTTTATTTTTCTTGAGGTCAATATTAAAAGGGCATTAAAAGAAAAATATTGGACATTTTTGTGTATTTTTGTGACCTCGAAAAGTATTTTTTATGATTTTTCAAAGATTTTTCTATTTTTCGAAAATATTAAAAAATATGAAAAATATGAAAAATTATTTTTTTTGTTCCAAATTGGTTCCTTATGCTTGGCCAAGGCTTCCAATGTTGATTTTTCAATTTTTTATTTTTTTGTGAATTTTTAATGAATTTTGGAAAATAAAACTAAAGAAAACCGACTAAAAATTCGGGTGTCAACAACGATCTAAGGTATTCATGCGCACGGGATTTTTCTATCCTAGCAGTCACAATAAAAAAAATCAAAAGCGCAATCAATATAATCGCACACAATCAAATCAATCAATTAAGGCTCAATATGTCTAATATGGCCCTATCGACCCATAGAAATGTCAAATTTGAGTTCTGGGGTGGTTCGGGAAAATTTGGGGCGGAAGGCCCGTAAGGGTAGAATAGTCATTTTGGGGGTTCGGGACCCGAGAATCACAAAATTGAGGTTGGGCCAGTTGAATGTGGCCATTTCCCATTTTTTGTGATTTTCTTGAATTTTTCTAATTTTTCTAATTTTTTTTGGATTTTTTATTTATTTTCTAAAAAAATGGGAATTTTTCGGATCGACACAAATCGACCCTCAAAGTCTCAAAATTTTCGATCCAGACTATAGGAGTCCCGAATCGATCTAGAAATTTTTAGATTTTTTTTTTTGAAAATCTAGGAATTTTATGAATTTTCTAAGTATTTTTACAATTTTTTTTGGATTTTTGGAAAATTTTATGTATTTTTTATTTATTTTTTATAATATTTTTAGACCGGGTCAACCCGGTCTGAACCGACTCGAACATCGCGCGACATCAAAACGACGGCGTTAGCTAATTATTACCTATTTTTTGATTTTCAGAATTAATTTCCTAATTTTCAACTAAAAAAGAAAATAATGGACGGCCGAGATCAATCTCCGGATCAATCTCAGCCGTCGACTTCTTCTTAGATGAAACGACGATGTTCTAGTCTGCACACTCAAAAACGACGCCGTCTTCCTTAATCAAATGGACGGCCGCGATCTAACCTAAATCTAATCTGGACCGCCGATTTACCCGGCTATAAAACGACGCCGCATCCATTAAAAGGCACGGATGGCTACGATTGAATCATTGAGCTCAATCCGAGCCGTTCGCTCTCCTCACACATAAAACGACGACGCTTTGGACTTCCTACTCTAAACAACGTCGCACTACAACTAAAAGGAACGGCCACGATTAATTTTCAAAGTCGATCCGAGCCGTTCACCCATTCTAACACTTAAACGACGACGCATCTAGCCTATGACCTAGACGACGTCGCGCACCCGCTTACCTAAACGACGACGTTTTTACTTTTTATTTGTTATCTAATAAATGAAAATTCAAAAATTTGATCCGACGGCCTACAATTAAAAGACTCGATTTATTTCGGCCGTCCGATCCGCTGAGTCAACTAAACCGATCTAACAGCCCGGTGACTCGGCGACAAGCTGGACCAATGATCGCTCGACACCTGGACCCTTGACCGTTTGACCGAGCTACGTCGTCTTCATCTTCTTCCTCGCGCCCGCGAGCGAACCTACGGCCAGAATTCCTCCGGCGAGATCTAACGGTGAGATCTCGCCCAGTTGGCACGAGACCACCGCCAAACGACTCGTCTCGACTCGCAGATCAACATATCCAAAAATTACATGATTTCACCCATATAATCAACACAAATCGAGCTCGCACGGTCACATAGTTGCAGAATTCAATCACGAAGCATAGAGTATAATAGGCTAATTCCTTCACGGGAAAGCATCATACAGTGTTGAGAGGACTTACCTCGAGCTCGGATCGAGCTCGCAATGGCTAAAATAGCTCGGCCGATGTCCGACCAAACCGGTGTAGATTGGAGGCTCGACTCGGGAGATTCAGTACAAATCGATGCAAAAACCAAGTGCGATTATGGTCGGTGAAGCTCAAGGATGAAAATGCACACGATAATTTCACTAATCATGCTAGGAACAGGAGGATGCCATGATCGCACGGGGAGATTGTCGCGGAGTGGACTCATCGATTTGGGCGATCTCGGGCCAATTGATCGAGTGCGATCGCTTCTCCGAGGTAGCAGGAAGCTTCGGGAAGTGAATCGACGCTCCGATTTGGCCTGAACTAGCCGGCCGACCAACTTGCGGTTCGAGCTTGAAGCTTCGGCGATGGTGTCGCGCGAGAGCTCATCTCTCTCTCTAACTCCCTCTCTTTACGTAATCTGTTTGATCTTGCGAGCACAAATGAGCCCTCAATGAGCCTCCTCTTCATCCGTAACCTTCTCGAGCTATTTATACTCATTTTCGAATTTGGGCGTGCACGGGCACTTGAGTCGGCTAGGTAATCACGTGCGCCCACGTGATTTTAGGTCGCCGGACGGTGATGGAGTTAGTTAGAACTCCGTCCACGTCCGTTTGGCCTGCCGTCGAACCAAAATGCGTACAAATTGAGCTCTGGTTTGCACACGTTGACTTTTCCAAGCAGCCGTGACTTTGATCGCCTCGACGGAGCTTCTCCGGCGGCCATTGATCTTGTTGTTGGGCTTAATCAAAGCATATTGACCTGGGGAACAAAACGCCTAAGTTAATTGCTCCGATTATCACCAATTGGCCTGTCAATTTGATCTTTGAATCTCGGCCAAGCACTGTTCATGTGCGCAAATGCCCTAAGGAAGAAGACGACACTGTTTGAGCCGGTCGGATCGGTTCGACAGGCGGTCAGACCGGTCCGAACCGGCTCGCATGCTGAATTTCCCAAAATTTTCAAAATTAATCAAAATTGATTGGGAATTTTTGCAATTAAACCTCAAAATTGCACTTAGGGGCTTGGATATTATCTAGAAATGCAAATTTGGCCAAAAGTTATTATCAATTTGCACAAAAACCCCAAATTTTTCTAAGTTGGCAAATTGGGGAAAAGTTCAATTGAGTGTCAATTTGATCAAATTGGACCATGAGACCTATGCCAATTGATTCAGAATGTGTAAAAACCTAGGGGGACGGTCCAATTTTGCCACGAAAGTCCCTCAATTAAAAGTAATTTCAAAAATTGGCAAGTTGAGGGACTAAATTGCAAAGAACCTTTAGAAATTTTGTCCAATTTATGTAATTCGTGCAATTGAGGGTGCAATTGATCAAATTGAAGTTCAAAGGGACTGCAATTGAATGTCAAGACACAAAATGTGCAAAAATTACAAATAAAAATACTCCATTAGTATTTTTTATGCAAATTCAACTCTAGGCATTATGAAGAAACACCTAAAATTGGATTCAATTTTCAATTTTTTATGAGGTCAATATGAAAAGGGAATTAAATGAAAAATATTGGATATTTTTGTGTATTTTTGTGACCTCAAAAATCATTTTTTATGAATTTTCTAATATTTTCCTATTTTTCGAAAATATTAAAAAAAGTGAAAAATATGAAAAATTATTTTTTGTTCAAAATTGGTTCCTTAAGCTTGGCTAGGGCTTCCAATGTTGATTTTTAAATTTTTTGATTTTTTGTGAATTTTTGGGGAATTTTACAAAATAAAACTAAAGGAAAACCGATTAAAAATCGGGTGTCAACAGATGCCCCTCTTTGAAAGTAATCTCGGTTAGAGGTTGCTTTCAAAGATAAGGTGACACCTGAGTCCTTAATCGACTATGCTGGGGAGAAATCTAAATCTAAAAACTAGTCTTGACATCCAATTGCCTTACCTTTGTTGTTAAAGCTTTGACTCCGCGGGAAATTATTTCAGCTCATGCCCATTTTATGTGAAAGAGAAATGAGAAGATAGAGAGACTTACCCGTAGCTCACCTATTTGTGGTCTGAGATTTGTTGGTCTAAGGTGGAGAAAATGAGTGCATGGAATTATCTTTGAACGGTTCGCGAGATTTTGCAATGGTCGGCGTCCGTCCGGTGTTGAGTCGTGGTTTGAAAATTCGAAGGAAAGGTTCACCCTTGTAACAAAGGGGTTTCACCTATTAAAATGAGATTGGCTATCCTCTAAGAAGGGACTCACCATCTAAAATGCAGATCGGTTATCCTCTAGGAAGGGGCTCACCGTTTGGAAGAGAGGTTCACCCTTGTAACAAAGGGGTTTCACCTATTAAAATGAGATCGGCTATCCTCTAGGAAGAGACTCACCATCTAAAATGCAGATCGGCTATCCTCTAGGAAGGGACTCACCGTCTAGAAGAGAGGTTCACCCTTGTAACAAAGGGGTTTCATCTATTAAAATGAGATTGACTATCCTCTAGGAAGGGACTCACCATCTAAAATGCAGATCGGTAATCCTCTAGGAAGGGACTCACCGTTTGGAAGAGAGGTTCACCCTTGTAACAAAGGGGTTTCACCTATTAAAATGAGATTGGCTATCCTCTAGGAAGGGACTCACCATCTAAAATGCAGATCGGTTATCCTCTAGGAAGAGACTCACCGTCTGGAAGAGAGGTTCACCCTTGTAACAAAGGGGTTTCACCTATTAAAAATAAGATTGGCTATCCTCTAGGAAGGGACTCGGCGATTAAAATTGGTTGGGCTATCCACTGGGGATTCACTTATTAAAAGAGGAGGGTGCCATTTGAGGACCTAGGTTTACTAGTGTACCTACAGAAGCTCAAACCCTATTTTCAAATTTTCAAAGGAGAGGGTGCTATTTGAGGACCTAGGTTTACTAGCGTACCTACAGAAGCTCAAACCCTATTTTCAAATTTTCAAATGAGAGGGTGCCATCTGAGGACCTAGGTTTACTAGCGTACCTACGTAAGCTCAAACCCGATTTTCAAATTTTCAAATGAGAGGGTGCCATCCGATGACCTAGGTTTACTAGTGTGCCTACAGAAGCTAAAACCCGATTTTCAAATTTTCAAAGGAGAGGGTGCCATTTGAGGACCTAGGTTTACTAGTGAGCCTACGTAAGCTCAAACCCGATTTTCAAATTTTCAAAGGAGAGGGTCCGAGGACACGGGGATGCCGGGGGATCTGCAGAAAATCCAAGTTAATCAAATCTTTAAAATGTAACTTTTTTGAGGATTTGGGGTCACCAGGGAACCCGCAGAAAGTTCAATCAAACATCATTAGAATGACAATTTTAAGTTCTGGGGAGAAACTTAAGAATTCCGGACAAATTTTCAATGTATAATTGTGAAGGAAATGCGTCCACTCATAAGTTCGGACCTCCACTGGGGATGGATTTTGAATGACACATTGTCGCGACCCTTCCTCCGGTCGATCTCGGCGGGGGCGAGGGTTAACGAGCCGATCCCTCTTTTACCATATTATATTTTATGGGATCGCGGGTCCCTCCCAAGACCCATTACTCGAATCGCGATGTCGGGTAAAATTTATCAAATATCGAAATTGACCTTGTGTGGTCGGGTGGCATGTGTGATGTGTACATGCAATTTTGGAGTCGCCACCGATCGATTTCTTGGAAGGTACGATCGGAAAACCTTACCGAGCGGTCGGGAGAAACCGTTCGGTTCCGCGAAAACCGGAGATTTTGGGTCCGGGGACTTGGTTACGCCAAATTTCATATTTGACGCCCTTTCGGTTACCGATGTTGATTGTTTTTCTAACCTAGGAATTCATGCAGATGCAATATCGGGTGAGGTAGGTCCTAACAATTCTAAGTTTTCATGCGGATGGGAATTTTCTATCCTAATCAATCACTATCGAAAAAATTAATGCGCAATCAAAATCATTACAATCGATCAAATCAATCAATCAAGGTTCGATATGTCTAAAATGGCCCTATCGGCCCATACAAAAATCAATTTTGGGTGTCGGGGTGATTTGGTAAAAATTTGGGCGGAAGGCCCGGAAGGGTAGAATGGTCATTTTTGGGAGTTGGGACCCGAAAATCACAAAATTTCGATTTGGCCAGTTGAATGTGGCCATTTCTCATTTTTTTGTGATTTTCTTGAATTTTTCTAATTTTTTCTATTTTTTTGGAATTTTTATTTATTTTTCAAAAATATTGGGAATTTTCCGGATCGAAATTAATCGACCCTCGAAGTCTCAAAAATTTTCGATCCAGAATTTATGAGTCCCGAACTGATCTAGAAATTTTTAGAAATTTTTTTATGAAAATCTGGGAATTTTTATGAATTTTCCAAGTATTTTTACAATTTTTTTGGATTTTTGGAAATTTCTTTTTATTTTTTTTTATATTTTTTATTAATAGACCGGACCGGGTCAACCCGGTCAACGACCGGTCAACCCGGTCCGACCGCCCGTGGACCCAATCGTGAACCACCTACACGCAAAACGGTGCCGTATACGTATTTTCCTATTATTTTTGAATTTCTAAAACTTATTTTCTAATATTCGGAATATACAAAAAAAGAACGGACGGCCGAGATCAATCTCAGATTTGATCTCGCCCGTCGACACGCCTCTAAGCAAAAACGACGCCGCACAGGCCTAATCCCTAAAACGACGCCACTTCCCGTATTAAAAAGGGACGGTCACGATTAGAACTAAAATCTAATCCGAACCGTCGACTCATCTGGACCAAAACGGCGCCGCACGAATTAAACGCACGGACGGCCACGATCAATTCTAAACTTAATATGGGCCATCAAACCTACCTAAGGACAAAACGACGCCTCATCTGTTATTACTGCGAACGGCTGCGATCATTCCTAGACTCGATCCTAGCCGTTCATTCCTAATTTGCTCAAAACGACGACACATTCCCTAGAATGAACGACGCCGTTTCCATTATTCCTATTTTCCAACTAATTAACAAAATTCTGAAAATACAAAAATACCGATCCAACGGTCAAGAATCAAATCTAACTATTTACGGTGACCGTTGGATCAGATCTGACTCGGCTTATTCGCGCCAACGACTAAGCCGAGTCGCCGACACCGTGGACGAATTGTACGACGCCACGTCGGACACGCCGACCACGTTGACCGCCACGTCATCGTCTTCAACCTCGCGCTCGGCGACACAATGAACGGCCGAGAACGTTCCGGCGAGATCCAACGGTGAGATCTCGCCGGAATAACACTAAATCAACGCCATTACACTCGCCTCACTTCCGAGATTGACATATCTAAGAATCAAACATTTTTAACCACTAAATCGCGAGAATCAAGCTAAGCACGATCACGGCATCACGAACCTCAACCAGATGATTCAGAGCATAACTACCAAATTCATTCACAGGATAAGCTCAAATGAGGTTTAGAAACCTTACCCGCAGGTCCGATTGACCTGGTTTGGTCTAGGATTTCCTAGACAGGCTTCGACAGGAAACGGCGATGGAGGTTGGGTTTCGCAGACTCGATCGGCGGGTTTTATACAAAATCAAAGCGTAACGGATATGCAGAGGTGATCAGCAATGCACAAGGATGAAAACGCACAAAGCAATTGCAAGAATCGTTCGTGAATCGATGCGATGCCATGATCGTGCCGAGCCGAGGTCGAGAAATCAACTTACCGATTTAGGACGTCTCCGGCTGATTGAGCTGGTGCGATCAACTCGTCCTAGCTCGGAGGAAGTTCTGGTGATGATCCGCCGCGCCGATTCGACCTGGATTGGCTGGGCCGAAGAATCACAGGTTCGGTCCGGGCTCCGGCGAAGACCTCGCCCGAGAGCGTCTCTCTCTCGCTTTTTCCTCTCTCTCTCTCTCTCTCTCTATTTTGATTGGTCCGGTGAACGAATGAGCCTCCTCGCTTCGCGAATGTTCTTGGCCTTTTATAGTTGGTTTTGAATTTGGGCGCGCGCACGGGCGAGCTTGGCCGAGCTGTCCACACATGCGAATCACACGCGTTTAGGCTCGCCGGAAGTCGGACGGAGATGGCCATCATAGCAAACTCCGTTTGGTCCTTCGTTAGTCGCGAATTGAGCTCAAATTTGTGCAATTTGCGAAATGTTGACTTTTTTGCGTCGCCGGAGCTTTGACCGCCGATTTCGGCCGTCTCCGGCGGACATTGGCCGGGCCGCCGGTGGCAATCGACGGGGCTTGACTCGCACATCAAAACCCCTACATCAATTGTATCATTTATAATCGAATTGGCCTCCAATTTGGTCATTGAAGTTCGGCCTTTAAATCTGCAATTCGCGCGGGCGAGAGGTTGAAGAAGGCATTGTTCTGGACCGGTTCGACCGGTCCGACCGGCGGTCAGACCGGTCTGAACCGGTTCAGCCAATGAACTTCGTGTAATTTTCAAAATTAAACAAAATTGACTTGGAATTTTTGCAATTAATCTTCAAAATTGGACTTAGGGGCCTGGATATTATCTAGAAATGTGTTTTTGCCCAAAATTTCCCATCAATTTCTATGAAAACCCCAAATTTTTCAATATTCCCAAATTGGGGAAAATGTTCAATTGAGCGTCAATTTGATAAAATTGGACCATGAGACCTATGCCAATCGCTTTAGAATGCATCAAAAACCTAGGGATGGTCTAATTTTGCAGAGAAAGTCCCTAAATCAAAAGTAATTTGAGAAATTAAAAATTCTAGGGACTAAATTGCAAAACTTTTGGGGATTTTTGTCTAATTCGCGCAATTCATGCAATTGATGGTGCAATTGATCGAATTAAAGTTCAAAGGGACTGTAATTGAATGTCTAGACTCTAAATGTACAAAAATTGCAAATAAAAAGACTTAATTGGTATTTTTTGTGCAAATTCAACTCTAGGTATTATGAAGAAACACCTAAAATTGAACTCAATTTTCAATTTTTCTTGAGGTCAATATGAAAAGGGAATTAAAAGAAAAAATATTGGATATTTTTTTGTATTTTTGTGACCTCGAAAGGTATTTTTTATGCATTTTCTAATATTTTCCTATTTTCTGAAAATATTAAAAAAATGTGAAAAATATGAAAAATTATTTTTTGTTCCAAATTGGTTCCTTATGCTTGGCCAAGGCTTCCAATGTTGATTTTTCAATTTTTATTTTTTTGTGAATTTTTAATGAATTTTGGAAAATAAAACTAAAGAAAACTGACTAAAAATTCGGGTGTCAACAGATGCCCCTCTTTGAAAGTAATCTCGGTTAGAGGTTGCTTTCAAAGACAAGGTGACACCTGGATCCTTAATCGAACCTGCTGGGGAAAAATCTAAAGAAAATAAGTCTTGACATTCAATTGCTTTACCTTTGCTGTTAAAGCTCTGACTCCGTGAGGAATTATTTCAATTCATGCTCGTCTTATGTGAAAGAGAGATGAGAAGAGAGAGATACTTACCCGTAGCTCACCTGTCTATGGTTTGAGATTTGTTGATCCGAGGTTGAAAAGTCGAGTGTACGGAATTACCTGTGGACGGTTTGGCGCGATTTTGCAATGGTCGGCGTCCGTCCGGTGTCGAGCGGTGGTTTGAAGATTTGGAAGGAAGGTTCACCCTTGTAACAAAGGGGTTTCACCTATTTAAAATGGGTTTGACTATCCACTAGGGATTCATCATTTAAAAAGGGGGGCAGATCGGCTTTCGTCTATGCGGCTACTCACCGTCTGAAAGGGGAGGTTCACCCTTGTAACAAAGGGGTTTCACCTATTTAAAAGAGATTGGCTATCCTCCATGCGGGGACTCACCATCTAAAAAGCAGATCGGTTTTCGTCTCTCCAGCTACTAACCGTCTGAGGGGGGAGGTTCACCCTTGTAACAAAGGGGTTTCACCTATTTAAAAGAGATTGGCTATCCTCCATGCGGGGACTCACCATCTAAAAAGCGGATCGACTTTCGTCTCTCCAGCCTACTAACCGTCTCGAGGGGGAGGTTCACCCTTGTAACAAAGGGGTTTCACCTATTTAAAAGAGATTGGCTATCCTCCATGCGGGGACTCACCATCTAAAAAGCGGATCGACTTTCGTCTCTCCAGCTACTAACCGTTCGAGGGGAGGTTCACCCTTGTAACAAAGGGGTTTCACCTATTTAAAAGAGATTGGCTATCCTCCATGCGGGGACTCACCATCTAAAAAGCAGATCGGCTTTCGTCTCTCCAGCTACTATCTGTCCGAGAGGGTGCCATCTGAGGACCTAGGTTAACTAGTGTACCTACAGAGCTCAAACCATATTTCAAATTTTCAAATAAGCAGATCGGTTTTCGTCTCTCCAGCTACTAACCGTCCGAGAGGGTGCCATCCGAGGACCTAGGTTAACTAGTGTACCTACAGAGCTCAAACCCTATTTCAAATTTTCAAATAAGCAGATCGGTTTTCGTCTCTCCAGCTACTAACCGTCCGAGAGGGTGCCATCTGAGGACCTAGGTTGACTAGTGTACCTACGTAGCTCAAACCCTATTTCAAATTTTCAAAAAAGCAGATCGGTTTTCGTCTCTCCAGCTACTAACCGTCCGAGAGGGTGCCATCCGAGGACCTAGGCTGGCTAGTGTACCTACAGAGCTCAAACCCTATTTCAAATTTTCAAATAAGCGGATCCGAGGACCCGGGGACGCCGTAAGACCCGCAGAAAATCCAAGTTAATCAAATCTTTAAAATGCAACTTTTCCGAGGATTTGGGGTCACCAGGGAACCCGCAGAAAGTTCAATCAAACATCATTAGAATGACAATTCTAAGTCCTGGGAAGAAATTTAAGAATTTTTAGACAAATTTTCAAAGTGTATTTGCGAAGGAAATGTATCCAATCACAAGCTCGAATTTCCACCGAGGATGGATTCTGAATGACACATCCCGAGTGTTCTACAAAAAGGTTGTCTTAATAGTTTTTCAAAAGGGTTTTCCTTCATCCAAGAGGGCTTCTCACCATTTTGGAAAGGCTTTTCTTAAAATTCAAATCTGCTCACGAGAAACCTAAACTTGAGGTTTCGGGATCATTCGAGATGCATACAATCCGACTAATCAGAGAAGGCATTTAAAAGGGACCGTAATTCAGGCCAGGTCAAAGGCTCATCAAAGGATATTCATTTTGAGGCTTAGAAATGAACCTCGATCAGAAATAACTTCTTCGGGTCTACAAGTCAAGAACCCCGAAGTCATGATAAGACAGGATTGTACTTACCTCTTCAAGCGGTAGCTTCTTGTATGATTTCTTGCATCAACCTGAAACACCTCTTAGGTCGAAAAATTTTTGGTGACAGGTTGTATCTTGGTTTAAGGTGGGCTCTTTAAGAATGGCCATATTTTCAAAAGAGGGGTGAACTTTGGTGATCACCTTGACATTTTTTAGCATTCATTTGCCTTTTGCGGAAGATTCATGATCATTCTTTTTCCAATTGATTTTGAGGATTTTCCTCTTTTCATCTTGATGATTTTTCTTCATAATTTGCCCCTTTTCGGGGTGTTCTTTTCATGGGCTTTGGCCTTGCTTTTACCAGGTACTTTGCTTTTTCTAGCCCTTTCGTTCTTCATCATTTTTGCATTGATTGGCTCTTTTGAGACCAGTATCAAAAATTCTTCCAAATTATGCATTTTGACTTATTGCTGGTTATTCCTTTGCTTTGCCCCGGTGTGGGGGGGGTGATCACCAACAAGGGTTTAGAAATGAATATTCAAAGGCTCAAATTGGCTTTTTCAAAGGGTAAGTGTTTGGGGATATAGAAATGAAATGCTTTTCTTCACTTTGAGGTGTTCCAAGTCTCTGCAAGAAATCACCTGAAGCTATCACAAAAAGATTGATACAAGTTAGCACAATAAAGTCTTACCCGATCTTTTCTCCAAGAAATCATCCAATGAACCTCCAAATATGCCCCAGTGTGGGGTGGCTCTTGACAGGGTTATATTCAGAAAATTCTCCCTTTTGGCTCAGATTGGTTGTCAAGGGATATAAATGTGTGTGGATAATTTTGAAATAGAAATGCCTTTCATCATTTCAGTCCATGTAATCACCGCGAATGATCCCTACGTCCCAAAATTAAGCTCTTTCGCTCTATCACTCTCACTCATCACTCGGGTATATCGGGGACGTGTTTGAGGATAATGTTTGCCTCTTTTTATCTGAAGGGTCATTCTCTTGAAAAACTTTCAAAGTATGCCCTTTTTATAGAGACTCGTGGCGTTTCATAAAAAATTCATCATTCGCAAAATGTTCTCATCAAAGATAATATTCAAAAGATGTTTCTGTAATTTGTAAGGAATATTTCTTTGAAAGGGCTTTATAGCTTCACAAATCCAAAATTTTTAAATTTTTAAGCATGACAGTGTATGAAAATACTTTGTAAAGAAGAGAACCTCAAACCTGTCTTCTTCAAATATTGACTTCTGTCCCCCGTAAAAACAAAAGGAAACAATCAGTTCAAAACATTTAAAATTTTAAGTTCCGAAGCGATTTCTTCTTGTCTCCTTCGGACGTTGACTCCTGTTTCCCGTAAAAACAAAAGGAAACAAATCAGTTCAAGATATTCAAAATTTTCAAATCCTGGAGCGACTCCTTTCTACCTCCTTCGGATGTCGACTCCCGTTTCCCGTAAAAGCAAAAGGAAACAAATCAGTTCAAGATATTCAAAATTTGTAATCCAAAATAAAAAATAACTTCCCCTGTTTTGATTAATTGCTCGTGAGAGTTCTTCATGATTCCCAACTCACCTACAAAATACAAACGTATGCAAATGCATGTATGCAGATGTCATGCGAATGCAAAATTCTATGTGACTCGAGATCCGCTCATCAATCGCTTTGAGGCTCAATTTTATTTCAAGGGTAATATCTCTTCACGGCGTCGCATTTACCGGATTCGCCAATTCTTCTCCATCCATGTTTACAAGTATAAGAGCTCCCCCGGATAAGACCTTCTGAATCACGTAGGGGCCTTCATAATTTGGCATGAATTTGCCCCCTGGATGTTGGGCATTTGGGAGCATTTTCCTCACAACTAGCATCCCTGTTTCAAAATTTCTAGGCTTGACCTTCCTGTTAAAAGCTCTGGCTACTTTCTTCTGATAACTTTGACCATGGCAGATAGCCCTCAACCGTTTTTCGTCAATCAAATTTAATCGTTCGTGTCTCCGCCGGTCCCACTCATCTTCTGTGAGTTCTACCCGAGACAGGATCCTTAAAGAGGGGATTTCCAACTCCATTGGTAGGATTGCTTCCATACCGTATACCAAAGAATAGGGAGTTGCCCCGGTTGAAGTACGAATTGAAGTTCGGTAGGCCATGAGAGCATATGGCAATCTTTCGTGCCAATCTCGATATTTCTCAGCAGTTTTGGCCAATATCTTCTTGATGTTCTTATTTGCCGCTTCCACAGCTCCATTCATTTACGGGCGGTAAGGTGAAGAATTAAGGTGTCGTACCTTAAATTGTTCCAATAGTTGATCGACTACCTTGTTGTTCGGATTAGAGCCATTGTCCGTAATGATGGCTCTTGGCACTCCATATCTTGAGATGATATCTCGCTTGATAAACTTAGCCACACTATTCGCAGTGACATTGGCATATGAGCTGGCTTCAATCCATTTAGTGAAGTAGTCAATAGCCACCAAAATAAAGCGATGTCCGTTTGAGGCCTTTGGGTTGATAGGGCCAATCATATCAATTCCCCACATGTAGAATGGCCACGGTTCTGACATTTGATGTAGCTCGGTTGGCGGCGCATTTATCCTGTCGCCGTATACCTGGCATTGATGACAGGATCTAACATGCTGGTTGCAATCCGACTCGATAGTCATCCAATAATATCCGAGTCTCATGATCTTCTTGGCGAGAAGGTGACCATTCATATGCGGTCCGCATTCCCCTTCATGAATCTCTTTCATAATGAGATTTGCTTCTTTGGAATTCACGCACCTCGCCAGGATCGAGTCAAAGGATCTCTTGTATAGGATCCGTCCGCCGAGGAAAAATTTAGATGCCATCTTGCTTATGTACTTTTTATCTTCCGGTTGACTCGTCTCAAGGGAATTCACCCTTTAGTAAGTAATTCTTGATGTCATGATACCACGGTTCTTCATCGGGTTCTTCTTCAATGACCATGCAGTATGCAGGTTGCTCTAAGATATCAATCCTTAATGGCTCTATCTCAAGACCATTTTGCACTTGTAACATGGCTGATAATGTGGCCAAAGCATCAGCAAAATGGTTCGAGTTCTCGCGCAGATATTCAAAAGTGATCTCCTCAAAATGTTGGATCATCTCCTCGAGGTACTTATGATAAGGAATAAGCTTGGGATCCTTTGTCTTCCACTCCCCTTGAGTTTGTAAAATGATCAGCATAGAATCTCCATATACCAATAGCTTCTTTACCTTTAATGAGATGGCCAATTGTAATCCTAGTATGCAGGCCTCATATTCAGAAATATTGTTGGTGCAGGGGAATACCAACTTGGCTGAAACTGGATAATGTTGATCTTCGGGGATATCGAATCGCCTTGAAGCACTCGATCCAAGTGAGGTTCACCGCACCGTCAAAGTACATTGTCCATTTGTCTTCTGATATGTTCGGAATTTGACCTCCCTTGTTTTGCTCTAAAACATCCTTAGGAGGATTCTCGACTAGCATGTCAGCAATTGCTCTTCCCTTGACAGATTTTTGGGGAGAGGTTTTGATATCGAACTCTGAAAGCAGTATTTGCCATTTAGCCATCTTTCCTAACAACGTTGGCTTCTCCAAAAGGTATTTGATGGGGTCATTTTCGGTGACCAGCTCTATATGATAATGCAACGTATACCGCCTCAATCTGTGGAGGACCCAAACCAATGCTACACAAGTTCTTTCCACCGCTGGGTACTTGGCTCGAGATGTTGTAAACTTTTTGCTCAAATAATATATGGCCCGTTCCTTTCGATCTTTGGGGTTGGTCCGAGCTAATAAGGCTCCCAAGGATTCATCATTAACTGTCGGATATAGAGTTAAAGGAACGTCGGGGATAGGAGGTACCAATACTGGAGGTTGTACCAAATATTCCTTGATCTTCTCAAATGCTTATTGGCATTCCGCATCCCATTTCACCTTTGCACCTTTCTTTAGCAACTTGAAGAAGGGTTTCGCCGTTTCTGATAGTTGGGATATGAATCTGGATATATAATTCAATCTTCCCAAGAAACCCCTTACTTCTTTAACAAGAACAGGAGTTCCTATTTCCCATATGGCTTTAATCTTGGAAGGGTCAATTTCAATACCACGGCTGCTCACCACAAATCCTAGCAGCTTTCCCGATCTTGCGCCAAATACGCATTTCGCAGGATTCAACTTGAGCTTATACTTTCTCAATCGATCAAATAACTTCTTCAGTACTTTAACATGGTCTTCTCCAAGCTTGGACTTGGCAATCATATCATCCACATAGACCTCGATCTCCTTATGTATTATATCATGAAAAAGGGTCACCATAGCCCTTTGATATGTTGCCCCTGCATTCTTCAATCCAAAGGGCATTACCTTGTAACATAAGGTTCCCCATTGTGTAGTGAATGAGGTCTTGATTTTATCTTCTTCCTTCAACATAATCTGATTATATCCAGAGAATCCGTCCATAAATGAGAATAATTCAAAGCCCGCGGTACTATCGACAAGTACATCAATGTGCGGTAAGGGAAAATCATCTTTGGGACTAGCTTTGTTCAAGTCCCGATAATCCACGCATATTCTAATTCTTCCGTCCTTCTTCTTAACGGGTACGATGTTGGCGACCCAATCAGCATATGGGACAGCCTCGATAAATCCAACTTTAAGGAGCTTCATCACCTCTTCCTTGATCTTATCCGCCGATTCGGGATTCATCCTTCTGGGCGATTGATTTACTGGTGTGCAAGAAGGATTTGTGGGCAAAGCATGCTCCACAATCTCACGATCTAGACCCGGCATGTCAAGATACGACCGGGCGAAGATATCTTGATATTTCTTGAGTAACACCGTCATTCTTAAAATATCTTGCTGTGACAGGTGTCCTCCTATTTTCACTTCCTTGACGCAGTTAGCATCCCCCAAATTAATAGTGATAGGTTCTTCAGAAATAGGAGGCTTAGATTCTTCGAAACAATCCCATTCTCTCTTGATATCGCTCACATCAACCTCGTCTATATCAACTTCACATGCATAGTCATCGAGCTGATCCGAGTCACATATTAACCTGTTATGTATGGGTGGGATGATATGCCTGAAATGCACCATGAAAGGTTAGTATTTAAAGATGATAAAATTGAAGGATGCATGATTTTTATCATGAAAACATTTTTCAAATTCCAATTTTTTAGACAAAGAAAGGAGAACTAGTCCACAATCTTCCGGACATCCTGGTTCTCAAAAGCTATTTAAAACCCAAGATCATATGGCGATCGTGCCTCAAGTTTCATGGTAGAATCAATTGTCATCATCGGACCAATCCGTTGCTCCACATGTCCGTAATCAAATTTGTGATGATTTTCATTAATAGATGCAACTAAGAACAATACAGTATTGCACTTCCCGGATCACAGCATGTGACCCAAAGGGTGCTAAAACATCAAAAAGCTTTAAAGCAAATGCAGTAATCAAAATGCATTAAAAGATAAAGTTCAGAAAGAGCCTTTTACTCGGGGGTGGGGAAATTATCGTCCAGCCACTCAATTATCACGTTCACCCGATTATCCAGGAACGGGTTGAATAAGTCCGGCTCTGCATCTTCAGCGATGTCTTCATCTTCCAACCATTTGCCTCCTTTAGAGAATACCTCGAATAAGGGGTTTAGGAACATTTTTCCTCTAGCTCTCCATACATCGGTACCTATAAAACGGCCACCTTGGTGTCCACGGCGTCCACGGTCTCCATAACACTTGTTTCGACCTCGGCCTCGACCTGTATTATTCCTCGCTATTCCATTATAACCCGGACCAACCTTGTGGTCATTTGAGTCCAAATTCAAAGGGTTACGGATTCCTTGACCATATTTCCCTAATCCAGCACCCGGAATAAATCCATTCGAGAGTAGCACTTTTCCCGCCATAGTTGCAGGTCTCGAAAGCTCTGGTATAGCCACCTTTGCATCCGGTGACACATGCATGACAGATACAATGTCAAAGGTGTGATAACTCAGCTCCTCCTCTTTTGAGGGTTCAATGTATGGGACTATCCCTTTTAAAGTGGCTCGATACCCTGTCTCGCCATGGACGGTGATCAACTGACCCTTGACCACAAATTTTAACTTTTGATGCAGAGAGGAAGGTACCGCTCCGGACACATGAATCCACGGTCTTCCCAGGAGCGGGGTGAAGGCGCTTGGAATATCTAACACTTGGAACGGTATAGAGAAAGTTACCGGTCCAATGTCAATGTCCAGCTCAATCTCTCCTACAACATTCTTGGAAACTCCATCAAATGATCGGATGGTTGCCTTGGATGTCTTCACAAAATCTTCATTGATCCCCAAGCTTCTCAAAGTGCTTAGTGGACACAAGTTGAAAGCGGAACCATTATCAATCAAGACGTGAGGCACCTCTTTTCCGTGACACCTCACGCCTACGTAGAGGGCCCCTGTTGTGGACTCGCTCTTCTTTCAGGAAATCTTCGTCCGAAAAAGATATCTGATCCTTCAGAAGGATAGCACCCACAAAGTTTCCTAGTTGCACTTCGTTAATTGTTTCCGGAACGTGCACCTCATCCAGCACTTTCAAAAGGGCGTCTTTGTGCTTTTCAGAATTTTTGAAGAGATCCAGTAAGGAAATCTGTGCGGGCATCTTCCGCAGTTGGTCAACGACCTCATATTCACCGGTCCTCACGACCGATTGCAACTTCTCAACCTCTTCCGCAGTTGGAACTCTCTTTTCGTAATCCGCTTCTCTCGGGGGATAACATCTTCCGGATCTCATTATGGCGTCAATCTCGCTTGTTCCATAATCCTAGTGAACTGCCCTTGAGTTGTATTCTTCCACAAGCGGCAACTTAATCTTCACCGGTATGATCTTTTCTGGTGGTGATTCGGATGTTGATGTTTTTCCCGAACTAGAAGCTTCCAACTCCCAGCTATCAACTTTGTTCAAATCAATCACGAAACGAATTGGGGTATCTACCATCCCGATCATTTCATCCTCGTGAACATCCTCGGGGTTATGTTCTGGACCTGGCCTTACCAGCGTGGCATTTTCTTCATCCGGATCCCTCTGCCTTTCTCTTCTGATTCTCGGGATAATCCCTTCAATCCTCATGCCGATTTCCACCGGATGTTGGAACGATGAGTACGTGTATGCATACATACGGTCAAAGTATTCCGCCGGAAGTGACTTTAGTACGAACTCCAGCATTTCTCTCTCCGACAACCGCGGTTGCACCATCACAACGTGTTTCTTCCACCTCCCGGCGAAGAGTTCAAAACTCTCATCTTCACCTTTCCGGATGTTCAACAGATTAGCCTTAGTGAAATAACCTCCGATTCCGGCTTCAAAGTGTCGTATGAAGTGCTCTGATAAATCCTCCCAACTTGGGACCCAATCCAGATCGATTGATTGGAACCATACCAGCGCGGGGCCCGTTAAACTTTGTCCAAAGTTCCGGATCGGTGTTTCGTCATCTTCATGGTGGCCAACCATTTGGCGAAGATAGTATGAGACATGCGCCAGAGGACACCCGGCGCCATTATACTTCGTGCGGAAGACCACTCTCGGGTTCGCACCTTGAGGCGGGACGTTTCTCGCCCGGGTGAGTGGCGTAATCAGCTCCTTCAACTCATCCATTTTCCTTGACACGTCATCTCCTTGCTCTTGCAGTAGAACGATCTTTCGATTACGTGTCTCCATGGTCCGCCGTACCTCCAGAATCTGCATATTCTCTTCTATTCTTGTGGCGTTGTTCCTGGCCATCAATTGCGATAATTCCGCTACCATAGTCGTCAAATGACGCATGTGCGTCTCCAGATTAGAAAGTCGCATATCAACCTCTTGGTTCTTCTGTTCATCCCGAGGAGCCGCTTGGTCCTTAACTTCATCGACCGTTCCCACAAATTCTTCACTTTCGGGGTCATCCATTCCTCCCCAACCATCGGGGACTACATCTCCGTAATCAACAAAGAAACTCGGAGGTGCCGAATATAGCACTTTAAAGTTGTAGCCACCACTATCTTCTCCAAGATTATCCACTATCTCGCCCCTCTCTGGGCCCTTTGCAAAAACCTTCTATCGCCTCGGCGGGCCCGATCCAGACGGATTTCATATTCGTTTATCTCTTCAATTTCTTTGCCATCTTTGATGTTCATCAAATATCCCGAGGGTATTTTTAAAACAGCTCCCCTCGTAGGTTTCATCGCAAATTCTTCGGACAGCATGTCGACCGCTACGTAGGTCCCCTTGAAAGCGACATTTTCCATTCTTCCTATGACGCCCAAGCTAATCAATTTTTCCAAGCAAGCCTCTTTTTGCTCTCGGGAGATACTTTCTCTTTCCGGGTATTGCGAGGCCAACGTCAAGACATCCCGCATTTTACTCATGTCCACTATGAACTCGAGAACTTCTTCCTCTTCACCTCCAAAAATCGCGTTCACCTCGCGATGCTCGTGTAGCGGGTTCTGCTGCACATTCGGTTCGACTTTATCAAACTCTAGAACTTTTCCATCGATCAATGCTTGCACCTTGAACTTCAAAGCGAGACAGTTGTCCGCGTTATGCCCTCTTTCTCCCATATGGTATAGGCACATCCGGGTCTCATCATACCCAAGAAATCTTGGCGGGTGAGCTCTAGGTGGCTCTTTAGCAACTAAGCGATTCTCCAACAGCATGGGTAACAATTTGGATAAGGGTCGGGGTAGTGGAGTGAAAACAACCGGGTTCTTTTTTCTGAATTCCGGTGGTTTGGAAGGGGTCCAGGAGGACGTTCCTTGGGTAGGAATTGAAGGCGAGAAATTTTCGGGCTTTGGCGGATTAGGGACAAAAGCTACTTCTCCGGTTTGCTCCCTAATATCCCTTCTCAAAGGGTATTGGCGTTTAAAAGGCGCCTCGGGTATCTTCTTTTCTCTTAATGCCCACTCGTGGCGCTCCGCCACCTTGATCGGGTGCGCAAATGTCCGACACCCAGAAGTGTTCAGCTTGTCGAAAAATTCAAATGGAAGGGCCTTGAGAAAAAGGTCTATTAGTTCTTCTTCCGGGACGGGCGACTTTACCCGCACAGCCAATGCTCTCCATCTCCGGGCGTAGGCGCGAACGGCCTCGCTCTTTCCTTTTACGGTCCTTAAAAGGTCCTCTCTAGTTAGGGCGGTCAAAGTGTTAAACTTGTATTGCCGAAGGAACTCGTCCGGTTTATCCCAATCGGCGAGCCTCTGGCTCCAATTCAATGAACCACGCCGGGCTGCCCCGAGATAGGCTTTCCCGGAAGGTGTTAACCAAGTAATGGAATGTTGTCGAGAATCGAGACATTCGGCGCAAGTAATACTTCAAGTGCGCCTTGGGACACCCGGTCCCGTTATATCTCCTCACAAAATCTGGTTCCTTGTAATCAGCAGGAACCTCTATCTTTTCGAACAGTGCAACCTTGTCGAACCTCGAGAGTTCATAACCCCGACTCGCCAAACACTCTTCGATCTTAGCGAGCCTCTTAATTTTCTCTTCCATTTTGAGAACTTGCTTCTCCTTTTTCTCCAGGTCAATCACAATGGGAGGATCTTTAGGCGGTCTCTCCGGATTCAAAGTTGGATTACTCGCGGGCGCCGGATTAGCGTTCGCTCCATCGGATGGCCCCGCAGGAGCTTGAGAATTAGGGTCAACGGGGTATCTCCCCCGGCTTGCAATCATCATTGCCTTCATCTCCGCCACCATTGTGGCGATCACATTCATTTGGTTT